>NC_058081.1:188957384-189594143 GCF_014858855.1 Bufo gargarizans | reverse complement strand
AGTTTGTGCCTGGCTCTGCCCCATAGGAACTGAGTCATTGAGGAGTGGAGCCGGTCCAATAGATTCCGTGGTATAGGGGTGCACGCGTGTCCCAGAATGTACAGCCCTTTAGGCAACAAGACCATTTTGATCAGATTGATCCTGCCCATAACAGACAGCGGGAGGGTTTTCCACACCTTGAACTTCTCAGTGAATATGGCCTCCAGTGGGGCAACATTCCTGGAGTAAGAGTCACCTGGTACTCTGGTAATGATAATCCCCAGATATTTAAAGTGGTCCACCACCCTCAGGTTATGGTGAACTGCAGGCCAATCGGAACGCCATAAAAGGCATCAGGGCCGACTTAGCCCAATTAATGTGCAACCCAGAGAAATGGCTGAATTGCTCTATAATCGTGATAGCTCGAGGTAAGGAGGTATCCATGTCACTCATGTATAGTATGAGGTCGTCTGCATACAGACCCACTCTGTCCTCTCTCCCCCCCAAACCAACCCCCTTGAATGATGAGTCAAGGCGGATACGTAAGGCCAGGTGTTCAATGGCAATTGCAAATAAGAGGGGAGAAAGAGGACAACCCTGCCTCGTACCCCTCTGCAATAGGAAGCAAGGGGAGGCCGTGCCATTGACCAAAATACTAGCTCTCGGATTATTGTATAGTATCCGAATCCATTGTAAGAACTTAGGACCGAAGCCAAATCTCCCCAACACCCTCAGCAGGTACGGCCACTCCAGCGAATCGAAGGCCTTGGCTGTATCTAGCGAGGCCATCGCCCATTGTCTCCCCTGGCGATGCCTGTCATTTTAATCAAGCTTTACCATAATAGAGGTTTTCCATTTATATGTCAATTATTTGTAATAAATTATAAGGGTCTATTCACATGACCATATTTTCCTCTTCATGTGTATAACGTGCGCACAGACCCACAGAAGTGACTATTCATACCAGTATTCGGTGCATTCTGACAAACCTAGGTCCTGAAAGCGTCTCATGGAACAAAGACAATTGTGCCCAGCGGTCGCCAGGTCAGTGTCCTATTAGGCCACTCCGTATTACTAATCATCCTTCTGTTATACAGACATGTGAATAACTTCTAAGCCCTTGTGTAAGCAGCTTTTATAGCAAATGCTTGTGTGTCCCAACCCCTTGAGTAAACAGGTGATGTGGCGGCCAACAATGTTAACCATATGAGGTTCTCACACCCCCGTCCTCACAATAATGAACATGAACCAGCGCCGTCTGGCTTGCTATATTGTTTTCCAATCAATGTCTCCTGAGTTAACGATGACGACACCAGAGAATTTGCATTTACTTGGAAATATCCGATACAGAGAACTTGGCATGAAGCCTGGAAACATGCAAACCCAGAGCCAACACTTCTCACCTATCCACAGGGTTCCTGTGCCCCCATTTGAAGGGAGAGGCAGCCGAGCTCCATTCAAAGTCTAAGGGACTGACGGAGATAGCCAAATACAGTCCTCCATACCCCAGAAGAATCGTATTAAAAGAAATTTGTTGGAGTCCGTTATGCCAGAAACGTAATCATTCTTACCTTATAAATCACAGCTGGGAGTGCGGGATCCCTGCTGTCCCCTCGCCCACCGGGGATCTTCAACAGTGGGTGAGGGGCATCAGGAGCACCACAGAGGCCCGGGAATGAGGTGCCTGCAGCACTGAAGCTGGGGACTGCTACTCAAAGGTAAAATACTACTGTAAAAGAAGAAGAAGAAAAAAATAAAAAGGAAAAATTGTTAATAGTCAAGTACGATGAGTGGGGCAAAGGTTTAGTAAAACCCTAAACCTTGACATACATAAAGTATCACATATGCATACATGTTACCAAATAGATTAATATCCCTTTACATAATGCGGACACCCCATTGCTCCTAGAAGCTCATTTGCATATAATAAAACATCATTTTTCTCAGTGATGCAGGCACATATGAACCCGGGACCATCACAGATGCCTTCAGCTGCCACGTGCACATGTAACAGGTCAGCCAGTAGCATAGGTACAAATCTACTGACAGATGCCCTTTAATGAGTACCATTATGGCCTAAGGGCATCTGTAGGAGGTACAGATGCCATAGGCTATACTGCCATCCATTTAATGGATACATATTATGTATACATTTCTCAGATGCCTGTAATGATCATGACCAGGTGGAGGCCACAAACACTCTTGGCCTTCATCTGGCAATAGAAGGCTATGGACACGTTTAGTGTGTAAACTGGGATCGCTTGGCGTATATGCCAAACCTAAACCAAAACTCGATGTGAAAATGCCTCAATGTGGAGAGCCATAAAACAGTACCGGATAATATGATGTTGCGGTTGCTGGTTGAATAAACAGTGAGTTTCAAGTTCGGCTGAGTTCTCATTACTGAATCTCATTTCGTTTGTTACAGGAGCAGAATAATGTGAATGATGGCAGTGCCAGAGCCAATACCATCAGCACCAGCGTGAGGTCTCTTGGGTTTTTGTCATGGTGCTCATCATTTTACCATCCAAAATAGTGCAGGCTCCTATTCTGTCAGCTTTCCCTCAGCTAGGGGTTGTAGATGGCCTGCTTTGAGGTCTTCCATACACCGAGACGATGAGATCCCCTATCCCTCTGTAGCACACACCAGGAGCAGCGGCAACTGACATTATTTGTAGCCCTGATCTCCAACAGGTCCTATAAACATTAGTGATCATGTATTTAGAGACGGAAACTAACCAGCCATCTGGAGACAACTGATAATGCCAGTCTAAACCAACATCGCCACTTACTTCCTACTGCACCTTTAACAGGCTTCACACTGTATATCTTTGAAGCATTCACTATACTAAATATCCAAAGGGAAACCATTTACATTTAAAAAGGAGTTATCGTGTACATACTGAGATCAGTGGTGGTCCGACATGTGGTATATGTGACGTTCCGTTCATCAGTTACATGGCCTAGGTGCAGCTCAGCCCCATTCAAGCGAATGAGGGCTGAACTGCAACACCAAGCATGGCTGCTATACAATGCACAGTGCTGTGCATGGTAAGCTATGAAGAGGCCATGGGGCTCATCCTCTTCAAACAGCTGATCGTCAGGTGTGCCAGGAGTCGGACCCACGCTGATCTCCAGGAGAATAAAGGGAATGTCCAGGTATACCCTCCCACCCAATCTGGCATGGAGAGATGCCACTCCATACTGGGTAGGACAGCTGTCATGGCAATCGGTCTAGCAGCTCCTATTCTTATTATCAGAACCCATGCGCGCTGGATGAGTGCCATGGACCACTTCCAGCTTGCAGTGTACAATGTCTGTGCAGCCCCTTCATCTCCATACCAACTTCTGACTACAGTCACCTACCTGCTTTAGCAGTACAGCAATTTAAGGTCATTATGAATAATTTTTATCAATGGCCGGTACATTCATTATGGAAAATACGTTTCAGACCATTCTTTTATTGTTTGCTGGAGCACAGTACATGCTGTTCCACGTCAGGAGTGTTACAAGCGGAGAGGTTGTGGCTTTAATATGCAAACAAATCCTGCAGTACAATGAAATCTGTTGCCTATGTACCCCCCGTGCAATGGCAGAGGAAAATGTACATCTCCTGTCTGTCACAGGGGATTAGGATGTAACCATGGGGGCCCACAGCAAAACTTTGTAAGGACTCCCATTTTACAATGACCTCGTCCATTAGTAAATTCTAAAAAGCTCACCATTGGTCTACATAAAGCAAAGAAATAATGCGCACAGTACAGGGATAGTGTACACAGCGATGTAATAATGGCAGGATAATGTGAACCGTGATGTCACAGTACAGGGATAGTGTACACAGCGATGTAACAATGGCAGGATAATGTGAACCGTGATGTCACAGTACAGGGATAGTGTAAACAGCGATGTAACAATGGCAGGATAATGTGCACAGTGATGTCACAGTACAGGGATAGTGTACACAGCGATGTAACAATGGCAGGATAATGTGCACAGTGATGTCACAGTACAGGGATAGTGTACACAGCGATGTAACAATGGCAGGATAATGTGCACAGTGATGTCACAGTACAGGGATAGTGTACACAGCGATGTAACAATGGCAGGATAATGTGCACAGTGATGTCACAGTACAGGGATAGTGTACACAGCGATGTAATAATGGCAGGATAATGTGCACAGTGATGTCACAGTACAGGGATAGTGTACACAGCGATGTAACAATGGCAGGATAATGTGCACAGTGATGTCACAGTACAGGGATCGTGTACACAGCGATGTAATAATGGCAGGATAATGTGCACAGTGATGTCACAGTACAGGGATCGTGTACACAGCGATGTAATAATGGCAGGATAATGTGCACAGTGATGTCACAGTACAGGGATCGTGTACACAGCGATGTAATAATGGCAGGATAATGTGCACAGTCATGTCACAGTACAGGGATCGTGTACACAGCGATGTAACAATGGCAGGATAATGTGCACAGTGATGTCACAGTACAGGGATAGTGTACACAGCGATGTAATAATGGCAGGATAATGTGCACAGTGATGTCACAGTACAGGGATAGTGTACACAGCGATGTAACAATGGCAGGATAATGTGCACAGTGATGTCACAGTACAGGGATAGTGTACACAGCGATGTAATAATGGCAGGATAATGTGCACAGTGATGTCACAGTACAGGGATAGTGTACACAGTGATGTAACAATGGCAGGATAATGTGCACAGTGATGTCACAGTACAGGGATAATCCAGAGTGATGTAATAATGGCAGGATAATGTACACAGTGATGTCACAGTACAGGGATCGTGTACACAGCGATGTAACAATGGCAGGATAATGTACACAGTGATGTCACAGTACAGATACATTCTACTCAGCGAAAATACAGTGTAGGAATTATACAAACAGTGATGTCACGGTACAGGCATTGCATACATGAAGAAGAACAAAAAAAAAAAAAAGTCACCATGTACCCGTTTCCTCACAGTGCAGTAAGAAAAAAATAAAATAATATTTATATATACCATTCATTTCAAAGGGTCCGCCAAAAAAAACTGAATGTACTCCGTATGCATTCCGTTTCCGTATTTCCATTTTTCCGTTCAAAGATAGAACATGTCCTATTATTGTCCACATAACAGACAAGGATAGTACTGTTCTATCAGGGGCCAGCTGTTCCGTTCCGCAAAAAACTAATAAAAGCCATACGGTCGTATGCAATAGGCCTAAGGCTACTTGCACATCTGCGTTTTTGCTGTCCGGTTTTGAGGTCAGGCATGGGATCTCAAAACCACAGCAAATCCCTTCCGTTACAATAATACAACCGGCTGCATCCGTTCAGAACAGATCCAGTTGTATTATATAAAAAATTAAGAAACCAGATCCAGCACTAAAACCATTGTAAGTCAATGGGTGCCGTGCCCCAAAAAAAAAAAAAAAAAAAAAAAAAAAAAAAATTGTATCCGGCACCATTGACTTAAATGTTTTTGGGTGCAGGACCCGGCTTGTTCAGCTTCCCAGATTGTACACAAAAAGGAGATTTTGTGTCAGCCATGGGAACGCAACAAAGTGGAACGGAATGCACTCTGGCGCACTCCATTCCGGTTTGTTCAGTTTGTCCCCTTTGACAATGAATGGGGACAAAACTGAAGCGTTGTGCTGTTGCTTTGAGAGCCTGTGCCGGATTTCAAAACTGGACAGAACATCAGATGTGAAAGTAGCCCAAGGCTACATTCACGTGGCTGTTGCGTGTTTTGCGGTCCGAAATTTGCGTCCGGCACGGACAGCCATTGATATAAATGCCTATTCTTGTCCGCAAAACAAACAAGAATAGGACAGGTTATATATTTTTTTTTTTACGGACCATGGAACGGAGCAACGGATGCGGATAGCACACCGAGTGCTGTCCACATCTTTTGCGGCCCCATTAAAGTGAATGGGTCCGCATGCAAAACAGGGGTCAAAACTTGGGTGTCACAATCCATTTGTCTTGCCACCCTGCATATACTTCATTACTAAATGCATCATGTATTTGAGTGGAGATGGACCCATTAATTTTTGTGCCCCAAAGCACCTGCAATCCCGGCTACCTGCCTGCCTACCGTGGTAGTTACACCAGTCAGCAATGTTACTCACAGCAATGTGTTTTAATCTAAAGCTTGTGCACAGGGCCCCGCAAGTCCCCATTTACATAGAGCCAGGTGCCTTCCACATCACCTCAATCTTCACCCGTCCTGACTTCCAGCACTGCCAGGGTCGCATAGCATTATATAGATTTATGATGCTGTGTAACCCTTACAGTTCTGGAATGTATTGGATAACACTGACAGCATTATGCCAGTGTTATTCTATACATTCCAGACTAGGGCTGCAGTAAACGATTATTTTAGTAATTGAGTATTCTATCGATAATTTTTTATGATTAATCAAGTAATCTAATAAGAAAAAAATAATAGACTGTTTTCCTTTATAAAAACTCATCAGACCCCCTGCCATCAGTCCCCAACACCCTTTGTTCCCCACTGTGCGATCAGCCCAAGTGCATCAGCTCCTCTGCCCCCACACAGTGCCCCCATGCTCCTCCTGACACCCGGATTGCACAGCGTCACTGGTTTCTATGACGCTGTGAACACCAGGCGCCTGGCCTTAGTTGCGCCCCACCCCCTCGGTTTCACCAACTTACCTTTCCAGCAGGGGTGCTGCCGACACTCCATCGTTCTGCGCTGCTCTGCTCCTGACGTCACACAGTGCGTCAGGTCGTGGCGTGCGTACGTCAGGAGGTCAGAGCAGCGCAGGACCATGGACGTACTGTGGAGTGTCCGGAGGCCGCCTGCTGGAAAGGTGAGTATTGCAGGCCAGCGGGAGACCACGGAGCGGGAGTAATAGCAAGCGCTTCACTCCCGCTCCGTGGTCACATGACACAAACGAATCTTCGATGCCCATATTTGCATCGAGGATTTTTTTGTGTAGAATTACTCGATTTAATCGAGTAATCGTTTCAGCCCTCTAAGTGTTACATAGCATCATAAATCTATATAATGCTATGCAACCCCAGCAGTGCTGGAAGTTCACGACGGGAGCTGCGCTGCAAGTCTGCAGCGTGACACTCGCTCGTCTGAAAGCGGCCTTAGTGTGCATGCATGTGATAGATAGATATATAGATATATATATTAGGGATCGACCGATATTGATTTTTTAGGGCCGATACCGATAATTTGTGAACTTTCAGGCCGATAGCCGATAATTTATACCGATATTCTGGGAATTTTCATTTTTGAAAAAAAAATAAAAATTCCCACAAATCTGCTGAAAATTAATGTTTATTGTTAATGTGTATTTTTTTTTTTGTAAATCTTTCTTTTTCATTTATATTTAATATTTTGGTGTTTTTATTATTTTTTTTGTAACTTTTTTTTTTAACTAACTTTTAGCCCCCTTAGGGACTAGAACCCTTGTCCTATTCACCCTGATAGAGATCTATCAGGGTGAATAGGAGCTCACACTGTCTCTGCTGCTGTGTGCTTTGTGCACACAGCAGCATGGAGCTTATCATGGCAGCCAGGGCTTCAATAGCGTCCTGGCTGCCATGGTAACCGATCGGAGCCCCAGCATTACACTGCTGGGGCTCCGATCGGAGGAGCAAGGGAGAGGGGATCCTGTGGAGGGCCGCACTGCGACTGGGGTGGGGGGGCCCTATGCGCCACCACTGGGGGGGGGGGGGGCGCACTGCGCCACCAATGTCTGATACTGGGGGGCTTGGGAGGGCGCACTGCGCCACCAATGTCTGATACTGGGGGGCTTGGGGGGACGCACTGCGCCACCAATGAAGCTTAATCTCACATTTATTCATATACAGGAGGCGGGAGCTGGCTGCAGGATCACATAGCCGGCTCCCGACCTCTATGAGCAGTAGCTGCGATCCGCGGCACCTGAGGAGTTAACTACCGCGGATCGCAGCTACAGCTCATAGAGGCCGGGAGCCGGCTATGTGATCCTGCAGCTCCCGCCTCCTGTATATGAATGATAGATTAATCTTCATTGGTGGCGCAGTGGCCATAGCTCCTCCCCTCCTCTTGTCCCCTGTCCTCCCATTGGCTGGAGCGGCAGCAGCAGCACAGGGGGAGGAGACACTGCTCCTTCTCCCCTGTGCTGCTAAGGGGAACACGGAGAGCGCTGTCAGCAGCGCGATCTGTGTTCCCCATACACTATCGGAATATCGGCAAAATAGATGCCGATACCGATAGTGTTCAAAATCCTGAATATCGGCCGATAATATCTATAATATATCTCTCTATATAGCTCAGAGAGGAAGCTGCATTGCGCAGAAAGGTAAGCACTCAGAGGATAGCTCCCTCTCCATATGCAAGAAACCCTGAGCTCAGCGCTGATTACACGCCTCTCCTTATCCCGGGAGGATAGACTGTTTACTACTTGGTTTGGCAAGCGTCGACCATGTCTTAAAGGATTTGTGCTCAACAGCAGTTTTTGGAGAGAGAGAGGTGGGAGGCTGTCCTGGAAATGGCAGGGATATTTCTGGAGTAGGGAAAAAGAAACTCAACAGTGCAGTATGTCCTAGAAACCAGAGCTCTGTGCCATACACATCGAAGGCACGCATCTCAAATTTACAGACAACCATTAAAAGGGGTTCTGTGGTTTCATAATTACATTTTATATCTGCCAGAGTACCCCAAATGCTGCATACTTTTTATTCATGTCAGCATTAACCCTTTTCTCAGCATCACTGTATTCTGGAAGGATGTTTACATGCAGGACCAAACCCAGCATGCTTTGCTCTGTAACGTTTCCACTGCCGCCTACACGTCTTCTCTCCATGTTAGCTAGGTGGAGCAAGCCCTGTGAAACATTACAGAGAAAAGCATACTGGGATTGGTTAGAAACAGCAGGGAACCATGTACAGGCTGTGGAGCAGACCTGTTGCCCGCCCTTGACGTAGGCAGTGGCTTGTGGTAAAGCTTCTAAGTGTAAAGCGGTGGCGTGTGCTGCGGTGCGGCAGACAAAGTAGTAGCCCGAGGCCAAAAACAAAACTAAAAAAAAACAACAACTCATTTATCAAAACTGTGTTGTTTGCCCACAGAAACCAATCATAGTGCTGAGCTCTGATTGGTAAATGAGGTCCTCAGTGTCCAATAAATAGGTAGGTACAGAGGTTTTAGGAGAAACTGCTCATTCTGTAATAACCCCTATAAAGTTGCAACCAGCCCTGGTATTACAGTTGATATAAAGTCAACACACCCCTGTTAAAATGTCAGGTTTCTATGCTGTAATAAAAAATAAAATAAAAAAACATTTCTGAACTTTTTCCACCTTTAATGTGACCTATAAACTGTACCAATTAATTGAAAAACAAACTGAAATCTTTTAGGTGGAGGGAACAAAACAAAAACTAAAATAACGTGGTTGCATACGTGTGCACACTCTTATAAGTGGGGATGTAGCAGTGTCCAGAATTAAGCAATCACATTCAAAATCATGTTAGGCTACTTTCACACTAGCGTTGTTTGAATCCGGTGGGCAATTCCGTCGCTGGAACTGCCCGCCGGATCTGGAAAAACGGATTACATTTGAATCCCGATCAGGATTCTGATCACTATGAAAAAATGCATAGAGAAAAATGGATCCACCATTTATGGACTTTAACTTTTTATGGGTTTAACATGCAAAAGCCGGATCCGGTTTGACGGAACACACGGCGCCCGATCCGGCATTAATGCAAGTCAATGGGAAAAATGCCGGATCCAGTGTTTTTTGGCCGGAGGTAAAAATACAACATGCTACGGTATTCTGAAAAGCCTGATCAGTAAAAAAAAAAGACTGGACTGAAGACATCCTGAACGGATTGCTCTCCATTCAGAATGCATGGGGATAAAACCGATCAGTTCTTTTCCGGATTTGAGCCCCTTGGACGGAACTCAGCGCCGGAAAAGAAAAACGCTAGTGTGAAAGTACCCTTAAAAGGGGTTCTGCGCTTTGTTTAGACTTGAATGGAGCTTAGCCCCGCCCAGGAAAGTTGATACTAGTCGTGACGTCACCGGGCAAGCGGTAAACAGTGAGAAGGCCGCGGCGCTGCTGGAGCGCCACTGCCTTCTCAAACAGCTGATCAGATGCTAATGATCTATCCAGAGGATAGATCATCAGTTTAAACAAAGTTCAGAACCCCTTTAAATAGGAGTCAGCATACACCCGCCATCATTTAAAGTGCCTCTGATTAACCCCAAATAAAAAAGTTCAGCTGCTCTAGTTGGCCTTTCCTGAAATTTTCTTAGTCGCATCCCACAGCAAAAGCCATGGTCCACAGAGAGCTTCCACAGCATCAGAGGGATCTCATTGTTAAAAGGCATCATAGAATGTGTCGGCAGATAAGAACCATTTGGCCCATCTAGTCTGCCCAATATACTAAATACTATGGATAGCCCTATCTTATATGAAGGATGGCCTTATGCCTATCCCATGCATGCTTAAACTCCTTCTCAGTCAGGAGAAGGATACAAAAGAATTTCCAAGGCGTTAGATATACCATGGAACACAGTGAAGACAGTCATCATCAAGTGGAGAAAATATGGCACAACAGTGACATTACCAAGAACTGGACGTCCCTCCAAAATTGATGAAAAGACAAGAAGAAAACTGGTCTGGGAGGCTACCAAGAGGCCTACAGCAACATTAAAGGAGCTGCAGGAATATCTGGCAAGTACTGGATGTGTGGTACATGTGACAACAATCCCCCGTATTCTTCATATGTCTGGGCTATGGGGTAGAGTGGCAAGATGAAAGCCTTTTCTTACGAAGAAAAACATCCAAGCCAGGCTACATTTTGCAAAAACACATCTGAAGTCTCCTAAAAGCATGTGGGAAAAGGTGTTCTGGTCTGATGAAACCAAGTTTGAACTTTTTGGCCATAATTCCAAAAGATATGTTTGGCGTAAAAACAACACTGCACGTCACCAAATGAACACCGTACCCACAGTGAAGCATGGTGGTGGCAGCATCGTGCTTTGGGGCTGTTTTTCTTCAGCTGGAACTGGGGCCTTAGTTAAGCTAGACGGAATTATGAACATTTCCAAATACCAGTCAATATTGGCACAAAACCTTCAAGCTTCTGCTAGAAAGCTGAACATGAAGAGGAACTTCATCTTTCAGCATGACAACGACCCAAAGCATACATCCAAATCAACAAAGGAAGGGCCTCACCAGAAGAAGATTAAAGTTTTAGAATGGCCACGCCAGAGCCCAGACCTAACTCCGATTTAAAATCTGTGGGGTGATCTGAAGAGGGCTGTGCCCAGGAGATGCCCTTGCAATCTGACAGATTTGGAGTGTTTTTGCAAAGAAGAGTGGACATATCTTGCCAAGTCAAAATGTGCCATGCTGATAGACTCATACCCAAAAAGAACGAGGGCTGTAATAAAATCAAATAAGTGCTTCAACAAACTATTAGTTTAAGGGTGTGCACACTTATGCAACTATATTATTTTATTTTTATATTTTTTGTTCCCTCTACCTAGAAGATTTTGGTTTGTTTTTCAATTGAGTGGTACAGTTTATAGGTCACATTAAAGGTAGAAAAAGTTGTGAAATGATTTATCATTTTAACAAGGGTGTGTAGACTTTTTGTATCCACTGTATGTCCGATAATGAAGGAGAGATAAACTCCCATGTCTTTCATAAGAGAAACTGTAAAAATATGAAAGCTACCATTTACATAAATGAGAAAACTGAACTGAAAAAAATAAATAAATAAATGTACCAGGCTCTGGATCGAAGAGAACTGCACCCATGGATGTCAAGTCAATGGATGACATCCATCCAAAAGTGAAGCTTCAGCTCCTTGACAATGCCGGGAATCAAAACCCGAAAAAAAGCTCTCATTTAGCAGAACTGTCATCCTCGTATAGATGAATTGGTGCAGCGGTTATTTTCTATTGAGCTGAAATTATTATTAATGTGACATTTATGGTTTCACAGCGTTTTTTCAGGCAAGACCAGGAGTGGATCTGATAAGAAGAATAAGTCCTTCCCTTTTGAATCCACTTCTGGCTTTGGTTAAAAATACTGCATCTAAACTTTAATGGCATTTCTCCCAAAAATGGTGCCTGTGGAACTACCCTTGAAAGAATTGTCCGGCCAGCTAAAAAGTGCTTTCAATGCATTAAACTGAAACCAAATAATCTTGTATACCACACAAGTCCATCTGTGCCGTCAGCGTGGTTCAGGTCAATAGCTAAGCCAGTTCCCTTCTGCATTACAGATCATGCAGAGACAGAGGGAGGTGGCTTAGCTAATTCACTGAGACAAACAGCCAGACCCCCCTTATGCGCATCACCAGAGTCAAGTGCTGACACAGATGTGTGGGAACCAAACCAGGAGCGGCGCTTGTAGCGGGACATCTCGGCAACTAGGATAAAGAAAGCAAGTTATTAAATGTAGTTTATCTCGGTGGCATTAAAACCTCTTTTCAAATGGCCAAACATCCCATTTGAAGGGGTTATCCCATGACTTAAGAAAAATCAAACATCATATAATATGTGACAGTCTCTAACAAAGCTAAACCAGCAATGTACTTCACATGGATCCAGAGAGGTCCCCATTTATTGCTCCAGTTGATCTGCTAGGTTTATTTCAGGCTGACAACCTACTAGGCAGGGGATGTGTCCTTTCTGCTGCAGCTCTCTCCCTGTAACTACCACAACCTTTAACAAAAGATACGGCTAGTGACCGTTTAAGATTTAAACTGAGCGTGTGCAACCACCAAAGTAAGGTGGGCAAGAAATAAGGTAAAAAAACTGACAGCAGGTGGCGCTACATAGATATATTTTATTGAGTAACTCAGTGACTACACTACGCTTTTAATTACATGCAATTACAAAAATATTCCGATGCAGGTGCTGGTTTGAAAAATGTAAAATTTTTGTTTGTGGCACAACCGTTTAAGTTTCTTTTTTCCTAGCTTAGAATCACATAACTAGTTCTATCCTATACATGATTATCATTTAGAAAATGCCCAGAACTGTCCATTGCTAAGGAAATGCCAGTGCCATTCCAGTGTCATCCTTTCTTTCCTCCTTGGCATTCCATGCAATCAAGGAAATGTCGTTTTCAGTCTGGTGACGGGGAAGGTCACAAACTAATCCAAACAATACAGCTTACCATCCAAGGAAGATTAGGGACAAGATTATATTTTGACATATATCAAAAACGTAAAACCTCTGATCCTCTGGTCATATTACCGCTTTTACCCCCCTCTGAAATACGCATTAGGTGGACAGGTCACCTTGATAACTCAATTTGTGGTGCTAATTATTTGGATGAAGTGTTCTAGGTGTGGTTTTTTCACTAGACAAGGTTGTTATCGGTGTCTATATATTTGTAGATCTCATGGATGATCAATCACAGGGACAATAGCAGCCCCTAAAGGCATTCAATTTTAAATGGTTTTCCAAAACAAGGGAACCTGTCTCCTCGGTTATACCATTTAAAAGGCCCACAGTTCCTTTATGTGCTTATGGTGCTCTGGAAGTAGTTTGTGTTGCCTTTTTCTAAGTTGTCAATGCGTGAAAAATCCACTATTAGGCCCCCATCACACGAACGTGTGCACCCTGTTGCCGTATTTCGGACCGCATTTGCGGATCCGCAATACACAGGTGCCGTTCCGTGGGCATTCCGCATCACGGATGCGGACCCATTCACTTGAATGGGTCCGCAAATCCGGAGATGCGGAATGGAACCTGCGGGAGCACTACGGAGTGCTTCCGTGGGGTTTTGGCCCGTACTTACGTTCCGCAAAAAGATAGAACATGTCCTATCTTTTTGAAGAACGGCCGGATTGCGGACCCATTCAAGTGAATGGGTCCGCGATCCGATGCGGCTGACCTACGGCCGGCGATCGTGCATTGCGGCCCGCAGCACAACCACGGGGCCTTACTCTAGTTCCCGATGTATGCAAATGACCCTTTTCCTAGTCCAGGAGGCCAGCACTTTCCTCCTAGAAGTCTAGGTTCCCCTGTCCACCTCCTGCATCTTGAATGATGTTCTCTCGGGCAGGTAACATCATCCCCTGGTCTCATGAGATCCTGCGTAGTATGGCACATACCCAGTTAATGTGGGTGTAGTGCACATGTGCAGGAGCACACCCTCAGTTCAGCGATGTGCGCAAACGTTCCAGAGAGGAGCGCTCAGCGCCAACAAGCATAAAAGTGGATTTTCAGCGTTTTTACAAGTTAGGCCTCTTTCACGTTTTGGGCAGATCAGTCATGGATCCGAAAAAACTGATCCGTTACAATAATACAACTGCATGCATTCGTCATGAACGGGCGGATCCATTTGTATTATCTGTAACATAGCCAAGACTGATCCATCATGAACTCCATTGAAAGTCAATGGAGGACGGATCAGTTTTCTATTGCGTCAGAGAAAACTGATCCGTCCCAGTTGACTTAGACTACTTTCACACTCGCATTTTGGCTTTCAGTTTGTGAGATCCATTTTGGACCGCTTGTGAGAGCCCTGAACGGATCCGTTTGCATTCTAATGCATTCTGAATGGAAAAGGATCCGCGCGGAATGCATCAGTTCAGTCTCCATTCCACTTTGGAGACGGACACCAAAAGGCTGCTTGCAGTGCTTTGGTGTCAGTCTGATAAAACTGAGCCAAACTGACACAATAGAAAACGGATCTGTCCTCCATTGAGTTTCAATGGTGTTCAAGACGGATCCGTTCTGAACGGATGTATTATCTGAACTGATCCATCCATGACGAATCCGCACAACACACGAGTGTGAATGTAGCCTTACATTGTGTGCCAGGACGGATCCGTTTGGCTCAGTTTCGTCAAGCAGGCAGCGTTTTGGTGTCCGCCTCCAGAGCGGAATGGAGACTGATCGGAGGCAAACTGATGCATTCTGAGCGGATCCTTTTCCATTTAGAATGCATTAGAATGCAAACTGATCCGTTTTGGACCGCTTGTGAGAGCCCTGAACGGATCCGTTTGCATTCTAATGCATTCTGAATGGAAAAGGATCCGCGCGGAATGCATCAGTTCAGTCTCCATTCCACTTTGGAGACGGACACCAAAAGGCTGCTTGCAGTGCTTTGGTGTCAGTCTGATAAAACTGAGCCAAACTGACACAATAGAAAACGGATCTGTCCTCCATTGAGTTTCAATGGTGTTCAAGACGGATCCGTTCTGAACGGATGTATTATCTGAACTGATCCATCCATGACGAATCCGCACAACACACGAGTGTGAATGTAGCCTTACATTGTGTGCCAGGACGGATCCGTTTGGCTCAGTTTCGTCAAGCAGGCAGCGTTTTGGTGTCCGCCTCCAGAGCGGAATGGAGACTGATCGGAGGCAAACTGATGCATTCTGAGCGGATCCTTTTCCATTTAGAATGCATTAGAATGCAAACTGATCCGTTTTGGACCGCTTGTGAGAGCCCATGATGGATCTCACAAACGGAAAGCCAAAACGCCAGTGTGAAAGTAGCCTTAGGCCTCATGCACACGACCGTTGTGTGCATCCGTGGCCGTTGTGCCGTTTTCCGTTTTTTTTCACGGACCCATTGACTTTCAATGGGTCCGTGGAAAAATCGGAAAATGCACCGTTTGGCAGCCGCATCCGTGAGCCGTGTTTCCTGGCCGTGAAAAAAATATGACCTGTCCTATTTTTTTCACGGCCAACGGTTCACGGGCCCATTCAAGTCAATGGGTCCGTGAAAGAACACGGATGCACACAAGATTGGCATCCGTGTCCGTGATCCGTGGCCGTAGGTTTTAGTTTCATACAGACGGATCCGAAGATCCGTCTGCATAAAAGCTTTTTCAGAGCTGAGTTTTCACTTCGTGAAAACTCAGATCCGACAGTATATTCTAACACAGAGGCGTTCCCATGGTGATGGGACGCTTCTAGTTAGAATACACTACAAACTGTGTACAAGACTGCCCCCTGCTGCCTGGCAGCACCCGATCTCTTACAGGGGGATATGATAGTACAATTAACCCCTTCAGGTGCCGCACTATCATATCCCCCTGTAAGAGATCAGGGCTGCCAGGCAGCAGGGGGCAGACCCCCCCCCCTCCCCAGTTTGAATATCATTGTGCGGCCCCCCCCCCTCCCCTGTTGTTAACTCGTTGGTGGCCAGTGTGCGCACCCCCCTCCCTCCCTCCCTCCCTCTATTGTTTTAATACATTGGGGCCAGTGTGCGCGCGCCCCCCCAACCCCCCCTCCCTCCCTCTATTGTTTTAATACATTGGGGCCAGTGTGCGCACCCCCCCCAACCCCCCCCCCTCCCTCCCTCTATTGTAATAATAGCATTGGGGCCAGTGTGCGCACACCCCCCCGATCATCGGTGGCAGCGGAGTAGAAGATTTTCATACTTACCTGGCTGCTGCGATGTCTGCGTCCGGCCGGGAGCTCCTCCTACTGGTAAGTGACAGCAATGCGCCGCACAGACCTGTCACTTACCAGTAGGAGGAGCTCCCGGCCGGACACAGAGATCGCAGCAGCCAGGTAAGTATGAATCTTCTACTCCGCTGCCACCGATGATCGGGGGGGGCACACTGGCCCCAATGCTATTATTACAATAGAGGGAGGGAGGGGGGTGGGGGGTTGGGGGGGCGCGCACACTGGCCCCAATGCTATTATTACAATAGAGGGAGGGAGGGAGGGGGGTGCGCACACTGGCCACCAACGAGTTAACAACAGGGGAGGGGGGGCCCACTGGCCACCAATGAGTTAAAAACAGGGGGGGGGGGGGGGGGTCTGCCCCCTGCTGCCTGGCAGCACCTGCCAGGCAGCAGGGGACAGTCATGTACACAGTTTTTTTGTATATTCTAACCTGAAGCGTCTCCATCACCATGGGAACGCCTCTGTGTTAGAATATACTGTCGGAAAGGAGTTTCACGATGTAGCTCATATCCGACAGTATATTCTAACATAGAGGCGTTCCCATGGTGATGGGGACGCTACAAGTTAAAATATACCATCGGATTGGAGAAAAATCCAATCCGATGGTATAACAGAACTCCAGACTTTACATTGAAAGTCAATGGGGACGGATCCGTTTGAAATGGCACCATATTGTGTCAACATCAAACGGATCCGTCCCCATTGACTTGCATTGTAATTCAGGACGGATCCGTTTGGCTCCGCACGGCCAGGCGGACACCAAAATGACTTTTTTTTCATGTCCGTGGATCCTCCAAAAATCAAGGAAGACCCACGGACGGAAAAACGGTCACGGATCACGGACCAACGGAACCCCGTTTTGCGGACCGTGAAAAAAAACGTCCGTGTGCATGAGGCCTTAGAAAAAGGGCCACTTCCAGAGCACCATACTCACGCGAAAAAAGGTACCGTGGGCAGTCTGAACGACATAACCGAGGAGTCACGTTGTAATATATTTGCGTTTCCAGGCGTTTCTGTACTGAGGGTCAATATAAGACGCATTACTTACTGCGGTGGTGGCAGTCGCACAGTGTTGTACCGTATAATGTATTATTTTACTATGTTCAGAGAGCAAACGTGATCAATTATTTCTTCAGCTTGACGCAACGCTATCCGGCTAACCAATTAAAGAAAGATACAGGAGCTACTGAAGGTAACCATATACAGGTCCATGTACTCAGACTGCACACCAGCAAGAAAGTGATATCGCAACGCTTCAGGCTTACAATCTAACAATGCCATCCAGGGGCCCTTACATAACTGTACTGCCATTAGGTCGGAGGGATAAGAGGACATCACACAATCTGACAATCCCTCAGAGGCTGAACAGAGCTGCTGACTACCAGAATATTCAGCTTCTAATCCACCAATGTCAAAAGCATCTGTTACCTTCCCAACTTTACCAAGTCTCTTTCTCAAAGGGTACCGGGTCATGTCAGAAAATTTTGGACATGTCGGAAGTTTTCATCAATGCAGGGTTTGGTGCTGCGCCCCCCACTGATCACAAAAATGAAAGGGCAGACTATGCTTTGATTCTGGTCCGCTCTCCTCAAAGCGGAACGAGTATGAACGGAAGTGGGATTGGCACCAGTTACTTTAACCGGTCCACGTGCTATGGGGGGGGGTGCTGTTGAGAGACAGCACATGGACGCAAATAACCGCCACCGGAATTAGGCCTTAGCGAGACGAGAGAATGGCTACAAAGTGCAGTCCTCAGGGCAACAATCTAGATCGTCACCCCTTTATGACAATAGTTGCCCCGAACACATCTCTTGCATGGGTGACGTGTGGCATCCCTAGCCAAATGTGTTGACATTTCTTCAGGGTGTTCCCTCTTCTATTGCAGGCGATGAAGCCATGATTAAAAGGACTTACCACCCTCTGATTTCTCAACGGGGCGCGCCACCGATACAGCTCTGGATCCCCTTCATTCTCCTGAACGGGCACCGACTCTACAAAGGAGTCCTGCCCGTCCCAGGTAACTAACAGAAAAAAAAACAAAGCCCCTGTGTAACTGCAATGTACCACAATCACATCATACTGGAATGCACTGGATACAACACATGTGTATGGACATCTGGAAGATAGATTAGTATGTGAAACCCCCAAAAAGGCTAACGATTTAACAACTTGCCTGTGCAACTTGCATCTGACAAGCACATACCTATAGCCACTGCTGAATGACCGCCAAAGTGCTGTGTAATAAGGAAATCTTATTGATAGGTCATCAATATGAGTGGGGGGTCTGACTCCCGGACCCCCAACAGCACGCCAGACCTATATACCGTTACAGGGGCCAGGAAATGCTCTGCAGGGTAAAGTGCCATCCAAGTGAAGTACACTGCTAGCACAATAGGCAGTGTATGGTGCGGTGCCAGGGCTCCTACCAGCTAGTAGTTGGTTGGGGTATCGGGAGCTGGACCCCCCTGATCTCGTAGGTTTTTTTTATTACCGCAAGCCCCTTTTAAAAGTTGTAATCCCACAATGGATATTTATTACCTACCCAGAAGACCGGACCGCTGGGGGCCCCCACCGCTGGGAACGCCACCTATCACTAGAAGGGGGATCCGAGTCCCCTGTCCCTTCTAACTGCGTGACCACCCCGAGAAGGCGTCTGAATGGAGCAGCAGTCGAACATGCGCCCTGCCAAATACAGTGCTCAGCCACCTCATCAGTCCCACAGACAACAAATGGCGCAGTAGGACACACTCAACCACCGCAGCGAACAGGAGGCTCAGGAACCCACTTTCTATTGATTGTGGGAAAACCCCAGTAATATAATTGATCTATAAAAATTTCCATCATATATAGCGGAACCCTGCCTGTCCATTAGACCGCTGAAGCCCCCCCCCGACAGTCACCAGACCATGACAATCGATGGCGACCCTATTGATTAAAGAACGCCATATCTGTACGTTAACCGTATTTTGCTAAGACCGTGGATTCGATCTTCCATTACACACATAGAGCTAGTCAGTACCATGGACAAGCCCCCCCTCCTGTGCGGACTGAAGACCACCTTCATGTCAGCATCACAGAGTTCCATTCTCAGGAGTACTGGATTTGGCGCATAACTGACACAAATGGAGCCAAATAGATCCCGCTGACTGTAATGGGATCTGTTTGGTTTCCCGCTTACAAGACTTTTGTCGCTGCGGTTTCTGAGATGGAAACCCTGAAGCGCTGCAGATGTGAACAGGGCCATGGACAGGAGGGTCAGCGGTCACATGACAGGCGATTAGATGTCTGCTCTGCTTACATGTAAGAGGACACCGCCTGCCCCAGCCATGGTACACTGCCACACACACACAGAGCACTGCTGTCCCGGTGCCAGCACCAGCCTGTCCCTCAGGCCTCCTCTGCACTAATCACCAAGTTGTTTATGTGCCTATATATATTATTGAGCAATCCGCCGCGGGGCGCTGTGAGGGCACCCCTCCCCCTCCACACACCTGTCCTGCGGGTCTATCATTCTCCCCGCGCCGTGTCCTGCTCTGTACGGATCGTTCTCTGGGTTTGGGCCCGGACTCCTTCCGCTTTTCTTTTACTCGTCCAGCGCCCGGGTAATAGGCTAGCTATGCGAGTCTCTGGTAGATAATGGCGCGTCTTCTGTGCTCTCCTGTTCATACACATAAACCGCATCCGGCCCTTGATACTTCCCAGCGCTGAGGGCCCAACAGCAGCAGCACTCTCCTCCGCTCTTCAACAACTCCGCTCCGTTACTGACCTCGCTCCACCCCTTCTGCGCTCCAGAACCTTCCCAGACCCCGCCCCCTCCTGACGTCAGCCGTGCTCTGGTGCATGATTGGACGAGCTGCGATTCCAGCTCTCGCTCGTTCTCGTAGTTGCTGTGGCTGTCAGCCTCACTCTGGTCCCGCGCTTCCGCCTTTCTCTTGTTTGTTTTGTTTTCCGACACCTCCAGGCCACGCCCTCTGCTGGCAGACCCGCGAAAGGGGCGGGGCTCGGGCGGAGTGGACTGTGTTGTCGATGTGCTGGGGTCAGCGGGATGTTATTCTTGCGGTGCCTGCCTGTAGTCAGTCATGTAGTGAGGCGCCGACCTTCACCGCTGTGCACCTCAAGTGGACACGTTTGTAAACGGAAGAAACGTATAGGAACGGATGGCTTCTAGTACTCAGAGGGAAAACAGTTCAAAGTGCATACTTTTGACTCCGTTTGTCATTGTTTACATTTCTGTGTTTTTTGTAGGAATACCGTAGCATACTGCGCTTTTCTGTCCTGTAAAAAAAGGACACAAACATATTGAAATGTAAAGGAAAGAGAACCACAAAATGTCATATGTTTGTATACGTTTTTTACTGTATGTCTAAACGTAGCCGCCTGACGGACACGAAAACTATGTGCTCTCCGCATCCGCATTTCCGGAGTGCGCCCCCGAACTTTCGAGCCGCAAAAAAACTGAACATGTCCTATTCTTGACCGCCGATTACCAGATGAAGGAGCAAAACACTCATTCATCGGGCACAAAAGATCATTGTTTCCTAGTGGCAGATTGTGCTGTGTAAACATTATCTGCTGCCGGGAAACAACGAGTCAGTATGGGGAAGAGCAATGGCATTAGTGATCCCTCCTCTCCATACTGTGGAGGAGATCGGTGAATGTAAATGCACTGATCTCCTCCACTAGCGATCAGCAGATTGTCGGGAAGGAACCCTTCCTTCCCAAAAATCTGCTAGATCGTCACCCTGTGTAAAGGGACCATAATCCATCCTGCTGTTTTAATTTTCTTACACTAGGTGGTGGGGGCCCCATCTTATTTTGCTATGGGGCCCTATGAATTATAGTTACACACAGTGTGAACAGACTCATGAATGTTTGTGTAGATACAGGGGCATATCTACAGAGGTAGCAGCGGCACCACCTCAGGAGGCCCAAAGACCGCTGTGGCTCATAAAAACCATACTTGCCATCTCTCGGACTATCCAGGAGACCTCCCAGAAGAGCACATCTCCTAGGCACCTCTTGGAGAGCTGCTTTCTTCCAGAAATCATGTGTTGTTTTTCTTTTTTGCACATTTTCTAACGTGAGAGGGGGGTCTAGGTCAAGAATTGGACCAAAGACTGAGGGTCTGTGTGGACAATCGTACAGGTGACTTGGCCTATACTCAGACACTCATGTGAATAGGCTTGCCCTGGGTGGTGGAAGTAGAAACTCTGGGTGGAGACAACTCATGTGTCACACTGACAGTCATCTAAGCATTCAGTCAGTCTTTAAATTTAGGGTAGGTTTACTTGGCAGATTTTGACACTGTCAAAATGCACAATGTATACTATGGTACCATGTTTTCTGCCATGGTTGTTCACTTTGGATGCTGTGGACCTTCTCACAGCTTAGCTCCATTCAAAGTAGCTTAACCTCAAGCAGACACCCGCTGCGGCTTCAAGCAACATCTATATGCACACCATGCACAAGTCCCTTCTTGGTGCAGTCATGACGTTAGACCGCTAGCGGTACATACTGTAGAGCTGTAGACAAGACATAGCTATTGCCAGAAATTTGGTGCAGAGTCCATGCCCAAATTCCGAAGGCATAAAGCACCATGTGATCAGGCCCTTAGTATGTACCTTTGATGCTGCACTCATCATGTCATTGTGGTTGACATACTAAGATCACAGAATCACCATACATAGGTTTCTGTACATTTCTTTAGTATATGTACCCAGACAACAATGGGCTACCTTCAAGTCAACTGGACCTTGGCATCTGCCCCGGTTGGCCTTCAAAATAAATGGCAGCGCTCCTCCATTAGTAAAAAACGGTACTTTTTATTCAGCTGATAGCTGTAGGCTGTTCGGGCATGCTGGGAGTTGTAGTTTTGCAACAACTGGAGGGCCGAGGGTTGAGCATGCCTGAGGTAGAGGGTCACCAGCATTACGGAAATAGTCGTGCATCCTATGCTGTCCCTGCAACCCTTATATAAAGTCTCGTTCTGACAAATGATTTCCAAGTTTAGAATGGACAGGACTAGCACTAAATACTGGCCCATTAAAGTCAAGAGGTCAATTCATGTGGGATTCTCTGCACAGACCAGTGAGAATATCTCAGTTTGCAACCTCTAGCTCAAAATTTTCCACCAAGACTTAAGTATTTAAAAAAAAATGGGTCTGTGAAAAAAAAAAAAATGTCCACACATAAACTTCTCACGCCAGGTCTAAAAAGGTGGGAGGCCCATCTCATTCATAATTTTCTAGAAAATGGTCTAAATGTAAGACAGCCAGCTGTCTTACATTTCAAAGCGGTGGTGGATCTGCCAAAGTTACGAAGAGGCCGGCGCCTCTTCATAGCTCCGGCGAATCTACCACCAGGTATAGGGCTTATTAAATGTGCCCCTAAATGTTTCAGTATCTCCCAAGTTACGGCCACATCCTTTTCTGTGCAGGTGCTGGACTGTTCCAACTATTGTCCAGGACCTGCACAGAAGAGGAGGTGGTCATGGACAGGAAAGAAAGCACTCACATAATTAAACCGGCACCACTGCTGAAGTGACCGGCACCACTTTGGTTGCTGTAGGCAGGACAGCTGCAGAGGTGGACTGTGTACATAGCCATAGATCTGGTGAGCTGAGTGGTTGCTCTGTGTTTATTGTGGAGCAACGTGGACTGTGTGCCTATTTAGCTTATAGTCTTTTACAGAGGCCGACCAGTTTAAATACCATTTTGTATAGAAAATGGGACAATGTTTTTGGGCAAGAATTTCCTATACAGTGTTTGCTTTTCTGCATGTGAACTTCAGTTACATTTAGAAGATGTGTCCGGGTATCAGATGTCTACTTCAGCTAGGCTATAAGAGTGTTTAAAAAGTGACAAGGTGACTTTCAAGAGTGTTTGTCATCTGATAGGAAATGAGCTCATATAAGCTAACCTGGTAACACGGGACTAGGTAGGGCTTTATATGGGAATAATGGCGTGAGCGCACACGCCCAGGAGCACTAAATGAAAGCATGTTCTTGTCTGCAATAATGGTATTGGCACAAGAAGACAAAAAGTTGCAGATCGCTGCCATCCTTTTATGTTCTGTGCTAGAGAAATCACAGGTGAACTAAGTATTATAATATACATCTTATGTGTCTGGGGTCCGAACTTACAGATAGGTTCTTTTTTGTTGTTGTATGTGTGGCTCTTAAAGGGATTACCCAGGTGTTTAATACTGATGACTTATCCTCAGGATAAGTCATCATTATGAGATCAGTGGTGGTCCAACTCCCGGCACCCCCACCAATCAACTGTTTGAAGAGGCTGCAATGTTCTGATGAGTGCATCAATCTCCTTTCAGCTTGACCGTCATTGAATAGCGGCTGTGCTTGGTATTCCAGCTGAGGCCCATTCACTTGAATGGGACTGAACTGCGCCAAGGTCATGTGACCGATGAATGTGACATCAAAGGCCTAGGAAGAGGTCTCTTTAAACAGCTGCTTGGCTGGGGAGCCATGACTCGGATCTTCACTGATCAGCTTATGCTGAGGATACACCATCAATATTAAACCCCTTTAACTCAAGAATGACGGAAGGAACACAGATGGAACTTATAACAAGGATAGTTCGCGGGCAACAGAGTTGCTGCTCACTTGAATGGGAGCGGCACTGCGGTAACCAGATCATCGTAGTTTAGTTGTGGTGCTGGAGCTGATCAGCAGGGTGCCAGGAATGCAATCTCTGCAGATTTGATGTTGATGACGTATCCTAAGTATAGGTCATCAATACTTGAGTCTCGGAGAGCCCCTTTAATAAACATTCTTCCTTGATTACTTTTATACTGCTTATAGTGTTACTAGGAATATTATGGTATAACAACATGGGAATCCATAAACAAACACACACAAGTAATGTCAGCATTTCTACCTTTAAATGGCATGAACATATCAACTTTCCCATGAGAATCCTACTAAAAACAGTACTGTGTCCCCAAGAAAACATCCGCCGCAACAAACAGCCTGAACAAGTGCCCGGCACAGCGTGGGAACCTCATATCTGCCTTCCTGATGGATAAAAATAGACGACCAGGATGCTGAACGCAGCATGATTTGACTCTGGGCATTATTAAAGGGAAATGTTCCCTAAACTGGAAAGACACTCATCAAACAAAGCGCATTTAGCACCTAACAATATCCAAGGACACCATTTAAAGAATTGCTCTCAGCCTGGCGTGTGAACAAAACATTTTTTCTACGCTAAGACAGCACGGTATAGACATCTATGTGCATACATCCATACAGTGCTGCTGAGAAAATACTAGGTACACGTCCTGTCTAAAGAGTGCTGTATGGACAGGGCAGCTTTTAGGTGCTGTACCGCACTACTATGCTGTTTATGTTCCGCTATTGTGTTATATGCCATAATATACCTCCATGGGCGGACTTGGCCATAGACCCTACAGGGAAATTTCCCAGTGAGGTCCGCCTAAGCCCTCCTCTAGGCCGACAGCCAGGTACAAAGATCTGATGCTCTCAGCATTAATTAATATAGGAGCATCACGCACTTATACACCTGGCCGGCAGCTGCAGGGGCCCTTCTGACTTTAACTGTATTGCTGTCCTGAGTATGATACAGTTTCATACTGTGGTGTGGGCAGCAGTATTATGTGCTGCACTGTGGTATCTGGTTCTTCTGGAGCGGCATTTAGTTCTGCACTATGGTATTGCTGGCACCACCTATTTTTATTGCCCGGTCTTCCATTAATTTGGACCCGCCTACAACATGGGGCCACTTTTATTTTTTTATTTTTTCCGGGGGCTTTTTTAGTTCCCATTCCGCCCCTCTATACCTCCCAACTTTTAAAGAGGGATACTACAGCGCAGCAATTTTCTTTTTTACACTAAGCCCAATACATGTGTATTAATCCCACCCAGCCCCCTTTTTGCCCTCACACAGTAGTTATACTGTATAGCAATATTTTATTATAGCAACCTGCTATGGGAGCCAGGGCCAGTAAAATAACTAAATAACTTACCACACCTTCATCAACACCATTTCTCCTTTCTCTTCCCTCAGTTACACACAGCGATATATAGTGTTCTGGTCACAGTGTGACATTCAGTATACCGATGCAGGCAATCACTGATTGGCTGCAGGCTCAGCAACAAAAGACATTGCTGGGGAAGAGAAAGGAGTGGCAGGAGCACTGAAGAATTTGAGGTAAGTTATTTTAACGTTTCATTGGCCCAGGCCCCACAGCAGTACCACCAGTGGCTGCATGGGATCCACCCGCAGTAGCAGAGCCCGCAGTTTACAGCCGCAACCATGCCAAGAATGGATATGTCCTTTCTTGCTATGATTGCGGGCCGAGGCTATAAACCATGGCCGCACAAATAGTTTCTCTTAAGAGACTCTCTTGTGGAGACAGACTTCTGATCGTCACTTCAGTCAGACTCACTGAAACTGACTGAAATTGAATCAGTGAACTGAAGATTAGAAGTTTAACTGAGGAATAATCGTCTTTGACTCTGGGCCTATAGGGTGTATTAGACAATCCGATCACACAGACGATTGTCGGGAGGGAAGCGTTCCCTCCTGGCAATTTTCTGCGCGCTTGCTGAGGAGACCGCTGCTATTACATGCAGATATATCCTCATCAACATGGAGAGGAGAGATTGCTATGCCATGTGTTGCACATATGCTGAAAGTATGGTCAATAATTCCAATGTGTGAAGGGAGCGGGCTGCAATGACAAGCATGATCTTTAGTCAGGTAGGCAGAAGAGCAACTGCGTATTCTGTCCATACAGAATAATACACAACTATCTATTTAATAATAACATTCTCTCATACAGGTATAACGTCCTTATAGAAAATTATAACAATTAACCTTGTGCAGATCTATTATTACTCAATCTGCATCACAGTAGGCAAATAGTGCAGTATAATATAATATATTACCATAAGATCCTATAACAATCACATTCACCATACACTGACGCCACGTGACACATCTGTGTACTCCACTAACATTTGTGCAGTGTGTTATTTACTCGCACTGCATCACCAGCAGCCTTTGCTGATTACAGGAATGTGGATTAAATCACGTTCTCCCTGTTTATTGCCCTAAATATGTGTTCGCTTACCTGCAATGACAAGCATAACCTTCAGTCAGGTAGGCAGAAGAGCAACTGCGTATTCTGTCCCCCCAGGAACAAAAGTCCTGTCTTTTAGTTCCCCCTGCATTTAGCAGTGTTATATGAAACTGTGCTTGTCATTCAGGCTTTAAACACTCCATCTACTGGTGATTTAATAGAAATGCCATGAGTTTGACTTTTCTATTACCACAGCTATGCTCCTGAATTGCTGAAGATGGGAATATAATATGTATTAGTTAATTTATTATGCGCTACCTGATTTTGTCATACCTTACACATGCTCTACAGTGGTTTTCCGGTGTCAAATCATAATTAGACAGAAAAATCCGCCGCCGGTAAAACCAGATTTTTCAGCATGCTGAAAGATCTCGATTGCCCGATGAATGTTAATGGTGCAATCGACAGCAGTATTACCATGCAAGATGATTGCTAACAAGCATTACTACGAATGCTCGTTAGCGATTATCGGGCAGAGAATCTGCCCGTCTAACATACCCTTATGGCCTCATGCACAAATGTGCCACCCGTTCCATGCATTGGGGGGGATTGTAACTTGTGGTCCCCAATACACGGGCACCATCCGTGCGGTTGCCGCAGACAGATGCAAACCCATTCAACTTGAATGGATCTGTGATCCGTCCACACCTCAAAAAAATAAGACATGTTAGATTTTTTTGTGGTGCGGAGGCACATGAATGGGTCCACATCTGTGATACGCTGTGCACACGGCCGGTGCCCGTATATACGGGCAGGGCTGGGCAACGGCCATGTGCATGAGACCTAAGGAGGGAAGGAGCCAGGAGGACTGGTCTAGGACTTGAAGGGAGCTCAGCTGGCCCTGGATACTGCAATGGCAGCACCCGTGGTGCAGCTGCAGGAGAGGGGCCTTGACTTGGTGGCACTGGCAGAAAAAAAACATCTTCTTGAGCTGCTGAGAAAGAGCGCTGTATTTTGTCTGTGGAAGCCTATTAGACCAGATGGGAAGGAAAATGACAGGTATAATACACTGCAATACAGAAATGAGTATTGCAGTGTATTATAGAAGTGATTTGCAATTGCAGGGTCCCAGTAGGACTAAAAAGTGTAATAAACATAAAAAATATATATACCGTATATAAAATACATTTTAAAAAGCCCTACATTTTCCCCTTACACATTGATTTATTATGGGGAAAAAAAAAAAAAAAAAAAGACAAATAGGTAGGTATTGTCCTATCTATGACAACCTGAACTATCTGGCACACCTACCTTGCGCAACATTAAGTGTCTTAAACAATTTTAATGTCTCCATTGAAAAGGGGCATGGTTTACTAGAAAATGTTAAACTTTTAATATGTTATAGGGACATATCAAAAGTTTTGATCAGTGGTGGTCTGAGAGCTGAGCCCCCACCAATGTTTAGAACGAGGAGAGAGAAGCATGCACTTAGATAAGCGCATGCTTCTCTCCCCTCATTCTAGAGATTGGTGGGGGTCTCAGAACTCAGACCACCACTGATTTAAACTTTCAGATCAAAAGTTTAATAAAAGCACAGTGACACTTTAAAGGGGCTTTCCAGGCTATCTATATTGATATTCTATCCTTAAAGGGGTTCTGCACTTTGTTTAAACTGATGATCTATCCTCTGGATAGATCATCAGCATCTGATCGGCGGGGGTCCGACACCCGGGACCCCCACTGATCAGCTGTTTGAAAAGGCAGCGGAGCTCCAGGAGCGCCGCAGCCTTCTCACTGTTTATCGCAGTCCCAGTGATGTCACGACTATTATCACTGGCCTGGGCGTGGCTAAGCTCCGTTCCCTTGAATGGAGCTTAGCCCCGCCCAGGCCAGTTGATACAAGTCGTGACGTCACTCAGCCAGCGGTAAACAGTGAGAAGGCCGCGGCGCTGCAGGAGCCAGTGATCGGGTGTCGGACCCCCGCCGTTCAGAAGCTAATGATCTATCCAGAGGATAAATCATTAGTTTAAACAAAGTGCAGAACCCCTTTAACATACATCATCAATATCTGACTGATCAGCTGTTCGGCAGTAGCTCCTGTGCAAGAAACAGGCACAGGAACTACAAAGCTTTGTCCACTATTTAGTAGCTGGAGCTGGTTACTGCAGTGCAGCTCTGCTTTACATGAATGGGAGCAGCGCTGCATTAACCCGCCTACCCACTAAACAGTGGACAGAGCTGTGTAGTTCTAGGGCCTGCAAAATCAGCAAGGGTGCCAGGAGATGGAACCCTGTCAATCTGCTATCAGATAGGCCACCAAAATAAAATTCCCAGAAAACTCTAGTTAATAACCGAAAATGTGGGACAAAATAGCAAAAAAATTCTGGTGCAAAGTTGACTTACTTAGGTAGTATAAAATTAGACTAGACAGGCTAAAGTTGATGATCAGTCTAAAGTCTGATGAAATTACAATTTGTATTATTAAGCGAAATACATTTTGCTAAAAAAAAATAATAATAAAAAGTAACTCCTGGCTTCACCCATTTTATCCAACTTCGATGTCAGTAAAGTGCTTCATAAATATGGTGCTCATTCTGACCACCATATTTCTCAATTTATTTACGCCAGAAAATTGCGATAAATGCATTGATAAATCTCCTCCTTCACTTCTATTACAAATCTGTCTGCCTGCAACCACCACTAGGTGGAGCTCAATGCATAGGAATTTGATCAATTACTGTAATCATCTGTTTGCACTGATTGCCTCCTAGTGGTGGCTGCATGAAAATGCTGTGTTTTTACATCAGGAAGAGAACAAATGTTTTCAGCTCTTGTGCCCCTGGCTCCATAGCAGTTGTGTGCTGCTCCTATATTGAAGGTATGCCACTGGTCTTAGGTTATGTCCTATTTCCTATGTGGATCTGGTTAAAATCCAAAGCAGCAAAATCTGCATCAAACTGTGATGACGGATTTTCAGTTGTGAAAATGCTGTGGATAATCACATGCTGGCAGATAACTCGCATGCCGTGAATTTCAAATCTACATGTCGGCTAATGAGCGGATTCCATATGGACTCTCTCTGCAGTGTATGGATGACATGTATTACCCTCAATTTTAGTCTAGACTAAGTAAATCTGCTTCCAATATCCGATAAATGTACCAATGTAGAGTCCAGTCTCTTTATTAACCCTTAGAGGACCTTACGATTGTCCGTTTTTGTTTTTCACCCCCTTCCTTCCCAGAGTCATAACATTTTTATATTTCCAGTCACAAAGTCTTATGAGGGCTTATTTTTTGCTGGGCAATGTGTACTTTCTAATGGCATTTTTTATCATTACATGGGGAAATTTTTACTGGTGTATCTAAATGACATTTTACATTTTTTCTCATGATTTCAAGACTCATCGGGACCACCTACGTCAGGTCTTGCTAATTCTGCGGGAGAATAAATTGTACGCTAAACTGGAAAAATGTGTGTTTGTGGTTCCGGAGATTCAATTTCTCGGTTTTCTTCTCTCCGCTTCTGGTTTTCGCATGGACCCTGAGAAGGTCCGCGCTGTGCTTGATTGGTAGCTTCCTGAGAATCAGAAGGCGCTGATGCGGTTTTTGGGTTTTGCCAATTATTACAGAAAGTTTATTTTGAATTATTCTTCTGTTGTTAAGCCACTCACTGATATGACTAAAAAGGGGGTAGATTTTTCCTTGTGGTCGGTAGATGCGCGTAAAGCCTTTTCTAGTATCAAAGAGAGTTTTGCTTCCGCTCCCATTTTGGTACAACCTGATGTCTCTCTACCTTTAATTGTTGAGGTGGATGCTTTTGAGGTAGGTGTGGGTGCGGTCTTATCTCAGGGTCCCTCTCCTGCCAAATGGCGACCGTGTGCCTTTTTCTCAAGGAAACTCTCCTCTGCAGAGAGAAATTACGATGTGGGATATAGGGAGTTGTTGGCCATCAAATTAGCTTTTGAGGAATGGCGCCATTGGTTAGAGGGAGCCAGACACCCTATTTCCGTGTTTACCGACCATAAGAATCTGGCCTACTTGGAATCGGCCAAGCGTCTGAACCCGAGACAGGCCAGATGGTCTTTGTTCTTTTCTAGGTTTAACTTTGTTGTCACGTTCCGCCCTGGGGTTAAAAATGTGAAGGCAGATGCCCTGTCACGTTGTTTTCCAGGAGGGGAGAACTTTGAAGACCCGAGTCCCATTTTGGCTAAAGGGGTGGTCGTCTCTGCTCTTAATCCTGATTTGGATGCAGAGGTTCAGGCAGCCCAGGCAGAGGCTCCTGATCTTTGTCCTCCTGGGAGGTTGTTTGTGCCTCTCGCTTTACGACACAAGATATTTAAGGAGCAGCACGATACTGTCTTTGCTGGGCACCCGGGGAGTAGAGCCACAGTGGATCTCATTGCTCGGAGATTCTGGTGGCCGGATGTTCGTAAGCCGGTTGAGGGTTTTGTGGCAGCCTGCGAGACCTGCACTCATGCCAAGGTCCCTCATTCACAGCCATCGGGTTCTCTCCTCCCGTTACCCATTCCTTCCCGTCCTTGGACGCATCTGTCCATGGACTTCATTACGGACCTGCCTCGTTCCACGGGAAAGACTGTGATCCTGGTTGTAGTGGACCGTTTTAGCAAAATGACGCATTTCATTCCCTTTCCTGGGTTACCCAATGCTAAGACGTTGGCGCAAGCGTTTGTTGATCACATTGTTAAACTGCATGGCATTCCTTCAGACATCGTTTCTGACAGGGGCACGCAATTTGTTTCCAGATTCTGGAAGGCCTTCTGTTCTCGCTTGGGGATTCGGTTGTCGTTCTCTTCTGCTTTTCACACTCAGTCGAATGGTCAGACCGAATTCGTCAATCAGAATCTGGAGACATTTCTGCGCTGTTTTGTGGCGGAGAATCAGGAGGATTGGTATTCTTTTTTATCCCCTTGCTGAGTTTGCTTTAAATAACCGTCGCCAGGAGTCCTTTGATAAGTCACCATTTTTTGGTGCATATGGGTTTCATCCGCTGTTTGGGACATTCTCTGGAGAGGGGTCTTCTGGTTTACCTGATGAGGAGAGATTTTCCTTATCTTTGTCATTTATTTGGCAAAAGATTCAGGGTAATCTGAAGAGGATGAGTGAGAGATATAAGCGTGTGGCGGATAAGAGACGTGTGCCTGGTCCGGACCTGAATGTGGGTGATCTGGTGTGGTTGTCTACAAAGAATATCAAACTGAAGGTTCCCTCCTGGAAGTTGGGTCCTAAGTTTATTGGGCCTTACAAGATCTTGTCCGTCATCAATCCTGTTGCCTTCCGTCTTGATCTTCCTCAGACTTGGAAGATCCATAATGTTTTTCACAGGTCCTTATTAAAACCTTATGTCCAACCCACTGTACCCTCCTCTTTACCTCCTCCTCCGATTGTTGTTGATGGTAATCTTGAATTTCAGGTCTCTAGGATTGTGGATTCTCACATTATCCGCGGTTCTCTCCAGTACCTCGTTCATTGGGAGGGTTATGGTCCTGAGGAGAGGATGTGGGTCCCAGTGGCAGACATTAAGGCTTTCCATAGGTCTCATCCTGAGAAGGTGGGCTTTGAGTGTCCGGAGTCCACCCATAGAGGGAGGGGTTCTGTCACCGCCAGTTCTGTGAGAAGGTCTGGCAGACGTTCTTCTCTACCTCTTGCATGACATTCTTTGTTTTGGTTTCACTTTCTCATCTCTTTTCCTTTTCCCAGGTGTCACCTATTTAGACTAATTGTGTCCCTTTATATTCCCTCCCATACTGCCTCACTTTGCGGTTTATACTACTTCCTGGAAGAGGTGTTCACTGCTGAAGGCTGCTGCTGCTGTTTGCTCAGATAAGTACTTTATTTTATTTGTGTTTCCTTGCTGGCTTGATTCTAGGTGACCCTGACTCTGTCCTTATTAAGTGCAGGGAGCCGGTGGTCGTGTCCCCTCACTATTAGAGGGTTTTCAAGTGTCACACAGCCTTAGGTACGTGGGCATGCAATCGTTTACCATTGAGACCCTTGCATGGGCATAGCAGTTAGGGAAGAGCTCTTAGGGTTTTATAGGGTTCACCCATACGCTCCTTAGTTTAGGATCAAGCCAGTTGGATGTTTATTTATAAGTTCCAGCTATCTGCAACATCATCCGTGACAATAGCAGTTAGTAATCTGGAAAGTTGCATAACAGACAGAGATCGCTAAAATGGCGAGGAAACAAAACCTAGAGTAGAGTATACTGGACAGTTACATAACATTTCATTATATCATGATTAAGCCTTATATGCATAACACCAGAAAACCTCTAATCTCCAGTCCCTTATGTGGTAAGCTTCCAGGGGGTGAGAAAAGATAGGCCATTAGTGGCGTCATCTTGTATATTTGAGTAATGTCTTAATTTCTTACAATTTTTTTTTCATTTTCCTTTGATATATATATCATTAGTCAATGAAGTCAATGAAGAAATTAAAATTTAAACCTCCTGGATTTAGTGCACCATGCGCAGATCTAATTCCTATCAAATCCTCTTTATCTCAGAACAGCAGTTTCCATTTCCTCTACTTAAGTTAATCCCATAGTTTACTTACGTAATCCTCCATTTCAAATATCTCATTTACTACCATTTGCCAATATAGCTTTTTAATTACAGATTGAAACTGATCAAGTCGAGCTACTTGGATTTCATAGTCATGTAGACGTTATTAATATTAGTAAAGGCCGTTTCACATGAGCGAAGATTGGACCAATTATCTTGAACGAATGTGTAAATGTGCCACTAATCACCTGACAGCCGAGCACAACGCTTGTTTGTTAGGTTATTTGTCGTGTATGCAAAGATAAAATTATTGGGGATGAATGATCGTGGCGTATATCTGGCGCAGATTCTGTCGCACGCCATGGTGTGGCAAAATCTGTGACTTCTTGCCTGCTCACGCCAGGTCTAAAAAAGGGGAAGGGGACGAGCCAACAGGCCTGTCTCTTTCATCATTTTCTACGCATTGTTTAGGCGTAATAAATTCTCTAAATGCAAGGCAGCAAGGGAGCTGTCTTACATTCAGAATCGGCGCCGAAGTTATGTAGAGGCCGGCGCTACCGCCAGCTAGAGGGCTTATTAAGACCAGCGCCTAAAACACCAGTCTTAATAAATATGCTGTAGGAATCGTCTCTTATTTGGGGGTCATTCTTATAGAATTATCTTCATAACCACTGGGTTTCAGGTCCAAACAGTGCGATTTATTTTACACTCATCATACACAATATGACATAAAACAAAAGCCTGCCCATCTGGGCTCTACCTAAACATAATAAACATTGTATCCCTAACTCGGCTATACAATAGCGTTTACACATGGAACCAGGTGCGGCTTACCCCAGACATACAGTCCACCAGCCCTCAGGCTGTAACAAATGCAGTACCTTTGGAGGGGGTTGTGGTCTAGCAGTCCTCCTGATTCAGACCTTTCAATGCTTATTCCCTGGCGTCGCTGAGTCCCCCAAAGTCCAGGCTATTGCATAGCCTCGTGGCCCCTCAATTTTGCCTAGCTGAGACCACACTGACAGAGCCTCACCAGGCCTCTGTCTGCACACTCTCCAGAGTGAGACACACCCAATTCCAGCAACCAGATTAAATGGAATCCCTGGAGATGAGCATGCCATAAGTCCCGGACTGGAGCATGGGGAACAGGCATCCACCCAGCACATTGCCTGTTCCCAGTAAAAGCCTGCCCCGGACTAGCTGGAACCAGCTATTCTAACTATATTGGTGTCCACCAGCTAACTTAGTGGCCACCTATCTAAAGGCCTTTACTTCACCAAGGCTGGGCTCCTTGGTGACCAGCTCCCGGTGCAAACAACACCCCTTTTATCATGCTTCCCCGTGACTTTACTGCACACCTTAATGTTCACATTGCCACAATGCCCTTACATTTTTCGTCTGCCATTGGAGGTATACACTCACCTAAAGAATTATTAGGAACACCATACTAATACGATGTTGGACCCCCTTTTGCCTTCAGAACTGCCTTAATTCTACGTGGCATTGATTCAACAAAGTGCTGATAGCATTCTTTAGAAATGTTGGCCCATATTGATAGGAGAGCATCTTGCAGTTGATGGAGATTTGAGGGATGCACATCCAGGGCACGAAGCTCCCGTTCCACCACATCCCAAAGATGCTCTATTGGGTTGAGATCTGGTGACTGTGGGGGCCATTTTAGTACAGTGAACTCATTGTCATGTCCAAGAAACCAATTTGAAATGATTCGAGCTTTGTGACATGGTGCATTATCCTGCTGGAAGTAGCCATCAGAGGATGGGCACATGGTGGTCATGAAGGGATGGACATGGTCAGAAACAATGCTCAGGTAGCCCGTGGCATTTAAACTATGGCCAATTGGCACTAAGGGGCCTAAAGTGTGCCCAGAAAACATCCCCCACACCATTACACCACCACCACCAGCCTGCACAGTGGTAACAAAGCATGATGGATACATATTCTCATTCTGTTTACGCCAAAATTGGACTCTACCATTTGAATGTCTCAACAGAAATCGAGACTCATCAGACCAGACAACATTTTTCCAGTCTTCAACAGTCCAATTTTGGTGAGCTCATGCAAATTGTAGCCTCTTTTTCCTATTTGTAGTGGAGATGAGTGGTACCCGGTGGGGTCTTCTGCTGTTGTAGCCCATCTGCCTCAAGGTTGTGCGTGTTGTGGCTTCACAAATGCTTTGCTGCATACCTCGGTTATAACGAGTGGTTATTTCAGTCAACGTTGCTCTTCTATCAGCTTGAATCAGTTGGCCCATTCTCCTCTGACCTCTAGCATCAACAAGGCATTTTCGCCCACAGGACTGCCACATACTGGATGTTCTTCCCTTTTCACACCATTCTTTGTAAACCCTAGAAATGGTTGTGCTTGAAAATCCCAGTAACTGAGCAGATTGTGAAATGCTCAGACCGGCCCGTCTGGCACCAACAACCATGCCACGCTCAAAATTGCTTAAATCACCTTTCTTTCCCATTCTGACATTCAGTTTGGAGTTCAGGAGATTGTCTTGACCAGGACCACAACCCTACATGCATTGAAGCAACTGCCATGTGATTGGTTGACTAGATAATCGCATTAATGAGAAATAGAACAGGTGTTCCTAATAATTCTTTAGGTGAGTGTATATCAGGAGGAGGACTGTAGTAAATTGTGTTAAAAAAAGGCTGTCCATAGTAAAAAAATAAAAAAGCAAAACCTTCTGGTGAACAGAGCTATATTGTCCCGGCCTTTGGTTTGGGCTGTGACACTGTTGCCACACTTGCGGTTGCCCGTGGCAATGTGTTGCTGTGTGAGCATGCAGTGGCAGTGTCTCAACCTTCTGGGTGATTGCCGTGACATGGTTGCCACGCATGCTGTTGCCGGTGGTAATGTGTGGTTTAGTATGCTTGTGTGTGCACTTCCCCTTTAGGTTGTAGCCTCTCTCTGTCTTGTGCTGTAAGGGTTAACTCCCTGACTGGGTGTGGTCACTTGGCTTTTATCTTCTGTGGTTTCCTGGCCAGAGTGAGTTGTACTTCAGCTGTCGTTGGTGCTGGAGCTCTGCTCCAGTCCAGGGTGTTCCATCTGTCCAGTGAGGGCCACCCTTGTGGTCATAGATGTTGATGTTCTTATGGTGTCTTCTTCCCTTCTTATGTTTTGGTTTGTGTGGGTTATGTTCAGGGTGTTGTATGTCTTGTGTGGTGTTATATGGCTGGTGGTGTTTGGTGTCTAGCATGTTTGCTAGACATTCCCCTGTCTCACGTTTATAACAACACTTGTGCATGGGTTCCAGTCAGTGCGTCTGTGGCAGGTAAGTGTGTTATGGGTTTCGCTTACCTGCCATTTCCATATGCTGTATGTGTTCCCCTCTACTTGCAGCCTGGCCTCAGATAGAGACTCCTGTTCCTCCATGACTGGGATGAACAGGTCGTCTCTTCCCTGCTCCTTGGTGAGGGATTACCAGGGCAACTTAGGGTCTCTAGGAATCCAGAGTATGAGTCGTCCTACCATCGGGGTCCACTCATACGGTGAGGAATCAGGGAGAGGATTAGGGACGCTGTAGGAGGTGACCTACTCCTTTTGGCCAGGCTGATCCCCTTTTTACCCTTTGACACCGCACGGTGGGGGATTTCCCCCATTCCCCATCGTGGCATATATATATATAGTCAAGGAAGGAGGTGTGGTAATATGAAATGGAAATTTTAGTTTAAAGGCCATGGACACCTTTGTAGCCATTTTTTTTTCATTGCATTCTACTCATTTTTGGGCTTAAAATAATTTTTTCTGTTGCATTTTTCTCCACAGTTGCATTTTTTCTTCACAGCTTTCAATTTCTGAGTATTTCAGTGAATTAGTCGGGAAGCTGCTCTGTCAGCTCAGTCTCTAGCTCTTAACTTTACTTTCTTGACAGCTCATAAACACTCTATTTCTAAATTCTTATCAGATAGTTTATAAGCTGTCAGGAGTTCAGATATATGGGCTCTGACAGATTTACTTTTTTGCCCAAAATGAGTAAAATGCAGTAATACAAAAATTGCCCTCAAAGGTGTCCATAGCCTTTAAAATGCTCCAAACATAACATTTACATTTTCATCTACCATGAAGATACAATGATAAACACCCCAAATTACATAGAAAAGTAGTCTTCTGGGGTTGGTCTTCTCAAAGAATATTTGCTAATAGGCATAGTATATAGTCAGTGTTGGACTGGAGTTCCCTCGGCCCACCAGAAGAAATTATTTTCATGTCATCAATAAAGTCTGATAGGTTTTTGTTTCTCCTAAAATGTTTTTGTTTCTCCTAGACATTTGGAGCCTACTAAGGTAACAGAGCCTGCGCTCACTGGGGCATATTCTGGTAGGCCAGTCTGACACCATATACAGTACAGACCAAAAGTTTGGACACACCTTCTCATTCAAAGAGTTTTCTTTATTTTCATGACTATGAAAATTGTAGATTCACACTGAAGGCATCAAAACTATGAAATAACACATGTGGAATTATATACTTATCAAAAAAGTGTGAAACAACTGAAAATATGTCATATTCTAGGTTCTTCAAAGTAGCCACCTTTTGCTTTGATTACTGCTTTGCACACTCTTGGCATTCTCTTGATGAGCTTCAAGAGGTAGTCACCTGAAATGGTCTTCCAACAGTCTTGAAGGAGTTCCCAGAGATGCTTAGGACTTGTTGGCCCTTTTGCCTTCACTCTGCGGTCCAGCTCACCCCAAACCATCTCGATTGGGTTCAGGTGCGGTGACTGTGGAGGCCAGGTCATATGGCGCAGCACCCCATCACTCTCCTTCATGGTCAAATAGCCCTTACACAGCCTGGAGGTGTGTTTGGGGTCATTGTCCTGTTGAAAAATAAATGATGGTCCAACTAAACGCAAACCGGATGGGATAGCATGCCGCTGCAAGATACTGTGGTAGCCATGCTGGTTTAGTATGCCTTCAATTTTGAATAAATCCCCAACAGTGTCACCAGCAAAGCACCCCCACACCATCACACCTCCTCCTCCATGCTTCACGGTGGGAACCAGGCATAGAAACATAGAAACATAGAATGTGTCGGCAGATGAGAACCATTTGGCCCATCTAGTCTGCCCAATATACTAAGTACTATGGATAGCCCCTGGCCCTATCTTATATGAAGGATGGCCTTATGCCTATCCCATGCATGCTTAAACTCCTTCACTGTATTTGCAGCTACCACTTCTGCAGGAAGGCTATTCCATGCATCCACTACTCTCTCAGTAAAGTAATACTTCCTGATATTACTTTTAAACCTTTGCCCCGCTAATTTAAAACTATGTCCTCTTGTAGCAGTTTTTCTTCTTTTAAATATTCTCTCCTCTTTTACCTTGTTGATTCCCTTTATGTGTTTAAAAGTTTCTATCATATCCCCTCTGTCTCGTCTTTCTTCCAAGCTATACATGTAGAGTCCATCCGTTCACCTTTTCTGCGTCGCACAAAGACACGGTGGTTGGAACCAAAGATCTCAAATTTGGACTCATCAGACCAAAGCACAGATTTCCACTGGTCTAATGTCCATTCCTTGTGTTGTTTAGCCCAAACAAGTCTCTTCTGCTTGTTGCCTGTCCTTAGCAGTGGTTTCCTAGCAGATATTCTACCATGAAGGCCTGATTCACACAGTCTCCTCTTAACAGTTGTTCTAGAGATGTGTCTGCTGCTAGAACTCTGTGTGGCATTGACCTGGTCTCTAATCTGAGCTGCTGTTAACCTGCGATTTCTGAGTCTAGTGACTCAGATGAACTTATCCTCCGCAGCAGCGGTGACTCTTGGTCTTTCTTTCCTGTGGCGGTCCGCATGTGAGGCAGTTTCTTTGTAGCGCTTGATGGTTTTTGTCACTGCACTTGGGGACACTTTAAAAGTTTTCCCAATTTTTCGGCTGACTGACCTTCATTTCTTAAAGTAATGCTGGCCACTCGTTTTTCTTTACTTAGCTGCTTTTTTCTTGCCATAATACAAATTCTAACAGTCTATTCAGTAGGACTATCAGCTGTGTATCCACCTGACTTCTCCACAACGCAACTGATGGTCCCAACCCCATTTATAAGGCAAGAAATCCCACTTATTAAACCTGACAGGGCACACCTGTGAAGTGAAAACCATTTCAGGTGACTACCTCTTGAAGCTCATCAAGAGAATGCCAAGAGTGTGCAAAGCAGTAATCAAAGCAAAAGGTGGCTACTTTGAAGAACCTAGAATATGACATATTTTCGGTTGTTTCACACTTTTTTGTTATGTATATAATTCCACATGTTAATTCATAGTTTTGATGCCTTCAGTGTGAATCTACAATTTTCATAGTCATGAAAATAAAGAACACTCTTTGAATGAGAAGGTGTGTCCACACTTTTGGTCTGTACTGTATGTGTCAAAACATCTGGCGACGGGGGGAACAGCCAATAGCAGGCCACGATAAGGACGAGCCTCCCTAGGAGATGCAGCAGCGCTATGCAAGGAACAGGGGCGACGCGGGTGCCAAAGAGCGGGGTAAGTATAATCTATATAAGGGGCTCGGGCATTGGAGGAAATGTGTTAGACCTTGGATAACCCCTTTAAAGTAATTTAACCTCAAAATGTATAGTGCCTTGAAAAAGTACTTATGTAGCAAGTATGTGAGAAGTGAAAAGAAAATGATACACGGTTTTCAAATTTTAAAAATAAACTGCTGAAAACGGTTGCGTGCATTTGTATTCATCCCTCTGTACTCTGATTCCCCTAAATAATTTCCAGTGTGACTAATTGCCTTCAAAAGTGACCTAATTAGTAAATAGAGTCTATCTGTGTGTAATGTATTTTCAGTATAACTACAGCTGTTCTGTGAAGGCCTCAGAGGTTTGTTAGTGGATATTAGTGATCAAACAGCATCATGAAAGCCAAGGAACACTTCAGAGACTCCAGAAATGTCCAGACACTCCAGAAGTGTGAAGCAGGGTTAGGTTATAAAAAAATATCTCTCTGAACATCTCACGGAGCACTGTTCAATCTATGATCCGAAAATGGAAGGAGTATAGCACAACTGCAAACCTACCAAGACATGGCCGTCCACCTTAACCACTTCAACCCCGCTAGCTAAAACCCCCTTCATGACCAGGCCACTTTTTACACTTCTGCACTACACTACTTTCACCGTTTATCGCTCGGTCATGCAACTTACCATCCAAATGAATTTTACCTCCTTTTCTTCTCACTAATACAGCTTTCATTTGGTGGTATTTTATTGCTGCTGAAATTTTTACTTTTTTTGTTATTAATCAAAATGTAACGATTTTTTTGCAAAAAAATGACATTTTTCACTTTCAGCTGTAAAATTTTGCAAAAAAAACGACATCCATATATAAATTTTTCGCTAAATTTATAGTTCTACATGTCTTTGATAAAAAAAAAATGTTTGGGCAAAAAAAAAAAAAATGGTTTGGGTAAAAGTTATAGCGTTTACAAACTATGGTACAAAAATGTGAATTTCTGCTTTTTGAAGCAGCTCTGACTTTCTGAGCACCTGTCATGTTTCCTGAGGTTCTACAATGCCCAAACAGTATAAAAACCCCACAAATGACCCCATTTCGGAAAGTAGACACCCTAAGGTATTCGCTGATGGGCATAGTGAGTTCATAGAACTTTTTATTTTTTGTCACAAGTTAGCGGAAAATGATGATTATTTTTTATTTTTATTTTTTTCTTACAAAGTCTCATATTCCACTAACTTGCGACAAAAAATAAAAAATTCTAGGAACTTGCCATGCCCCTCACAGAATACCTTGGGGTGTCTTCTTTCCAAAATGGGGTCACTTGTGGCGTAGTTATACTGCCCTGGCAATTTAGGGGCCCATATGTGTGAGAAGTACTTTGCAATCAAAACCTGTAAAAAATGACCGATGAAATCCGAAAGGTGCACTTTGGAATGTGGGTCCCTTTTCCCACCTAGGCTGCAAAAAAGTGTCACACATCTGGTATCGCCGTACTCAGGAGAAGTTGGGGAATGTGTTTTGGGGTGTCATTTTACATATACCCATGCTGGGTGAGAGAAATATCTTGGCAAAAGACAACTTTTCCCATTTTTTTATGCAAAGTTGGCATTTGACCAAGATATTTTTCTCACCCAGCATGGGTATATGTAAAATGACACCCCAAATCACATTCCCCAACTTCTCATGAGTACGGCGATACCAGATGTGTGACACTTTTTTGCTGCCAAGGTGGGCAAAGGGGCACATATTCCAAAGTGCACCTTTTGGATTTCGCAGGCCATTTTTTACACATTTTGATTGCAAAGTACTTCTCACACATATGGGCCCCTAAATTGCCAGGGCAGTATAACTACCCCGCAAGTGACCCCATTTTGGAAAGAAGACACCCCAAGGTATTCCGTGAGGGGCACGGCGAGTTCCTAGAATTTTTAATTTTTTGTCACAAGTTAGCGGAAAATGCTGATTTTTTATTTTTTTTATTTTTTCCTTACAAAGTCTCATATTCCACTAACTTGCGACAAAAAATAAGGAAGAGATCATCGAAAACCTCCTGTACCCAGGAGGTTCCGTGGCCCCATCCATGAGATGATCCCTATGCTAATAGTGTACCTGTGAGTGGTACTTCCGGAAACACTCTCCAAAGCATAGGGCAGGGTGGTCAGGACAGTCAGGACAGAAATAGCGGGTGTCACGCCTTATTCCACTCCTGCTACAGACACGACATCTTTTTCGGGGTGACGGTTGGGTTGAGGTACCAGGAACGACATTGGGGAAATGTCGCTCGTGTAGACGGCTAACTACACTGGTGGATGGGGCCACGGAACCTCCTGGGTACAGGAGGTTCTCGATGATCTCTTCCTGAAATTTGAGGAAGGATCCAGTTCTCCCAGCCTTACTGTAGAGAACAAAACTATTATACAGAGCCAATTAAATTAAATATACAGACACCTTCTTATACCAGCGTCTGGTTCTGTGGGAAACTAAATACGGAGACAACATCTGGTCATTGAAGTCCACCCCTCCCATGTGAAGGTTATAGTCGTGGACTGAGAGGGGCTTTTCAATGATACGGGTTGCTTGCTCAATTTGTATTGTCGTGTCTGCGTGAATGGAGGAGAGCATGTAAACGTCACGCTTGTCTCTCCATTTCACCGCGAGCAGTTCTTCGTTACACAGTGCGGCCCTCTGCCCCCTTGCAAGACGGGTGCTAACGAGCCGTTGGGGGAAGCCCGCGCGACTAGTTCGCGCGGTACCACAGGCGCCAATCCGTTCTAGAAACAAATGCCTAAAGAGGGCCACACTTGTGTAAAAATTGTCCACATAAAGATGGTACCCCTTGCCGAATAAGGGTGACACCAAGTCCCAAACTGTCTTCCCACTGCTCCCCAGGTAGTCAGGGCAACCGACCGGCTCCAGGGTCGGATCTTTTCCCTCATAGATCCGAAATTTGTGGGTATAGCCTGTGGCCCTTTCACAGAGCTGATACAATTTGACCCCATACCGGGCGCGCTTGCTTGGGATGTATTGTTTGAAGCCAAGGCGCCCGGTAAAATGTATCAGGGACTCGTCTACGCAGATGTTTTGCTCTGGGGTATACAAATCTGCAAATTTCAGGTTGAAATGGTCTATGAGGGGCCGAATTTTGTGGAGCCGGTCAAAAGCAGGGTGGCCTCTGGGACGGGAGGTGCTGTTATCACTAAAGTGCAGGAAACGCAGCCTCAAAACGTGCCCTGGACATAGCAGCAGAGAACATGGGCATGTGATGAATTGGGTTCGTGGACCAATATGACCGCAATTCATGCTTTTTAGTTAGACCCATGTTGAGGAGGAGGCCCAGAAATGTTTTAATTTCGGAAACTTGGAAAGGCTGGGCATAATAGCTTCCCGGGTTGGCGGTTATAAATTGTGTGGCATACCTGTTTGTTTCGGCCACAACTATGTCTAAGAGCTCCGCAGTCAAGAACAGCTCAAAAAATCCCAGGGCCGAACCGATCTGAGCTGTCTCAACCCGAACTTCAGACTGGGCAGTGAAAGGGAAAACTACAGGTGCGGCTGAAGTTGGGGACTGCCAATCAGGGTTTGCCAGCACCTCAGGGATTCTAGGGGCTCTACGGGCACGTCTTTGCGGTGGCTGCGACGGGGTCACTACTGCTCGTGCCACTGTACCAGCTTCAACTGCCCTTCTGGTGCTCGCCACTTCACCAGGTTGTGCGGCAGTGCTGGTACTAGGTCCAGGGAGGGCTGCGCTGCTGGTGTATGCCTCACCACGTAATCCGACAGCAGCAGCCCCACTCTGCTGCTCTTGAAGCGGATCCTGCGCAACCTGCGGTCTAGCGACACGGGGCCGGGTACGTCTGGTGCTATCAGGGACCTCAGCCTCCTCGTCCGAACTTTGGGTCAGAGAGCCACTGCTTTCTACAGGTTCGTATTCTGACCCGCTAGATTCATCAGATGAGGGTTCCCATTCCTCATCCGACTAGGTCAGAAGCCTGTAGGCCTCTTCAGAAGAATACCCCCTGTTTGACATGTGGGCAACTAAATTTAGGGGTATTCCCTGAGACTACCCAAGAAAAAAAAGCAAGCCTGTCTTACAAAGGGGAGGCTAGCGAAGTACCGGAGGCCGCTGCGGTTGATAAAAAATATCAAAACTGATTTTTTTATCGCCGCAGTGCGTGTAAAGTGAATGTGCAGCGATCAAAAAAAAAAAATTGCGTTTTGGGTGGAGGGAGAACTAAAGTGTCGCTAATCTGGCCTTTATGTAAGAGTGGCAAGAAGAAAGCCATTAATGAAAGCAAGCCATTAGAAGTCCCGTTTTCAGTTTGCCACAAGCCATATAGGGGACAGAGCAAACATGTGGAAGAAGGTGCTCTGGTCAGCTGAGACAAAAGTTAAAATATTTGGCCTAAATGCAAAAATTTATGTGTGGTGGAAAACTAGCACTGCTAACCCTGAACACACAATCCCCACCATAAAACGTGGTCGTGACAGCATCATGCTGTGGGGGTGCTTTTCTTCAGCAGGTACAGGGAAGCTGGTCAGAGTTGATGGGAAGATGGATGGAGCTAAGTACAGGGCAATCCTAGATGAAAAACTCTTAGAGGCTGCAGAAGACTTGAGACTGGGGAGGAGGTTCACCTTCCAGCAGGACAACGACCCTAAGCATACAGCCAGACCTACAATTGAATTTAGATCAAAGCACAAAGCATATTTATGTGTTAGAATGGCCCAGTCAAAGTCCAGACCTAAATCCCATTGAGAATCTGTGGCAAGACTTGAAATTACTGTTCACAGTGTTCTCCATCCAATCTGATTGAGCTTGAGCTACAGTATTTTGCAAAGAAGAATGGGCAAAGAAAATGTCAGCCTCTAGATTTGCAAAGTTGGTAGAGACACACCCCAAAAGACTTACAGCTGTAATTGCAGCGAAAGGTGGTCCTACAAAGTATTAGCTCAAGGGGGCTGAATACAAATGCACACAAAACTTTCCAGATTTTTATTTCTAAAAAATATTTTAAACCATGTATCATTTTCTTTTCACTTCACACATACTTCTTGCTTTGTTTTGGTCTATCTCATAAAATCCAAATAAAATACATTTAAGTTTGTGGGTGTAACGGGAAAGAATGTGGAAAGGTTCAAGGGGTGTGAATACTTTTTGAATGAATTCTATTTACCAGTGATCTTTATAGAGGTAAGACCTCAAGATCTGCAATTGTGAAAGGTTTATGTTGTGAATTTATAGGTATGTATTCTGCATATTATCATTAGCTAATTCTTTGAACAGTGTTTCCTAAACAGGTTTCCTGTTTCCTTTCTCCCAGCAAGACCAGGAAAAAGGAGGAGGAGGGTGACTTAGAAAGGTAGTAGTAGATTGTATTGATGTTTTTAATGTATTCCTTATTCCCACGACCTTGGTAGTTGGGAAGTGATTTGAGGCTAAAAGATATGAAGGTTATTCATTAAACAGTTGCAAAGCCAAGAAAAGTTACTATTCTGAAAATCCTTTTTGAATGCATACAATTGAGAGAGTCATTGTGTTGAGAAATCCATAGTGATAAGTATTCTTGATAAAATGTTTGGTTCCCAGTATTTATTATGTGACTGTTTTATAATAAGTCTATGTGAACACATTTTAGCCAATTTTAGACTAGCATTTAATACACAATCTTTATTTATATCATTAAAGGGCATATGTCAGCAGGTTTTACCCTTCTCTCCCTTGCTTTTCTGGACATTCCCCCCTCCACCTTGATACCTGGTCCTGTCAAAGTGAAGGGGAAGCAGAGGGGAGGGTTTCTGTCACCTAAAAAATGGGTATTAAGCTGGCTGACATTAGCGATGTGCTAGTGTCAGCTGAACATAACTATATTGGTGCCATCTCACTGCCTGCCGCCGTTAATGAGAAAAATGAACTTGTATAATATGCTAATTAGCCTCTAGGGGTGGGGGGGGGGGGCGTTGCCCCTGCTCCTAGAGGCTCCATTCTCCCACCTCTGGCCACGCACTGCTACACTAGGTTGACAGGGCCAGGCATCATTAGTCTCCTACCTCCAGCTGTGTCTGCAGTGTAAATCTCATGCCGCTCAGTATTTTGCGCTCAGCTTCAGCTTCCTCACTCCCTGCTCCGAATACTGAATGGCTCGAGATTTACACAGCAGACATGGCCGGAGGTAGGAGACCAACGATGCCTGCCCCTGTCAACCTATTGTAGCAGGACGTGGCCAGAGGTGGAAAATGGAGCCTCTAGGAGCAGGGGCAACACCCCCCCCCCCCCGCTCCTAGAGGCTAATTAGCATATTATAAACGCTCGTTTTTCTCAATAACGGCAGCAGGCAGTGAGATGGCACTAGTAAAGTTATGTTCAGCTGACATTAGCACATCGCTAATGTCAGCCAGCTTAAAGGGGTATTCTCATCACGCAGTTTCATACACGCAGTTTCATACTTACCTGCTCCCGGCGCACTGTCCACTTCCTGGTTTCGGCAGGGGGCGGGCTCCATCTTGATTGAAGTCTGCTCCCGGCCGGGCCGCTCGCTGGACTGAACGCGCACACCGCCGCGCATGCGCCCTGGTGACTTCTTCCTGGCAAGTATACTATACTGGCCAGGAAGAAATCACTGTAGCGCATGCGCGGCCTCGGCGTGCGCTTTCGTGACTGCGCGCAGCCGGCCGGGAGAAGAGAAGAAGTCATCTGCGCAAGCGCAGCCACCACGATTCCTAAAAAGAGTGGTGGCCATAACCAGGGGAGACGGAAGACAACAGTCAGGTAAGTATATGTTCATTTTCTTCTAAGGGGTGGGAATTAGTTAATTTAAATATATTTAGAAAAATGATCACTGTTAAATCATTAACAGATTTAACAGTGATCATTAAGATGGGAATACACCTTTAATACCCATTTTTCAGGTGACAGAAACCCTTTAAGCATTTATAATAAAAAACCTTTATAAACATCTATCACTAACCTGCAGAATAAAGGTAACGTGAAATTTTTACTGCCCAGTAATTGCTGTAAATCCAAAATCTGTAAAACACTTTCTTTCACTGTTTCTCTGTACTCAAAAAGTGTTACTACAAATGCCCACTGCAGGGTGTAGTCCTTGGCAGTTCCTTGGTCTTACTCCAAGCCTTTCATCTCTGGTAAGAGTCGATAAGTCTCTCGGACTAGTTATCTCCACAGTCTCAATTTTGCACAAAACTGGCATACTCCAAAAGTATCTCTTTTTCTCTTGTTCCCTCAAAGATTGGTTTATAGGTTCAGACACAGACAGGTTCAGAACACAGAGCTGGCGGCTGCCTCTCTTCTGCCGTCGGTAAAAGAGGTGAGACCTCTCGGAAATTTCTTGCGAGAGCGATTACTTTCTTCAGGATTATTTTCTGGCAGTGATGGGTGCTGTTGCTTGCTCCCCACAAATCGCTCAGAGTAACCCGAAAAGATAATAGGAATGATCCCCATCATGTTCTTCCTCCGAATTTTATCTGCCTTTATCTAATACTATTCTGTCAGATTATAGTAACATAGAATGTGTCGGCAGATAAGAACCATTTGGCCCATCTAGTCTGCCCAATATACTGAATACTATGAATAGCCCCTGGCCCTATCTTATATGAAGGATGGCCTTATGCCTATCCCATGCATGCTTAAACTCCTTCATGGTATTTGCAGATACCACTTCTGCAGGAAGGCTATTCCATGCATCCACTACTCTCTCAGTAAAGTAATACTTCCTGATATTACTTTTACACCTTTGCCCCTCTAATGTAAAACTATGTCCTCTTGTAGCAGTTTTTCTTCTTTTAAATATTCTCTCCTCTTTTACCTTGTTGATTTCCTTTATGTATTTAAAAGTTTCTATCACATCCCCTCTGTCTCGTCTTTCTTCCAAGCTATACATGTTAAGGTCCTTTAATCTTTCCTGGAAAGTTTTATCCTGCAATCCATGTACTAGTTTAGTAGCTCTTCTCTGAATTCTCTCCAAAGTATCCTTCTGGAGATATGGTCTCCAGTACTGCGCACAATACTCCAAATGAGGTCTCACTAGTGCTCTGTAGAGCGGCATGAGCACCTCCCTCTTTCTACTGGTAATGCCTCTCCCTATACACTCAAGCATTCTGCTAGCATTTCCTGCTGCTCTATGACATTGTCTGCCTACCTTTAAGTCTTCTGAAATAATGACCCCTAAATCCCTTTCCTCAGATACTGAGGTTAGGACTGTATCACTGATTTTATATTCTGCTCTTGGGTTTTTACACCCCAGGTGCATTATCTTGCACTTATCAACATTAAATTTTAGTTGCCAGATTTTTTACCATTCCTCTCGTTTTCCTAAATCCTTTTCCATTTGGTGTATCCCTCCAGGAACATCAACCCTGTTACAAATCTTTCTGTCATCAGCAAAAAGACTCGCCTTACCATCGAGGCCTTCTGCAATTTCGCTGATAACTTGATTAAAGAGGCTATTTCTCTCAATCTGCTCAATAAACAAGAAAAAAGTTGCTCATTATTCATAATCCCGAACTACCTATTTTTTATTACTTACCTAGAATTCACAAATCACTCACAAATCCCCCAGGTCGCCCTATTATATCTGGAATTAATTCTTACATCTCACTTATCGCATGATATTGATTTCTTCTTACAGGAACATGTTATTACACTACCTTCTTCTAACCTATGTCATTCCGGTCATCTAATATCAGATATTTCTTCTATCACCCTTCATCTGATTTTTCATTTTTCACACTTGACATAACCTCCTTATACACAAATATCCTTATACTTTAGGTCTACAAGCAATATTTGAAACCCTATCTGTATCAAAGTCTATTTTTCCCAAATAGATTTCTTTGAGAGAGGGATCTCTTTCATTTTGAATACAAATTTATTTTCTTCTCAAGACAAGATTTTCAAACAAATCAAGGAAATCTTGGGACTTGGGTCACACCCAGTAATGCTAATTTGTATATGGGCGATCCGAGGCCGAAGACATGGCACAGCCCTCTCTGTTTGATAAGATCATATACTATAAAAGATATATTGACGACCTGTTCCCTGTCTGGTCAGGCACAGAACAAGAAGCCCAAGAGTTCACTGCATTTTTAAATACAAATGATTGGGGGCTTAATTTTACAGCAAATTTTTCCCACAAAGAGATTAATTTCCTTATTTTCATCCTGTTTAAAGGGAACCTGTCACCAGGATTTTGGGTATAGAGCTGAGGACATGGGTTGCTAGATGGCCACTAGCACATATGCAATATCCAGTCCCCATAGCTCTGTGTGCTTTTATTGTGTATAAAAAACGATTTGATACATATGCAAATTAACCTGAAATGAGTCAGAGCTTAAAAATATGGTCACACAAGTAAGATATGACTCTTTTATGTTAATTTGCATATGTATCAAATCTTTTTTTTACACAATAAAAGCACACAGAGCTATGGGGACTGGATATTGCTGATGTGCTAGTGGCCATCTAGCAACCCATGTCCTTAGTTCTATACCCAAAATCCAGGTGACAGGTTCCCTTTAAGGACGAGAACAATCAGATTTCTTCAAAGACACACTTCAAAGAAGTAGATACAAATAGCAATATGGACTATTCTAGTAATCATTATCCGGTTTGGCTGAGGAATGATCCCAACTGCCAATACCAGAGGATCCGTAAGACCTGTACGACTAATGTAGGCGTTTTTCTGTTTAATAAATGACCCCACTGGTGAGCATAAATGTGGAGGTTCCCATTGTTTATGCTGTTTTGTTACTTTACATGGAGCAACTTCTTTCTGCTCCTCCTCTAAGGAAGTTATTAAGATTACCTGTTACCTAAATCATTTTACCTGTACGTCCAACAATATAATTTACCTGTTCTATCCAATATGTTAGATGCACGACATAGACCTGGCTTGCTCATCTAAATACTCATAGAGACAAAATTGATTGTGGTAAAATGGACCACAGTGTTTCTCTAGTACATGACAATAACCCTTCCGCGTTATAACAGGTTGCTCCTTACAACAGAGAGGCTTTTTTGGATCTTTAATCTTTTCAGTACTGAGCAACCTTTCACCTTCCTGCCCAGGCTGATTTTTGCAAATCAGACACGTCACTCTATGTGGTAATAACTTTGGAAAGCTTTTACTTATCCAAGCCATTCTGAGACTCTTTTATCGTGACACATTGTACTTCATGTTAGTGATAAATTTTAGTCAATATGTTTTACCTTTATTTATAAAAACAAAATCTCAAATTTACCAAAACGCTGGGAAAAAAACATCGCAATTTTCAAAACTTGAATTTCTCTGCTTTTAAAGGAGATAGTGATACCTCATAAAATAGTGATTACTTTGCATTCCATATGTCTACTTTATGTTTGCATTATTTTATAAATTACACTTTATAAGGATATTATTAGGCTTAACATTTTAGAAGCAATTCTTAATATTTTTAAGAAAATTTCAAAAACCCACTTAATTAAGGACCAGTTCAATTATGAAGTCACTTTGCGGGGCTTACATAGTTGAAACCCAGCCATGAATGACCCCATTTTAGAAACTACACCCCTCAAGTTATTCGAAATAGATTTTACAAACTTTGTTAACTCTTTATCTGTTCCATAGGAATTAAAGAAATATGGAGGTGAGATTTTAGAATTTCACTTTTTTTTGCAGATTTTTTATTTTTTTTCCAGATTTCACTAGGAAAATTTTAAGTTCTCATGTCGCATTTCAAGACCCCTACAGTAGAAACTCCCAAAAGGTGACCCCATTTTGGAAACTAGAGGATAAGGACTAGTTTTTTGAGGTATTTTTAATTGCTCAATAGGCAAGGTAAACAAAAATGGCTGTTCTGGCACAGTTTTTGTTTTTTACAGTATTCACCTAACAGAATAGGTCATGTGTTATTTTTATAGAACAGGTCGTTACGGATGCAACGATACCAAATATGTATATTTTAATTTCATTTTACATAATAAAGCAATTTTGAAAAAAATCTCCAATTTCTGAAAGCCATATTTTTTTTTATTTTTATGCCGATTGTCTTGTCTATAGGCTCATATTTTGTGGAAAGAGTAGATGTTTTCATTGGTATTATTTTTGAATACATATGATTTTTTGATCGCTTAATATTACACTTTTGGGGGCAAGGTGACAAAAAATGGCTGTTTTGGCACAGTTTATTTTTACGGCATTCATTTGAGGGGATAGATCATGTGATATTTTTGTAGAGCAGCTCGTTACAGACGCAGCGATACCTAATATGTCTATTTTTTTATTTTTGTTAATTTTTAAACAGTAAAAGCACTTTTGAAAAGAAAAAAATCTTGTTTTTGTGTTGCCATATTCTGAAAACCATATTTTTTTAATTATTTGAGCGATTGTCTTATGTAGGGGCTCGTTTATTGCTGGATGAGGTGGCGGTTTAATTGGTACCATTTTGGGGTACATATGAATTTTTGATCTATTGGTATTACACTATTTGGCAAAGCGACCAAAAAATGGCTGTTTAGGCAGTGTTTTATTTTAAAAAATTACGGCGTTTACCTGACAGGGTGGATCATGTTATATTTTTATATAGCCGGTTGTTACAAATGCGGTGATAGCTAATATGGCCATTTTTCTTTTCTTTTGGGCTGTCGTTCCTTCCATCTAGTCCCTGTCACCACAGCGCATATGCTGGGGTCAGCTCAGGAACAGCTGGACCCCTGTTGATGATCGAGTGGGCGCTGCTCCTGCATCTGCCCAGTCAGAGCACCGCCCTGAAGAGCCATATATGTAGGGTGCTGGGATCCTATGGCTTAAGCTTACCACCCTGCAACCGACAGGATTGAATGAAATGACTGAACATATCTAATTATTTTACCCTCTGTTGTAATGTATAAATTGCATCTTTGCAATTATAACGGTTATTCGTTGCTTTAAACTGGTAATCTATTGTCTTTTACTCCCAAACTTTAGCATTTTTTATGTAATTATTATATTTATGCAATTACTTTATTTCTAAGTTTAAGTATGTATTTTTTTATTGTACCACAAATTCATAAATATTTTTAATGGTACATACTTTACAGTGCCAATTATGTGATGTTGTTGATTACACTTTCAAATTTAGGTGTTCTTTTATGCTTTTTATTTTTCTGCTAACATAATTGTGTTATTTTTACATCCACTACATTTTTTTCATCCACTTTACATTTTTTCCCCCGGTTCTTTCAGATAACATTTTGAACTGCTTTTTCAAATTTGTCTTATGACTATATAAGAACTTTTTCTGGGCTATTTCTCCTCCTGGTGTTTTTGTATTTTTTTTTCATTCTGTCTGTATTGCTGTTTATTTGATTTCGAGTTGTACGTCCTGTTTTTTTTCTTCATTTGTATTCCCGCCCAATTGAATGCATTTTCTGTTTATGTCTGTATAAATATCTGACATGTTTACTGTTACTTTTGCGTGTGATGAAGCCAGTGGATCACTGCAAAATACATCACACAGATCTTATATAATCTGGTTTTATTTACCTCTTGAAAAGGACACTGACTCTGTTTGTACATGTATCTTACGTACTAGTTGATAAAAACTTGAAGAGGACGACGTCCCGCATTAAGACATGTATCATCGATAAACTTATGTCTAATTAGCATTGGTCTCATTTGTCACAGTAATACGGGTTATATCACAAAAAAATATCACATAGGGTGACATGAGAGGATCCTGGGGAAGATGTGGAAGGTGAATATAGCTGTCAATGAATAAAGACATGGGTGATTCTTCACTGACAAGGTTACTGCTCACATGCAGGATACACTAATACAGCCTCCAGTCTATGTGGATGGTAACAAGACCAGTATAATTGGCTAGTAATTAAAGAGGTTATCCAAACTCCAAAATATGCCCCCCAAATGCCCAGGCCCCTTATATACATTATACTTACAGTTGAAACCAGAATTTTACATACACTATATAAAATTACACATATGCATGTTTTTCTCAATGTCTGACATGAAATCAGAATAAACCTTTCCTGTTTTGGTCAATTTGGATTGCCATAATTATTATTATTTGCCAAATGCCAGAATAATGAGAGAGAGAATGTTTTAAGGCATTTTTATTGCTTTCTGCAATGTCAAAAGTTTACATACATTAAGATTACTATGCATTTAAACAATTCTGAACTGCCCATTTGATGATGTCATGTGTTTGGAAGCTTCTGTTAGGTTTGTTGGCAACATCTGAGTTAAAGGGAACCTGTCACCAGGATTTTGTGTCTAGAGCTGAGGACATGGGTTGCTAGATGGCTGCTAGCACATCTGCAATATCCAGTCCCCATAGCTCTGTGTGCTTTTATTGTGTAAAAAAAATGATTTGATACATATGCAAATGAACCGGAGATGAGTCCTGTATGTGAGATGAGTCAGGGACAGGACTCATCTCAGGTTCATTTGCATATGTATCAAATCTGGGTTTTTACACAATAAAAGCACACAGAGCTATGGGGACTGGGTATTGCGGATGTGCTAGCGGCCATCTAGAAACCCATGTCCTCAGCTCTATACACCAAATCCAGGTGACAGGTTCCCTTTAATTACAGACACACCTGTGGATGTATTTAAATGCACACCTGAAACATACTGCTTCTTTGTGTAGCATCATGGGAAAGTAAAGAAATCAGCCAAGATATCAGGAAAAGAACTGTGGACTTGCACAAGTGTAAGGCCGATTAATTGGCCTGTATTTGTGGGAGGGGCTGGGCTGCCTACTTCAACGGCTAGCGCCCCTCCCACCTTGTACGACATAGCAGTGTTTCCGTGCGCTTGTACCTGGTGTCGATCCTGCAGGCGAGGGTAAGAAGCCGTTTAGTCCGGTCAGCGCGGTCGGCCCCTTGGTGAGTGGGGACCCCACGCTCCGGACGGTCATGCGACGGAAGAGGGGCTCCCCTCCTCCCCCCTTCTCAGTGCCTGAGCGACGTGCTCCACGCTGCAGCAGCCGGGGGCGGATCGTGATGGGAGAGCTCTCCGCTCCGGTATCATGCCAAAGGGCCGCGCTGTTTCCCCACGTGGCGGAGTGCCCAGCCGGCGGCGGGTCAGCCCCTTAGGCAAAGGGGGGCACCCCCGCACTGGGCGCTCTGCCAGGGAGCAGTGCGGCCTCCCACGTGGCGCGTCTCTAGACCGGCGGGGGGTGGGGCCATGACGTATAGGGCCTGCCCGGCTCAATGTCAGGGGGTTGCGCTGTGTCCCCACGTGGTGGAGTGCCCAGCCGGCAGCGGGTCGGCCCCTTAGGCAAAGGGGGGCTCCCCCGCACTGGGCGCTCTGCCAGGGAGCAGTGCGCCCCCCCACGTGGCACGTCTTTTAACCGGCTGGGGGCGGGGCCATGATGTGTAGGGCCTCCCCCTGCCCGGCTCTATGTCAGGGGGTTGCGCTGTTTCCCCACGTGGTGGAGTGCCCAGCCGGTGGCGGGTCAGCCCCTTAGGCAAAGGGGGGCTCCCCCGCACTGGGTGCTCTGCCAGGGAGCCGTGCGGCCCCCCACGTGGCAACATTTCACTGACCAGTAGGGGCGGGGCCCACGTTAATCAGGGGCTCCCCCCATACCGGTTCATGCCAGGGAGCTGCGCTGCTCCCCACGTGATAGAAGCGCCCAGCCGGCAGGTGGGTCGGCCCATAGGTGATGGTGGGCACCCCCGCACTGGGCGCTCTATCAGGGAGTCGCGTAAGCTCCCCACATGGCTCACGAGCAGTGTTGGTGTGGGGCGGGGGCCATCGCGCAGAAAGGATCCCCCTGCTCTGACCCACGATGCCAGGGAGCATTGCGCTCCCCACGCGGTTGTCGTGGAGGGGTGCGGGGGACGCGGTGGCCCCGCCCCTCACCTGCATTAAAGTCTGGCACGTCATGCTGAACGGCCTAACGGCAGCTGTTACTTCCATACAAGCGAGGTTGGAGTCAGTTGAGTCTCGCGACTCGGTCGTTCCCGCTTCCCCCCCTGAGGTTCCGGTCACTACTACCTCTGCTGTAGGGGAAGTCCGTACTACCCTGGCCGTTCCCAATGTGGCTCCCTCTCATTTTGTCCCGACCAACGTCAGGAAAGACATCTTAGAGGGTAGGGATGTTAACCTCGCTTCTTTACTGATAGCCTCCAGGGATTTGTCCGACAATAAAGTTATAGCTTGCGGGGAAGTCTCGGTGGTGCTGAGAGGCCGTGACCACAGGCTTAACCGCAAGTTAACTATCCCGGAATTTGTCATGGCATTTAGCCTTTTCAGAGATGTCATATGTTCTGCTAGGCCGGACAGGAGGGAGGAACTTGATCTGTACCTTTTTCGCGTTACAGAGTTGGGTCATAAGTACGGAGGAGTTTCGTTTTATGATTACCATTGTTCTTTTGCAGCCAAGGCAGCAGCGGCTTTTACTCAGTTCGGATACGTCACAGATTGGTCCAACTTGGATACAGAATTGTTTTGCAGGCATTTTGCGGGTCTAAAATCTCCCTCCTGTTCGGCCTGTCAGTCCATCTTCCACTCTACCGAGTGGTGCCACAAATCAGCCGTCAGTACACCATCATACCCTTCTGGCTCGTCGGCTGGGCCACTCGATGTTTTCAGACCTCCTAATTCAGTCGACAAGTTAGGCCGGCCCATTGTTCAGTTGGGTAGGGCCCAGATTTGTAATAATTATAACTACGGGTCTTGTAATTTTGGTCAATGCCGTCTATTACACATCTGCTAATTTCTCCCTTTTCTTGCAGGTCATGCCAGAGGCAGATGTACCAGGTTCGCAAAACGTGGCTGCTGACGCTTTATCAAGGGCTAATTTCTCCCTTTTCTTGCAGGTCATGCCAGAGGCAGATGTCGTGGGCGCTGCCGTCCCTCCCCACGAGTCGTTAATACTAATGTGACCAGTCACCTAGAGACGGCCCACGCTTTACTAGCCAAGTCCCTTTCACTAAACACGACCAGGGCATATAACACCGGGTGGAGGGTATTTTTCAGGTTTCAGTGGGAATGTCCTCAGGGGGAGTCCAGTTTTGTGGAGTATATCCTTGCTTTCATTGGCTACTGCCACTCAGAGCTCAGGCTGTCCCACAACACAGTGAAGACATACTTGTCAGGGGTGCAGCATTTCCTCTCTGTCAGTCACCCTGAACGGGCATCGGTTTTTTCCATACATGTTATCAAATCTACGTTGAGGGGTCTGGGCAGATGTGGATCTGGAGGCCAAGTGCGCAGACAAGCTGTCACCGGGCTCCTTTTCCGTAACTTGTCCGACATCCTGGATAGGAGCCCTTTTGGGGCCTTGCCCAGCCTGGTGCTTAAATCCGCCATTTATTTAGCCTTCTATGGCTTCTTGAGACCTGGGGAGTTTACTTGTTCTCCTGGTAGTGGCAGGTTTCTCACAGTCATCCAGTTGGTCCAGAGCGCTGAGGGTTACGTGCTACTACTCAGGACGTCCAAGACCTCGCAGATGGGTCCCCCAGTCCCGGTGTCCTTTTTCCCCACGTCTCATCAATGGTGCCCTGTCACAGTCTTCCGTCAGTTGCAGTCAGCATTAACTGGGTTCGGGCCAGATAGTCCTCTATTGCCGTTCGGGGTGGTGCCACTCACTACTCATCAGTTCGTGTCCCATGTACGCTCCTTAGTGGCCAGTTTGGGCGGTGACCCAGCTGCAATCTCAGGACACTCATTTCGCATAGGTGCCGCGTCTGCGGTCTCCAAGAATCAGGTACCAGCGCATGTCATCCAGAAGTTAGGGCGTTGGCGCTCCGCGTGTTTTAGCCGTTATGTACCTCATCCCAAAACTGAGATGTCTATGGCTTTCCAAAGTTTGGTTTTGTGAGTCATGTTGTAATAAATTATTCCTGCTAATCAGTGTGTCTTTTGCCCTCTTTCAGGCGTCCCTACTACGGCGCGGTTGCGGCATAACTCTAACCGCTTAGGGAGCAGGGTAGTTAGGTAGGGGCGGGGGCGTTCTCTTGGTTGCCACGACCACAAGTGTAAGGCCGATTCATTGGCCTGTATTTGTGGGAGGGGCTGGGCTGCCTACTTCAACGGCTAGGGCCCCTACCACCTTGTACGACGTAGCAGTGTTTCCCCACCCACCCACCCTTACTGCCTACTACTCTCAGAGGGGATGCCCTCTTTCAGGCGTCCCTACTATGGCGCGGTTGCGGCATAACTCTAACCGCTTAGGGAGCAGGGTAGTCAGATAGAGCGGGGGCGTTCTCTTGGTTGCCACGACCACAAGTCTGGCTCAACCTTGGGTGCAATTTGAAGATACCTGAAGGTGCCTCGTTCATTTGTACAAACAATTATACACAAGTACAAACATGATGGGAACGTCCAGCCATCATACCTCTCAGGAAGGAGACGGGTTCTGTGTCCCAGAGATGAACGTGCTTTGGTCCGACATTTGCATATCAACCCAAAAACAAAAGCAAAAGACCTTGTGAAGATGATGGCGGAAGCTGGTAATATTGTGTCAATATCCACAAACAAGTACTAAGTACTGGCTGAAAGGTCACTTTGCCAGGAAGAAGCCATTACTCCAAAAGAAACATAAAAAGCCAGATGTTTGCAAATGCACACAGGAACAAAGACCTACATTTTTGGAGACATGTCCTGTGGTCTGACGAAACTAAAATTGAACTTTTTGTCCATAATGACCATCGTTACAGTTGGAGGAAAAAGGGAGAAGCTTGGAAGCCTAAGAACACCATCCCAACTGTGAAACACGGGGGTGGCAGCATCATGTTGTGCGGTGGTTTTGCTGCAGGAGGGACTGGTGCACTTCACAAAATAGATGGTATCATGAGGAAAGAAGATTATGTAGAAATACTGAAGCAACATCTCAAGACATCAGCCAGGAAGTTAAAGCTTGGGCGGAAATGGGTCTTCCAAATGGACAATGACCCGAAGCATACTGCCAAACTGGTTACAAAGTGGCTTAAGGATAACAAAGTTAATGTTTTGGAGTGGCCATCGCATAGCCCTGATCTCTATCCTATTGAAAATTTATGGGCAAAGCTGAAAAGGCAGGTGCGAGCAAGGCGACCAACATGGCTCAGTTACACCAGTTTTGTCAGGAGGAATGGGCCCAAATTCCGACCAACTATTGTGAGACACTTGTGGAAGGATATCCAAAATGTTTGACCCAAGTCATACAGTTTAAGGGCAATGGTACCAAATATTAATGAAATGTATGTAAACTTTTGACTTTGCAGAAAGTGATTTCATGTCAGATATTGAGAAAAACATGCATATGTGTCTTTTTATATAGTGTATGTAAACTTTTGGTTTTAACTGTACCTGCTCCTCAGCACCCACATCACTCCGGATCCCTGCATGGCTGCTGCAGCTGCACATGGCGTGGATCAAAACATCCGGTGACTGGGGGTGGGGGGTGCAGCCAGTATGGGTGATCCATGTCCCAAAAAATATTAAATCTATGCCATCAAGGGAGTTGGTGTAGATTTCTAGAGTAATGTGTGCCAGTTTTCTGTTGCAAATGTTGTTAAATTAGTTGGGGTGCGAGGTTCTTCCAACTCGATTTTGGTAACAAAAGGTGAAACTTGACTTCTGTTATCAGTTTTAGCTAAATCTAGCACATGCTCATGAGTCCTGATATTCATGAGCTCCTGGCTCTTCCCCTGATGCCAGTTTCAGTTGAAAAAAAAACTGGTGGGTGGGAAGAGCAGGGAGCTCATGAATATCAGGACTCATCAGCATATGCTGGAGATGTTAGGATATAAGAGTTAGGGTATCATAAAACTGGAGACAGATTCCCTTTAAAGGGCTTGTGCAATGCTACAAATTATAATATCAGATTTGTGGGCATACGACTTCTGGGACCCTTATTGATCAGCTGTTCCAAGAGGCCCCGGCACCGCAATACCTATTGCATGACTAACAATCACTGTGTAGCAGTGCTGCCACTGAACTCAATAGAATTGCGGTGTGACTCGCAGGGTGCTGCTACTGCCATTACAGAATTTCACAAAAGGAGATTCTGGAATTGTGGGCATGTCAACTTGCAAGTTTTGCTGCATTTCTACACAGTAAGTGTACATTCACACGACCGTTTTTTTTTTCCCGTTTCCGATCCGCATCCTTTTCCGATTTTCGCGGTATACATGTGGATCTATTCATTTCAATGGTCTAAAATTATGTACGGACAACGTTCCGTTGTACCGTTTTTATGTTCCGTCAAAATATGAAGCTTGTCCTACTATTGACCGCAGATTTCGGTCCGATTCCCCATTCAAGTCAATGGATCCGCAAAAATCGGAGGGCAAACGGAAACATTTCCGTATGTGTTCCGATTTTCGCGGATCCGTTTCCGTTTTTTTAATTAACATAATTTATTGTAGGCTCTGCCCTCTGGGGTGGTGGCTTAAAAATTCATATCTACCTAGCCATAACGATTTGGGAGCCCCCTAAAATCAAGATGCCTAGGGTAGATGTCTCCAAAATGATTGTCTTAATCCAAGAGAGGCCAGAAATCTGGGATTCCAGAAAGGATCAGTACCATGATCGGGTACGGAAGGACCGGGCATGGGAAGAGGTGGCGCAGGAGCTGATGCCTGAAGATTGGGCCAGATACAGATCCGATAAGCGATCTGGAATTAGTAAGTGTACATTTTAATATATTCATGTCATATCATTCTGTGTATAAAATCAAGTCCTGTAGCATCCCTGATTGCAATCTCTAGTGCAGTGTTCAGACGTCTGCACTAGAAATTAGCATGGGCCTTGCAAAGTAACATAGCAGACTTTTTTTTAAATTTGCATAATCCTTTGATGTCTATCACTTTTTATGTAATGCATCTCTGCACATTTGCCAACTTTCCTGTGTCACTTTGCTTGGCCTTTGTTTATGTCTTGTGCACACGTCTGCAAGGATGGAGCCCTGACCTTGCAAAAGTAATCAGGGGTTGCTATGGGACTAGCTATGGTTCTGTCTCATATGAACTTTCTGGAAAGTAATCACAGATGGGTTTCTAAAATGTGCATTGGGCCTTGCAAAGTGACATTGCAGACTTATTTGTTTTGCAAAATCCTTTGATGCCTATCACTTTTTAAAAAATGCATCTCTGCACATTTGCAAACTGTCCTGTGTCACTTTGCTTGGCCTTTGTGCACACGTCTGCAAGGATGGAGCACTGACCTTGCAAAAGTAATCAGGGGATACTATGGGACTAGCTATGGTGCAAAGTGACCTTGCAAAGTGACATAGCAGACTTTTTTTTTTAAATTTAAATCCTTTGAGGCCTATAACTTTTTATATTGGATACTTTCACACTTGCGGCAGGACGGATCCAACAGGCTGTTCACCATGTCGGATCCGTCCTTCTGCTATTTTGGCAGACCGCCGCTCTGTCCCTATTGACGATAATGGGGACGGGGGTGGAGCTCGGGCACAGCACGGCGGTGGATGGCAAAAGCCGCAGGACTAAAAAGTTGGATATGCTGTACTTTTAGTCCTGCGCCAGAGCTCTGATCGTCCCCATTAAGTCAATAGGGACAGAGCGGCGGTCTGCCAAAATAGCGGAAGGACGGATCCGACATGGTAAACAGCCTGTTGGATCCGTTCTGCCGCAAGAGTGAAAGTAGCCTCATGCATCTCTGCACATTTTCAGAATTTGCTATTTCTTGTGCACATGTCTGCAATGATGGAGCTCAGTTTTCTATCCTTAGAAGTTGTATGAAATAGAAGATGTCTTTTAAATATTGTAAACCATGAAAATCATTGAAAATGTAATTATAATTTTTTTTTTGCAGTCAAACAAATCAAGACGAAGTGGAATTCCTGTCGGGATCAATTCCGACGGGAATTTAATGCGAGCAAAGGGCATAGTGGAGACGGCAAGCCCAAGAAGAAGCCGTATATGTATACTAAGGACTTACAGTTCCTCCTGCCTGTAATGGACCTGCGACCGTAAGTTTTCAGTTACTGTATGGAAACTGGGGAACATGGCTGTAAGGAGTCCATCGAATCCTAACCTGGCATCCTGCTGAGAGTTTTAGCACACAGCGTCATTGTTTTCCATGATGCTGTGCGCTTTGTGCAACTGCTGCAGTACACTAATACACGAGTGATATATACGAGTGTATTACTGTACTGCAGGGGGCTCACGAAGCGCATGGCGTCATTGAAAACAATAAACCAACATGCTGTCCTGCTCTATGTAGGATCACAGGTTGGAATACCAAGGACCACTCACATCCGTGTTCAAAGGTCATGTGCGTTTTGCTTAAAAATTGATGCTGATCTATTGTAACCCTATCTGCATAGATCATTACCATATGATATTCTTCAGTTTTTAAAAAAGTCACTAGAGTAGCGTGATGACATATTACTTTATTATATCTGACCTCATAGTAATGACAACATTAGACAATAGTGAAACATAGAAAAGGCTGAAGCGTCACGGCCTTGTCAAACAGCTGAATAGTGTGGATTGGGGTAGATCTATCAATAGCTTTTTTATATATAAAATACTTACAAGTACTTTTGATCTATTTCAGGACAGTGGACAATCTTCAGGCCGAAGAAGATTCCTCGTCCACAAACCTGGATGAGCCTAGTACCCCTGCAGCATCTTTTATACCTCATGCTGGACCTTCAGAGGCTGAGGAAAGGCCAGAGGAGGAAAGCCAGCAGGAGATTTCTCCGCCTCAGCCATCCAGGCGACAAAGTTCGCGAAGGAGGGGAGGATCTTCGAGCCAACAAACAGCGCAGATGGCTCGGAGGGATTTGATTGACTCCCAGGTCTTTGAGTATCTGAATAAAAATAAAGCGGAGACCCCGGAGGAAAAAATTCTCCGAAGCCTGGCTCCTGCCTTATCTAGAGTGCCTCCTGAACGGCATTCTTTGGTGCTATCTTCCGTAGCATCAATATTGTATCTATTCGAGGGGGATAGTATTTCCCTTGATGTTATTCAATATATCGATAAGGAGAAACTAAGGCAAGCCCATATCCGGGCACAAATTAGGTCACCAATGCCACCTTCTGAAAGTGTGGCACATATTCAAGGTCCAGGACCCACACTTCCTGGCAGCTCTTCAACCCCGCAAATTGTTTTCAGGGGAACAGGTCCCTACACAAGGGAGCTTTTTGATTTATAATTTTTTATTTTATTTTGCTTTATATTTTCATAAAAAGTTATTTGAAATCTGCTATGTTGTGTCATTATTTTTATTTATCTCGAAATATTAATTAAAAAAAAAAAATTTTTTATGACAAAGTTCAAAGGTCTGGATCTTCTAGGGAGGGTCACACCGGTATTAGTGTACTCCTCCAAATTAGGTTTTATACACAATCTCATATACACTCCAGTATGGGGTTGGTTGTGTCTCTGGGTAAATGATTATATTAGTAATATTTTAGTATTTAGTGAATTTGGGAAAAGTAGTGTAGTCAATAGCCAATAAAGGGATATATGACACGTGCTTTCTAAAAAATAAAAGATTAGTATTTTAGGAATAATCAATAAAAAATATGGGACTTCACTTTACATAAAATGAGTTTTTTTTGGTTTAAATTAAAATTACAAAAAAAAATAGGTTTGGAAATGTGGTATTAGAGGGTATTTCTGTAATTTTTTGAACATTCTAGTCAAATTCATTTTAAAATATTACATGGTCTATATTGTTAGATAAATTTAAAAAGTGCATATAGGCCATTAATAGTTTAAATAATTTTAACGCTAATATTACAAAAAATACCCCAGCCCGCAAGCCGACGTCAAGGGTCCACATTGTCTTGCGAGTCCCTAAACTATCTAAAAAAATTTAAAAGGGAACTAACTAACTAAAAAAAACATTCAAAATTTAGAAATTTTTACACAGAGACCAGATCAAATCAACGACCACCACGGATGGCATCCATCTGCCACGGCAATGAACCTTCTGGACTGCAAAAGTAGTCCGCATAGCGTTCCCGAACAGCTAGTCCAGCTGTTCCAGGTCTTCCATGTCGGACTGGTTCAAAATTGACAGGTGTGTTCGTCAAATTTTGAAGCTGTTCTGCATCCAAGGGAACATCGTGGATCCTGGTGAAATTGTTCAAAAGTGACACAAGCTTGGATCACCCGGGTGACATTTTCCGGATCCATTTGCATTGACGACATAAATACTCTCCACTTAGCTGAAAGTATACCAAAGGCGCACTCAACAAACCATCGGGCACGAGTCAGTCGGTAGTTGAATATGAGCTTTCGGTTGTCTAAATCGCGTCTGGGGAAGGGCCGCATCATATTGGGTGATAATGCAAACCCTTCATCAGCCACAATTACAAATGGAACCGGGGGACCTGCTGATCCAGGTAGTGTTCTGGGCTCTGGTAGGGCTAACTGATTGGCGCGAAGTCACTCACCCATTCTGGAGGCACAAAAGATGCGGGAGTCTGATGTACTTCCATAGGCCCCGATATCGACAATTACAAACTTGTAATTACTGTCAGCCAAGGCGAACAGCACCACAGAAAAGTACTGCTTGTAATTAAAGTACCGGGACCCTGAGTGAGCAGGCTTCTTAACACGTATGTGTTTGCCATCAAGTGCCCCAAGGCAGTTTGGAAACTGCGCAGAATCTTGAAAACCCTCGGCGATACGTAGCCAATCTACCGCCTTGGGGGTGGGCATCACCGCTTCCCTGAGATGTTGCCATATGATTTGACACGTTTGGCTGACTATCCCAGAGATAGTAGAGACTCCCAGCAGGAACTCGAAGTGCAGCGAAGCAAAGGAGTTTCCAGTTGCCAGAAATCTGTAAGATAAAAAATAAAGAAAAAATGTATGTCAAAAATGTATCATAAAGTATTAAGGGCTATTCTCATCTCATAGTATGATAGTTGCGGTTCCCACCTCTTGAAACCACACCAATATCGAGAAAGGTCCACCACCAAGCTCTTAACCCCGTCTTTTCCATAAAACTTAATTGGAGCGTGTTACCCATGTTCCTTAAAAATTTTATATCAGCTGATGGAAATAGCTGAGCTGCGCTTGGCTATATTTGTCTGGACCATTAAAGTAATGGATGGTGGGTGCACATGCGCTGTCCGCCCTCCTTCACTTTGTGTGCTATGTTCTCAATATAGTTGTTGGTCCAAGCTGTGGGATCAACACCCACCAGACAATGGGGGCATATCCTAGCTATATGCCCACATTGTTTGAGATGTGAAAAACCCATTTATAAAAAAAACCCATTATTTTTGGAATACACATTCGCGCTACATAACAGACTAAAAAATTAAAGTTATGTGACCACTGCAGGTGCCAGATGCCACATTTAAAAAACTACAATGAGAGATCTGGCATGCCTATCTGTCCACATGAGAAGCGGAGAGACAGGTCCGCATTTGCAATACATTTGTGAGATGGATCCGTATCCGGATCAGTCTACAAATGCTTTATGTCTGCCAGCCGATTGCGGGATCCAGCAGCCAGTTCCAGCAAATTAACTGCTTGTGGGATCACTCTGCCTCAAGTGTTCAAGTACACGGTACCCTAGGAATATTTTAAAAGTATTATATCATAAACCTATACTTTTTTTTTTTAAATGTTAAAAAAAAGGAAAATATAATAAAAGACTAATTAAAAACAATAGTTCGAGAACAAAAATTAATTAATTTACCTCAAAGTGACAATGAGTCTTTCCTCAGGTCCAATGCAGCGCCTCATGTTCGTATCCTGAAAGGTTAGGTACGGACGAAGAGATGCAAGCAGGCGATCAAAAGATCCCACAGACATACGACAAAACTGGTGAAATTTCATAGGGTCCTGCCGCAGGTCTGCATATAAAGAATGGAAGTGTCCCTTCTGGAGCCTTTGTGAGACAATAGGATGCACCCATTGCCTCCGTCTCCTCCTTGGTTCTTCTTCCAGCATTTGCAAATTACTTCCAAAGCGCCGAGAAAGTAGCCAGCGTAGAAGCAGTTCACGTTCAAAGTAATTTGCCATCGTTAGCGCACAGAAAACAGTGAGAATCCAATACCAGCAAGGCACAAGCTACACACAGCTCTATCCGACTAGAAAAGCACATAAAATGGCACCTGAATTTCTGAGCATGTGACTTTTCTAGTTTCCTAGACAACTATGAATATATTATAATATTTTATTCTCTCCTTCTTTTTTTTAAACTCATCCGTTTTTTACGGACCGTTTTTTAAGGATGACATACGGAAGCCACTCTTCCGTTTTTTGCGGACATGCGGATCCGTTTTTTGCGGATCCGCAAAACGGAACGGATTACAAACGGTCGTGTGAATGTACACTAATTGTCAGTTGTGGCCAAGATGGCTGTGTAGTCCCAGCCTAAATTCCTGTACGTGCACATTTCCACTAGCTGTGAAGTTGCTGCAACTCCAGAATTGTGAAAAATCCTGCATTATGGGATGACATTTGTGCTGCGACCCTGTTTAGTGTCTGCAGTGCTAGAGTTGGTCGCATAGCGGGTGTCTTGTATGTAGCTCAGCCTAAAGGATTTTTCCTGAACCTGCGCTACATTTCATTTAGCCGTACCTAAATGAGACAGCCATATGTAAATCTCCATACTGCATCCCTCTGGAGTGCGACTATCATATGACGGTCTCTATCAGTCTCTTATGTTGCATCACAAACAAGATCTGGGAAATGTGCAACACTAAAGTAGATTGCATTAATACAGCGAAAAAAAATAATCACAGAATGAACATAACCCTGTTCAGGGGAATATGGTAGAATATGGTCAATTATTTAACAGATTTCACAGAATTACCATTAATTCTAAGACATAACTTTTAATCATAGTTATTAAAATATTGGACCCGTTAGATACAGAAATGAACCATAAAGACAAAAAATAAATCAAAACGACTGTATATTCATGGTCTCCTTAGTTGTAGAAGGGTAACCAGACAAGCTGAATAGTCTAAAGGGGCAATATCCCTACTGCGTCCCTTATTCTGGTAGCCCTACCTATAAACGGAATTGCCACCCCGATAGGGGCGATCCCGTGTCTCGTACCTCCTGTAAGTCCCTGAAGGACCCTAATAGCGGTGACAGATAATGCTATTACTAATATGGAGCCAGGACTAGTCTATATATTTCCAAAAAATAACAACCAGTGTACATAAAAACATCCCCGTGTGATGGAGTATAACCACACCCCATAAGCAATAGTGCACAAAATGAATGTACTTAATGTACAGTGTCCCTACGCGTTTCGCCTTGTTAGTAATAGGCTCCTCAGGGGACAAAAACCATAAACAGCAGAGTGTCCTACACCAGAAATAAAGCTAAAAAGTAGATGCAGCGGTAGATAAATATGACCACGGTACAATTCATGTGTCTGAAAACGTGGTCAATCATACAGGAATCACATAGACATCAATGATAATTCCATGCAATTAGATGTATCACGATAGGGACTTGTTAACATGCCATGCATTAAGGCAATACTGAGGACACCACCATTCAAAGTGTCGTCTATCTATTCAATCTAGTACATAGGTAAAAAACCTCCCAACTCACTGGCATGTTTAAGATAATACATTACATGACAAGTAAAGTCATTAGGTAGGAACTTGCGTATCCAGCGTGATGCCCATAAATCCTGATGCAAAGGATAGCTCTGGGAGATGGTGGTATCACTGGTAAGAGGCTGATGATGCAGGCTCGAGGCGTCCCGGCGTGACCGCTGTGTGGATACACGCGGCTGTATCCACACAGCGGTCACGCCGGGACGCCTCGAGCCTGCATCATCAGCCTCTTACCAGTGATACCACCATCTCCCAGAGCTATCCTTTGCATCAGGATTTATGGGCATCACGCTGGATACGCAAGTTCCTACCTAATGACTTTACTTGTCATGTAATGTATTATCTTAAACATGCCAGTGAGTTGGGAGGTTTTTTACCTATGTACTAGATTGAATAGATAGACGACACTTTGAATGGTGGTGTCCTCAGTATTGCCTTAATGCATGGCATGTTAACAAGTCCCTATCGTGATACATCTAATTGCATGGAATTATCATTGATGTCTATGTGATTCCTGTATGATTGACCACGTTTTCAGACACATGAATTGTACCGTGGTCATATTTATCTACCGCTGCATCTACTTTTTAGCTTTATTTCTGGTGTAGGACACTCTGCTGTTTATGGTTTTTGTCCCCTGAGGAGCCTATTACTAACAAGGCGAAACGCGTAGGGACACTGTACATTAAGTACATTCATTTTGTGCACTATTGCTTATGGGGTGTGGTTATACTCCATCACACGGGGGTGTTTTTATGTACACTGGTTGTTATTTTTTGGAAATATATAGACTAGTCCTGGCTCCATATTAGTAATAGCATTATCTGTCACCGCTATTAGGGTCCTCCAGGGATTTACAGGAGGTACGAGACACGGGATCGCCCCTATCGGGGCGGCAATTCCGTTTATAGGTAGGGCTACCAGAATAAGGGACGCAGTAGGGATATTGCCCCTTTAGACTATTCAGCTTGTCTGGTTACCCTCCTACAACTAAGGAGACCATGAATATACAGTCGTTTTGATTTATTTTTTGTCTTTATGGTTCATTTCTGTATCTAACGGGTCCAATATTTTAATAACTATGATTAAAAGTTATGTCTTAGAATTAATGGTAATTCTGTGAAATCTGCATTAATACAGTGATCAATCAGACGCAGCATTTTACAAGCTTACAGCAGTTTATTATTTTGTCCCTAGATGGCGCTACTTTATGTAAATCTACTTTGTATCTGCAACAATGGAATCCTGGTAAAGAGTTTCAATGCAGAAGACATCCAGAAATACATGAATAATAGAAGAATGATGTTACTGTGCAATGTACCACATAGCAGTATGACATGTTAGCTAGCAGTGGAGCCTGGGGGCTCCAGTTCCATAGAATGTCTGAATCCCTCTATTGCTGCAGCCTGCACCTCTGTCATCACAAACACTTATATTTTATATTGTAAAGAAATATAACTCCAGTGAGCAGTGGCCTAAGGGAGTTCACCATGACACAACATCATATCAGGGCCACTAGCACTCCTATCCTCTACACTGTCTGTTCAGGGGCTCAATGCATAATTTGGTATCAAGAACAGGATCGGTCTTCTTGCCTTACTAAGAGGTGGACAGGTTGTGTGAAACCCTGTTGAGGAAGGGTTGAGACGTATGCATATATATCCATGCATGCCCGCAAACACGTGCGGGCATGTATGGTATATATGCATACATTAACCAACGCACCATGGGATGATGTGAGCAGATGTGCCCAGCATCTGCGCACGTCTGCCCATGGTGATCCCCAGGGGCTCATGGTGGCCCCTGTGGGAAATATGCCCCCTTATATGGTAGTGGCCTTGTGCCCCCTTATATGGTAGGGGCCTTGTGCCCCCTTATATGTGCCCCCATATATATATATATATTTATATATATATATAACTGCGTCCCCTTCATAGTAGATGTGATTAATGTATACATGTGTATGGATGTGCCCCAAGCATTCGCACCGATACAATCTGGCTAATTACATCAGAATGACTGGACAAGGGTCCGGTCATCCTGATGGATACAAAGAGCTCAGATTCAACAGAATCTGAGCCCTTTGTTGTAATTGTCTCCAGCGCCGTTGGAGATAATTACGCATGATAGAAGAAGGGGAGAAGCCTCCCCTCCTCCTATTATGCGCATTCCGACAGTGCGATTACTATCGCACTGTCCGGAATGCTAGGTGCAGCAGGCGGGAGATCAAAGGCATCTCCCGCCTGTCTGCAGCGCGTCCCCGATGTGCGGGCCGGCGCAGTGACGTCATATCACTGGGCCGGCCCACGTGGATGATGGGGGCGCGCGCGCGCCCCCTGGTGGGCGGCGCAGCGCGGGAGTGCGGGAGGCCGGGTTTAAATATCCGGCGGCCCGGCACTCAGAAAGTGGAGTCTGGGATCGGGACCCCCACCTGATAGGAGAGCGCGTCCTGCGCTCCGGAGTGAGGGTCTGGGCCCCCACATGAGGAGAGCGCGTCCTGCGCTAAGAGGAGTGAGGATCAGGACCCCCCAGGAGAGCGCATTCTGCGCTCAGGGATAAGAGCCGGACCGGACCCCTGCCGTCCCGACCCCCCAGAAGGAGGAGAGCGCGATCGGCGCTCGACAGAAGTGCCTTGCCGTCCCCTCCTAAATGACCCCCGACCGGACCAAGAAAAGCGCGTCCTGCACTCTGGAATAAGTATCACCCCTGTAGATCCCACCAACGCCTTAACCCTTGTACCCCTGAGTAACCCCTGCCAGGCCTTTAACCCATGCTGTGCCTGTGCCACCAACGATCCCTACCACGATCCCACCACCTTACTTGCCTTAACCCCTTCCCTGCCAGAAACCTTGACACCCCTGAGTCTGTGCCCCTGACTAACCCAGCTCCCTTGCTGGTAGACTACACCCCTAGATATCCCCCCCCTTGGTTAACCCCTGCATCCCCTGGTTAACCCCTGCATCCCCTGGTTAACCCCTGCTCTGCTGCTCTGTTGAGCATGCAGCTGCTCTGCAAACAATATTTCATGGCCTGCAGGTATCAACCCCTGCAGAGCCATTGTTGTGTTTAACCCTCTTGTAACCCCGTAGGGACAGTATAGAGCTAGGCGGGTGGGTTGTTATACTTGTATGTGTGTATTGTATAGTTAGTTTGTGGGTGGAATTTGGGAACGTGTAGTGTAGTTGAGTACTGTATATTTAGTATTGTGTTGTCAGTATTGCGTGCGTAGTGTATTGTAATAAATACCGTAATATTTGTACCCTTTGTGTAGTGTGTACTTGTTAGCGGTAGTAAGTAAGGCGCATGCAGCTAGTGTAGCGATCAGTGTAAGCATAGCGAAAGTATTGTGTTATTATTATATAAAGGTATAAATAGGCGGAGTCATCACTAGACGGCTCCTCCTATTTATGAATATTAATTATCGATATTCGCATAATATTGGTAATTAATATTTCCCCCTTTACATTGGCGAGCCAGGCCCACTGCGTGGATTTTGCGTTTGTTTTTGGTCTTAAGGCTGAGGGTCGCTAGTACTGTGAATTAGCGGGCAGGAGAGACGTGGTCAGCGGAGTGTCTGAGCGTCTAGGACCCGATAATTCGGACAGGAGAAGCGATACTTCCCTTACAGTACCAGAAATAAAACAAAATCTTTAGCAGAGAATCTATGTTCTATCTGTGAATTAATATTTTGCTATTTGCTTTGCACGGTCACTACATCGCTCGAGTAATTGCGAGGAAGAAGAGGATACGTCACTGGAGGAGATCCATCTTCGTGGGAGCAGCGTACAAAGTCAGGCTGGTCGGGAAGAAGCGATCCGGGAAAATGGACTTCTTCCAAGCAGCTGCTAGGACAAAGAGGTACGGCCCCAAGGAGAAGATGGACGCTCATCAAACGGTGAGTATGGACTTCCCCACACTGCAACACTTGAGCAGACACAGCACGTTCAATCCCATCCTCCCCACCACATACAAGTCAGCAGAAATGCTGTGGTCCGATTTGTTGGCACAGGCTTGTAGTTTTGACAAGCTTTGTGTGAACAAACGGACGGTGTTGAATAAGGCCACTAAACGGCTTCAGATGCTAGCCAAACTCGTTCATACATTTGAGGCTAGCATCTGTAAGCCAAAGGAAGTGGCGCTGGTGTCTCAGTCAACTGAGACATTTCCTCCGGCCATTCACTCCCAGTGCTGTGCCAGTAATTCGGACCAGGTTTCGGCATTGCGGGCACAGCTGGCGGAGAATGTGCAGTCTTCTGTTGACCGAGATGCGCAGGTGGCTAGGATACAGTCACAGTTAGTAGAGCTGCAGAAGCAGAAGGAGGAAATTGAGGCTAAGTTGACCCAGTCTTATACTGAGGTCAAGGCCTTCAAGGAGCAGACTGCCTCTACTAATGTGACGGTAGCCAAATTGAAGGCTCAGGTTGCTGTAAGCTCCCAGATAATGACTGGCATGCAACAGGTCATCACCAAGTTGATGCCGGCCCTTTCTTTTCCTGTAAAGTCAGAGTTGGAAACGCCCAAAACTTTGCCCTATACAGGGCAAAAAGGGGGGAGAGTAGTCTGTGACAGGCCAAATCCCCAGACCAAGCCTGTCCAGACTAACAGAGATTTTTCCCTGACTTTGGGGAAAAGAAACATCGTGAAAAGTGCCTCCCTGAAGATGGAACAATTCAGGGAGCGCGGTTGCAATGTGGACGGACCTAAGCCACACCGGGCAAACATCAAATGCTTTGCTTGTGGTGGCTTGGGTCATATAGCGAAGCACTGCAAAACACACAGGACAGAAAGCCCAATCAGGTGCTTCAGGTGTGGGAACAAAGGACACATTGCAAGGAATTGCCCTTGTGCAAGTAATTGCAATGTGTCCAGTGATGGGATTCAGGTAACAAATCGTGCAGCGGGGTCTAGTCAGTTTGGCCATAAAGGGGTTACCTCTCGGCAGCATCATCAGCTGCTGAGGGGCCAGAGTGGCCAAGCTAGGCTAGGCAACATTTGACACCCCCTGTACTATTTGTTACACCGTTTGTTCCCTATACATGTCCATGTTGTGTGTTTTTGTTGTCCATTGTAACGTTCTTCTTGATGTTGATGGTGGTCCTTGTCTATGAGTGTGTTCTACCAGGCTGATTTATGTAGTGTTGTAAGTCCCGTCTGCTGTCTTGTTTCATTCTGTGTCCCCTTGGAGTGGAGCAGTGTTATACTGTGGATCGAGAACGTATAGGGTCGCGAGCAGATAATATCACACGGGAAATCCTGCTGGTCGGGAGAAGGCATAAGGACCTTCTTCATGCAGCACACAAAGGATGATGTGATATTATTCTGGGCAACCAGGGTCTCGGATCGATACAGATAACACTGTTGTGCTCAAGGTTTTCGGTAGGGCTGTGTTGCGCTGGGGACTGGGGCGGACAGACAACATTGGTGTAATGTTGTGCTGCGCACTTAATTCTAGTCCGAGCAGGTAGCACAGCTCTGATGGGCATTGGACGCAGAGTGTTTGGCAGCAGAGTGCGGACTGTGTTCTTGTGTTGTGGGGTCCTGGGGAGCCGGGGCATGGTTCTGCGGGCCTCCACAAGATGGGATCACAGGGGGAAATCGGCCTGGGTACACATGAGTGGACAGGGATGCGGTGCCATCAATAACAAGATGGAGCTTTGTCCACAGAACTCCAGTTATCCTAACCTAGTAGGGCGGCCATCCTTATCTGTTGGTGCAGAGGGATGTGTAGCAGAGGATGCGCTCCTCTGAAGGTAGGGTGTTCAGTCACCAGTGTTGGGATAACAAGGGGTCCTGTGAGATAAAGGGCAGCCCAATACCTTTCTCTACCCATGGGTCAAAGGTATTGGAGCTGGGAATTTTTACACTTAATCGCACTGTTAGGGGAGAAATTCCCCTGGGAGCGCCTGGTATTTTCTTCTGCCATAGGTTTTATATGGAGCGGAAGAAAAACGCAGGAGAGGCCACGGAAGAGGCCAGCTATTCCCCCTGACACTTTTGTGAGCCTCCAGAGGATCCCACTGGATTTTGGCAACCAAGCGACCTCTGCCTAGAGGTGTTCTAGAGATGGAAGACTGTGCCACAATCCAGCGGGAGCATTATTTAAGGCTCTGGAGGAAGATTCGGAGACGTTCGGGTGGAAGAGCATATTATCACTTGTTTCACCCAGTGAAACTTCTTCTGGTTCTGGTGATTGTCATCTACAGTAGACTGTGTATCGGAGGGTCAAGGGACTTATTGACCAAAATACACCAGAACCAGACAGAACTGTACAGAACTATCCGGAGGAGGAGGCTCAGGACATAACCAAACATGGTTCCTGTAGCCAAATATTATTGTATGGACACACATTGTTTTCTATGAGGGTTCGGGATGTATACTTGTACTACCCTGAAACCTCATAGCACATTGTATTTATTGATTTTGTTTGTCGGTCGATGGTGTACCCATAGACACTCTAGGTACAAATGTGTGACAGCCCAAAACTCGCCCAACGCACTGCGGTGAGCTATCATTTGACTGTACACATTTGTATCCTATAGTCGTTTCCCATTGACACAGGGGTCTACGACCTACCTGTGTCTTTGGAGATAGAGAGGAATGCCAGGTTGCATGAGTTTCTATGGGTACACACATGTAATGGAATTTGGTGGTGTTGGGAGGGATGTAACATGTATTTTGTGTGAATGGGGATAAGGTTAGGTCACGCTAGGGACAGGCATCATTCATTTGCCACCTTGAACCCTGGAACGGTGAAGTTCTAAAGGGAAGGGCTGGATGTGTAGTGTGGCGGAGGTGTTCTCCGCAGTAGAATTTAGGTACTATGACATCACCGCTTAAGAGTCTGACCTGCCTTGTAAAGACCTATTAATCTGTCCACGGGAGAACCGCACCCTTCAAGATGGAAACGGATATTGGATTGAAGAAAGTTGTGACTAAAGACTGTGAGGGTGAACCCGCTCCAGATGCCTTGGAGGCGGGCCATACCTGAAGATCGGCAGAACTACCGAGAGACTGTGGGGGTGTGGTCACTCCAAAGTAGGGGTGGCCGACACCAAGAGACTGATAAGGAAAGGCCAGTTAAAGACTGTGAGGGTGAACCCGCTCCAGAATTGGGGGGGGGGGGGGGGACGATACCTGAAGATCGGAAAAATTACCGAGAGACTGTGGGTGTGTGGTATCCTAAAGATGTCAAGAAGAAGACGGTGTATCCTGTGGACGGAGGAGTAGGTTACGGTGTAGGGCAGGTCGGAGGATTGGGGATGTCTAAGTACCTAAAGAACAGTGTGCACTACAGTTCTTCCTGAACTTCCACCAAGGATGGGGTTGAGGAGGGAGCAAATATATCTCAACCCGTTCCCCCAATATATTGTCGTATTATATAGTCCGACAACAGGGGGATTGTTGAGGAAGGGTTGAGACGTATGCATATATATCCATGCATGCCCGCAAACACGTGCGGGCATGTATGGTATATATGCATACATTAACCAACGCACCATGGGATGATGTGCGCAGATGTGACCAGCATCTGCGCACGTCTGCCCATGGTGATCCCCAGGGGCTCATGGTGGCCCCTGTGGGAAATATGCCCCCTTATATGGTAGGGACCTTGTGCCCCCTTATATGGTAGGGGCCTTGTGCCCCCTTATATGGTAGGGGCCTTGTGCCCCCTTATATGTGCCCCAATATATATATATATATATTTATATAAGTAGCAAAAAAATGAGGCAGCACTCCAACGTCAGGTGAAAGAAATCGTGGATCCTTTATTCCCCTCTGCAACGTTTCAACCGCTCGTTGCGGTCTTTATCAAGCATAGTTTACAAGTGTCATCCAGGGGTATATATACCCAGAGTGCATTGTGACAATACAAGTGAAAATTATTCAATTACATCAGTGTAAACATGAAAAAACAACTTAATATAGCAAAAATTATCACTGGAATAAAAACAGCATCACAGTAATAACATACAGTTTGTGCATATAATGTGAAATATTGATATACATGATCATATTAATGCCGTAGCATAAATACTCTAAATAGGGCTCATTCTGTCAGTGATTCACCACATGTGTAGACGTGTTGATTATAATCATGATTAAAAAACATAAAACAAACTCACACAGCAGTGGATGACTACGGCGCCAAAATCCGCGTCCTCCAACCCCAGCTGCGCATGTCCAAACGCCTAGCAACACTACCCAAACAAAACAAGACAGGAGGAATCACGCAAGTCACGGGATAGATCACCTGATCAACCACATGACTATCACAACTCCCACCTGACACGTCAGGGGGCGGCGCCGGACAACGTCATCAAGGCGAGGGAGCGACGAACGTCACAGTGCCAAAGACGCCAGCTAACTGGCGTCGTTGTCACAGTAACCATCCGCACACCCCCGCCCACCAGACGCGTCCAAGCTAAGGGAGGACACGCGCAACAGGAACATACAGGGAGTAGGAGAAACAGAGGGCACAACCTGATTAGATAATCAGCAAAACCGAGATATAAATATGGATGTCAACATCAGAAATGTGTAGACTAAACGTACATGATCGCTGTGATAACAGCTCAAAACAAGAGTGATCGTGGTACACAGTATAACAGCACCATATAAGATCTATCAAGATCGGTGCCATACAACTCAATATGCAAAAGAGAAAGAGAAAAAGGAGGGGAGAGCCAATGGTTATCTCATTTCCATGATCATAGCCAGAAGCTCGTTTCAGGTAAGAGGTCAAGGACATATCAGTGCCCCGTACCCCAACACCCAGTTTCACCCCGTATTCTCAAAGGGATAAATAAGAGAAGACCACCACTCAATATATAGAGCCATCAACAGACAACCAGCATATTAAACATAAATATTTATTTTCATATATATCTCAATTATATAGTATATGGTTATTGTGCCCCATGGATCCCCACAATCACAAGATGATGTAAACGGAGAACCGCAGGATTCCGGAACCGCAGTGCATCAAAACCGCTGCCAAGGCATTGATAGAAGTAATCTAAAAGAGAAAACAAAAAAAGTTTTAAACAATACTGTAAAACCAATGATTGTAACAAATGATGAAATAGATGACACCTATACATCTCACACATACACAGGCACAATAAGAAAAAGAAAAAGGCAGAGCCGACCAGTGAGTCCCGCATTATACCACACTCCACTTGAAGTCAACATTGAGACCAGTGGGTCTCAGGGTGTTGAGGCGATGGATCCATCTAAGCTCCCTCTGTTTGAGAGCCCTTGTCCTATCACCTCCCCTCCTGGACTGAGTGATCTGATCCAGAATCATAAATTTAAGATCCTTCTCTTTATGATTTGCTTCAACAAAATGTTTGGGGACTGGCAAATCTTTTCTCTTACGTCTAATAGAGAAACGGTGATTGTTGAGACGTGTCTTCATGTCACATGTGGTCTCCCCCACATAGAGGAGACCACATGGACAGGAAAGCACATATACGACAAACGAACTGTCACATGTCAAGTAGTGACCAATAGCATAGGGGACTCCTGTTTGGGGATGGATAAATCTCTCACCCTTGATCATGTAAGAACAATTTACACAACCAAGACAAGGATAACTTCCTCTTCTACGTGATCCAATGTACCTTTGTGTCAAAGCTTTAGTTGGAATATCAGCCCTAACCAGTTTATCACGAAAACTGGTGGGGCGTTTATATGAAAAAAGGGGGGGTACAGTGAACGCTGTGATATTTGGGAGATTGCTCTTGAGTATGGACCAATGTTTGCGGACAATTTTAGCAATACATCCACTTTGTTCTGAATAAGTGGATATAAATGGAATTCTCTCCACCTTATTTTGTGTCACCACTGGTGACCCCTGCTGTGTATTTTTAACCTTGTTGAGATGTTTCTCAATGACCCGGGAGGGATAACCACGTTCCCTGAACTTATGTGTCACCTGTATGTTCCTGTTGCGCGGGTCCTCCCTTAGTTTGGACGCGTCTGGTGGGCGGGGGTGTGCGGATGGTTACTGTGACAACGACGCCAGTTAGCTGGCGTCGTTGGCACTGTGACATTCGTCGCTCCCTCGCCTTGATGACGTGTCAGGTGGGAGTTGCGATAGTCATGTGGTTGATCAGGTGATCTATCCCGTGACTTGCGTGATTCCTCCTGTCTTGTTTTGTTTGGGTAGTGTTGCTAGGCGTTTGGACATGCGCAGCTGGGGTTGGAGGACGCGGATTTTGGCGCCATAGTCATCCACTGCTGTGTGAGTTTGTTTTATGTTTTTTAATCATGATTATAATCAACACGTCTACACATGTGGTGAATCACTGACAGAATGAGCCCTATTTAGAGTATTTATGCTACGGCATTAATATGATCATGTATATCAATATTTCACATTATATGCACAAACTGTATGTTATTACTGTGATGCTGGCTTTATTCCGGTGATAATTTTTACTATATTAAGTTGTTTTTTCATGTTTACACTGATGTAATTGAATAATTTTCACTTGTATTGTCACAATGCACTCTGGGTATCTATACCCCTGGATGACACTTGTAAACTATGCTTGATAAAGACCGCAACGAGCGGTTGAAACGTTGCAGAGGGGAATAAAGGATCCACGATTTCTTTCACCTGACGTTGGAGTGCTGCCTCATTTTTTTGCTACTTATATCTACGTTTAGCCGTTTGAGCCTGCGGTTTTGAGGATATTTTTGCACCCGCTTTATTTTTTGTCTTGTGCTGCTGGTTTTCTCTTTTTTGGTATTTATATATTTATATATATATATAACTGCGTCCCCTTCATAGTAGATGTGATTAATGTATACATGTGTATGGATGTGCCCCAAGCATTCGCACCGATGCAATCTGGCTAATTACATCAGAATGACTGGACAAGGGTCCGGTCATCCTGATGGATACAAAGAGCTCAGATTCAACAGAATCTGAGCCCTTTGTTGTAATTGTCTCCAGTGCCGTTGGAGATAATTACGCATGATAGAAGAAGGGGAGAAGCCTCCCCTCCTCCTATTATGCGCATTCCGACAGTGCGATTACTATCGCACTGTCCGGAATGCTAGGTGCAGCAGGCGGGAGATCAAAGGCATCTCCCGCCTGTCTGCAGCGCGTCCCCGATGTGCGGGCCGGCGCAGTGACGTCATATCACTGCGCCGGCCCACGTGGATGATGGGGGCGCGCGCGCGCCCCCTGGTGGGCGGCGCAGCGCGGGAGTGCGGGCGGCCGGGTTTAAATATCCGGCGGCCCGGCACTCAGAAAGTGGAGTCTGGGATCGGGACCCCCACCTGATAGGAGAGCGCGTCCTGCGCTCCGGAGTGAGGGTCTGGGCCCCCACATGAGGAGAGCGCGTCCTGCGCTAAGAGGAGTGAGGATCAGGACCCCCCAGGAAAGCGCATCCTGCGCTCAGGGATAAGAGCCGGACCGGACCCCTGCCGTCCCGACCCCCCAGAAGGAGGAGAGCGCGATCGGCGCTCGACAGAAGTGCCTTGCCGTCCCCTCCTGAATGACCCCCGACCGGACCCAGGAAAGTGCGTCCTGCGCTCTGGAATAAGTATCACCCCTGTAGATCCCACCAACGCCTTAACCCTTGTACCCCTGAGTTACCCCTGCCAGGCCTTTAACCCATGCTGTGCCTGTGCCACCAACGATCCCTACCACGATCCCACCACCCTGAGTCTGTGCCCCTGACTAACCCAGCTCCTTTGCTGGTAGACTACACCCCTAGATATCCCCCCCCTTGGTTAACCCCTGCATCCCCTGGTTAACCCCTGCATCCCCCTTGTGATTCTGGGACTCTAGGCTGGCAGAGCTGCAAGTAGGGGATCCCATATTATTCCAGATTATAAGCAATGTTATTCCTGGACTCTAATCCATCTGAGCCCTGCAGCCAGGGCACCTGTTATTTAGTTAGAATAGAGAGGTCACACCCTTGCCTCCACCAACAACTGCCCCTCAGACTCTTGCTTGATTATTGACCCCCTGGTAGTTAGTTTATAGCCTAGGCCAGTGAATATTTGTATGCACTTACCGTATGTCCTTTTCTCTCCACAGTATTGGGAGGGAAGGAGCTAAATTGATCTACGATTTTGGGAATCTGCTACCAGGCCACCAGAGAGGATCCCAAGCACAACGTGAGGGTGGCTTGACTTTCAGCAAGGGGGTGTGCAGTACGACAGACCTGGGGTATCTGCAATTGTTCTATATGCGGTATGCCAGACCTTGCAGGGGAATTATGTGTGAGGTCACGGTGTGAGCAATAGGTGGGCCGAGGTAGATATACTTCTGGTTACTAACGGTTATGTCGTCCCTGGGCAGGCTCGCATAAAAGTGAAAAGGAGAATGACACAAGGATTCTCTGGGGCACACTCTGGTGTAAGAGGCACTGGCCAGATGTTGGTTTGAGGTGCCCTTGGTGGTCTGTATTAATGTGCTAGGGGCAAGGTCCCTTGTAGTCGTGATGCCAGTACCTTTTGTATGGAGGTACAACCATTTACTGTTGTATTAATAGAGGAACTAAGTATGAGGCAAGCAGGATGAAACTCAAAAGGGAACTTTACTTTAGATGACTCTTGGTAACAACACATCCAATGCATTAAACAGTCTCAGTACAGAGATTTCACTGTGGCAAGTCCTCTGCTGACAGGTGTAACTGTCCCTCACTAGATATTAGATAAGGAGATTGTAGCCTTACTGGTAGTGGAGTTCAGGAATGGTCCTGGTTCCGGCTTGTGAAGTCACCAAAGGCTGATATATCCTTCACGGTGGTGTCCAAAGGTCCTAAGGCACTGAGAAGATGTGTAACCCTTTGGGGGTCTCCTTTCGGTAGTAGTCTTTGAATGAATAAAGTACTTCAGCTCTGGGCTGAGATATGGCTGAGAAATGAGGATAACAGGCTGCATACACTGCTAGACTGTGCTCAACTGCCACTCTAGTCTCAACAGAAAGTTGTCTGGAAACTAGACTCAACAGGAACTGATCTGGTCTAGACTGAACTGGCTAGGCCTGAGCTGAACTATATATATGGGAGGTGTTATCTCCCCCTAGTGGTAAGCTCAAATGAATGCTAATACACCTGTTAGCAGGGATGATGCATAAGGACATATTGCAGCTTAACAACAGGCTATAAAAGGCATATAAAAGTACAATACAACAACTTTGCAGTATCCACAAGGGTAATGGGACGGTGCATATATAATGTAATACTATTTATATTTCATGTTGTAATGTTGTGTAAATCAGCAATTATAAGATATGCGGCATTATGAATGGAACTTACCATCCTATTCCTCCCCTCTTGGTAGGAGTTGGCTGGTTCAACTCCCTACCAGGAGAGGGAGTTCTAGAGAGTTCTAGGGAGAGCTAGCTAGGTTAGTGAAGAGTGAAGTGAGGGAGCAAGACCATCTGCTCTCGCTCCAAAGTTCTTAAGGGACCACAGAATCAGCAGAATTGTGAGGAACACTGCTCCAGGGAGACTGAAGGTCCAAGGTCATGGTTATTCTTCACAGCTATGGTACTACAGTCAGCGGGTTGACTAGCAACTAAAGCTTCACAGATCCTGCTGCAGGTGAGTGAGAACACATTAAGACACCCATCAGATACCTACAGCCACAGGTGCCAGGTTAAAGTTGTAGCAAAGGGAAATCAGGAGAGAGAGGACTATCCTAGAGTTCTAGTGTCTGCCATTTTACCTGCCACCATAACTCATCATCTGGGTACTAAGAAATTTGGACAGACAACAGCTGGATACAAACAGACATTTCAAAAGTTCTGCGTTCGGGACCAGGGACAAGACATTGAACATGTCAAATAGCTGTGCATCACAGGGCATTTTAACGGTTGTTCTTGCAACATTCTGTGTTGATATCTTTTGAACCACAAGAGATATTTGAAATCTAATTACAGCAATCGATTTCTGAGAAAAATATGGTCTACTATATGCTACATGACCCCTTCCCTTAGGAAAAATTTGCCCCTGAACCAATATTGCGGCTTTCAAGATAGCGGACAGGTTTTGGACATAGCCTAAAAGAAAGGCTCCCTCACCAATTACTTGCTGATATTCAGATATTTCATTTTCTATTTTGTTTGTGAAATAAAAGTGTGTTCCTGTGACTTTTGACTCACTCTGTATATAGAAATATGTAAAGGGGGTTATTAATTATTGATATTCATGCCAATCTCAATAATTAATATTCATAAATAGGCGTGAGTCGTCTAGTGATGACTCCGCCTATTTATGCCTTAAATAGTAACAAATAAAGCACTATTCCTTTGCTTTACACTACCCGCTAAACTATCTGCATGCGCCTTACTGAACTAACTACCGCTAATAACCACACGTTACACAGATAGTTACAAATAAATACAAGATATTTATTAACACCTACAGTACTCTACGCACACAGTACACTAACAACTCAGTACTAAAAATACAGTACTAACTACACAGGGGTAAATGCAGGCCACAGACACAGGGATGCAGGGGTACAACAAGGGTGACAGGGGTAAGGCAAGAAAGGAGAGTAGGGCCTACAGGGTTAGGGTAGGGGATTGGTGGTCCAGGGGTTAAAGTGAGAATATGGGCAGGTAGGGGTAATCCGGATGGCTGGGATAGGATATAGGTCCGGTCATTCTGATGCAATCAACCAGATTGCATCAGTGTGAATGCTTGGGGCACATTCACACGGATGCACCTGGTTTCAGGTCAATTTGGGGACATATAAAGAGGCCTATAGATATTAGAGGGGTATATGATAAAGGAGGGAACATACACATAAGGTGGTAAATATGTACAGGGGGCATTATGAATAAGGGGACGCATAAGGGGAAATATTCCCCACAGGGGCTGCAATGAGTCCCTGGGGAACACTAAGGACAGATGTGCGCAGAAGCTGGGCACATCTGCGCACATCATATCATTGTATGCACATATATCATATATGCATGTATGTGTTCGCGTGCATATATATATATATATATATATATATATACACTCACCTAAAGAATTATTAGGAACACCTGTTCTATTTCTCATTAATGCAATTATCTAGTCAACCAATCACATGGCAGTTGCTTCAATGCATGTAGGGTTGTGGTCCTGGTCAAGACAATCTCCTGAACTCCAAACTGAATGTCAGAATGGGAAAGAAAGGTGATTTAAGCAATTTTGAGCGTGGCATGGTTGTTGGTGCCAGATGGGCCGGTCTGAGTATTTCACAATCTGCTCAGTTACTGGAATTTTCACGCACAACCATTTCTAGGGGTTACAAAGAATGGTGTAAAAAGGGAAAAACATCCAGTATGCGGCAGTCCTGTGGGCGAAAATGCCTTGTTGATGCTAGAGGTCAGAGGAGAATGGGCCGACTGATTCAAGCTGATAGAAGAGCAACGTTGACTGAAATAACCACTCGTTACAACCGAGGTATGCAGCAAAGCATTTGTGAAGCCACAACACGCACAACCTTGAGGCGGATAGGCTAAAACAGCAGAAGACCCCACCGGGTACCACTCATCTCCACTACAAATAGGAAAAAGAGGCTACAATTTGCACGAGCTCACCAAAATTGGACTGTTGAAGACTGGAAAAATGTTGCCTGGTCTGATGAGTCTCGGTTTCTGTTGAGACATTCAAATTGTAGAGTCTGAATTTGGTGTAAACAGAATAAGAACATGTATCCATCATGCCTTGTTACCACTGTGCAGGCTGGTGGTGTAATGGTGTGGGGGATGTTTTCTGGGCACACTTTAGGCCCCTTAGTGCCAATTGGCCATCATTTAAATGCCACGGGCTACCTGAGCATTGTTTCTGACCATGTCCATCCCTTCATGACCACCATGTGCCCATCCTCTGATGGCTACTTCCAGCAGTATAATGCACCATGTCACAAAGCTCGAATCATTTCAAATTGGTTTCTTGAACATGACAATGAGTTCACTGTACTAAGATGGCCCCCACAGTCACCAGATCTCAACCCAATAGAGCATCTTTGGGATGTGGTGGAACGGGAGCTTCGTGCCCTGGATGTGCATCCCTCAAATCTCCATCAACTGCAAGATGCTATCCTATCAATATGGGCCAACATTTCTAAAGAATGCTATCAGCACCTTGTTGAATCAATGCCACGTAGAATTAAGGCAGTTCTGAAGGCAAAAGGGGGTCCAACACTGTATTAGTATGGTGTTCCTAATAATTCTTTAGGTAAGTGTATATATGCATATCTTTCAACCCTTCCTCAACAAAATACATCTGTGGATTCCAGTACATTGGTTAGAGTCTTTTAGGGTCATTTATCAAACTGGTGTAAAGTAGAACTGGCTTAATTGCCTTTAGCAACCAATCTGATTCCACCTTTCATTTTTTCACAGCTCCTTTGGAAAATGAAAGGTAAAATCTAATTGGTTGCTATTGGGCAACTAAGCCAGTTCTACTTTACACTAGTTGGATACATGACCACAATTGTCCTTAATGCAAATACAAAATAAATAAAGACTGAATAAAAGATAAATATGCATGGGTGTCTCCAGGCAGCTGGGCCCCTGCTGTATCCGCTGACCGCTGAAAAAGCAGATACAGGCAGATTAACCCTTCACAAGCTGCGGTCAATGCTCACAGCATGCAGTTTACGACCACATATGGTGTGTTTCTGTAAACTGCCGACTCAGGGTAATAAATATTGAGTTTTGTTTGGCTGTTAACCTTTGCTATGTTACAGGACCATTTTCCTTTGCTTCTTATAGAATACTTAAAGGGTTAACAAAGTTTGTAAAATCGGTTTTGAATAATTTGAGGGAAGTAGGTTCTAAAATGGGGTAATTTATGAGTGAATTCTACTATGTAAGCCCAATAAAATGACTTTATAACTGAATAAGTCCTTAAATTAAAAGTGGGTTTCGAAATTTTCTTTCAAAATGTCACAATTGCTTCTAAAATTCAAAGCCTTCTAACCTCCTAAAACATAAAATGACATTTACAAAATGATACCAACATAAAGTAGACATATGGGGAATGTTAAGTAATTAACTATTTAAAGGGAAACTGTCATCTGGATTTTGTGTATAGAGCTGAGGACATGGGCTGCTAGATGGCCGCTAGCACATCCGCAATACCCAGTCCCCATAGCTCTGCGTGCTTTTATTGTGGAAAAAAAAAGATTTGATACATATGCAAATTAACCTGAGATGAGTCAGAGCTTGAAATTATGACTCTTCTCTGGACACACAAGTAAGATATGACTCTTTTATGTTAATTTGCATATGTATCAAATAGTTTTTTTTACACAATAAAAGCACGCAGAGCTATGGGGACTGGGTATTGTGGATGTGCTAGCGGCCATCTAGCAACTCATGTCCTCAGCTCTATACCCAAAATCCTGGTGACAGGTTCCCTTTAATGAGGTATTAATTATTATCTGTCTTAAAAGCAGAGAAATTTACATTTAGAAAATAGTGGATTTTTGCTAATTTTCTGTAAATTTGGGATTTATTTTGAATAAAGAAAGGAAAAACAATATATATATTATACTATCTGGTTTTATCTGACAGATAACATTTTCGGTGCCACATTTCCTTTAACAAAATGCACATTAAATAAAACAAAGAATCTAAATCAAATCAATATTTGGTGCGACCACCCTTTGCTTTCAAAACAGCGTAAATTTTTCTAGGTACAATTGCACACAGTTTTTGAAGGCACTGGGAGGCAACCTTGTTCTAGACATCTTGGAAAACCAACCACAGATCTGTGGATTTAGGCTTGCTGACAGTGGCGTACATAGAGAAGTAAGGGCCCCATAGCAAGGATCAAACCAGGCCCCCTACACAGGACAGAAGGGTTTCTGCCTAAGGGTACTTTCACACTTGCGGCAGAGGATTCCGGTAGGCAGTTCCGTCACCGGCAACTCAGATGCAAACTGATGGCATTTGTCAGACGGATCTGCAACACGCCAGACCTGCAGGGTATGACGAAGTGAGGTCACAGTTATGGGCAATCGAGGGTACTCACTATATTTGAAGAACCCTGGGCAGGCGCGTGGCAGTGAAGGAGAGGTAGACACAGTTCCTCTGGGGCACGCTCTGTAGATAGGGACCAGGCCTGATGGTAGTTGAGGTGCCCTGGATGTTACAGGTATTTTGTGTGCCTGGGGCAAGGTCCCTGTGGTATTCGTGACGCCAGTGCCTTTGGACGGTGGCACGCCGGTTGGTGGTTGGAATGATGAAGGTACACAAGTATATAGTGAACCAAAACGTAACTTTACTGAACAATCCAACTTTGTACAGCAGGTGTAGCACAGTCTTCAGATTACAGTTCCACAAAGGGGCTTATTCACAATATGGCAGGCAATAGTCATGCAAGATACACTGAGGGTAAATTCCACAAGCACTCAGCAGCAGGTTGTACCTTTCTCAGAATCAATGTACAGTGTCCCTTATAGAACTCCTGCTCTGGCTTTATATCTCCCAAGGCCCGGATGCCTAAAAGGGTGGCTTATATCCTTGGTTACTTTCTTCCTCAGGTATTATACTCCTTGCTATGATTCCTAAAATCCTCTGCCCATCAGGGTCACTTTGCTTACCCTGGGTCGCCTCCTCCTATCAGGTGGATAACTGTAGGTTTCTCCCAGGAGGTTGGTTCCTGCAACTGGGGTATCTCTACTGAGCTGATCCTAGCTTCAGGAGCTTCAGGTGGACGAGGTGACTCCTCTAGTCCCCTGGAATGAACTAACTCTTCCCTGTCTGGGCCTTCCTATATGTAACTAGGGCTCTCCAGCTCCCTCTAACGTCTGGGAGGCTAAACTACACCCTGACAGGCCTGACACCCAGATAATACAGGGAAAAACATGCACATGACATTTAATGCAATGCAACACATTAACCCGTGCAGTGCCCACCTTTACCTAGTGGGACACTACAGATCCAGATGCGGATCCATATGACAAATGCAATGTAATATCGGATCCGTCTCTCCGGTGTCATCTGGAAAAACGGATCCGATATATATATATTTTTTTGCATTTTTAAAGGTCTGCGCATGCGGATCCCGCACTAATACACTTCAATGTAAATTAATGCCGGTTCAGGCATTCTGGCAAGTGTTCAGTATTTTTGGCCGGAGAGAAAACTGCAGAACGCTGTGGTATTTTCTCTGTCCAGAAAATGTAAGAGGGACTGAACTGATGCATCCTGAACGGATTGCTCTCCATTCAGAATGCATTAGGATAAAACTGATCAGTTCTTTTCCGATATAGAGCCCCTGTGGCGGAACTCAACACTGGGGGGGGTTTGCGTTACCAGAGGGGGCAGATCAGAGGCTTTATTTGAAATTAATTAATTAATTTTTTTTCCTGAAATTTCCCTCTTAAAATGAATGTGCGTGTTATACGCCTGTGCGTGTTATACGCCGATAAATACGGTAAGTAGTTAGAGACATAGCTATGTAGGAGACATCCCCGATCTGATGGATGAATTTAAAGGTATATTACACAATTTATGGTTGATCCAACGTTCCCATTTTCTAGTGAAAGAAGTTTTGGCATTTCTAGAGGAAGCCCATTGTCTATTCTATTTGTCTATGGACTTTATTACGGACCTGCCGAGTTCCTCCGGGAGAACAGTGATTTTGGTGGTAGTCAACCGTTTCAGTAAAATGGCTCACTTTATACCACTAACGAGTCTGCCTAACGCTAAGACTCTTGCGCAGATTTTTGTGGATAATATTGTGAAATTGCACGGTATTCCTTCGGATGTGGTCTCTGATAGGGGCACGCAGTTTGTCTCCAGGTTTTAGAGGGCGTTCTGCTCTCGGCTTGGCATTCAACTTTCATTCTCTTCGGCTTTTCATCCGCAGTTGAATGGTCAGACGGAGCGTACTAATCAAAACCTGGAGACCTACTTGAGGTGTTTTGTGGCTGAGAATCAGGAGGACTGGTCCTCATTCTTGTCCTTAGCAGAATTTGCGTTGAATAACCGTAGACAGGAGTCCACGGGTAAGTCGCCATTTTTTGGCGCATACGGTTTCCATCCTCAGTTTGGTACCTTTTCTGGGTCTGGTTCCTCCGGTATGCCAGAGGAGGAGAGATTCTCTTCTGCCTTGTCCTCTATCTGGCGGAGGATTCAAGGGAATTTGGAGAGGATGGGTGAGAGGTATAAACAAATGGCAGACAAGAGACGTATGACTGGTCAGGACCTGTGTGTGGGTGATCTGGTGTGGTTGTCCACTAAGAATATCAAATTGAGAGTGCCATCTTGGAAACTGGGTCCAAGATTTATTGGTCCGTATAAAATTTTTGCGGTGATCAATCCTGTGGCGTTTCAGCTGGATCTTCCGCCGACTTGGAGGATCCATGATGTCTTCCACAGGTCTTTACAAAAAAAATACGTGAGACCGGTGGAACCATCGCCTCCTCCTCCTGTTCTAGTCGAGGGAAACTTGGAGTTCGAGATCTCCAGGATTCTCGACTCGAGAGTTCTTCGGGGTTCCCTTCAGTACCTGGTACACTGGAGGGGATACGGTCCTGAGGAGAGGATGTGGGTTCCGGCGTCAGATGTCAACGCCAGCCGACTGGTGCGGGCCTTTTATAGGAGGGGGTGTACTGTCATGCCCCACTCCCGACCATGTGCGGAGGTCGGCCAGGATAGCAGCACGAGTTTAGTGCAGTCATTAGTTTAAATGGCACTCCAGCCAAGTGATCTGAGCGGATTATACTAATCATTGTGGTCTGGGAAGCTAGGAGGGAAGATTGGCTCTCTGTTCCTGCTCTGGAAGATAAGTGTAATTTCTAGTTTGGTTGTTTTGTGTCATCTATCCCATCCAGGTTCTGTGCGAGCAGGCTGCTCCTATTTCCCCACTTCACCATCTCAGGGAATTCAGGGTTTTGTCAGCCCAGGCTGGAGGACACATCACACCTACCTTCAAGGTCTGTATGTGGGCTGAGCAGTGCAGGGAAAGAGGTCAGGGATTAGCTAGGAGGTGACCCTTCCCCTGTCTCTCGTCCAGAGCCTGGTTGGTGCGTTATCTGTTATTCGGAGTGCACGCCCGCCGTGACAATATCCTTGCCTGTGAAGCCATTTTTATGCAACGCAATGATGGCTGCACGCGTTTCTTTGCAGGTCACCATGGTTAACAATGGAAGAACAATGATTTCAAGCATCACCCTCCTTTTAACAGGTCAAGTCTGCCATTTTAACCCAATCAGCCTGACATAATGATCTCCAGCCTTGTGCTCGTCAACATTCTTACCTGAGTTAACAAGACGATTACGGAAATGATCTCAGCAGGTCCTTTAAAGACAGCAATGAAATGCAGTGGAAAGGTTTTTTTTGGGATTAAGTTAATTTTCATGGCAAAGAAGGACTATGCAATTCATCTGATCACTCTTCATAACATTCTGGAGTATATGCAAATTGCTATTATAAAAACTTAAGTAGCAACTTTTCCAATTTCCAATATTTATGTAATTCTCAAAACTTTGGGCCACGACTGTAAATCCCTTTCTGAACACCATGGTAAAGCGATACAAAAATTGTGCAGGAATTCCTTAAAAGGAGCCTGTAATAAAATTGTTTAGAATGTCACTGATACATTTTGATTAGTTGTGTGTCATCTTTTTTATATGTACAGTCCAACCATGCTATGGATCGTTCTCCAATATAGCCACTAGGGGTCGCCTGTGCACACTACACTGAAATAGATTTACAAAAACAAAAGTAGTAACATCTTGAAATCTCCTACACCTTGCTGGTACTGTAAAGCGCTGTAGATGTTCCCTTAGCTGTGGTAACCTCAACACAAACAAAATGGAAGAATAGCTTGAAGGCTTAGTTCCAAGGTTCCAAGGCGTGTCTTCTAGAATTTCATGCCATTGTTTGCAAATTGTATTTTAAGAACTACACATATAAAAAAAATTAAAGGGAGTCTGGCAGCTTTATGCTGCCCGAACCACAGGCAACATGAAATAGGCTTCACAGTTGCAAACAACTATGTTTTACTTTTACTTTACAGTGTTTTAGAGAAAAACAGCCAGGCATGGGGAGAGAAGCAATTGGGGTGACTACCTTCCAGTTTCTTCTAACATGGATCGGCATGATTGATAGGTCTCTAATAGGGAGAGGCCTGTCAATATAGCAGTGCTGGGTAGGAGAAGCTGTTCCCATCACTGTTCTCCCTGTTGTTGCAGTGGTACAGAGTAAGTCCTTATGTACACGACTGTATATTTGGTCCGTGTCTGATCCACATTTGCAGGTTACACACGGACCAATTAATTTCTGTGGATCCACAAAAAAAAAAAAAAACACAGCACAAGGAAGTCATCCACAAATTATAGATCCTGTCCTGTTTTTGTCTGATTTGTGGAAAATAAGCTTATTTTTTTTACAGTGGGTCCCATGAAAATTGCAGGATGCACACAGACCACATCCATATTTTGCAGATGCAAAATTTGTGGACCGCAAAACGGTCATGTGCAGGAGGCCTAACCCTGGGTTCACACCTGAGCGTTTCCCAAACGCGCGTCAAACGCGCGTTTTTGACGCGCGTTTTTGTAATAGTGAACGCGCGTTTGACGCGCGTTTGTGTCATTGACTGCAGTGTCCTATGGCCACAAACGCGCGTCAAAACGCCCCAAGGAAGCTCAAGTACTTGTTTGAGCGTCGGGCGTTTTACAGCGCGTTCGTACGCGCTGTAAAACGCCCAGGTGTGAACCATTCCCATAGGGAAGCATTGGATTTCATGTCTTGAGCGTTTTACAGCGCGTTCAAACGCTCAGGTGTGAACCCAGGGTAAGAGTGCCTTTTTACATAGGTTTTTACTGCAGCTTTTAGCTTTTTTTGCAACGGTTTTTGCACCAATGCTTTTCGCCAGTTTGTCTGCTGTAAAAACACCAGCTACAGATGTTAGCTTTTTTTTTTTTTTTTTTTAACACAGCATGCTTTAACTATTTGCACTTTTTCAGGTGTTTTCACATTACCTTCTCTATAGGGAAAAAATGCCACAAAGAAAACACTATAGTGGTAAGGCACATTGGAGCAGATTTAGGCTGAGTTCACACGAGCGTGTCCGGATTAGGTCCGGATGCGTCCCGGTGTATTGCGGAAAACCCGCGCGAATAGCTACGCAATTGCAGTCAGTTTTGACTGCGATTGCGTTCCGATGTTCAGTTTTTATCGCGCGGGTGCAATGTGTTTTGCACGCGCGTGATAAAAAAACGACTGTGGTACCCAGACCCGAACTTCTTCACAGAAGTTCAGGTTTGGGTTCGGTGTTGTGTAGATGTTATTATTTTCCCTTATAAAATGATTATAAGGGAAAATAATAGCATTCTTTAATACAGAATGCATAGTAGGTGGTCAATTTAGGGTTAAAAATAATTAACTCACCTTCTGCTCTTGATCACGTAGCTGCCGGTCTCTTCTTACTTCTTTAATCATGAGCTGCTGGCTAAAGGACCTGTGGTGACGTCAGATCACATGGTCCATCACCACGGTGATGGATCATGTGATTGGACCAGCTCATGATTAAAGAAGTAAGAAGAGACCGGCAGCCAGAGGCGTACATAGGAATCACTGGGCCCCATAGCAAAAATCAGAATTGGGCCCCTTAACCCCGCCCACTACCCACCATGGCCCCTCCCACTTCCTGACTTTGCTCCTCCCATGCCACACCCCCATTAAATAAATTTATACATGACCTACAGAAACTGTTAGGGGTTTCCTGGGGGTGACCTGTCACATGGGATATCTGCTGCAGCCTGCAGGTCTCCTTATTTGGGGTGCCATGTTAGGCTACTTTCACACTTGCGTTCGGGTCTCCGCTTGTGAGTTCCGTTTGAAGGCTCTCACAAGCGGCACCGAACGGATCCGTCCAGCCCTAATGCATTCTGAGTGGATGCGGATCCGCTCAGAATGCATCAGTATGGCTCCGTCTGTCCTCCGCTCAGCAGGCGGACACTTGAACGCTGCTTGCAGCGTTCGGGTGTCCGCCTGGCCGTGCGGAGGCAAACGGATCCGTCCAGACTTACAATGTAAGTCAATGGGGACGGATCCGTTTGAAGTTGACACAGTATGGCTCAATTTTCAAACGGATCCGTCCCCCATTGACTTTCAATGTAAAGTCAAAACGGAATGTTTTTTTTTCTTGTTCATGTTAATGCAAACGGATCCGTTCTGAACGGATCTAAGCGTTTGCATTATAGGTGCGGATCCGTCTGTGCAGACACCAGACGGATCCGCTCTGAACGCAAGTGTGAAAGTAGCCTTAAAGGGAATCTGTCACTAGCAATTTCCCCCCAATTTTTTTTTCATGAATCCATGTTTAACAGAGTACCTGTTTTCCATCTGTCTTGTTCTTTTGATTGTGAGTCTTGTCATGTCTTCAAAAAACCGATTCTTATGATATGCAAATGAAGCTGTAAGGAACCCAGAGGGGCGTTATTCTTTCTCCACGGTGCCCAGGAACGCCCCTCTGAAATGCCGTGCCCGGCTAAGTTTGAAAACTAATAACGCCTCCAAGTTCATCTAAATCGCCTCCCAGAGGCCCGGCTAAGTGCTCAACACCCCCCCTCCTCAGTGCCGCGCTCTGCGGCAAACACCCCGATCCTCCTCTCGCCGGCATCCCAAATCCCGCGCAGGCGCAGTGCCGTCAGTCATCTTATCATAGCGCAGGCAATCGCCGGCACTGCGCCTGCGCGGGATTTGGGATGCCGGCGAGAGGAGGATCGGATTTGGGAGGCGATTTAGATGAACTTGGAGGCGTTATTAGTTTTCAAACTTAGCCGGGCACGGCACTTCAGAGGGGCGTTCCTGGGCACAGTGGAGAAAGAATAACGCCCCTCTGGGCTCCTTACAGCGTCATTTACATATCATAAGAATCGATTTTTTGAAGAAATGACAAGACTCACAATCCAAAGAACAAGACAGATGGAAAAAAGGTACTCATGGATCCATGTTTAATAAAGTACCTTTTTTCCATCTGTGTTCTTCTTTTCCATGTCAGTCTTGTCCTTTCTTCTAAAAATCGATTCTTAGGACATGCAAATGACGCTGTAAGGACTGGAGCCCAGAGGGGCGTTTTTCTTTCTCCACGGTGCCCAGGAACGGTGCCCCTCTGATTAGTGCCGTGCCCGCCTAAATATCAAAACTACTAACGCCTCCATCATTTAGCTGAATCGCCTCCCAGAGGCACAGCTAAGTCCTCGACACCCGCCCCCCTCCTCAGCGCCCGCCCCCCTCTGCAAACACCCGATCCTCCTCTCGTCGGCGTCCCAAATCCCGCGCAGGCGCAGTGCTGGCGATTGCCTGCGCCTGCGCTCTGATAATACGGCTGAGGGCAACAGCTTCAACATCGTCACTAGGCATGCGCCGAGCCCAGTGACGATGTTGAAGCTGTTGCCCTCAGCCGTATTATCAGAGCGCAGGCGCAGGCAATCGCCAGCACTGCGCCTGCGCGGGATTTGGGACGCCGACGAGAGGAGGATCGGGTGTTTCAGAGCGCAGCGCTGAGGAGGGGGGCGGGTGTTGAGGACTTAGCAGCGCCTCTGGGAGGCGATTCAGCTAAACATGGGGGGGGCCCGGCCCTGGGGAGAAAAGCAGCCGCATAGCCGGCTGCAGGTCATCAGTGGGCGGGGCCTTATCTGCGCTACGGGCCCCCCAGTGCCGCGGGCCCCATAGCAGTGGCGTGGTCTGCCTCTATGGGCGGTACGCCACTGCCGGCAGCTACCCTCAATTGACCACCTACTAAGCATTCTGTATTAAAGAATGCTATTATTTTCCCTTATAACCATGTTATAAGGGAAAATAATACAGTGAATAGACTGTCACCTAGCAACCATTCACTTCTATGGGGCCTGCGTTGCGTGATAAACGCACAATATAGAGCATGCTGCGATTTTCACGCAACGCATAAGTGATTCGTGAAAATCACAGCTCATGTGCACAGCCCCATAGAAATGAATGGGTCCAGATTCAGTGCGGGTGCAATGCGTTCACCTCCCGCATTGCACCCGCGCGGAAATCTCGCTTGTGTGAACTCAGCCTTACTAATCCTATAGATGTTGTAAGCTTAGACAGGCTGTCTAGACCTGTACCAGGTTTATCACAGGGGCTCAGGCTGGATGGTAATTGTGGTACAGGGATGGACACATATATAACTCTGTACCAAGGATGTCCAACCAGCGGCCCTCCAACTGTTGCAAAACTACAACTCTGATAGCTGTAGGTTGTCCTGGCAGGATGGAAGTTGTAGTTTTGCAGGCTCTATAGCATATATTGGTTGATAACCCCACCCTCTTTAAGGTGGATCGGAAAAAATTGGAGTTCTAGTTGTGCTGAATTGCAACAGTTTGCACCACTTTTTAGACAGATTCTTAGCGCAGACACATTAGTAAATCTGTGCCACTGTGTTTAAAAAACACCACAAAAAGCACAGCAAAAAAAAAAAACACGATTGGAAAAAACCTGCTTGTGTGAACCCTCCTCAAGACTGCCAGCCAGTTAAGTAATAATGTGACGCTCTCGTCCTGACTCTTGAATTCCGCAGTATGGCCATCCTGACGCAACTGGAGAAGGAGGACAGAACATGGCAGCTGGCGCTGGCCACCACAGATGGAGTTACTGCAGAGGTATTTTGTGCACTGTGGTATTTGGCTCTACTGGAGTGGTATTATTTGCCGCAAAATGGTAATTCTGGCTTGCCTACTTGTGTTGGCGCTGCCTTATGTCAGTTTGGACCTACCTAAAACATGGGGCCATTTTTTTCTAAGGCCATTTTTAGTTCCTAGTCTGTCCCTTGTCCCTAGGGCTGTGCAATGGCTGGAGGGCGCAACCTTTCTTCCCTCGGGGTACACCATGGTATTGGGTCTCCTGTCTGGTGGTAGATGGGATGCCCTTGATAGTGGACAGTTTGGCTGGGTGCAAGGCAGGTGTGCAGAGGCCAGTGGATGTTTGGTGGAGTCAATAACCAGGCCTGTTTGTTGCAGCAAAGTCTCTCTTTCCAGGATTGATGATAGGAGTAATACTACTACATATATCAGCAAAAGGCACAGTTCCAAAGGATATAACAGTATATTAGCCTTCTAATACCTGTGTATGGGCAGCAACAATGATGGTAGTTGTACTACCCCCTGTCTCTCTCTCCCCAAAGACACTTTGCAATCTCTCCAAACAACCACATGAATGTGATTCGGTTCTTGTTAACGCTCTCTGCAATTCCTAGGCTGAGGGGGTGCAGATTTAAGATCCAGATGGCCAGTCTGACTCAAAGTGTGGTAGGTGCCAAAGGCAATAATCTTTTCCACAGTAGCAAAGTCTCTTATGCCATAAACACGCAAACACCTTGCTGCCTGGTCCTGGATTTTCTAAGACGTCTGGTCTTTTTCATTCAGGGGTACTCTAGTAGTAGAGCTGCTTCTTTGGCAGGTGTAGTCCCAGAGACAGAGGTTCTGTAGTGTACGGGAGAGTAATACCCCGTCACTACAGAAGGGTCACTTGGGTATTGTCGTTCCCCCTGTATTTAAGGGGAGGTTGGTATAAAACATCTTGTAATGTCATGCTATGTACTTCCTGTTACTGTGAAACGTGCATGTGCAGGCCGGCTAGGGTGTCATTCCAGCTCTGAGTCACTAGAGGGAGCTAGGGAACCCTAGGTTATATAAGGCCCAGTCAGGAAGTAGTAGGAGGAGTTCAGACAGTGGGAGCAGAGGTCAGAAATGATCCTGTGTCTGAGTGAAGGCCAGGCTATGGGCCTGTGAGAGCAGAGCAGGCCTGAAGCCTGCCGGCTAGGAGAGGGTAGTAAAGGCCCTGTAACCGGGTTCCGGACCCAAGGAAAAGGTTCCCCTCCTGAGTCATCATCCGTTTAGCTGAGACAGCATAAGCAAGCCATCAGCCAAGACACAGAATACCACAGAGGCCGATCAGATAAAGCAAGAGGTACTCAAGATAACAGAGGAGGTACTAGATAAGGACAGCTTCAAGGGTACGCCAGATAAAGGGCATTAGACCTTGGAGAGAAAGTCACATGTTTCAGGACCAGTCAGGAATAGTGTGCAAGCCGCCTGTACTGCATCTCCTGTAATCAACACTCTGTATAATACATTGCTAAGACCGGCCATTCTGTACTCCCAAGAACCACCTGTATTCTTATGGAAAACCAACTGTCTTTCATGGAACGGCGCTTCCAACTGCGTCCATGTATTACTGTTGCTGATATTCAGTAAAGTTCCAGTTTTTGTTGGCTATCCTGTGCTTGCTTCGTTCTTCTACAATATCCTACACGGCGTGTCACCGTTTAATTGACACTGGCGTCACGAACTGTTAAATACCTGCCTGTTCCAGTATTTGCCCCAATTGAAGACGACAGTGGATCCCAGGTTAGTGAGTCAATCTGCACTACAAAGCCCAGCATACACTACTGACCCCCTGGGACACTGCATCGCTCTTTTTGGCGTCACGAACAGGATTCGCATACTTCTGAAGTGCAGAGAAGTGTGAACTGTGTGCTTTAACTATTCCACCACCGTATTACAAAGACTGTAACCTTTATTCCCAATCTGTGGATTAAAATTGTGCCTGGGAGGAATTGGAAGCGCTGGACTGTGTTGCGCTACCCCCAGAGAGAAAAATCGCATTTGTGGACTGTGTTTTATGGGACTTTTCATCATCCTGCTTGCTGTCAGTGAATTGCAGCATCAGGACATCTAAGATGGCCGCCGACGCCATGAGGCTTTTTACTGCGCCATCAGGATGTGCAGAGGCGCGAAGATTTGGCGCCGAAACCTTCCAAGAAGAAGGAGGAGACGATTGCCCTGGAGCGCCACCCACCTTGAGGAGTGACGACGCGGCTGACTACTTTGAAGAGTTACGCCTGGGAGGCGGGCCTCAGATGGAGATAGACCGGCCCAGTGTGTGGGAGGAGTCAGTGTCGACTCTGCACCCAGAGAGTGAAGAGATGTCGTACGCGGAAGAGCCGGAGTTCGATGCCACGTGCGTCGATGCCTCGTGCGAGTGGGGCGCCACTCCACCGGACTTTCCTGAGTTGGGGCCGTGGGACCCTCTAGCCTGGACGGCCACCCCCTGGGCCCAGGCCATGGACTTGAGTATCACTCGTCCTCAGTCCCCACCGATCCGTCGCCGGCACGCAGAATGGCCGGCTATTATGGAAGAATTGAGAGCCGCGGTGGCTAAAAAGAACACCAGCCGGAAAAAGCGGTTTGAAGAAATGGCCAAGTCCATACAAGGAGACTCCTTTCCGGGTAAGCCCCAGCTAGAAAGGCGCCGCGGGATCGTGGTGTCCTTTGATAAAGAAAAAGGCTACGGGTTTATCCAGGAGTTGGGGACTGGCCGGGACTTTTATGTAAACCGGCGATCGGTGAAGCGGCACTACCTCCCGGAGCATCTCCATAATTTGACTATGGGAGAGATCGTAGAGTATACCCCCGCCGAAAGTCTACGGGGCCCCTACGCTACCGCAGTCACTCGCCCGAAGGCGCCGGCTGAGACCTGGGACTCTGAGAAAGAGAGGACAGATCCGGTTGAGACAGAGGGAGTGCAAGTGGAACCGGTCCGAACCACCCATCTGCATAGCCAGGCGTACCTCAGTCCCGACGTTTTCTGGGAGCCCATCGTGCTGCAGGGGCTGGAGGAGCGATATCCCCCTCCGGATGCGGTGAGACGTGAGGAAGAGAAGGAGCGGCAGGACAGCTGCCGGCGGGCAGAGGAATGTGCTGAGGCCCGGCGTCAAGCAGCAGCTGTCACCGTTACCCCAGCGGCCACAGTCCCTGAACTTCCTGTAGCTCCGACCACCTGCACTAAAGCTGAACTAGAGGCCCAACGTAAGAGGGTGTATTGGGTGGCGGACCTCGGCTGCGCTGGAGGCGTGCGGTGGTTCCCGTTTCCGAGGACGGAGGCCGAAATGGAGGCCATGAAAGACAAGCCTCCCCCTCTAAAGATTGTAAGAGGAGATGGTTTCCAAATGTGGCCGGCCTTGCCAGAACAATTGCTGCAGGTTCCCTACGTCGACTCATCATTCGAGGAAGAATATGACACTCGCTTGTGAGTACTCCTGCCCTCATGTCCATCTCCTTAATGGCCGTTTTGTCCCTCCAGTTGGCAGAGCTGGTGAAGCTCGCTGCCAGTTATACACGGCCGGTGGCATCCTAACTGAATAATGTGCCACTGTATACCACTGCTTCCAGCTGCCTTTGTTTTGTTTGGGACATCCGGTTTGCTGCTATTCTCCCAGTTGTGCCTTAAAGTGTTGCACCATTTTACCCCTTTTTACCCCCATTTCAGGTTGAAAAGACATTTTTATGTCAGCACTATTTTAAAGGGTAAGCAGGACTTGCCAGGATAACATGGCCCTGGTATTGTCAGAGTCCTGTATTGTCATTTTATATATGTGCTGCTGACAGTATTGAGTAACCGGTTTGTTTTTATTCACGTCTATGTGCCCAGAGATGGACTTCCTATGTGCAAGCCTCTGAGAGGTTAATTTTATTATGGACTTATTTATTGTCATGGACTATCCTGGTTCTTTGAACATCCGCTGTACCAGGTCAGCGCCCCCGTTCCACTCACTATCTTGAGAAGAAGAGAACGACGCCCCTTGTCACCAGACTTCACCTTTGCCAATTGGGTCTGATATGAGTGTAATTGACATATATGTATGCATGCATGTGTCTTTCTCTATTTCAGGTAATGATTCCAGTTGGGCGGGCCCTGATGGAGTACGAGGTCGTACTCAGCTTAAAGCAGCGGGGTATGTAGTGTACGGGAGAGTAATACCCCGTCACTACAGAAGGGTCACTTGGGTATTGTCGTTCCCCCTGTATTTAAGGGGAGGTTGGTATAAAACATCTTGTAATGTCATGCTATGTACTTCCTGTTACTGTGAAACGTGCATGTGCAGGCCGGCTAGGGTGTCATTCCAGCTCTGAGTCACTAGAGGGAGCTAGGGAACCCTAGGTTATATAAGGCCCAGTCAGGAAGTAGTAGGAGGAGTTCAGACAGTGGGAGCAGAGGTCAGAAATGATCCTGTGTCTGAGTGAAGGCCAGGCTATGGGCCTGTGAGAGCAGAGCAGGCCTGAAGCCTGCCGGCTAGGAGAGGGTAGTAAAGGCCCTGTAACCGGGTTCCGGATACAAGGAAAAGGTTCCCCTCCTGAGTCATCATCCGTTTAGCTGAGACAGCATAAGCAAGCCATCAGCCAAGACCAGGGGCGTAGCTATAGGGGGTGCAGAGGTAGCAGTCGCTACCGGGCCCAGGAGCCTGAGGGGGCCCAAATACCCTTGTGCTGCATAAGAAGACACACAAAGCACTGAGGGAAGGGGGGCCCAAGTCTAACTCTTGCACCAGGGCCCATGAGCCTTTAGCTACGCCCCTGGCCAAGACACAGAATACCACAGAGGCCGATCAGATAAAGCAAGAGGTACTCAAGATAACAGAGGAGGTACTAGATAAGGACAGCTTCAAGGGTACGCCAGATAAAGGGCATTAGACCTTGGAGAGAAAGTCACATGTTTCAGGACCAGTCAGGAATAGTGTGCAAGCCGCCTGTACTGCATCTCCTGTAATCAACACTCTGTATAATACATTGCTAAGACCGGCCATTCTGTACTCCCAAGAACCACCTGTATTCTTATGGAAAACCAACTGTCTTTCATGGAACGGCGCTTCCAACTGCGTCCATGTATTACTGTTGCTGATATTCAGTAAAGTTCCAGTTTTTGTTGGCTATCCTGTGCTTGCTTCGTTCTTCTACAATATCCTACACGGCGTGTCACCGTTTAATTGACACTGGCGTCACGAACTGTTAAATACCTGCCTGTTCCAGTATTTGCCCCAATTGAAGACGACAGTGGATCCCAGGTTAGTGAGTCAATCTGCACTACAAAGCCCAGCATACACTACTGACCCCCTGGGACACTGCAGTTCTCTGGACTTGGACCTGGTCTCTCACACACACAAACACACACACACACCGTTCCTGTAGCTCTGCCCAGACTAGACTCCTAAGTAAGTAAGTAACTAACTAACTAGCAGGCAGTGGACTAAGTCTATCACCCTGGTAACCTAAACAGCGTGCAAATATCTATTGTCTGTTGCCCACACATTGCTGTTTACATGGAGTATTAAGAAGTGAGTGTTTCAACAATTAATCACACTAATTAACCCTTTGCAGTAGCCCTCTTGGGTACTGAACCAACAGTTGCTCGAGCAGTTTTTTACTGGTCTTTCATACTCTGGGCGCCATCTAAAGTAAGCATCTCAACTGGTGGATTGGCTCAGTGGGACACTACATTTGCATTCATAGAGTGGAGTGCTCTCTGCTGAGAACTCATACCAGTACTCATACTCATGCAATAATATGTCTGTGATTGCTTGTTAGTAATCTTCCTATTGATGAGTATGCCTGTATATTTGTACTCTGAAGTCAGGATACTTTTGTTATATAGTTTCAAGTGTATAAATGAAATGCTGACACCACACCACTGTCTAAATAGGGTTCTGTAGCAGCTGAAGTATTGTTTGTAATAATGCACACTTCTGCTGGTACATGAGCTGTTTATCAGTGATTGAATTCTCAAAGATGTTCTACAGAAGTTTTGGTACAAGTTATAGGGCACATAAATCCTGCTACTAGAGAACTTCTTTATGCGAGTCTGAAAGAGATTGACATTGAGCTCTACTCTTTAAAAAGGGCCTGTCACCACAAAATGCAATGCAATCTGTTATACATGAGGAGCTGAGCAGATTGATATATAATTTGGCAGGAAAAGATTCAGTCTAACTTGCAATTTATACATTTACATCTCTCCTCTTTCTGACTTCAGTTGTACATGCAGGGCCAGACTGGGGATAAAAACCAGCCCTGGAAAAAGTTGCACACCAGCCCCACAGCGTTGCGTCAGTATTTACTTGTTTAAAAAGGGCCCTGGATAAAAAGCAGCTCTGGAGGTAAAGGCAGGGGCAGGGACCGTTACTACGGCATGAAAGATGTAGAGTTGGGTCGGGGCAATGGGGTGCTGTTGAACTCCAGTAGAGGGGACGGGCTGCTTCTCCTGGGCACCAGTGACACTGGCAGGGGCAGCGGTGTGGGACCGGGAGGGGGCTTGCAGGAGAGCCGCCGGGGGAAGCAGGGAGCTTGCATGAGCTTATTGGGGAAGCCGCTGTCGTACAACAGCAGCCAGAGCTGCCGGAAGAACGTGAAGTACCGGAGGCTGCATAACTACCTGTGCAACGTGCTGGAGAGACCCCGGGGCTGGGCATTCATCTACCACGTCTTTGTGTGAGTACCGGACACCGTGCTGCTGTGTATAATGCACCGCCACTCGCCACATGTGGGCATGGCCCTGGCATCCAATACATATCAGGGAAAGCTATACTGTGCATTTATAATGTGTGCAGGGTGCCAGGGGGGTCCAGCAGTGTCTGTCACTTGGAGATGTCAGGGGTAGAGCTCCTGGAGACACGACGTATCCTCATCCACACACTCTTCTGTGCGATTCCTCTGCTCTGTCACATGAAGCCACATATTCTTCTCCAAAGTACAAGCCCTCCTCAGTCAATCTGACTCCCTGCCCTCTGTGGAGGCACCATGCCCAGCAGATCCTTTGTACAGCACAGTGACACCAGGTTACACACCATGATGTTCTCCACTCCCAGCCCCTGACAACCTGTGTGACAACCTTTCACAAAGTGCTACCTCCAGCCAGAGCCCTGCTGTCAACTGCCCCAATCTCCTTGCTGTGATGCATAAAGAAGCATGTGAGGGCCACAGAGTGCCCATGGAGCCCAGATCCTAGAAGCTGATCTGCCCAGCTGATGTCACTCCTGGAGAGTCCTGTAAACTGGAGACTGTATGTAAACTAATAGTATACATTACATAACCCTGACAGCCTGCACAGTCACATGTGGGCACAGCCCTGGCATCCAATACATGTCACAGAGCGCTATACTGTGCAGTATAGCTTATAATGCACAGTATAGCTCTCTGTGATATGTATTGGATGCCAGGGCTGTGCCCACATGTGACTGTGCAGGCTGTAAGGGTTATGTAGTGTATATTAGTGTACATACAGTCTTATAATTTATAAGACTGTATGTAAATAATATACACTACATAACCCTGACAGCCTGCACAGTCACATGTGGGCACAGCCTGGCCCCTTCTTACCCCCAGTATTTGCAGCTCCTCAAGTCCTCTCAGGGCTGTTTACATCGGGTCGGGCTCTGCTTCCGGTCTGCGGCCTGGGCCCAGCATATTGAATCTGGAGGTGAGGCGGCGGGAGCCTGAGGCCAATTGCAGGAAGAGAGGGGCGGCCACACACAGGACAGCCAGCCAGGCCGGGCCAGGAGGATCACGGGCTGCCGCTCACAGCGACACCAGGTGGTCGGAGGGAGCAGTGCCGCCACTACATCAGAGCTTTCGGATTTGGGGCACCGGCTGGGGCACCGGCTGCCGAAAAAGTGCAGGCATATCTTAAAGCGGCCCCAGGGCCGGCGGCCTACCGGGAAATTTCCCGGTATCCCGGTAGGCCAGTCCGGCCCTGTGTACATGGGGACAGGGTCACATCAGCCAAGAGGCGAGGTGAAAGACTTGCCTCAGGCAGTTGCCAACCTGACTCTGAGGGGGAGGCAGTTTATGGCAAGGCACGGGAGGCTATGGCTCCCATCCTCACCGCTCAGCCTCATAAGCCGCAGGAGTTTGTGATTACATCACTGCAACCTCCTGCGTTGGGCCTTGGGCATCACGATGATGTGGTCATGAATACCTGCGTTCTGACACAGGTGTTGGGGTCACTTCATCATCGTGCCTCCCAAGACAGCAGCATGGAGGGGGATACAGGTGAGTATTTTTTTCTTTAATGAGGACCTGTCTTCGCATCTGACATGACTGTTTTAGTAGCCACTTAAATTCCCCTTTTAATAACAATTCTGGAGCATCTATTCTTATGTTTCCCATTCAAATTTTTATTTCTTGTTCTTCTACTATTCTTGCTAGTGGTTTATGGATATAGGCAGGGGAGCGCCTAGAAATTTAGTCTAGGGAGGGTCCGGGTAGAAAAAAAAAGGCGGCACGTATAGCGTGTAGTGCAAAATTTTAGGCCCTGCCCATTGCTATAAGCCCCTCCTACATATGGCCAATCCCAACAAACACCATACAGATGAAAATTTATTGTTAAAGATGAAGGTAAGAGTCTCACCCTCATCCTACATAGACACACTGTACCTAATACTCAGGGCCCCAACATAAAGCTACTGTACTAAAACTCTTATTTTTTCCTCCCTGTGACAGGACCGTTTCACACACTGCCCACTACGGCAGGAGCTGTTGTAGTTTCACTTTCTCCCGCCTAGTCTTGAAGGCGCCAAGAGAGGAGTGGAGGAGGAACTGCATGATATTTAAGGTGTGTATGTCCGGGTGGAGGAGCCTGGCCCGACACATCATACGGAGAGGGGAGGGCCTGTCCTGGCTGCACTGCCTGCTTTACATTATACAATAGACAACAGCAGGCTACAGCCAGGAAGCTCCTACGCTCTCCTGCCACCCCAGATCCTGCTCGCTGCCTGTGTTCCCCCTTCCATCCGCTACCCACCCGTGGCCTTCTGCCCCCCTCGGCCGCCCTTACCAGGCCGAAGCCCCTCTGCCCCATTTGCAGCCACCACCATGCTTATAGCCCCAGCCAGAGCATCTCCTCTCCTACATGGCACCACATATCTCTTACATCTAGTGATGTCACCTTTGACTCTTTTCTCATCTTTTCCATTCAGACCAGGCCGCCATGATATTTTTCAGTCATCTCTCGTCTCTGCACAGATTGACAAACAGACTTTAGTTTACTACTTTTCCATCATCCTCACATCTTCTGAACACCCCACCCTGCCACCCACAATACTGTGTCTGCTGTGCTCCCCAATACTATACTGCAGAAACAGTCCCCCTGAAATTACTAGTACCACACAGATAGTGTCCCCTTCAATAATTATTGGCACACAGTGCCCTAAAAAAAATAACTGCATTATAATACTGGGGTACTACAGGACGGGTGAGAACATTATACTTACCAGCAATACAGGTGGGCATTATAATATTATAGTACAGGGGTGGTGACAGCATTATATATGCTAGTGTTTGGGGGGGGGGGGGCATTATACAGCAGGTGCTGCTACAGGATGGGAAAGCATTATACACACTAGCACAACAAGAGGGAAGTGGGACATTATAAAACTGTCCGGAGAACTACAGGACACCTGCACAGGGAGAAGTTAATTAATAACCATAGTTTTGAAAATCTTTCTGGGTACTGCAGTCCACCCATTCCAGTTCCAGTTAATTTTTAAAGTGAAAACCAAACTCAGCTTCATTTCCGACTAGTACCTAGGCTCATCAGAGCCCATATGTTCTAATACTGTACAGATACGGATCTCTATACAGTATTATTCTGTAGTTTTGAACAAAGCAACTTCGTATGAAGCATCCGAAGCTCGCTTCGCTCAACACTACTAAGAACCCACTCCGGCTCTGCTATGTCTGTCTTGTTTACAGGAGCCCAGAACTGTACACAGTACTCCATGTGTGGTCTGATCAGTGATTTGTTCGGCAGCCGGTGCCCCAAATCCGAAAGCTCTGATGTAGTGGTGGCCGGTGGGTGGAGCAAGTAACCGCCCAACTTGCTGGTAGTGAAGTAATTAGCATATTATAAAAGTACGGTTTTTAAAGAAATGACAGCACAGAGAGAGGTAAGAGTGATATATATGGACTCAACTGACATTAGCAAATAGCTAATGTCCGATACTGAAAATTGCTAAATGAGGGGTGACAGAAGCCCTTTAAATTCCTTTGACAGGACCGATTCCTCATGAAGCCGTGCTGATATGGCGTTAACCAATTACTTTCATTGAGATCTTCCAGAATAGTAACCCTCAAACAGTTTACCCACAACAGATGTTAAACTTACCGGTCTATGGTTTCCAAAGTCTGTTGTTAATCTATTTTTGAATATTGGCACCACATTTGGTCTTAAAGTATCAGAAATAAAGGTATGTCTATTATACTACTTAATTCTCTTAGGATCCTGGGGTATATGCCATCTGGACCTGGTGATTTGTCTATTTTAATCTTTTTAAGACGCTGCTGCACTTCTTCCTGGGTTAGAGATGCCACTTTTAATGGGGAGTTTATTTTGATACTCTACATTTCCTCTTACAGTTCATTTTCCTCAGTGAATACAGTGCAGAAAAAAATATTTAATAGCCTTGCTTTTTCCTTATTGCTTTCTACAACTCATCCCTCCTCTCACTCAACATTCTTTGGGTTAAACCGATTACCATTTATACAAGAAGAACATTTTAGGGTTGGTTTTACTCTCTCTGGCAATCTCTCTGTCTCCAGCTTTGCCACTTTTATATGCCTTTAACATATTCTATTTGTTCCTTATAGTTTTTCAATGCTTCCTCACTACCTTCCCGTTTTTTAGCAATTTAAATGCTTTCCTTTTGTCACTCATTGCTCCCTTTACATTTCTATTTATCCACAATGTTTTTTTTCTTGTTCCTTAACCTTTTATTGGAGTTGGAGTAGAAGGAGCCATTGATAGGCTATTAAGAACTACTGGTTTCAGTAAGGACACATGGAAGGCATTAGGAATACGCAAAGAGAGAGAGGCATACGTAACTTATGTCACTTCATTGTTCCTCCTCAAACCTTCAAAGGGTCCAATGAACTTAAGAGCAAACTTGAACCTGGGAACCCTCAAGCGGATATTTTTAGAGGAGAGCCATACCTTATCTCCTGACAAGAAAACTGAGGTGATTTTCTTAGTCTCTTGTCTGCATTCGTTTTCATGCGAGTCACCGATTTGATGTTGTAGTCCTTGGTGTCACGCCAAATCTTAAAAAAATCCCCAAAAGAAGAATCCGAAGCTGGTACCCCAGAAGATGTAGGAACAGGTAGAGGAGTACGAGGGTGTTGTCCATAAAAGACAAGGAATGGAGAGGATCCAGTAGACTCAATAGAGTGGTTATTATAGGAGAACTCAGCCCAAGGTAGCAATTGTACCAAGTTGTCGTGTTGGGCCAAAACAAAATGCCGGAGATAGTTCTCTAATATTTGATTGACCCGCTCTACTTGCTCGTTGGTCTGGGGATGATAACCAGAAGAGAAGTCTAACTTAATTTTTAACAGCAGATAAAGAGCTCTCCAGAGCTTAGAGGTAAACTGGACTCCGCGATCGTAAATAATATGCCAAGGTAGTCCATGCAAGTGGAATATACTGTATGTTTCCCAAACAGTTTAGCAAGTTCATCAGCCGAGGGCAGTCAAGCCAAAGGAACAAAGTGCGCCATCTTGGAGAACCTGTCCACAACCACCCAGATAGCTCTACATCTGGCAGAAGAGGGCAGATTCATAACAAAATCCATGGCAATGTGTTGCCATAGGGCATCGGGAACAGGAAGAGGTGACAACAGCTCGGGTGGTTTGGTCCTGGAGACTTTATTCTGAGCACAGATGGTGCAGGCAGACACGTATTAATGCACATCCTTAGGCAGAGTGGGCCACCAGTAGTGGCGTGACAAGTTCTAAGGTCTTGCGGATCCCTGGGTGACCAGCCAGTTTGGAGTTGTGCACCCAGGCTAGAATATGTCTTCTCAAAGCAGATAGCATGAATAACCTCTCTGGAGGGACGTCTTTGACCAAGACAGGAGCCACAGTGATCAAACAAGCAGGATCTACAAACCGGATTCCAAAAAAGTTGGGACACTATACAAATCGTGAATAAAAACTGAATGCAATGATGTGGAGGTGCCAACTTCTAATATTGTATTCAGAATAGAACATAAATCACGGAACAAAAGTTTAAACTGAGAAAATGTACCATTTTAAGGGAAAAATATGTTGAATCAGAATTTCATGGTGTCAACAAATCCCCAAAAAGTTGGGACAAGGCCATTTTCACCACTGTGTGGCATCTCTCCTTCTTCTTACAACACTCAACAGACGTCTGGGGACCGAGGAGACCAGTTTCTCAAGTTTAGAAATAGGAATGCTCTCCCATTCTTCTCTAATACAGGCCTCTAACTGTTGAATCGTCTTGGGCCTTCTTTGTTGCACCTTCCTCTTTATGATGCGCCAAATGTTCTCTATAGGTGAAAGATCTGGACTGCAGACTGGCCATTTCAGTACCCGGATCCTTCTCCTACGCAGCCATCATGTTGTGATTGATGCAGAATGTGGTCTGGCATTATCTTGTTGAAAAATGCAGGGTCTTCCCTGAAAGAGATGACGTCTAGATGGGAGCATATGTTGTTCTAGAACCTGAATATGTTTTTTTGCATTGATGGTGCCTTTCTAGACATGCAAGCTGCCCATGCCACACGCACTCATGCAACCCCATACCATCAGAGATGCAGGCTTCTGAACTGAGCGTTGATAACAACTTGGGTTGTCCTTGTCTTCTTTGGTCCGGATGACATGGCGTCCCAGATTTTCAAAAAGAACTTCGAATCGTGACTCGTCTGACCACAGAACAGTCTTCCATTTTGCCACACTCCATTTTAAATGATCCCTGGCCCAGTGAAAACGCCTGAGCTTGTGGATCTTGCTTAGAAATGGCTTCTTCTTTTCACTGTAGAGTTTCAGCTGGCAACGGCAGATGGCACGGTGGATTGTGTTCACTGACAATGGTTTCTGGAAGTATTCCTGAGCCCATTCTGTGATTTCCTTTACAGTAGCATTCCTGTTTGTGGTGCAGTGTTGTTTAAGGGCCCGGAGATCACGGGCATCCAGTATGGTTTTACGGCCTTGACCCTTACGCACAGATTCTCTGAATCTTCGGATGATGTTATGCACAGTTGATGATGATAGATGCAAAGTCTTTGCAATTTTTCGCTGGGTAACACCTTTCTGATATTGCTCCTCTATCTTTCTGTGCAACATTGTGGGAATTGGTGATCCTCTACCCATCTTGGCTTCTGAGAGACACGGCCACTCTGAGAAGCTCTTTTTATACCCAATCATGTTGCCAATTGACCTAATTAGTGTTAATTGGTCTTCCAGCTCTTCGTTATGCTCAAATTTACTTTTTCCAGCCTCTTATTGCTACTTGTCCCAACTTTTTTGGGATTTGTTGACACTGTGAAAATTTAAATCAATGTATTTTTCCTTTAAAATGATACATTTACTCGGATTAAACGTTTGATCTGTCATCTACGTTCTATTACAAATAAAATATTGACATTTGCCATCTCCTTATCATTGCATTCAGTTTTTATTCACAATTTTTTTAGTGTCCCAACTTTTTGGGAATCCGGTTTGTACAATGTACTGGGGCTTCTCCTGATGGTTGGAGAAGTCAAATGAATGAGATGGGAGAAGAAGAGTGCCGATCTGGCTTGGCGAGGGTTCAGACGCTGGGCCGTCTGCAGATATGTAAGGTTCTTGTGGTTCATCAAGATTATCACCAGATGCTGGGCCCCCTCCAATACATAACGCCACTCCTCCAAGGCAAGTTTTATGGCCAGAGGCTCTCTATCTCCTATACAGTAATTCCTTTCAGCAGGGGAGAAGAGCTTGGAGAAAACATCTTGCCCTTGGAACCTTTCTGTAGTAAAACAGCACCGGCTCCTATGGAGGAGGCGTCTACTTCTAAAAAGAATTGGCAGGAGACATCGGGATGACGCAGAACAGGTGCAGAAGCAAAGGACCTCTCTAATTGGACGAAGGCGGCTTCAGCCTCAGGAGTCCAGACTCTGGCATTAATAATCTAACAAAAACAAAGACATGTGTACTCTGCGGTCTTACTAAGCCCTCAAACTGGTGTTAAAATTGAGAGATTAGCCAACATGTCCTACGTGAGGACATGTCTGAGCCCAAGCACCGCGCCAAGGTTTCTCAAGTAGCTCGGGACCTAACGCTAAACCAACCTGGGCCGTGTGGGCAATACCAGGAGCCAGTGGGCGAATTACAGGAGCGCAAGGTCCGACTCAAAGCAATCTCCCAGTAACCTCCAGCATGTAACCATGCATACAATGGGAGGACCTTGCGCTCAGTCGGACCTTGCGCTCCTGTAATTCCCCCACTGGCTCCTGGTATTACCCACACGGCCCAGGTCGGTTTAGCGTTAGGTCCCGAGCTATTTGAGAAACCTTGGCACGGTGCTCGGGCTCAGACATGTCCTCACGTAGGACATGTTTGCTAATCTCTCAATTTTAAAAACAGTTTCAGAGCTTAGTAAGACCGCAGAGTGCACCTGTCTTTGTTTTTGTTATATTATTTATACTGTTTATCACATCTACACATTTGCTATCCTGTGTAGGATCTCCATTGTTGTACTTGTGGTCCGCTGCATGCATCCTCCATTGTATGCATTTTTGCTGGGGATTGCCATTAGCAACGAACCACAAGTGCAGGATCTGTCCCCCCTTCATAGATGCCCCACTGCATGTGGGGTTGAGCACTTCCTTATTTTTATTACCACGCCAATTTGTGGTTTGTATTGAGACTCTGGCATTCACTCCTTTTTTTTTTTTTAATCAGATCTTTTTTATTGAGCGTTTACAATGCAAATACACAGTTGTACAAATCACAAACAGAGAAGACACAGAAACATATTTCTCATATGGCTAACATCAATCAAGTTACCCAACGGTAAGCAGCACTCAAATTTCCACCCATCCCCCCACCCTTCCCTTCCCACCCCAAGTTAGCATGAAAGTTACAAAGGCATACCGCTACACATTCCTATTCAGACGTCGAAACGACAGCCACGGTTCCCATAGTTTCTCAAACTTTGCTGGGCAGCTGCGTTTCTGATACACCACTCTCTCATAACTTAGCATCGTGTCAACTGTACCTAAGAATTCGCCTAAGGTGGGCGGCGCTGTCTGTATCCAATGCAAGGCGATTAACTTTCTAGTAATATATAACACTCTTCCAATTGCTAATTTAAGTATCTGACTAGTGGCCAGTTCAGAGACATTCACTCCTTTCTTAGTAAGAGCGGAGATTAGAGATGTAAGAGATGAAAAATTTGGGATGAACTGACGATAGAAATTAGTAAATCCAAGGAGGCGCTGTATGGCATGAAGACCCTGTGGGCGGGGCCAGTCCATTACTGCATAATATTTTTTAAGAATCATGTGCAACCCGGCATCCGAGAAGATGTATCCCAGGAACGGTACGGTAGATTTTTCAAAGATGCATTTCTCGAGTTTGGCATAAAGTCGATTCTCTCTTAACTCCTGTAAAACTAAACGTACATGCCTCCGGTGAGCGGTCAAATCTGGAGAATAGATCAGTATATCGTCCATGTACACTATCACGCAGATATAGAGCAGGACCCAGAAGAAATCATTTACCAACTCCTGGAATACAGGAATAAGGTTGTACAGTATGCACCACGCAGGTCTAATTTTGTGAAGACCTTAGCTGCCCGGGTCCTATCAAAGAGTTTGGATATTAGCGGAAGAGGTTATCGATTCTTGACCGTGACCTTATTCAGACCTCGAGAATCCATCTTTTTTCTGCACAAATAAGAACCCGGCACATACTGGCGAAGTAGATTTCCGGATAAACCCCCTCTCGATATTCTCCTTGAGTTTGCTGCTTTAGTGGGAAATGGGAAAACCCACTTCTGCCCAAAAGGGGCAGAATGAGATGGTTAGTTCCATTCTTTCTAAAGGAATCTGCCAGACCATATGCCACATGCTGTAAAACCAGGCACATCACATGTAAAAACAGTTGCATATCAATATTAAGGCACTAAATGAGAAGACCTTGCAATAAATATACTGATGGGATACATTGGTAGACATAGGAACCCATAGCCAGGGGACAAAAAGGTATTGCCCCACACTGGGGTACTGTCACGTACCGGCAGGACAGGTAGTGGATCCTCTGGACCAGAGAGGCGATGGCGCGGGTTGTACTAAAGGACCGGTTCTAAGCAGTTAGTGGTCTTCACCAGAGCCCACCGCAAGGCGGGATGGATTTGCTGCGGCGGTAACTACCAGGTCGTGTCCCCTAGTAACAACTCGACCTCTCTGGCAGCTGATAAGGCGTGGTACACAGGGAGAAGGCAAGAGCGTAGTCGGACGTAGCAGAGGTCAGGGCAGGCGGCAAAGGTTCAAAGGCGAGTAGACGGTAGCAACGGGTTCGGCAACAGGCAAGGCAAACAAACACAGTGGAACGCTTTCTCTGAGGCACAAGGCACAAAGATCCGGCAGGAAGCTGTGGGAGGAGAAGGTATAAATGGGCAGTGCACAGGTGCAGCCTAATTAAGTCAGCACTGCCTCTCACAAACCTTAACCCTTAATAACCCTTTTGGACCAGGCACCAATCACTGGTGCACTGGCCCTTTGAATCTAAGAGTCCCGGCGCACGCGCGCCCTAGAGAGCGAGGACGCACACGCCGAGACACTGGAGTGCTGCCTGGGGGCATACGCTGTGAGCGCTCCAAGGCCAGCAGGGGACCCGGAGCGCTCAGCGTAACAGTATCCCCCCCCTTTGGTCTCCCTCTCTTTTTGGTACCGAAGAACTTGCGGATGAGACTGCGGTCCAGGATGTTCTCCTCCGGCTCCCATGACCTCTCCTCAGGACCGCAGCCCTCCCAGTCGACCAAAAAAAATCTTTTTCCCCAGGAGATCTTGGTCGCCAAGATCTCCTTGACAGAGAATATATCGGAGGTACCGGCGACAGGGGTGGGAGAAACAAGCTTGGGAGAAAAACGGTTAAAGACAGCAGGTTTAAGAAGGGAGACATGGAAGGAGTTATGGATTCGGAGGGAGGGAGGAAGATGGAGCTGATAAGAAACTTGATTGATACGACTCTTGATTTTATAGGGTCCCAAGAAACGAGGGCCCAACTTGTAACTTGGGACCCTAAATCGGATGTACCTAGAGGAGAGCCACACCTTGTCACCCGGGCGAAATTCCGGAGGAGATCTGCGTCTCTTGTCAGCTTGAACCTTCATACGGGCGGAAGCCTTGAGGAGAGCAGCGTGGGTTTCTCGCCAGATGGAGGAAAAATCCTGTACAAGACTGTCAACGGCAGGTACAGAAGAAGGAGTGGAAGACTGCGGCAGAGGTGGAAGAGGATGACGGCCAAAAACTACAAAGAAAGGAGACTTGTTAGAGGCAGAGGATTGTTTGTAGTTGTAGGAGAACTCCGCCCAGGGAAGTAGATCAGCCCAGTCGTCATGGCGTGAGGATACAAAGTGACGCAGATAGTCACCCAAAATTTGGTTCACCCGTTCTACTTGGCCGTTAGACTGAGGATGGTACGAAGAAGAAAAGCCCAATTTGATCCCGAGCTGAGCACATAGAGCCCTCCAGAATTTGGAGACGAATTGTACCCCACGATCCGAGACAATATGTTTGGGAAGGCCATGGAGACGGAAGATGTGTTGGAAAAATTGTTTGGCCAACATGGGTGCAGAGGGTAGACCGGGCAGGGGTACAAAGTGAGCCATCTTGGAGAAGCGATCCACCACGACCCAAATAACGGACTTGCCATGGGAGGAGGGAAGATCTGTAATAAAGTCCATGGCGATGTGAGACCAGGGAACTTCAGGAACGGGTAGAGGCAAGAGGAGACCCGCTGGTTTCTGGCGAGGCGATTTATCCTGGGTGCAAATCATACAGGCCTGGACGAAGTCCGAGACATCTTTCTCTAGAGAAGGCCACCAGTACCTTTGGGAGATTAGTTGGAGAGACTTTTGCACCCCTGGATGACCGGCAAAAGGGGAGGCGTGGCCCCACTTGAGAATTCGCAGCCGCTGACGTGGAGGTACGTAGGATTTGCCAGGAGGAAGAAGGCGCAGGTCCACGGGAGCGACTGTTATAAGGCATTCTGGAGGGATAATATATCGAGGTGTTAACTTGTCGCCCACCACATCAGAGGAGCGAGACAGAGCATCTGCCCTAATGTTCTTACAAGCCGGACGGAAATGTATCTCAAAATTAAAGCGGGCGAAGAACAGAGACCAACGAGCCTGACGGGGATTTAATCTCTGAGCAGACTGGAGATAAGCCAGGTTCTTGTGGTCCGTGAAGATGTACACAGGATGTGTGGCGCCCTCGAGTAAATGTCTCCATTCCGCCAGTGCCAATTTAATAGCCAGCAGTTCCCTGTCCCCAATGGAGTAATTTCTCTCTGCGGAAGAGAATGTTTTAGAAGAGAAGCCACAAGTAGAAGTCTTGCCCCGGGAAGACTTCTGGGTGAGGACAACTCCGGCTCCCACCGAGGAGGCATCCACTTCAAGAGAGAAAGGCTTGGTGGAATCTGGTCTAGAGAGAACGGGTGCAGAGGCAAAGGCGCATTTCAGGGACTGGAAGGCTTCCTCGGCTTGGGAAGGCCAGGATTTGGGGTTAGCTCCTTTTCTTGTGAGGGCCACGATAGGAGCTACCAGAGTGGAATAGTGAGGGATGAATTGCCTGTAGTAATTCGCAAAGCCCAGGAATCTTTGTATGGCTCGGAGACCAGAGGGGCGTGGCCAATCCAGAACCGCCGAGAGCTTGGCTGGGTCCATTTGAAGTCCTTGGGCTGAGATAATGTATCCCAGGAAAGGCAGGGAGGTCCGTTCAAAAAGACATTTTTCAAGTTTAGCGTACAGGCGATTTCTCCTAAGACGAGTAAGAACTTGTTGCACATGGACCCTGTGTTGATCCAAATTGGAGGAAAAGATGAGGATATCATCCAGGTATACGACCACGCAGGTGTAAAGTAAGTCCCTGAAAATATCATTAACGAATTCCTGAAAGACAGCAGGTGCGTTGCAGAGGCCGAAGGGCATCACCAAATACTCAAAATGGCCGTCCCTTGTGTTAAAGGCGGTCTTCCATTCGTCTCCCTCACGGATACGGATCAGATTATAGGCCCCTCGAAGGTCCAATTTAGTGAAGATCTTAGCCCCTCGGAGACGATCAAATAGCTCAGAGATTAGAGGCAGAGGGTAACGGTTCTTGATGGTAATTTTATTAAGACCTCTGTAGTCAATGCAGGGGCGGAGGGAGCCGTCTTTTTTTGTCACGAAGAAAAAACCGGCCCCAGCAGGAGAAGAAGATTTTCTTATGAATCCTCTCTGTAGGTTCTCACCTATATAGTCGGACATGGCAAGAGTCTCAGGAGGTGAGAGAGGATAAATTCTGCCCCGAGGTGGAGTAGAACCGGGTATCAGGTCGATCGGGCAATCATAGGATCGGTGAGGAGGAAGGACCTCAGCTTGTTTCTTGCAGAAGACATCCGCGAAGGAATGGTATGGCTTGGGCAGCCCAGAAGGCGGAGAAACTTGCGGGTTCTGTTTGACCAGAGCAGGCTTGAGACAGCGGTCCGAACAGGAGGAACCCCAACGCAGGATCTCACTGGTGGACCAATTCAGGATAGGACTATGACGTTGAAGCCACGGCAGACCCAGGAGGAGTTCGGAGGAACAGAAGGGAAGGACAAAGAACTCTATAGTCTCGGTATGAAATATTCCGATGTCCATCTGCAGAGGCTGGGTACGGAACTGCACGGTGGCAGAGAGTCTCTCACCGTTAACAGTAGAGATGAAAAACGGCTTGGGTAGACGGATTACTGGAATACGGTACTTGTCAACCAAGGAGGCGTGAATGAAGTTGCCAGCTGAACCGGAATCCAAGAAGGCGGCTGCCGGATCTTACTGTCACGTACCGGCAGGACAGGTAGTGGATCCTCTAGACCAGAGAGGCGATGGCGCGGGTTGTACTAAAGGACCGGTTCTAAGCAGTTATTGGTCTTCACCAGAGCCCGCCGCAAGGCGGGATGGATTTGCTGCGGCGGTAACTACCAGGTCGTGTCCCCTAGTAACAACTCGACCTCTCTGGCAGCTGATAAGGCGTGGTACACAGGGAGAAGGCAAGAGCGTAGTCGGACGTAGCAGAGGTCAGGGCAGGCGGCAAAGGTTCAAAGGCGAGTAGACGGTAGCAACGGGTTCGGCAACAGGCAAGGCAAACAAACACAGTGGAACGCTTTCTCTGAGGCACAAGGCACAAAGATCCGGCAGGAAGCTGTGGGAGGAGAAGGTATAAATGGGCAGTGCACAGGTGCAGCCTAATTAAGTCAGCACTGCCTCTCACAAACCTTAACCCTTAATAACCCTTTTGGACCAGGCACCAATCACTGGTGCACTGGCCCTTTGAATCTAAGAGTCCCGGCGCATGCGCGCCCTAGAGAGCGAGGACGCACACGCCGAGACACTGGAGTGCTGCCTGGGGGCATACGCTGTGAGCGCTCCGAGGCCAGCAGGGGACCCGGAGCGCTCAGCGTAACAGGTACTGCACATTGTCCCAGTTAATGAGGCTAAGATTTTCTGTTAACTCTTATATTAGGGGGCTTATAACAAAGAATTTTATTATTGTTTTTGCCTCCATGTATTTCTGCCCACAGGGACTCCACATGTCCAGAAACTATGTAAGGTTTTGAGACATAAGCCATATTAGTAAAAGCTTAAATGGGTTGTCTCACTTCAGCAAATAGCATTTATTATGTAGACAAAGTTAATATAAGGCACTGACAATTGTCCATATTGCTTCCTTTGCTGGATAGATACATTTTTTCATGGTTACAACCACCCAGCAATCCATCAATGTTGGTCGTGCTTTCACAATATTGAAAAAAGCACAGGCCTGTCTGGTGGCTGGGACTGTGGGAGTGCGCTTAGTCCAGTACCTTTTTCTATATTGTGCAAGAAGGGCCACCACTACTGGATTGCAGGGTGGTTCTCTACATTATAAATGCCATTTGCTGAATAGAGACAACCCCTTTAACAATTTTTATATATAGCGCTATGGAAAATGGACATGATTGAAAACCTTAACCCCAGCCTTATTTCACCTTAAGGACCAGGCCATTTTTTGCAAATCTGACCACTGTCACTTTAAGTGCTGATAACTTTAAAACACTTTGACCTATCCAGGCCGTTCTGAGATTGTTTTTTCGTCACATATTGTACTTCATGACACTGGTAAAATGAAGTAAAAAAAATACAAAATTGCACAAAATAATACCTAATTTACCAAAAAATTTAAAAAATTTGCAAATTTCAAAGTTTAAGTTTCTCTACTTCTGTAATACATAGTAATACCCCCAAAAATTGTGATGACTTTACATTCCCCATATGTCTACTTCATGGTTGTAGCATTTTGGGAATGATATTTTATTTTTTGGGGATGTTACAAGGCTTAGAAGTTTAGAAGCAAATTCTGAAAATTTTCGGAAATCTTCAAAATCCCACTTTTTATGGACCAGTTCAGGTTTGAAGTCATATTGTGAGGCTTAGATAATAGAAACCACCCAAAAATGACCCCATCTAAGAAACTACACCCCTCAAGGTATTCAAAACTGATTTTGGATACGTCGTTAACCCTTTAGGTGTTGCGCAAGAGTTATTGGCAAATGGGGATGAAATTTGAGAATTTTATTTTTTAGTCTAATTTTCCATTTTAACCCATTTTTTCCACTAACAAAGCAAGGGTTAACAGCCAAACAAGACTGTATCTTTATTGCCCTGACTCTGCCGTTTACAGAAACACCCAATATGTGGCCGTAAACTACTGTACGGCCAAACAGCGGGGCGTAGAGTGAAAGGTGTGCCGTTTGGTTTTTGGAAGGCTGATTTTTATGGACTGGTTTATTTACACCATGTCCCATTTGAAGCCCCCTGATGCACCCCATGAGCAGAAACTCCCTAAAAGCTACCCCATCTAAGAAAGTACACCCCTCAAGGTATTCAAAACTGATTTTACATACGTCGTTAACCCTTTAGGTGTTGCACAAGAGTTATTGGCAAATGGGGATGAAATTTGAAAATTTCATTTTTTTGCCTTATTTTCCATTTTAACCCATTTTTTCCACTAACAAAGCAAGGGTTAACAGCCAAACAAGACTGTATCTTTATTGCCCTGACTCTGCCGTTTACAGAAACACCCAATATGTGGCCGTAAACTACTGTACGGCCACACAACGGGGCGTAGAGTGAAAGGTGCGCCGTTTGGTTTTTGGAGGGCTGATTTTTATGGACCGGTTTATTTACACCATGTCCTGTTTCAACCCCCCTGATGCACCCCATGAGTAGAAACTCCCTAAAAGTGACCCCATTTTCGAAACTACGGGATAAGGTGTCATTTTTTGGGGGACTATTTTTAGGGTACATATGATTTTTGGTTGCTCTATATTACATTTTTGTGAGGCAAGGTTACCAAAAATTGAAATTCTGAAATTTCATCTCTATTTGCCATTAACTGTTGAGGAACACCTAAAGGGTTAATAAAGTTTGTATAATCAGTTTTGAATACCTTGAGGGGTGTAGTTTCTTAGATGGGGTCACTTTTAGGGAGTTTTTACTCTAGGGGGGCATCAGGGGGGCTTCAAAAGAGACATGGTGTCAATAAAAAAGGCCATCAAAATCGGCCTTCCAGAAACCATGTCGGTCCTTTCCTTTTGCGGCCTCCCTTTTACTGATACAGCAGTTTACGACCACAAATATGGCATTTCTGTAAACTGCAGTATCAGGGTAATAAATATTAACTTTTGTTTGGTTGTTAACCCTTGTTTTGTTACCGGAAAAAAAGGATTGAAATGAAAAAGTGCCAAAAATTGCATTTTTGGCACAGTTTTCTTTTTTTTTTAACAGTGTTAATCTGGGGGGTTAGGTCATGGGATATTTTTATAGAGGAGATTCTTACGGACGCGGCAATACCTAATAAGTCTATATACCTAAATACATTTTTTGTATTTTTGTATCTCTAAAGACTAGGTGTCATTTATTTATTTATTTTTTATCCGATTATCTTATGTGGGGGCTCATTTTTTGCGGGACGAGCGGACGTTTTTTTGGGCACTATTTTGGGGGCTATATGACTTTTTGATCGCTTGCTATTAAACTTTTTGTTGAATTATTTTTTTGCATCTTTTTTTTTCCTTGACCGTGTTAATCTGGGGGGTTGGATCATGGGGTATTTTTATAGAGGAGATTTTTACCGACGCGGCAATACCTAATATGTCTACTTTTAATTAATTATTTTAGTTTATTTGGGTGTCTCAAGTCTGAGAACCTGTTTTTTTTTATCCGATGTCAGTCCTAAATTGGGATATAAATTTAGTACTCCATGGAAGTGTGATACTCCCTGAAGCAACCAATAATGCAGAGGCCCGGATGATCGGGGCACGTGTCACATTGAGTTGTGGTGTCCTTCCGTATCCCCCTCCTGTGACACACTCTGCACCTTTTTGGGGTTCGTCCCTTCTTTCCAGTATGGGGGACCACACCTGGAAAGTGTTGGCCAGGGACGATCCAGGCGCCTACAGTTCACGAGGTACTCCGGCCTGCTCTTTCCCGGTCCGAAAAGATCAGGGCCTTGAGGACTGCCTCATAGAACTGGAGGAATGTCCCTGTGCTGCCAGCGCTTCGGGATAGTACAAAAGAGTTGTACATGGCAACCTGCACCAAGTAGATCGCAACTTTTTTGTACCATGCCCGGGTTTTGCGCATGGCGTTATATGGCTTAAGGACTTGATCAGAGAGATCAACTCCTCCCATATACCGATTGTAGGCGACGATACAATCGGGCTTGAGGACCGTTGCCGCGGTACCTCGCACAGGGACAGGGGTGATGCCGTTACCATGACTTGTGGACAGCATAAGGACATCCCTCTTGTCCTTATACCTGACCAGCAACAGGTTTCCAGTGGTAAGGGCACGGGTCTCACCCCTGGGGATAGGTACCTGGAGGGGGAGGGCAGGGAGGCCGCGTTGATTTTTCTGCACGGTCCCACAAGCGAACGTGGATCTGGCGGCAAGGGACTGGAACAAGGGGATACTGGTATAAAAGTTATCCACGTACAGGTGGTAACCCTTATCCAGCAGTGGGTACATAAGGTCCCACACAAGTTTCCCGGTAACACCCAGAGTGGGGGGACATTCTGGGGGTTGAATCCGGGAATCTCGCCCCTCGTATATACGAAATTTGTAAGTGTACCCTGAGGTACTCTCCCAAATTTTGTATAGCTTCACGCCATACCTCGTCCGCTTGGAGGGCACATACTGGCGGAAAATGAGTCTCCCCTTGAACGCAATGAGAGACTCATCAACTGCGACCTCTCTTCCAGGTACATAGGCCTCCATGAATTTGGCCCCAAAGTAATCGATGACCGGCCGTATCTTATACAGACGGTCATGGGCAGGATCACCTCGGGGGGGGGGGGGGGACATGCTGCATTATCAGAATAATGCAGACATTTCCAGATGGCCTCAAACCGGGAGCGTATCATGGCCGTACTGTAAAGTGGGGTCTGGTAGAGGACGTCCCCACCCCAGTACAGCCTGACACTGGGTTTCTTGACCAGGCCCATATGCAGCACGAGGCCCCAAAATGTCCTCATTTCGGCTGCACTGACCGGCGTCCAGCCACCAGGCCTGGCCAAAAAGGAGCCCGGGTGTTGAGCGACGAACTGTTGGGCGTACAGATTCGTCTGCTCCACCATCAGATTTACCAGTGGGTCACTGAAAAAATGACGAAAAAAGTCATATTTAGTGTAGCCCACTGTGGAAATCTGGATTCCTGATTGGCCTACAAAATCAGGAATCACGGGCTCGTATCGCTCTGGGCTACACCAGACAAGTTCACCGGCAGGGTGCTCCGGTGGATTTAACTGGTGGGCCGGGAAACCAGTACGAGCCCCAGAGCTGCTCGTACTAGGCTGGGCCACAGGGTCCCTAACATGGCGGTCCCCTTGCTCCGCCTGGCGGCGTCTCCGCCGCCTTGGGGGCTCATTATCATTGCTAGATGATGAGAAAGATGCGGATGACAACAGGAATGTGGGGTCATCCTCATCCTCACTGGGACTCTCGGAGTCGGAGGCAAGCGGGCCATAGGGGAGTGTGTGTCTGAGTGTGTATGTGCGTGTGTGGAAATCTTTATTTTGTGTGCGTGTGTGTGGGGGCATGGGTGTTCACGAACTCACCCTAAAACAAAAAACAAACAAAAAAAAACAGACTAAAAAAAAGGCCAAAAAATGTGAAAAAAAAATTCAAAACCGCTGATCAACCGTCCGAAGTTGATCAGCGGTGGGGTGTGCGATGCGCTAACAGTGGCCAGACGCTAAGATTGCGGGCCGGCCACAGTCAGCATACACAAAAAAATTAAAATCCTGCAAGTGGCAGCACCCCTGGGGGGGTCTAGGGTCACACAGCTGTGCTGTGGACCCCAGACACCCTAACTAGGGTGATGCAATGAAAAGTTAAAAAAACTAACTTTCCCTTTTTTTCCCCTGCCTAACCCAAACTTTCCCTAGCTGTCCCTATGTACCTGATGGTGGGTGCTGGGGCACAGATCGGGTCCTGGGGGCACAGATCGGGGTGCTGGCAGCTGTGGCAGATACCTGCAGGCAGCTCCTCTCTCCTCCGGCTCCGGAACACAAAAGGAGGAGGAGAGGAGCGCCTGCCTCTTTTGAATCTGCCGCCGGACCGCCCACTGACCAATCAGAAAGCGATCCTGAGTGGTGATGTCACCATCACCACTCAGGATCGCTGGATGGTGATTGGTGGAGTGAAATCACACCACCATCACCATCCTGTTCCGGGTTATCGGGTCTTCAGAGACCCGAATAACCCGGAAACGCAGAAAACCGCAGGTCTGAATTGACCTGCGGTTTTCTGCGATCGCAGTTTTTTGAGCAGGCACCGGGTTCCAGGAGGTGATCGGAACCATTCATGACGTACCGGTACGTCATGTGTCCTTATATACCAGGACATCATGACGTACCGGTACGTCATGTGTCCTTAAGAGGTTAAAGGGGTTGTTCATGCCGGGGGTCTTTCAGGCAGACCCACCATCGTGGCTGGACCTTATCTTATCCCCATCACTGTGTTTTATCTCCTTCACTACCCTGCCGCCTCTGCAGATCTCTAGGCTCCTCATGTTGACCTGCCCTACATAAATATTGTGTAATTTGGGGTCTTGGTATGCTGCGATGCAAAAACATAAAAAAAAAGAAAAAAGGGTATTATTGTGTTTTATTTAAGAAAACTTAAAAAAAAAAATATTATATTTTACTGTAATCATACTAACCCAGAGAATACAGTTATCATGTTATTTATGCCAAAAAATTAACGCTTCAAAATCTATAACATAATAACTCACTGGCAGTATTGCTGGTTTTTCCCATCCCCCCCAAAAGTCAATGAAAGTTAGTTATGTCTACCACAAAATGCCAATAAAGACAACTTGTCCCACAAAAAAACAACAAGCCCTTATATGGCTATATTGATGGAAAAACAAAAAAGTTATAACTCTTGGAATACGACTGAAAGGATTTGGACCTTTCTGGACCTCTACGACCCCCTTGGTTTGAGACACTGACGTCAGGAGAGATGTTTCTCAGTTGGCAATAATAGACACACACATCACTGAGAAACACTCTAATTTTATTATGCTATTGCTTGGCCTCATATAGGCAACGGAAAAGTTTGTACAACAACAGCATTAAACCAATCATAAATGATAAACATTGACGCCCATACAGATACCACTGGAACATCCCCTTTATGGGTATGTAATACGTCACATATAACAATGTACGCAGTTGTGCCGAATGACCCTGAGTGAATTAGAACATTTGTTCTAATTCTGGGAGATTCCCAGAATCTGTCCTGAGACAGATAAGTGAACCTAACTCACAGCGGGGGGATGTGAAGTGCATAGGTGAGATATTATAACAATTCTGTACATCATAGGGAAGACAACATGGAGTCACATTTGCCTTCAATCCCCTCTTTAGAACCAAATTTCTTAGATAATATGGTTCTTACCCTTGCCCTTTTCCCTGTATACCACCAGATATTTTCTATATCCTTCATGTGAGTTGTCTTCAGGATTAGGCAGCATAGTTTCATAAAATTACATATTTGATATTCCTTTCATTATCAGTTTCCGTACACATGGTATGATACATGTTGCTACTACTGCTATTACTATAATAATTATCAGGATAATGATTCCCAACTGTACAAGTGCCTGTTTCCAGGTAGTGAACCAGCCAAAATACTGATCCCATGGGTTATTGATACCTGAGTTTTTTTTTAGCTCGATTGATAAATCCTCGAGTTTCTTTATTGCCAGTGTGACCTTACCATTAGGGCCGGTGTTGTTGGGTATGAACGTGCAGCAGGATGAGGGGTCCGTCAATACCATACAGACACCGCCTCTTTCTGCAAGTATCATATCGAGTACCATGCGGATTTGAAATGTCATAATGGAATCTGCCTGTAACTGTTCTGCTACACCCTGTAATGCATCCCTGGCGTAGTTTACAAACCTTTGTGGATTATAGTAAATATAGTTGATCCAGTCTACATTTTTGTTGATTGTTATGTGGGGAATTATGGATTCAAATCCTGCTGCCACCTGACCTCTGGCCTTGAATTCATCAGGGACCCCTCTTGGGACCCCGATTGCATCAATATATACGTGTGGGTCGAAGCTACCTTTTGGGAGGGCACGACGGTTGCGTATATGTATGTTGGTGTCTTTTTGATTTTCAGTGAAGATGTGTATGTTCATGATGGCTTTAGCAAGGGCGCATTCTCCTTTCCAGGAACCCTCTAGTCTAGATCTTATCTTTCCATCCCCACAGATCCAATATACATCTCCAATCGAGTATACTTGATTCTGTGTGAGGGAGGTATCTGTTTCACTGTAAGTTGCACAGTATACTTCAGTGAAATTACCCAGGGATCTTCCTTGATCTCCCCCTCTGTGGCAGGTATAGTTACCAGGATAGATATGTATACCTGCACCAGGGTGGAGAGCTTTTATGAGGAGTGGGTATTTTTGCTTCCATTCTTCACATGCAGACTGGTTACTAGATAAATTTGAGAATAATTGCAAAAAACATTCCTCAACACTAGAGGGCAATATTAAGGGCACAGTACCTAGGTGAGGCTTAGCTGTCCCACATATATAACAATTACTTTTATTTACTGAAGCAGCGCTGTACTTCATCCATTCTAACCATAGGTTGGCATCAGAGAACCCAGTTTCTGCTGCAAGAGCCTCTTCATATGTTGGGTCAGATATTGTTCTCATATTGTTAAAAGTTAAGATACGAGGTTTGAGGGGGTTTGTTTGTTTCTGAGGGTATGTCCATTCTTATAGTGGTTGCAGTATCTCGTGGAAGGACTGCACTTCATTATGCTGCATAAACAGAAGGAATAAGTTGCAACGTGAGCACTGGAGGAAATGTACCAGAAGGTAGTGGTTCCACCTTTCTGCGTTATATCAACTTCATCTTTGTTATCCTCCGGCAGAGTCATTAGGATCGTCAGTAATCCCACAGTCCAAGTGGACCATCTGTGCCATCTTCCAGAATTGAGGGAGTGCATCCTGGTGGAGGTCAGAGCTGTCTGCTCCCGTTAGTACCTCACTTTGTCCTTTTTCAAGGTCAGAGCTGTCTGCTCCCGTTACTACCTTACTTTGTCCTTCTTCGAGGTCAGAGCTGTCTGCTCCCGTTAGTACCTCCTTTTGGGGTGCCTCCTTTACCAGTTTCACTCTGGTGGCGTGGATCCAAGTAGGTGCTTCTTCCGTGAGTACTGCTGTGCGGGTTGCGGCTACCACTGTAGTCGGTGGTCCGTAGGGGAAGTCTCCTGAAAATTTTCCTTTCTTTAATTTCTTTATAATCACGATATCTCCCACTTGGAATGGGTGAGTTGGTTCCTGTGGAAGACAAGGAGATTTACAAGCAACTTTTTCCTCAATTTCACTTAGGGTTTTAAACAATCTGGTTACAATGGTGTTTGGTTTGTTCCTCAAACATGTAATACACCTTCCCACATAATCTGACAATAACAGTTTAATGCCTGTAATATAGAAATTCTGCGCTAGCAGCATGTGTGTTGTTTGAATGCTGTTGTGTCCTACTCCATGAAAATGTGCAATGAACAGAGCGGAGCTGTGCTGTGGTATGCATGTTTCCCCCTCTTTGCAGAATAATCCTGTCCTAGGATTCTTCTGCAAGATTGAATAACACCAATTGGCCATTTCATCGTCAGTAGCTGAGGACTGGAAATCCACAAGCATCTGAGTTAACTCAAGTGAAGGAGGTACTAATTTCACCATCTGCAATGTGGCCGGGGCCATCAGTGCAGCCTTCTTGGCCTCTGCATCTGCCAGGGCATTGCCTCGGGACACATGATCTTTACCACCAGTATGCGCCCTGCAGTGGACAATTGCAATCTGTCAGGGAGATCTTATGGCTTCTAAAAGTTGTATGACAAGTTGTGAATGTGAGATGTGCTTACCATCAGCTGCAATGAATCATCTCCTTTGCCAAATGACCCCGTGGTCCCAGACCACTTCATGTGCGTACCTGCTGTCAGTGTAAATGGTGACTAGCTTGCCTTCATGTAGTATGCATGCTCTTGTGAGTGCAATTCTGCTGCTTGTGAAGATTGGTATGTGATGGGTCTGGCTCCTAGGACAATATCTGTGTCATGTTGTATGGCGTGTATACAATCATGTGCCTCTGTCAAGTGATCCTCAGGTCCTTTAAGTCCTAATAGGGTATTCAAGATAGGTGCTGGACCTAAGGTGTGTGTTGCATATTTGGAGGGAGGGATTGCTGAGGAGTAGAATCTCCCATCCAGATAGTCTTTGTGCAGACATGTGCTGTGTGTGCATGCCTTTAAGAAGGCCTAGTACATCATGTGTGGTGTACAGGATAGTCTCATGTCCTATTGTGAGTGGCGTTGCAAGCTCAGCAATCATAGCACAGGCTGCAAGAGATCTCAGACAGGCCGGCATTCCTTGGACGGATGCCAGAACCACCTTTGAGAAAAAAGCACAAGGACGTAACTTGCCTCCGTGATACTATGTCAGCACACCCGCCATGGTTTTACAATTTTGTTGAGCATATACGTGGAACGTGAGTTTGTAGTCAGGGAGGCCCAAACCTGGACTTGTCATTAAAGAACATTTCAAATAATCAAATACATTTAACATTTCCTCAGGAGCAATCAGGAATCCATTGTCTGCAGTAGTTTATCATACCAAGGAAAGATAACATTTCTTTCTTGGTGTGCGGGGTGACCAGGCCCGCTACCAGACTGGACTCTTTCTGTGCTGATTCTCCTTTCTCCCTTTGTGAGAACAAAGCCCAAGTATTCAACTTGCTTTTTACATCATTGCATTTTCTTGCGTGACACCTTGTGTCCACATTCAGACAACCATTTCAACAAAGATAAACCATCTGTTACATTGGCCTCCTCTGACATACTGCACAAATAACAAATAATCCACATATTGCAAGAGCACAGAACCCTGGGGGGGGGGGGTGCCAGTGTTTTAAACTGACTTGGAGGACAATGCTGTACACTACAGGTGAATCAGCATATCCCTGGTGCATCCTGCACAAGGTGAGTTTACGTCCCTCAAAGGAAAAAACAAAATTAGTCTGGTCTCCTTCTCAACCGGAATAGAGAAGAAAGCATTTTTCAAGTCTATCACGCTGAAACAGACAGCATCTGCAGTAAATGGCTGAGAGCAACTGATAAATATGTCGGCTGTCTCTGTTACTCACGGTTTTGCTCCTAAACTTTTGTAACTATGTGTGGGGGTCTGAATCTTCCTGATCTCAAAGCATCCCACTACCTCCTTCTCATATAACTGTTACTCAAAGTCTTGTATTTTGTCTGAGGTCCATGAGAAAACGCGCTGCTTTACAATCAACATGAGATTAGGAGGGAGACTGTCACTATTTGCAGCCTTGCAGTCCCTGGTTGGGAGGGGGAAACTCGCGCTTAGATTTTCCTCCACCCACAGTAAGAAAAATGCATCAAATGACAGAATGATAATATTACAGTGAGATATGTTCTTACACTTACCACCAGAACAATAGCTCTCACACAAACAGATAAATCTTAACACTCTATGTATCTTATACTCTAAATATAGGTATGCGTCAAACCAAGGTTGGTCAGTCTCCCGGAGACTGTTCTCTTACATGTACTTCTGGTACAAAAAAAAATCTCTGTCGACAGATAAAGTAAATAGATTCTCCCGGAGAATCTATAGTGTGTCCCTGACACACAACTTACGGAATGGATCATGTGATCCTATGATGTGTCCCTGACACAAAACAAATCTCCCGGAGATTTTTTTTCCGTGCGTGGCACTCCAAGTGCCGGCCTTATTCATGAAAGTACTCCAAGTACTCATTATAAACTCCCGGAGTTTATTTTTAAGGCTTAACAATGTATCCCGGATACATAATAAAAACTCACGGGTAGAGATGTGGCCAGTGCCCTCGGACCGGGCAGTGGACAAAAGGGATGTCTCTCTTATCGGACACGAGGATGGCCTTCTCTAACCCGGACGTAGCCCCCAAACTGAAAGGATTTGGACCTTTCTGGACCTCTACGACCCCCTTGGTTTGAGACACTGACGTCAGGAGAGATGTTTCTCAGTTGGCAATAATAGACACACACATCACTGAGAAACACTCTAATTTTATTATGCTATTGCTTGGCCTCATATAGGCAACGGAAAAGTTTGTACAACAACAGCATTAAACCAATCATAAATGATAAACATTGACGCCCATACAGATACCACTGGAACATCCCCTTTATGGGTATGTAATACGTCACATATAACAATGTACGCAGTTGTGCCGAATGACCCTGAGTGAATTAGAACATTTGTTCTAATTCTGGGAGATTCCCAGAATCTGTCCTGAGACAGATAAGTGAACCTAACTCACAGCGGGGGGATGTGAAGTGCATAGGTGAGATATTATAACAATTCTGTACATCATAGGGAAGACAACATGGAGTCACATTTGCCTTCAACGACCCTGAACATTTTTTAAATATTGCTTGGTCACTAAGGCTCGAAAAAGGCTGCTCACTAAGAGGTTAAGTCAGTTCAATGCAGGAACATGTGCAGTTAGTGTCCTCTAGTGGTGTTTTTAGTAAGCATGTTACCTTTAAAATCAATGGTCTACTTGGAGGACCTGGAGGTTTCTAATAGAAAATAGCGTAAAGATATGTAAAGAAATTAATCAGCAACAAATTTAGCAAAGTTTGCTATGCATTTTTTATCCCCAAAAGGAAGCATGCTCTAGGTATGAACTGATTAAAAATATATTGCTAGAATTAGCTGCAATAAACTGTTTTAAGGCTGGTGTCACAAGGCATTTTGAGGCATTTTGGGGCAAGTCAAAAAAACAGGCAAGAACATGCTGTTATTTGAAAAACAAAATGCTATTCGCCCAAAAAATGCTTTTTGATCTGTGTTTAATATTTTCCATAGACTTCCATACAGGATCTTTTGCTAAAAATTCTCAAAAAACACACAAGTCCTCAATAAGACCAGAAAAAAAACCTACATGTGACATCAGACTAATAAAACACAAATGGGGCAGATTTATTTTTCCTCTTCGTCCCACGGCAGCACAGTATGGGATATTTTGTCTCTTAGTCTCCACCCTAGACCTAACCCACCTAGAATAATAACATAACACATTAGCATAATTAATTATTCTCCCATAAATAACCACACCTTCTAAATCACATTTATCAAGACTGGCATTCCATTACACTACTCAGGAAATGAAGTCTATGCTAGCAAGAGGCTGAAATATACTTCAGTTCTAACTTACCCCAGTTTCTGGAGGACGTTATGATAAATCTAGCTAAGCCCCACCGCCTTTTCTCATCACTTTAGAAAATAGGAAGGAGGAGTTGTAATTACAGTTGCAATGGCGAGCAGGTACAGGTAAACAGTGAAGAGAAGGTAGCCCACGTATGAGCACTGCTTTCTCTTCAAACAGTGGATTGGCAGGTGTGTCGGCCGGCGTGCCCCCGACGATCGATATAAGAAATTGGACAAACCCATTTAAAAATGTAATACCTTCAAAGTACATGTTTCTACAATAAATTGTATGATGGATGGCCAGTTTGCTAACCAGCCCCTTATTGCCAGATTATTTAACTCATTCATGACACAGCGATTTTGCAATTAGTTTTTTTACTCCCTGCTTTCCCGGAGCCATAACTTTTTTTTTTTTATGTTCACATAGCGGTATGAGGGCTTGTTTTTTGGGGGAACAAGTTGCACTTTCTAATGGCACCATTTAATATTGCATACAATGTAGTGGGAAGCTGGCCAATTCCATCCTGGGGTCTTTCTTTAATATTGAAGCATTTAACTCTACTTTCATTTGAATGATTACATAAAGTTGAGGCTCTCTTTCAAAGTTCACTGTTACTTTAGCTAAGATTAAAAAAATATATATTTGTACTGTGTTAGCCAGTAAATATAAGATGAAATAAGATTGAGATTCCTCAGTGGTTGATACCTTTTAATGGATAATTGAAAAGATGATGACAAAATTGCAAGCTTTTGAGGCTCCTTGGGCTGATCTTGAGCATCTTTTCAGTTAGCCATTAAAAGGTATCAACCACTTCAGCGAGAGAATTGGGGAAGTGCAAGCTTTATCGTCTAGACATCCTTACCTCAGATTCCTTCCGGATGCAGTAGCTGAGAACTTTACCTTCTATTCTTCCTAAAGTAGCCTCTTCAGTAAACATCAATAAATAATCTTTCTGCCAGCCTTTTTCTCGAATCCACAATCTGCTTGCTCTAACTGGACTTTCTGTACTAAGTGGGCTTCTGAATAAGTGGAGTTTAAAGAACCAGAGTTTAAGTAAGGAAGAAAGAAACTAAGGTTTGATAGATTTTCCTTGTGTGTTGTTGGCTAGATTCTAGCTAGTCCTCCAACTACAGCAGGCAAGGTCTAATTCTAACTCATATTTACTGATTTCCTTCTTTACTGTTTATCCCCATCTAAACATGTGCGTCCTGTGTAATGTATGCGTGCGTGTCCTGTGCAATGTATGCGTGCCTTTAAGAGCCATTCGAGGGTGAATACATTTGCACTAGATGCAATCATGTTGCATATTTGGAAGCCCAGATCTTGGATCTAAATAAGCAGCTTGAAAGACTTAGGGGCATTGCAAAACCGTAGAGAGGTTTAGACCTCACTGTGCAGGCACTGACTGGGGTCAGTGAAATGGAGGTGAGAGAAGGAAGACAAGATCAAGACAGGTCAGCAGTTGGGTTAATGTAGGAAGAAGGGGTAGAGGGAAAAGTACCAGGGAGGCTAGTCCTGAGCTGGAGCGCCCTAGTAAATATACCTGTTTGGCTGACATTAGGAATGAAAGCCCAGGGCCAGCAACACTGCAGCAGGGTGTTTCTCCTAGCAACCAGGAGGATGCCCCCTGCAGGAAGGATGGGAAAAGGAGTGCAGCAAAGGTTACACAGATACTGGTGGTAGGGGACTCTATTATTAGGAGGACAGACAGTGTCATCTGTCACCGAGACAGTGAATGCCGAACAGTGTGTTGTCTTCCGGGTGCTCAGGTTCGGCATATTGCGGATCCGATTGACAGATTGCTGGGTGGGGCTGGGGAAGACCCGGTGGTCATGGTACACATTGGCACCAATGACAAAGTCAGGGGGAAACGGAAGGTCCTTAAAAATGATTTTTGGGGAACTAGGACAGAAGCTCAAGTCCAGGACCTCCAAGGTAGTGTTTTCAGAAATACTAACAGTGCCATGAGCGTCACCAGAGAGACAACGAGAGCTTAGGGAGTTAAATAAGTGGCTCAGAAACTGGTGCAGGAAGGAAGGGTTTGGGTTCAGGGAGAACTGGGCCGACTTCTCTGTCGGTTATAGGCTCTACAGTAGGGATGGGCTGCACCTTAATGGGGAGGGTGCAACTGCCCTGGGGAACAACATTGTTAGATTGCTGCAGGAGCTTTTAAACTAGGATCTGGGGGGAGGGTAGGGGGACATACTAATAAAGGGGTAGATAGTGTAGATAGAGAGCAAGATATAGGAGGGAACAGTGGGGATTTAATGGGGTCTGGTGTTAGTGTGGAAAGTAGGGAGAAGACTGGGCAGAACTATATACCGATGGAAATTAGAACTGCTGGTAACAAGAACCTGTTACATACAAACATCAACCAAGGTAACCCAAAAATCCCAGATATTCACTTTAAAGATAATAGTAATTTAAAATGTATTTTCACAAATGCCAGAAGTCTAGCTAGAAAAATTGGGGAGCTGGAGGCTATGGTTCTAGAAGAACACATAGATGTAGTTGGTGTGGCTGAGACATGGTTGGATTCTTCACATGACTGGGCTGTAAATATTGAGGGCTTTACACTATTTAGGAAAGACAGGGTCAATAGAAAAGGTGGTGGTGTGTGCCTGTATGTGAGGAGTGATCTGAAGACAAGTGTGAAAGAGGCAATTGTAGGTGAGGATGGTGAGAATGTGGAAACCTTATGTGTGGAAGTTCAAAGGGATGTAAACACTGAAAAAATAATACTTGGACCCCCTAACATCACAGAGGAGATAGAAACGCAACTGTATAACCAAATAGAGTGGGCTGCACAAGCTGGTACAGTGGTCATAATGGGAGATTTTAACTTCCCTGACATTGACTGGGGTCATGATTCTGCCTCAACCCCAACGCAAAGGGGAGAAAATTCCTCAACTTGCTGCAGGACTACTTTATGGGCCAGTTTGTAGAAGCTCCCACTAGGGGCGATGTTGGATCTGGTAATTTCTAATGATGCAGAGCTTGTTGTAAATGTTTCTGTTCAAGAAACACTATATAATAGTGACCACAATATAACTATATTCCCCTAAACTATAAGAAGCAAACTCTGTCAGGCAGAGCAAAGACACAGAATTTTAAAAAGGCTAATTTCCCTGGGTTGAGGGCAGCATTTCAGGGCATAGACTGGGAGCAGCTACTGTCACATAATAATGAGAATAAATGGGAGAGCTTTAAATCCACATTGAGTAATTGCACAAGAAAAGTATTCCTTTAAGTATCAAGTATAAACGGCTACAATTAACCCCCACCACCACCACCATGGCTTACAGCTATTGTAAAAAGGGCAATGATATACAAAATTCATTTTAAAAATACAAACCTGAGGGGGTCAGCTGTAGTGTTTGAAGATTACAAAGGGCTTAATAAAATCTGTAAAAAGGAGATAAAATTAGCAAAAATACAAACAGCAGGTGGCAAAAGAGAACAAAACAAATCCCCCAAAATTCTTTAAATATATAAATGCTAAAAAAAACAAGGTCCAAGCAGGTAGGTCCCCTAAATAATGGTAAAAGGGGTAGTCACTGAAGATAAGGAAAATGCAGAGTTACTAAATGTTTTTTTAGCTCTGCATATACAAAAGAAGAGAAAGGATCTGATATCTGTGGTGCTGGGGCTGTTAGTACATTCAGTAATATGCTCAGTTGGCTAACTGTAGATATCTCCAAGTTAAATAAGGTAAATGTAAACAAGGCTCCGGGTCCAGATGGATTACACACAAGAGTGCTTAAAGAGCTCAGCGATTAGCACAAGGCAAATGTGGTGCCCATATTCAAAAAAGGATCTAGGTCCTTTACAGGTAATTATAGACCTATAGGATTGGAAAGTATAGTTTATAATTGGATTGAAAACTGGCTGAAGGACCGTGTCCAGGGAGTTGTGGTCAATGAGTCCTATTCAGAATGGTCCCGGGTTATAAGTGGTGTACCCCAAGGTTCAGTGCTGGGTCCTCTATTATTTAATTTATTTATTAATGATATCGAGGACAGGATCAATAGTACCATTTCTATTTTTGCAGATGACACTAAGCTGTGTAGTACTGCACAGTCTATGGAAGATGTCCATAAACTACAAGCTGACTTGAACACTCTGAGTGATTGGACATCAACTTGGCAAATGAGGTTCAATGTGGATAAATGTAAAGTTATGCATCCTAGTTTTAATAATCTCCATGCATCATATGTCCTAGGAGATGTAACACTGGGAGAGTCACTTATAGAGAAGGATTTGGGTGTCCTTGTAGATGGTAGATTAAATAACAGCGTACAATGTCAATCAGCTGATTCTAAGGCTACCAGGATATTGTCATGCATTAAATGAGGCATGGACTCTCGGGGCAGGGATGCAATATTACCACTTTACAAAGCGTTGGTGTGGCCTCATCTGGAATATGCAGTTCAGTTCTGGGCACCAGTCCATAGAAAGGATGCTCTGCAGCTGGAAAAATACAAAGGAGAGCGACTAAACTGAAAAGGGGCATGGAGGGTCTTAGTTATGCAGAAAGATTAAAATAATTGAATGTATTTAGTCTTGAGAGGGGACATCTGAGGGGGGACATGAATAACCTATACAAATATATAAATGGGCTATACAAAAAATACGGTGAAAAACTGTTCCGTGTAAAATGCCCTCAAAAGACAAGGGGGCACTGCCTCCGACTGGAGAAGAAAAAGTTTAGTCTTCAGAAGCATCAAAGCTTCTTTACTGTAAGAACTGTGAATCTATGGAATAGAATTCCTCAGGACATCCACAGCAGGAACAGTGGACAGTTTTAAAAAGGATTTAGATTAATTTTTAAAAGTTAACAACATTGATGCTTATGAAAAAGTGTAGAAAAAAATCTGAGTCTCACTTCCTTCTGGGATTCGCGTCCCCACCTATCCCTTGGTTGAACTTGACTTATGTCTTTTTTTCAACTATGTAACTATGTGGAAGAAAAACAAACGAACCAGCACCTCCATAATAAGTAAATTTGAGAATGCAGATGCACGCTACCATGGCTGAAACACAATGGGATTAGTAGAACTACAGGTAACAGCACACTGCTGGTCAATTGCACAAAGATATACATAAATATTGAATAAAAATAGCGGCTTGGTGGTCATACTTATTGCAAAAGCAGCTAGAAGCTCTTTGCGCATATAATTGATCAAACATATGTCGAGCCCATCTACTAGACGACAAGGTGGCTTCTAATCAGATGGGGCCTACTCTAACATGCCTCTCCTGGGCTTACAGCCTACAATCTGGGCAAAGTAGCACCCAGTTATATTCTATACATGCCTCTCCCAGGCTGTCAGCCTGCAATATGGGCAAGGTAGGATACAGCTGTACAATCTATCTAATTAAAATCACATGGTAAATGGGCAGGAGGTGCATGGTTCAAACTCACCACCTGGAAGCGCCCCCCCCAATGGCAGTGACAATAGGGAAGAAAAACAAACGAACCAGCACCTCCATAATAAGTAAATTTGAGAATGCAGGTGCACGCTACCATGGCTGAAACACAATGGTATTAGTAGAACTACAGGTAACAGCACACTGCTAGTCAATTGCACAAAGATATACATAAATATTGAAAAAAAATAGCGGCTTGGTGGCCATACTTACTGCAAAAGCAGCTAGAAGCTCTAGTGGTGAATTTGAACCATGCACCCCCTGCCCATTTACCATGTGCTTTTAATTAGATAGATTGTACAGCTGTATCCTACCTTGCCCATATTGCAGGCTGACAGCCTGGGAGGGGCATGTATAGGATATAGCTGGGTGCTACTTTGCCCAGATTGTAGGCTGCAAGCCCAGGAGAGGCATGTTAGAGTAGGCCCCATCTGATTAGAAGCCACCTTGTCATCTGGTAGAATGGCTCGACATATGTTTGATCAATTATATGCGCAAAGAGCTTCTAGCTGCTTTTGCAGTAAGTATGACCACCAAGCCACTATTTTTATTCAATATTTACGTACAGTACAGACCAAAAGTTTGGACACACCTTCTCATTCAAAGAGTTTTCTTTATTTTCATGACTATAAAAATTTTAGATTCACACTGAAGGCATCAAAACTATAAATTAACACATGTGGAATTATATACATAACAAAAAAGTGTGAAACAACTGAAAATATGTCATATTCTAGGTTCTTCAAAGTAGCCACCTTTTGCTTTGATTACTGCTTTGCACACTCTTGGCATTCTCTTGATGAGCTTCAAGAGGTAGTCACCTGAAATGGTCTTCCAACAGTCTTGAAGGAGTTTCCAGAGATGCTTAGCACTTGTTGGCCCTTTTGCCTTCACTCTGCGGTCCAGCTCACCCCAAACCATCTCAATTGGGTTCAGGTCCGGTGACTGTGGAGTCCAGGTCATCTGGCGCAGCACCCCATCACTCTCCTTCATGGTCAAATAGCCCTTACACAGCCTGGAGGTGTGTTTGGGGTCATTGTCCTGTTGAAAAATAAATGATGGTCCAACTAAACGCAAACCGGATGGAATAGCATGCCGCTGCAAGATGCTGTGGTAGCCATGCTGGTTCAGTATGCCTTCAATTTTGAATAAATCCCCAACAGTGTTACCAGCAAAGCACCCCCACACCATCACACCTCCTCCTCCATGCTTCATGGTGGGAACCAGGCATGTAGAGTCCATCCGTTCACCTTTTCTGCGTCGCACAAAGACACGGTGATTGGAACCAAAGATCTAAAATTTGGACTCATCAGACCAAAGCACAGATTTCTACTGGTCTAATGTCCATTCCTTGTGTTCTTTAGCCCAAACAAGTCTCTTCTGCTTGTTGCCTGTCCTTAGCAGTGGTTTCCTAGCAGATATTCTACCATGAAGGCCTGATTCACACAGTCTCCTCTTAACAGTTGTTCTAGAGATGTGTCTGCTGCTAGAACTCTGTGTGGCATTGACCTGGTCTCTAATCTGAGCTGCTGTTAACCTGCGATTTCTGAGTCTAGTGACTCGGATGAACTTATCCTCCGCAGCAGAGGTGACTCTTGGTCTTACTTTCCTGGGGCGGTCCGCATGTGAGCCAGTTTCTTTGTGGCGCTTGATAGTTTTTGTGACTGCACTTGGGGACACTTTCAAAGTTTTCCCAATTTTTCAGACTGACTGACCTTCATTTCTTAAAGTAATGATGGCCACTCGTTTTTCTTTACTTAGCTGCTTTTTTCTTGCCATAATACAAATTCTAACAGTCTATTCAGTAGGACTATCAGCTGTGTATCCACCTGACTTCTCCACAACGCAACTGGGCACACCTGTGAAGTGGAAACCATTTCAGATGACTACCTCTTGAAGCTCATCAAGAGTGTGCAGTAATCAAAGCAAAAGGTGGCTACTTTGAAGAACCTAGAATATGACATAATTTCAGTTGTTTCACACTTTTTTGTTATGTATATAATTCCATATGTGTTAAATCATAGTTTTGATGCCTTCAGTGTGAATCTACAATTTTCATAGTCATGAAAATAAAGAAAACTCTTTGAATGAGAAGGTGTGTCCAAACTTTTGGTCTGTACTGTATATCTTTGTGCAATTGACTAGCAGTGTGCTGTTACCTGTAGTTCTACTAATCCCATTGTGTTTCAGCCATGGTAGCGTGCACCTGCATTCTCAAATTTACTTATTATGGAGGTGCTTGTTCGTTTGTTTTTCTTCCCTGTTGTCACTGCCATTGGGGAGGTGGCGTCCCCTGGTGGTGAGTTTGAACCGTGCACCTCCTGCCCATTTACCATGTGCTTTTAATTAGATAGATTGTACAGCTGTATCCTACCTTGCCCATATTGCAGGCTGACAGCCTGGGAGAGGCATGTATAGGATATAGCTGGGTGCTACTTTGCCCAGATTGTAGGCTGTAAGCCCAGGAGAGGCATGTTAGAGTAGGCCCCATCTGATTAGAAGCCAGCTTGTCATCTGGTAGATGGGCTCGACATATGTTTGATCAATTATATGCGCAAAGAGCTTTTAGCTGCTTTTGCAGTAAGTATGGCCACCAAGCCGCTATTTTTATCCAATATTTATGTATATCTTTGTGCAATTGACCAGCAGTGTGCTGTTACCTGTAGTTCTACTAATCCCACTATGTAAGTATGTGGCACCTTTTAGTTGTAAAAAGTACACTGGAATTTTTTTTGAAAAGAACTGAAGAATTGCCAGTATGAGAACCCCTTTATGCTTTTTCTGGTGTCAGAAAAAGAATGAAAGACTCTAAAACAACGTTATAAAGATGGGTAAAAACAGTAATGTCTGAAACATACAGTGTGGAAGGAGAATCTTTTCCATCTTTTATTAGAGCTCATTCCATTCATGCAACATCTGCCTCTTGGGCTGAAACAGCGCTGATGTCACTTCAAGATATCTGTTCTGCGGCTTACTTGGTCTTCTCCTTCCACCTTCATGAAGCACTACAGGCTTGACATCAAGGCTTCTAGAGGTTCACAGTTTGGCAGATGTGTCCTTAATGCCACTTTGCAAGTATAGTTTACCCCACCATACTTGTTTTGTCTTGTTATGCTATTCATATTCTGTATTGTGCAGCTGTAGGACAAAGAGTAAACTGAAAATTTAGTTACCTGTAATTTTTGCTTTACTCGAGTCTGTAGGCAGCACACGTTCTCCTGCACAATAAGCGCTCATGCACATGACCGTTGTTGTTTTGTGGTCTGTTTTTCACGGATCCGTTGTTCCGTATCTGAGGTTTTTTTTCTCTCATTTAAGTCCTCTTCCTTTCCGTTATTCCACAAAACATATCCATATGGTTTCCGTATGCGATCCGTTTTTGTGGATCGGAAACTGAAACAGTAACTTATTAATCACCAAACACATGAACAATATGGGCTGAGCATAGCATTTCTACAGTATGGATCCACGAAATACAGATGACATACGGATGACATACAGATGTGTTCCGTGTGCGTTCTGTATTTTTTGGGGACCCATTGACTTGAATTGGGCCTCGGACCGTGATTTGCAGACAATAATAGGACATGCACTACTTTTTTGCACAACGGAAATACGGAAATGGAATGCACACAGAGTACCTTCCATTGTTTTTGCGAATCCATTGAAGTGAATGGTTCCGCATATGGTCCCCAAAAAACCCGGAACGGAAGCGGAAAGAAAATACGTTCGTGTACATGAGCCCTAAGGCTGAGTTCACATCAGCTTTCAGTCTTTCCATTTTCCTGCTCCATTATAGGAGCAGGAGAATGGAAAGGATGGATTCGGCACATAACTAACAAAAGTTGTGCATGCAGTACAGAGAACTCTCCCATCATCTATTTATCCCCAGGACTGGGACTGTGAGGTGGGGACATCCTCTATGTCTGGAGGAAAGAAGGTTTGTACACAAACATAGAAGAGGATTCTTTACGGTAAGAGCAGTGAGACTATGGAACTCTCTGCCTGAGTAGGTGGTGATGGTGAAGAGGGGCCTGGATGTATTTCTGGAGTGTAATAATATTACAAGTTATAGTAACTAGAGATGGGTTGTTGATCCACGGAGTTATTTTGATTGCCTGATTTGAGTCGGAAAGGAATTTTTTTCTCCCTAAAATTGGCCTCTACCTCACAGGGGTCTTTTTGCCTTCCCCTGGATCAACTTGCAGGATAAATGGCTGAAATGGATGGACAGATGTATTTTTTAAGCCTTTTACTATGACACGGTAGTGATGCAAAACAAATGTATTAAAAATTGGAGTTGCTGGAGGCCAGGGGGAAGAACAGAGCAGGCCCCGGACCTCCTAAAACACCGCCAGGAGGGTCCCGCGTGCCAGCATTACCTCCCAGTAACACCAGGATTGCCCAGAAACGCAGACTCGACACAGTCCGAGACCCAGAAGGATAGCCCAAGACTTGGCAGGCGGCTCCTAGTGGAGTCTTACGCCGCACCAGGTAACCCCAATCTCTAAAACACACGCAGGGCTCCTGCAGCCTAATCCTTTAAGCACTCCACAGTTGGTCCTATCCCTAGGACAGGAAACAGGAACTGGTGGTATAGAGGCAAAGACCTCCACAAAAGTTACTGTTTCCTGTCCTGGATGGAGGCGGTCTCTCAAGGGTGCTGTCATGGGCATAGGGGAAAATAGAAATTAAGAATACTCAGTTATCACCAACAATATTGCAAAAGGGTGGGAATCCCCAGTGCCGTTGTGGAGGCTATTGAAAAAAAAACTATAACCAGTATGAGTAATTAACCCTTTTTCCCAGCGCCTCCACAATGGCACTGACAATAACAGAGGAAAGAACAATAAAGGTGGGACTGCCGTAGAAAGAATTATACGCCCAAAGGACAAGTCCTGATTATGTAAAACGTTCAGACTGTAATGGTTAAAGAAAGTCTTTGGGTTTGCCAAGGTAGCTGCAGAAACAGCAGCATTTTCAGCCCAAGAGGTTGACACTGGGCAAGTCGAGTGGTCCTTAAGTCCTTCTGGAGCATCGAGATTCTTCTCAGCATAACACAGTGTAATTGTGTTCCTATTCCATCTGGCGATAGTGGCTTTACTAGCGGCTAGTCTCTTATTGGGACCCTGGAACTGAAAAAAGAGGTCCGACTGCTGGGGGGGAGCCCATGGAAACACATGAGGCAGCATTCCTCTTCCTCGCTGAGGGGGGCGATGTGGGCACACCCTTTTGAAATGCCCGAGCTGGCCACACCCATAGCAGAGACGAGCGGGTCTGTTATCTCCCCGGGGATGGGGGGCATTTTCCCCTGTTACAAGCATTATGATAGTCCTGGGGGCTGCTTCAATACATTTTGCTACCAGAGTTAATGTCTCAAAAGGGACAGAACGATACTCTGGGCGGGCAATTTTTTGTGGCTTTTGAATATGGGGTTTTTGTCCATCAACAACAGCACTAGACAGCATCCTAGTTTGTACTGGGTCTTGTTTGGTAAAACCCAGATCTTTGAACATTTGTTTCATTCGATTAGCAAATTTCTCCACTGACCCTCCCTTATTTTGTTTCATGTCTTGAATTTGAATTGCTTGATCCGCCAGCCTGGTCCCAGCCTATTGTTCTAACAGGTCACAGAATAATTCCCCAGATTGGTAGGTTTTCAAAAACTCCGCCTCCCATGGTTGGGGATCTACCATCCTTCTCCACTGTGTGCCAGAAAGAATTTCCCACCTTAATCTGGGTAAGTCCTGCTAAGTCCCTCCATGTGGCAGAGTGAGTTTTCCTGATCTGTTCCAATGCCCTATAAACGGGCATGGGGTGCTGTTCGGGGTCAGGGAGGGAGTTTACCAAATTAGTGGCTTGTGTAGGACTAAAGGTCACATATCTCCCTTCCCAATTTATCTCAGGGGAAGAAGTCTGGGCTTGTCTGGCCAGAAAATCGTCCTGTCCGGCCTCTTTCTCTCCTCTCCCTCTCTTCCTCTTCTCTGCCTGTCTCCCTGTGGCTTCATCGGCTTGCCACTCATCCTCTGTGCAAAATGCAGAGTCTTGGGGGGCCTCTGTCTCCCCACCTGCTTCCTTGGACTTCTTCTGTCCTCTGGTTTCTGGGCCACCATCTACCATCATAATAGGTATGATGGGGGGGGGGGGGTGCTGTAGGTTGCATGGTGGGCCCTCCCGGCACATAACAGGTGCCAACTTTTTTTAACATCAGATATAAGGGGGCAATCTTTTTTAGATCTTTCCCTGTCCCTCCCGTCTTTGTTTCCTCAGAAGCCTGTTTTTCCTCATCAAGAGTTATCAGAGGAGGATCTGAGCAACAAGGAGTGATCTGTTTGCCATCTAGTGGCAGAGGCTGATCAGGGCAGAGGGTTGTGCATACTGGGGGATAGGCACATACAGACTGTGTGCTATTGTTCCAATGCCATTATAGGGTGGTGGCCCTGGATTTCTTATAAACATAAGTTTTAAAATTTACATCCCATCTTTCTGATCCTCCATTAGCAGCCAGATGATTTGCTGTCCGGTGCCAGCTTTCCACAACACTGTCTTGTCACTTTCTTCCACACTTCAGGGCTAAGTTCTTCATTCTCATTACATACAGCTATCTTCATTAACGTCCTATAATGCTTATCATGCTTACTGCCTTCCTCACGTGCTACAAGTTGCCGAGCAGTTTACTCACCCTCAGGCAGAGATGGAGACAGTCCCATGAGTTTACACACATATATTCAAAGACAGAAAACAGCACCTCCTCCCTCAACAGCAAGCAGAGTAGACCTCCCCCTCAACAGAATTATTCCCTGGCGTCCACATCTGGTTTCATCAGCCTGGGCTAATACATCTGCCACCGCCTCTGGAGATTCCCCAGTCCCAATTACAGGCAGAAATGTACTGTAGCCCCGGGACTAATATAGCTGCCGCAGAAATTTATTGTAGTCCCCCGGGACTAATACATCAGCAGAAAAAATGTATTGTAGCCCCCCCCCCCTCCCCTTGCTGGGAGTCGTCCTACTCTGCTTGCCTGTTGTCTGGTAAAAGCGGCCGACATGAAAAACATACAAAACCACAGTAGAGCAAACTTTATCCAGCTCAGTCGAAGGTTCTAAGAACTCGAGATTTCAACAATCAGCCGAGGGCTGCTGCTTCACAGTGTAAAAAGCGAGCAGCAGAAAGATTACCACAGCACAGTGGGGTACACCGAGAATCAGGCAAGATAATGAGTTTTCTTACTGTAATCGTTTGTAGGGATGCAGTCCCCATCCTCACATGTCATCCACCATGCTCTGGGAACCCAAATCTTTGGCTACCGCTGTTATATTCTCTCGAGCCCCACGTTGGGCGTCAAAATGTTAAAGAGGTATGACGTTTGCTTCTGCCGCTCCAAATAATAGCTTAATTCTAGGATTCTGTGTGCACAGAAAAAAAGACTTGACACCAGCAGGGTTAATTCAGTTCTCAGTTTTATTACCCAGCACATTCCTATACATAGTGGGGAAGGGGGAGGAGTACATTGTGTAATGTCCTCATTGGTCAGTAGTGGTACAACGTATATCACAAATAACCCCTCCAGAAGGGGGGTCTTCCAGGATGGGCTGAGACCCTCATGCTGTCCTTTGTTCTTGGCTTCAAGCAACAGGACATGGGAGCCATCTTGGTTTCTGAAAAATGATATACATATATGCACATCTCTATCAATATGGGATTGCTCATTGCGTTTTTTTGACTAGGGCGGTCATGATTTTATTGCCGCATTCCCCATGTGCATAGTGTTTATGTTTAACCCTGAGGTAGGCGCGTGTGGCTTTGGTGTTAAGGAGGTCCTTGAGAGATATTCTTAATTTAATTAAGGCCTGCTGGTCTATTACGGCCAGAGACCTTTTGTGCACACTTGCCATTTTGGTAAATTGGTAGAGTAATATAGAGATTTGAAACATTCTACGCTTCTTCAAGTATACCCAGGGCTATAAATTTGCCTCTTATTACCGACTTGTGCACTTCCCAAATAGAGGCCTAAGAAACGTCAGGCGATATGTTCTCTGAAAAATACCTGTCAATTTTGCTGGATAATTTCTGCACTGTGTCCGGTGTATCTAAAAGGGTTGCATTGAGTCTCCCTGTCCAGTCATTCTGAGGTAGTTCATGGAGGCCAATGTGAAGGTGATAGGCATATGATCAGACACAGCTATGCAATGAATATCAGCGTCTATGACCCTAGAGAGGCATCTGTTGCTGATAAGGAAGTAGTCTAATCATTGATAAGACCCATGGGCATTCGAATAAAAGGTGTAAACCCTGCAATCGGCATGCAGAGAGCGCCAATCACAAACAGCTAAATATCATAATGTGTGTTGTATTCCTCTTAAGATTCTATATGAAATTGTGGATTTCTGCTTAGAGGAGTCTAATAATGGTTTAAGCGTAAGATTAAGGTCTCCACCTAATTAAAGGTATGCAAGAGGCAAACACTGAGATAGTTTGCGAAGTATCTTTCAGCCATTTAGCCGTGCCCTTGTTAGGTGCATAAAGGTAACATAGAGTAATTTCTACATTGCCCACCAGGCGCCTCAGCAAAAGAAACCTCCCCAAAAGAAATCTGAAGTTTTTGTGAATGGATCGTTCCTATGGAGGCCTATGCTGACGCCCCTAGTGGCCGTCCGATCGCAGCATGAATGATAGCACTGTTGGAAAGCGGAATGGGAGAGATTTGGGTCACAGCCGGCTTTAAAGTGCGTTTCTTGTAGCATTATGATATCAGCCTTTGCCTTTTTCAGTATCTGGAACACATGGCTCCGTTTCACTGGAAAGCTACAGCCGTTCACATTGAAGGAGATAAATTAAAGATGATATGCAGCCATCTTCACCATGTTAGCATTCTTGTGAATAGGTACCAATGCACGCCATGACCAATAAAATGTAAAAAGAAAAACCAAAACAGCCATAAAACTAAAAAAGACACAAGACAGTAGGCTCTATATAGAGTGAGTGGTGGGGAGGTGGACACATTTTAACGTGTGACCTGATCAGACAAACTCCACTAACATAAGCCCGCAGGCAAATACCTATGGTAGTGAGGGTAAAAAACAACTATGAATAATGGTAAGTAATGTAGCTTAATATCCAGTATCATTGCGTAAAAGAGAAAGGGACATAGCTATTAGGAAAAAAAAAGTTATTGCTATCCAAACAGATGGCCATGTATATTAAAGCGCTAACTGTGAATCAAAGTGGTAACACCACACAGTCAGATAACAGCAGATGGATCAACGGTCCTCCTTGGCCTGGGAGACTTTAGCTTCTTAGCTGTTGACCACAGTGAGGCATTTGGTAGAGAAGGGAAGGCCTCAATGTCATCTGGCAGGGGTAACCAGGAGGGGATGTCCACTGAAGACAGATGTAGAGCTTCCCACACTTGTTGGAGGTCCTCAGGGGCACGGATGGTCAGGCGTCTGTTCCCTGAAGTAACGAGGAGCCGAAAGGGGAACAACCATTTATATGGGATCTTGGATGCCTCAGCATGTCTGTTAAGGGCTTCAAGGCCCTCCTTTTCTGCAGGGTCGACTGTGCCAGGTCCTGGTAAATCTGTAGTTTAGTCCCCTCCAAAGACACCTCATTCTCTAGATTTTTGCAGGATCGCCTCTGTGTCTCTAGAGCTTAGGAGGCAACGTGTAAGTAGGTCAATCAGGGTAGACAGGTAAAGTGCACACTAACTAGAGAAGGGGCAGTAACTAAATAAAACTTAGCTTTTAATATATTTTAAGGTAAAAAGGCCTCTACATACAAACAAACATATAAATAATCTAAGAGCTCAACTGGTCATGGATGTAAGACTGTATAGAGCTTAAAATGTGACCATCGAAATGGCTTAGTAGGTGCCCACACCATACACTGGACCAGGGAGGCAATATACTATTGACCCCTTTAGATGGAAATGGTATTTCCAAATATTGGGTACAGAGGGATATCAAGGTAGGCACCTACAGTGGACTTTCGGGTGGTAAAGCCAAGATGGAGGGGGGGGGGGAGGGTTTGTGTAGTGTGTAGTATGTAAACTGACCCTACAAAGCCCTACTTGGCCTAGTACACCCTACAGATAAATCCTTGGCGCGAGGTCCAAAAAGCCCTGCAAGAGGTGGCCCTGCTGGAACCTGGGCCTATGCTGGAGGCCCTATGCAAAAACATACAGGACCGTATTCCAGATATGGGGATAAAAAAGCTAATAAGCTAAGCAGTTAGGCTTGTAACTGTGCATATAAATGTGAATAAAAGCGTCCCAAGCTTAGGAGGCCACAGAATGTCTCTGGGGTTCTCAGATGGTGGCTGTTTAGGGCGGAGCACTCTCTGGACTCGCTCAATAACCACAGCTCCTGCTCAGTCAGGCCCCAGCAACATGGCGGACAGCTTGCCCATGGTCAAAAAAATAAAAGGTCCTCCTGCTCAGTTGCCTCTGGGAGGCCTCTGATCAGGTCTTGTTGTACTCCCTCCAGCGCCTCGACCCTTTCTCCAATGTGGCACACAGCTGCCTTTATAGTGGAGAGGTCTGCAGCTAGTGGGGCCAGCGCTTTATGTAAACTGTGCTCTAGGCATCTGAGGCCTTTTTATCTTGAGCTTCTACTTCATTTCCTGTCCTAGGGGCAGGGACACCCTCCAGTCAGTACCATTGTGGAGGCAAAGGGGGAAAATAATAGATATCTTGCAGGCTGTAGAACACAAAGGGAACTAAACAAAACTGACATTGCAAATACGTGCCAAAAGGTGTCCCATAGCCTTTAAGGACAGGTTTGGGAAATAGTGGCCTATTCCAACATTACTTTCATGCTTTGCTAACAAGTTACTTAATGTTTGAAATGTTAAACGAGAAGTTGAAGCCTACATCGCTTAGACATTTCCTTTTAAAAATCTCTTAATAGTTAACCAAACTAACTACTTTAGTAATTGAATAACTTGTCACTATAGAAACTTTCTTTTAGACAAATGTAAGTTTCCTTTGTTTACCAAGGGAATTTTGTGCTGCTTGAAGTAATAACATTATCCGCATAAAATACTGGATTGCACAAGTCTGTCACTTGAAGATCAATTTTTTTTTTTTTTGGGGGGGGGGATCCAGCCTCTCCTCTGTCTGCTGGCAGAAATACAGAAATATAGTTTAGTTTTATACTCATCCCTCTGTTTTGCCATTAGTGATGCACTCACATCTGCCTAGGTCCTTACTGGATGTGTGCCCTTCTCTTCCTTTTTAACTACATTTATTATCCAGCTGAATAGGAAGAGAAGGGCACACATCTGGTGAGGACCCAAGCGGAATAGTCCACAACCTGTGCGGCGGGGTAAGTAGACTGTCTTTCTTCCCTACAAACACAGACTTTTTTTTTTAACCATTTAGGCCATGTTCTCATCACATTTGGAGGTTTGTATTGGATGTAGGCCCCTCTACATACAGGAGTTTGAATCAGGCATTTGAAATACAGCCATTTTAAATTCAGCCATTTTTGGCAAAGAAATATTTAATTTAGGCCTACACTGGTTCAGACCGTGTGAGATACAACCTTTACATACTGTCGTTCTATTCTACTATTAATTTAATAATGTGCCAGCTACACGCACAAGTGAAACCCCTTCCTCAGGTGCGAGTAGGTGACAAAAGCTGCAGCGGTATTTGGTCGGGCCTAATGCTGCTCTACGAATGGTGAGGCCTGAACAAGTACAGGCGATAGTAGATTGGGTTGCTGACAGTGGATCCAGTTCCTTCACATTGTCTCCCACCCAGTCTCCTGCTGAAAGACCACAGTTGGCACCTGCAGCCAATGTCCATCAGTCTTTCACCCCCTTGCAAATCAGCCAAGCAGTCTAACCCCCTAGTCATGCAGCAGTCTCTTCTGCTTTTTGATGACTCTGTTAGCAGGGTTTCCCAGGGCCATCCACCTAGCCCTGCCCCAAAAGTGGAAGAGATTGAGTGCACCGATGCCCAACCACTTATTTTTCAAAGTGAGTACATGGGAGGACCATCGCAGCACGTCTCGGATGATGACGAAACACAGGTGCCAACTGCTGGGGCTTTCGAAAGTGTGCAGACCGACAAGGAAGTCAGGGGTGAAGAATGGGTGAAAGATGATGTGAGGACGATGAGGTCTTCTACCCCACATAGAATCAAGGTTATGCGAGTGACCGATGTAGTTCGGAGGAAGAGGCGGTGGTCGCACAGAGCCACCAGCGCAGCAGAAGAGGGAGCGGCCATCCTCTAGACAGTACGCCTCCTACTGCCCACCGCATCAAGGGACCGAGCACACCAAAGCCAGCTCCAAGGAGTTCCCTGGCGTGGCAGTTCTTCAGACAATGTGCTGACGACAAGACACGAGCCTGAAGAGAGGCATAAATGTTCTCAACCTGAGCACAACCATGACCAGGCATTTAAGTGCAAAGCACGAGCTGCAGTGGAGTAGACACCTCAAAAACCAAGAAAGGTCTCTGGCTCCTCCTGCTTCCTCTTCTGCTGCAGTCGCGGCCTCTTCATCCACATCTGAAGTGACAGTGCCACCTGGAACCCCACAAACAGAGGATCTGCCAGCAACACAAACACCTGGGTCACCAAGCATCTCAACAATGTCCCACGGAAGCGTTCAGCTCTCCATATCCCAAACGCTGGAGAGGAAGAGGAAGTACCCCCCTACCCACCCGCGATCCCTAGCCCTAAATGCCAGCATTTCTAAATTACTTGCCTTTGAAATGCTGTCATTCCGTCTGGTGGAGACGGATAGTTTTAAAGGCCTTATGGCGGTGGCTGTCCCACAGTATGTCGTGCCCAGCCGCCACTACTTTTCAAGGCGAGCCATCCCTTCCCTTCACAACCAAGTGGGGACAAAATCAGATGTACACTGCGCAACGCCATCTGTGGCAAGGTGCACCTGACTACGGATACGTGGACCAGTAAGCACGGTCAGGGCCGTTATATCTCCATAACAGCACACTGGGTAAATGCAGTGGCGGCTGGGCCTGAGGCAGTTTGGCGCATGTCCTTCCACCACCGAGGATTGCAGGGCGCTTCAGTTTGCCTCCTGTTGCTTCCTCCTCCTACTCTGCTTCCTCCTCCTCTACCAGCTTCTCATCCGGTCAGCGTAACACCTTCACTACCAACTTCAGCACAGCCAGTGGTAAACGACAGCAGGCAGTTTTAAAACTTATCTGTTTGGGGGACAAACCCCACACCGCACAGGAGCTGTGGACGGGCCTTGAACAACAGACCGATGAGTGGTTTGTGCCAGTCAGCCTCAAGCCCGGCCTGGTGGTGTGCGATAATGGGCGAAATCTCGTAGCAGCTCTGGGACTAGCCGGTTTGACGCATATCCCTTGCCTGGCGCATGTGCTGAATTTGGTGGTGCAGAGATTCCTTAAAAATTACCCCATGTCAGAGCTGCTGCATAAAGTGCGACGTGCCCACAAGGTGGAACTCCACCTTGTTAATTATAATAACACTAAATCAATATATGACAAAAAATAAATAAATAAATCAGAACCATATAGAGGAAAATATATAGATATGTACATATACAGTCGTGGCCAAAAGTTTTGAGAATTGCATAAATATTGGAAATTGGAAAAGTTGCTGCTTAAGTTTTTATAATAGCAATTTGCATATACTCCAGAATGTTATAAAGAGTGATCAGATGAATTGCATAGTCCTTCTTTGCCATGAAAATTAACCTAATCCCCAAAAAAATTTCCACTGCATTTCATTGCTGTCATTAACCACTTAAGAACCACAGGTTTATACCCCCCTAGTGACCAGGCCCTTTTTTACAAATCGGCACTCTACAACTTTAGCGGTTTATTGCTCGGTCATGCAACTTACCACCCAAATGAATTTTACCTCCTTTTCTTCTCACTAATAGAGCTTTCATTTGGTGGTATTTCATTGCTGCTGACATTTTTTGTTATTAAGAAAAAATATGGAAGATTCAGCCCGCACAACCCCTAGCAGGTGCAGATTGCTATGGCGAAATACAGATACAAACGTGAAAACACAAAATGCAATCGCACACTGAAACCAGCACTCTGAGCTGCCTTTATGCTGGATGTTGAATAAGGCATTGGTGTACATTTTAGCCAAAGCGTAATAAGCCACTCACCACGTCAAGGTCGCCTTCATGAGTGGTCCCTAACACTAGTTCCTACCTTTTATGGGCCATGACAGCCACATAAAGTCCAGGGAGCGCAGGTACAGCATGCACGCCAAGCACACTCTGCTTTTAACCCCGTCCGGTGCCATTACAGCTTTCATCGGATCCAGGGATGCAAGTACCAACATGCATGCTGAGCCCACTATATACTTCTCCTGGAGCCTAATGGCTACTGGTAGGTGCTATATAAGCAGACTCAGTTTTATACTGACTTTAAAACCAGCCTCCAGGGGGCAGATTAACTGGACAGGTGTGCTTGACTGCTTGGAGATCGCCACGCCTCCAATACGTACTACAAAGAAAAAATATGGAAGATTCAGCCCGCACAACCCCTAGCAGGTGCAGATTGCTATGGCGAAATACAGATACAAACGTGAAAACACAAAATGCAATCGCACACTGCAACCAGCACTCTGCCCTGCCTTTATGCTGGATGTTGAATAAGGCATTGGTGTACATTTTGGCCAATTTTTTGTTATTAATCGAAATTTTACGAAATTTTTGCAAAAAAATTAAATTTTTCACTTTCAGTTGTAAAATTTTTCAAAAAAACGACATCTATATATTAATTTTTCTCTAAATTTATTGTTCTACATGTCTTTGATAAAAAAAATTTGGGGGGAAAAAAATGATTTGGGTAAAAGCTATAGCGTTTACAAACTATGGTACAAAAATGTGAATTTCCGCTTTTTGAAGCAGCTTTGACTTTCTGAGCACCTGTCATGTTTCCTGAGGTTCTACAATGCCCAGACAGTAGAAAGTACCCACAAATAACCCCATTTCGGAAAGTAGACACCCCAAGGTTTTCGCTGATGGGCATAGTGAGTTCATAGAACTTTTTATTTTTTGTCACAAGTTAGCGGAAAATGATAAATTTTTTATTTTTTTATTTTTTCCTTACAAAGTCTCATATTCCACTAATATGTGACAAAAAATAAAATCTTCCATGAACTCACTATGCCCATCATGAAATACCTTGGGGTGTCTTCTTTCCAAAATGGGGTCACTTTTGGGGTAGTTATACTGCCCTGGCATTTTAGGGGCCCCAATGCGTGCAAAGTAGTTTGAAATCAAAATCTGTAAAAAATGGCCTGTGAAATCCGAAAGGTGCTCTTTGGAATGTGGGCCCATTTGCCCACCTTGGCTACAAAAAAGTGTCACACATGTGGTATCACCGTACTCAGAAGAAGTTGGGCAATGTTTTGGGGTGTCTTTTTACATATACCCATGCTGGCTGAGAGAAATATCTCGGCAAAAGACAACTTTTCCTATTTTTTTATACAAAGTTGGCATTTGACCAAGATATTTATCTCACCCAGCATGGGTATATGTAAAATGACACCCCAAAACACATTCCCCAACTTCTCCTGAGTACGGCGATACCACATGTGTGACACTTTTTTGCAGCCTAGGTGGGCAAAGGGGTCCACATTCCAAAGAGCACCTTTCGGATTTCACAGGCCATTTTTTACACATTTTGATTGCAAACTACTTCTCACGCATATGGGCCCCTAAAATTCCAGGGCAGTATAACTACCCCACAAGTGACCCAATTTTTGAAAGAAGACACCCCAAGGTATTCCCGTGAGGGGCAGGGTGAGTTCCTAGAATTTTTTATCACAAGTTAGCAGAAGATGATGATTTTTTTTTTTATTTTTTTTTTATTACAGTCTCATATTCCACTAACTTGCGACAAAAAATAAAAAATTCTAGGAACTCGCCATGCCCCTCACGGAATACCTTGGGGTGTCTTCTTTCCAAAATGGGGTCACTTGTGGGGTAGTTATACTGCCCTGGCATTTTAGGGGCCCAAATGCGTGTGAAGTAGTTTGCAATCAAAATGTGTAGAAAATGGCCGGTGAAATCCGAAAGGTGCTCTTTGGAATGTGGGCCCCTTTGCCCACCTAGGCTGCAAAAAAGTGTCACACTTGTGGTATCGCCGTACTCAGGAGAAGTTGGGGAATGTGTTTTGGGGTGTCTTTTCACATATACCCATGCTGGGCGAGATAAATATCTTGGTCAAATGCCAACTTTGTATAAAAAAATGGGAAAAGTTGTCTTTTGCCAAGATATTTCTCTCAGACAGCATGGGTATATGTAAAATGACACCCCAAAACACATTCCCCAACTTCTCCTGAGTACGGCGATACCACATGTGTGACACTTTTGTGCAGCCTAGGTGGGCAAAGGGGCCCACATTCCAAAGAGCACCTTTCGGATTTCACAGGCCATTTTTTACACATTTTGATTGCAAACTACTTCTCACGCATATGGGCCCCTAAAATTCCAGGGCAGTATAACTACCCCACAAGTGACCCAATTTTTGAAAGAAGACACCCCAAGGTATTCCCGTGAGGGGCAGGGTGAGTTCCTAGAATTTTTTATCACAAGTTAGCAGAAGATGATGATTTTTATTTTTATTTATTTTTTTATTACAGTCTCATATTCCACTAACTTGCGACAAAAAATAAAAAATTCTAGGAACTCGCCATGCCCCTCACGGAATACCTTGGGGTGTCTTCTTTCCAAAATGGGGTCACTTGTGGGGTAGTTATACTGCCCTGGCATTTTAGGGGCCCAAATGCGTGTGAAGTAGTTTGCAATCAAAATGTGTAGAAAATGGCCGGTGAAATCCGAAAGGTGCTCTTTGGAATGTGGGCCCCTTTGCCCACCTAGGCTGCAAAAAAGTGTCACACTTGTGGTATCGCCGTACTCAGGAGAAGTTGGGGAATGTGTTTTAGGGTGTCTTTTCACATATACCCATGCTGGGCGAGATAAATATCTTGGTCAAATGCCAACTTTGTATAAAAAAATGGGAAAAGTTGTCTTTTGCCGAGATATTTCTCTCAGACAGCATGGGTATATGTAAAAAGACACCCCAAAACACATTCCCCAACTTCTCCTGAGTACGGCGATACCACATGTGTGACACTTTTGTGCAGCCTAGGTGGGCAAAGGGGCCCACATTCCAAAGAGCACCTTTCGGATTTCACAGGCCATTTTTTACACATTTTGATTGCAAACTACTTCTCACGCATATGGGCCCCTAAAATTCCAGGGCAGTATAACTACCCCACAAGTGACCCCATTTTGGAAAGAAGACACCCCAAGGTATTTCATGATGGGCATAGTGAGTTCATCGAAGTTTTTATTTTTTTGTCACAAGTTAGTGGAATATGAGACTTTGTAAGGAAAAAAAATAAAAACAAAATCATTTTCTGCTAACTTGTGACAAAAAAATAAAAAATTCTAGGAACTCACCATGCCCCTCACGGAATACCTTGGGGTGTCTTCTTTCCAAAATGGGGTCACTTTTGGGGAAGTTATACTGCCCTGGCATTTTAGGGGCCCTAATGCGTACAAAGTAGTTTGAAATCAAAATCTGTAAAAAATGGCCTGTGAAATCCAAAAGGTGCTCTTTGGAATGTGGGCCCATTTGCCCACCTTGGCTGCAAAAAAGTGTCACACATGTGGTATCGCCGTACTCAGAAGAAATTGGGCAATGTGTTTTGGGGTGTCTTTTTACATATACCCATGCTGGGTGAGAGAAATATCTCGTCAAAAGACAACTTTTCCCATTTTTTTTAATACAAAGTTGGCATTTGACCAAGATATTTATCTCACCCAGCATGGGTATATGTAAAATGACACCCCAAAACACATTCCCCAACTTCTCCTGAGTACGGCGATACCACATGTGTGACACTTTTTTGCAGCCTAGATGCGCAAAGGGGCCCACATTCCTTTTAGGAGGGCATTTTTAGACATTTGGATCCAGACTTCTTTGCACGCTTTAGGGCCCCTAAAATGCCAGGGCAGTATAAATACCCCACATGTGACCCCATTTTGGAAAGAAGACACCCCAAGGTATTCAATGAGGGGCATGGCGAGTTCATCAAATTATTATTTTTTTGCACAAGTTAGCGGTAATTGATTTTTTTGTTTTTTCTCACAAAGTCTCCCTTTCCGCTAACTTGGGACAAAAATTTCAATCTTTCATTGACTCAATATGCCCCTCAGCGAATACCTTGGGGTGTCTTCTTTCCAAAATGGGGTCATTTGTGGGGTGTTTGTACTGCCCTGGCATTTGAGGATCTCTGCAGTCATTACATGTATGGCCAGCATTAGGAGTTTCTGCTATTCTCCTTATATTGAGCATACAGGTAATGAGATTTTTTTTTTTCCGTTCAGCCTCTGGGCTGAAAGAAAAAATGAACGGCACAGATTTCTTCATTCGCATTGATCAATGTGGATGAAAAAATCTCGGCCAAAAAAAAAAAAAAGGAGGGGAAAGGCGTCTGCCAGGACATAGGAGCTCCGCCCAACATCCATACCCACTTAGCTCGTATGCCCTGGCAAACCAGATTTCTCCATTCACATCAATCGATGTGGATGAATAAATCATTGCCGGGATTTTTTTATTATTTTTTTATATATACAAAGTGTTTGCCAAAGCATATGAACACCGCCACCTCCTCAGCTCATATGCCTCGGCAAACGTATCTTTTACTGCAGAGGAGAAATCTCGTCTTGCAGCGCCGCATACACCGACTTTTGTGTAATCTGACAGCAGCACAATGCTTCTGTCAGAATGCACATCAGTGCTGCAGCTGCTTGATCGCTTGGTCCACCTAGAAGGTAAAAAAAAAAAAAAAAAACAGGCCGCAACGCAATAAATTTATTAACATTAACTTTAGAGAACATTAACTTTTCTAAAATTTTGAAACGGAACAATAACTTTTTTGCTTACCGGTGATTTTTTATTTTATTTTTTACCTTTATAAGACAAACGTCTCCTTCCCCATGGGACAATGTGCAAAGCACAAATCGCCCAGAGATGTGGCGAAGTACATTATGCACTTTGTCCCAGGTGAAAGGAGAGGTTTGTGGCAGCTCTGTGTGAAAGGGCCCTAAGACCCCTGTGTGCCTGTCCTGCGTCACGCAATCCCTATACTAATAGTGTACCTGAGTGTGGAACTTGCGGAAACACTCCCCAGGGCAGGCTGGTCAGGACAGTCAGGACAAAAAAAGGTGGTGTCACGCCTTATTCCACCCCTGCTACAGACACAACATCTTTTTCTTGGAGAACGTTGAGTTGGGGTACCAGGATAGACAGACGGGAAGTGTCTGCCATGTAGCCGGCTCACTACATCAGGGCCTTGGGGCACGGACCCTCCTGGATACAGGATTTCCGAAATGATCTCTTCCTGGAATTTTCGGAAGGATCCTGTTCTCCCAGCCTTACTGTAGAGAACAAAACTATTATCTACAGCCAATTGGATCAAATATACAGACACCTTCTTATACCAGCGTCTGGTGCGTCAGGAAACTAAATAGGGAGCCAACATCTGGTCATTGAAGTCCACTCCTCCCATGTGAAGGTTATAGTCGTGGACAGAGAGGGGTTTCACAATGACTCCAGTTGCCCTTTCAATTTGTACAGTCGTGTCTGCGTGAATGGTGGACAGAAGGTAAACGTCCCTCTTGTCCCTCCACTTCACCGCAAGCAGTTCTTGGTCACACAAGGCAGCCCTCTCCCCCCGTGCAAGTCGGGTACTAACAAGCCGTTGGGGGAAGCCCCGGCGACTAGGTCGCGCGGTGCCACAGCATTGAATTCCAACTAGATGTAAGTGCCGAAAGAGGGCCACGCTTGAGTAAAAATTGTCCACATATAAGTGGTACCCCTTGTGGAGTAAGGGTGACACCAAGTCCCAGACAATCTTGCCACTGCTCCCCAGGTAGTCAGGACATGCAACCGGCTCCAGTTTTGAGTCTTTTCCCTCATAGACCCTAAAACGATATGTATAGCCTGTGGCCCTTTCACAGAGCTTATACAGTTTGACCCCATACCAGGCGCGCTTGCTGGGGATGTACTGTTTTATGCCAAGGCGCCCGGTAAAATGTACTAGGGACTCGTCTATGCAGATGTTTTGATTAGGGGTATACGCATCTGCAAATCTGGATGACAAATGGTCTATTAGGGGCCGAATTTTATGGAGCCGGTCATAAGCAGGATGGCCTCTTAAATGACAGGTGCTATTGTCAGCGAAATGCATAAAGCACATGATGGCCTCAAAACGCGCCTTAGACATTGCCGCAGAGAACATGGGCATGTAATGTATTGGGTCTTTAGACCAATATGACCGCAATGCATTTTTTTTTGTTAGACCCATGCTGAGGAGAAGGCCCAAAAAAAAATTAAACTCGGAAACTGTGACTGGTTTTTCACCGGAAAGGCTGGGCATAGAAGCTTTCCGGATTGGCGGTAATAAACTGTGTGGCGTAGCAGTTGGTTTCTGCCACAACTAGGTCATAGAGATCCGTGGTGAAGAACAGCTAAAAAAACTAAAGGGCCGATCCTAAATGAGCCGTCTCCATGCGAACTCCAGACTGGGCGGTGAAAGGGGGCAATACGGGTGCGGCGGAAGCAGGGGATTGCCAATTAGGATTTGCCAGCACCTCTGGGAGACTAAGGGTTCTACGGGCCTGTGAACGCGGTGGCTGCGACAGGGGAGTTATTGCACGTGCCACCGTACCAGCTGGAACTGCCCTTCTGGTGCTCGCCACTTCACCAGGGAATACGGCAGTGCTGGTAGAAGGTCCAGGGTGTGCTGCGCTGCTGGTATATGCTGCACCATAAACAAGATCAGCGTTCGCACCACTCTGCTGCAAATAAGGATCATCATGCGGGGTATGCAGAACTCTGACATGGGATCGGGTACGCCTGACCATAGCAGGGACCTCTACCTCGTCATCTTCGCTAGCGGTTAGAGTGCCACAGCTGTCTATAGGTTCATATTCTGAACCACTGGATTCAGCGGATGAGGCGTCCCCATCGCTTTTATCCATCACGGCCAGAATCCTGTAGGCCTCTTCAGCGAAATACCCCTTGTTTGACATTTGGGTTTCACTAAATTTAGGGGGTAGTCCTCTGAGACTACCCGGGAAAAAGAGCAAACCTACCTAGTAAAAAGGAGTGCTTGCGAAGTAAAGCTGCGATCGCTAATAAAGATCCAAAAAGCTCAAAAGTGATCTTTTATAGCGGCGCAGCAATTTTACAGTGTTTTTGCAGTGATCAGGAAAAAAGAATTCTATCACTGCGCTGGGGCGGACTGAACACAAGTGTGCGCACAAGATCAGGCCTGATCAGGCGAACACTGTGTTTTTTGTAGAACCTAAGGTGACCCTAATGTACTGATATAGATCTGATTGCGATCAGTATTGATCACTTACAGATACTATATAGTACTAGTGCTGATTAGCGACAGCGATGACGCTAATCAGCGACTAATCAGTGACTGCGGTGCGGTGGGCTGGGCGCTAAACTACATAGCAAGTAGCTAACTACCTGGCAGGGATGAGAGACCCTTACAGGGGGGGGGGGGGTGATCAATGACAGGGGGGTGGATAAGGGGGTGATCAGGGTGATCAGGGAGTCTAATATGGGTGATCAGGTGCTAAATAAGGGGTTAATAAATGACAGGGTAATATCTAATGTGAGTGTGGTGATTTGGTGCTACTTACAGAGCTGCCTGTGTCCTCTGGTGGTCGATCCAAGCAAAAGGGACCACCAGAGGAGCAGGTAGCAGTTATATCAGACGCTATTTTCAAAATAGCGTCTGACATAACCATTTCATTGGTCGATTCAAAAATCCACAGCCTGCCAGCCAATGATTGCGGCCGGCAGGCTGTATATGAACTTGTGCACTACGCGATCCTGTGAACGCGAGCTCCTGTGTGCGCGCGTTCACAGGAAATCGCGGCTCGCGCGAGATGACGCCATTTGGCGTTAGTGTAGCCTGAGAGCGCCACAGCAATGACGCCTTTCGGCGTTAGGTATGCGGCAAGCGGTTAAAGGACCTGCTGAGATCATTTCAGTAATCGTCTTGCTAACTCAGGTGAGAATGTTGACGAGCACAAGGCTGGAGATCATTATGTCAGGCTGATTGGGTTAAAATGGCTTGAAATCAATTTTCTTCCATTGTTAACCATAACCATGGTGACCTGCAAAGAAACGCGTGCAGCCATCATTGCATTGCATAAAAATGGCTTCACAGGCAAGGATATTGTGGCTACTAAGATTGCACCTCAATCAACAATTTATAGGATCATCAAGAACTTGAAGGAAAGAGGTTCAATTCTTGTTAAGAAGGCTTCAGGGCGTCCATGAAAGTCCAGCAAGCGCCAGGGTCGTCTCCAAAAGAGGATTCAGCTGCAGGATCGGAGTGCCACCAGTGCAGAGCTTGCTCAGGAATGGCAGCAGGCAGGTGTGAGCGCAGCTGCACGCACAGTGAGGCAAAGACTTTTGGAAGATGGCCTGGTGTCAAGAAGGGCAGCAAAGAAGCCACTTCTCTCTCAGTCCTGTGTCATGCCAACAGTAAAGCATCCTGAGACCAGTCATGTGTGGGGTTGCTTCTCATCCAAGGGAGTGGGCTCACTCACAATTTTTCCCAAAAACACAGCCATGAATAACGAAATGGTACCAAAACACCCTCCAACAGCAACTTCTTCCAACAATCCAACAACAGTTTGGTGAAGAACAATGCATTTTCCAGCACGATGGAGCACCGTGCCATAAAGCAAAAGTGATAACTAAGTGGCTCGGGGACCAAAACGTTGACATTTTGGGTCCATGGCCTGGAAACTCCCCAGATCTTAATCCCATTGAGAACTTTTGGTCAATCCTCAAGAGGCAGGTGGACAAACAAAAACCCACTAATTCTGACAAACTCTAAGAAGTGATTATGAAAGAATGGGTTGCTATCAGTCAGGAATTGTCCCAGAAGTTGATTGACAGCATGCCCAGTCGAATTGCAGAGGTCCTGAAAAAGAAGGGCCAACACTGCAAATACTGACTCTTTGCATAAATGTAATGTAATTGTCGATAAAAGCCTTTGAAACGTATGAAGTGCGTGTAATTATATTTCACTACATCACAGAAACAACTGAAACAAAGATCTAAAAGCAGTTTAGTAGAAAACTTTAGCAGTGAAAACTAATATTTGTGTCATTCTCAAAACTTTTGGCCACGACTGTATACACAATATACTATATTACAGTCTGCATAAAGATACATATTCTGATCATGGGGTAGTCATCACAGGAATAACTATAAAAATAGCAAGACAGAAAAACAGAAAAACAGAAAAATAGAAATCAGAAAAACAGAAAAACATTGGGGTTATCAGAAAATAATAATCAAAAGGAATCAAAGGATATCAGAGTTTATAACCAGATTATGACCTCAATACACAAGTAGAAAGACGTCCAGATGTCAAATAATAGACATCTGAAAAAACTTTTTGAGAACTTGAAAAACCAATGTGTATACAGGTCACAATGGGTTAAATCAACAGAAAGCTAATGGATCTATTTATGTACCATGCTCCATGCTATATATCCATTGACTCAAATTCTATTAAACTATTTAACTATGAAGCATCTCAGTATTAAAGGGTCCAGGCGACAGAGCATTATAGCACATATATAGTATCAAAAATATTTAATAAAACATGTAATTACCAGTGTGATGTACATACCTCTGAGTAGTCCTGACTAGAGAAAAAGTGGCGTTGTGCTAAGTGAAGTGCGCATGTCCGGTATATATGCAAAACCTGACCTCGCGATATTACAGGAAACATCATCATCGGGACGTCCGCATGCGCAGTTCTGGCAGCGGAGGTCCGATCATGTGATTTCAATAGTGTCACATGGTCATAACATTAGGTTCGAACATTTATTTAAAAAAAATCGGAGCATCCGATCAAAAAAATCGGAACGTCCCTTGGACAGTAAAAATCCAAATATTTATATCGGTAGATCCACATGTACAATACGCATTCAGTATAATGAATATTGACAGCGGAGGTCAGGCGTCATGCAAAATTATATAAACATAGTATAAGGGAACTATATATATATATATATATATATATATATATATATAGAGTATCAAAAAGATAAATTGTGGTAATGAGGGTCAAAATATTCGATAAATGTTTTGTCACATACATCAGAAGATTCAATAGAAAATACAGGAATAATAGATTCCCTAGGAGATCAGATCATATACTCGATATCAAGAGTACATGTTAATATATATAGGGTCCGAACTTGGATAGTCAGACCATTGTGGACCTATAGAAATAAGCAGTTATTTAATTCAATCTACATAAAAAAAAATAATTTTATCTATATGTATTATACATGTTGACACGTGTGTATGAACTGACTCCTCGTACAATAGTTAGTATGAAACTACAAAGAATTTTATTTTTTGGTAATTCGATATGTTAGTGTATTAGTATATTGAACTACCAGACATGGACAAGACACCAGAGTTACATGGAAAATCCTACCTGTATATAAGGTCATTTAGTCTGTGGATAGCATAAACGGGAAAAAACATTATAATATCATTGTATATAGAACTCAAAATCACGATTTAACCCCAATGGGGATAATGTCCTTAATTCATGTATCCAATAGGATTCACGTTTTTGAAGTAGAAGTTTACGGTTTCCCCCTCGACATGATAAAGGGATATGTTCAATTATTTGGAACCGTAATTGATTAATGTGATGACTAGTTTGAATAAAGTGACGAGGTATGGGGAGTTCAGACTTGTTACAGCGTATGTAGGACTTATGCTTACTAATGTGGTCTCACGCACACTTGGAAGTCTCCCCAATGTATGCGAGACCACACGGGCATTTAATGAGATAGATGACAAACGATGTAGCACATGTGAAGAAACCTTTTATGTTATATGTTTTGCCCGTATGTGGATGTGTAAATATATTCCCTTTCATAACATGAGTACATTGTGCACAATTCAAGCAAGGGAAAGTACCCATTTTTGGATTGGAAAATACAGTCTGTCTTGATGGAACTCTCTCGGGGCCAATATCTGCTTTAATAAGGGTGTCATGTAAGTTTCCTGAGGGGACTATTAAATTCCCTTATTTCTGGATAAAATCTACCTAGTAACGGCCAGTTTTTCTGTATAATACATTGGATTTTTGGTACAAAAGGGTGATATGTCACCACTAATGGGAGTCTAGGTGAAAGTTGTTGCAGTTGTAAGGATTTCGGTTTAGGTTTTCCCTGAGTGATCAAGTTGATCTCTTTTTGTAGAAGGCTCCGTGGATAACCACTTACTTCAAACTTTCCATCAATCGTTGATGTTTTACTATGGGGTCGCTTACAATTCTTGATACCCTGGCGAATTGTGACCGAGGTAATGATATTTTAGTATCAGTGGCAACTGGAATATAAAAGTAACGTATTCCGATCCGTCGGTTTTGTATAAATGTCTATTTTAAGGGAACCACTAGCAACCTTGGTCACCGAAGTATCAAGGAAATTAATAGTGGTCTCATCAATATGGGCAGTAAACTGTAAGTCATCAATCACATGATTAAGATATGTATAGAAGTTATGGAAACATTCCCTATTTCCTGTCCAAATACAAAAAACGTCGTCGATAAATCTACGCCATGTTAGTGCATGTGCTCGAAATAATGGATGTGGGTATATGTAGTCCTCTTCAAACTGTGCCATGAAGAGATTGGCATACGGTGGGGCCACATTTTCCCCCATCGCCGTACCCTTCTTTTGAATATAATAATTTTGGCGGTGGCGGAGCCAAGGGACTGCCATGTTAGGGACCCTGTGGCCCACCCTAGTACGAGCAGCTCTGGGGCTCGTACTAGTTTTCCGGCCCACCAGTTAAATCCACCGGAGCACCCTGCCAATGAACTTGTCTGGTGTACCCCAGATCGATACGAGCCCGTGATTCCTAATTTTGTAGGCCAATCAGGAATCCAGATTTCCACAGTGTGCTACACTGAATATGACTTTTTTTGTAATTTGTTCAGTGACCCACTGGTAAATCTGATGGTGGAGCAGACGAACCTGTACGCCCAACAGTTCGTTGCTCAACACCCGGGCTCCTTTTTGGCCAGGCCCGGTGGCTGGACGCCGGTCAGTGCAGCCGAGATGAGGACATTTTGGGGCCTCGTGCTGCATATGGGCCTGGTCAAGAAACCCAGTGTCAGGCTGTACTGGAGTGGGGACGTCCTCTACCAGACCCCACTTTACAGTACGGCTATGACACGCTCCCGGTTTGAGGCCATCTGGAAATGTCTGCATTATTCAGATAATGCAGCATGTCCCCCCCGAGGTGATCCTGCCCATGACCATCTGTATAAGATACGGCCGGTCATCGATCACTTTGGGGCCAAATTCATGGAGGCCTATGTACCTGGAAGGGAGGTCGCGGTTGATGAGTCCCTCATTGCGTTCAAGGGGAGACTCATTTTCCGCCGGTATGTGCCCTCCAAGCGGGCGAGGTATGGCGTGAAGCTATACAAAATTTGTGAGAGTACCTCAGGGTACACTTACAAGTTTCATGTATACGAGGGGCGAGATTCCCGTATTCAACCCCCAGAATGTCCCCCCACTCTGGGTGTTACCGGGAAACTTGTCTGGGACCTTATGTACCCACTGCTAGATAAGGGTTACCACTTTTACGTGGATAACTTTTATACTAGTATCCCCTTGTTCCAGTCCCTTGCCGCCAGATCCACGTCCGCTTGTGGGACCGTGTGGAAAAATCAACGCAGCCTCCCTGCCCTCCCCCTCCAGGTACCTATCCCCAGGGGTGAGACCCATGCCCTTACCACTGGATACCTGTTGCTGGTCAGGTATAAGGACAAGAGGGATGTCCTTGTAATGTCCACAATGTATGGTAACGGCATCCCCCCTGTCCCTGTGCGAGGTACCGCGGCAACGGTCCTCAAGCCCGATTTGTATCGTCGACTATAATCGGTATATGGGAGGAGTTGATCTCTCTGATCAAGTCCTCAAGCCATATAATGCCATGAGCAAAACCCGGGCATGGTACAAAAAAGTTGCGGTCGACTTGGTACAGGTTGCCATGTACAACTCTTTTGTGCTGTCCCGGAGCGCTGGCAACACAGGGACATTCCTTCAGTTCTATGAGGCAGTCCTCAAGGCCCTGATCTTTTCGGACCGGGAAAGAGCAGGCCAGAGTACCTCGGGAACTCTGAACCCAAAAAAGGTGCAGAGTGTGTCACAGGAGGGGGATATGGAAGGACACCACTCAATGTGACACGTGCACCGATCATCCGGGCCTCTGCATTATTGGTTGCTTGAGGGAGTACCACACTTCCATTGAGACACCCCCAAAAATTGTAAAAACTAAAATAATATTATTAAAAGTATACAAATTAGGTATCTCAGCGTCGGTAAGAATCTCGTATAAAAATACCCCATGACCCAACCCCCAAGATTAACACAGTAAAAAAAACAAAAAACAGTGCAAACATTTTTTTTTTGTCACCTTACATAACAAAAAGTTTAATAGCAAGCGATCAAAAAGTCATATAGCCCCCAAAATAGTGCCAATAAAACAGTCCTCTCATCCCGCAAAAAATGAGCCCCCACATAAGATAATCGGCTAAAAAAAAAAAAATATATAGACTCTTAGACTTTAGAGATACCCCCCAAAAAAAATTGTATCAAAAAGGATAATATAGTCTAAAAGCTAAATAATTTAAAGACTTATTAGGTTTTGCCACGTCCGTAAGAATCTCCTCTATAAAAATACCCCATGACCTAACCCCCCAGATTAACTGTCAAAAAAAAAACACAGTGCCAAAACCGCTATTTTGGGCACTTTTTCATTTCAGTCCGTTTTTTCCGGTAACAAAGCAAGGATTAACAACCAAACAAAAGTTTATATTTATTACCATGATACTGCAATTTACAGAAACTCCACATTTGTGGTCATAAACTGCTGTATCAGTAAAAGGGAGGCCGCAAAAGGAAAGGACCGACATGGTTTCTGGAAGGCCGATTTTGATGTCCTTTTTTATTGACACAATGTCCCTTTTGAAGCCCCCCTGATGTCCCCCTAGAGTAAAAACTCCCTAAAAGTGACCCCATCTAAGAAACTACACCCATCAAGGTATTCAAAACTGATTATACAAACTTTATTAACCCTTTAGGTGTTCCTCAACAGTTAATGGCAAATGGAGATGAAATTTCAGAATTTCAATTTTTGGTAACCGTGCCTCACAAAAATGTAATATAGAGCAACCAAAAATTATATGTACACTAAAAATAGTTTAAAAAAATGCCACCTTATCCAGTAGTTTCCAAAATGGGGTCACTTTTAGGGAGTTTCTACTCCAGGGGTGCATCAGGGGGGTTGAAACAGGACACGGTGTAAATAAACCGGTCCATAAAAATCAGCCCTCTAAAAACCACACGGCGCTCTGTTCCCTCTACGCCCCGCCGTGTGGCCATACAGTAGTGTACGACCACATATGGGGTGTTTCTGTAAACGGCAGAGTCAGGGCAATAAAGATACAGTCTTGTTTGGCTGTTAACCCTTGCTTTGTTAGGGGAAAAAATGGGTTAAAAGGGAAAATTTGGCAAAAAAATTAAATTCTCAAATTTCAGCCCCATTTGCCAATAACTCTTGTGCAACACCTAAAGGGTTAATGACGTATGCAAAATCAGTTTTGAATACCTTGAGGGGTGTAGTTTCTTAGATGGGGTCATTTTAGGGAGTTTCTACTCTAGGGGTGCATCAGGGGGGCTTCAAATGGGACATGGTGTAAATAATCCAGTCCAGCAAAATCTGCCTTCCAAAAACCATATGGCGCACCTTTCCCTCTACGCCCTACTGTGTGGCCGTACAGTAGTTTACGGCCACATATGGGGTGTTTCTGTAAATGGCAGAGTCAGGGAAATAAAGATATAGTCTTGTTTGGCTGTTAAACCTTGCTTTGTTAGTGGAAAAAAAGGGTTAAAATGGAAAATTTGTCAAAAAAAACTAAATGCTCAAATTTCATCCCCATTTGCCAATAACTCTTGTGCAACACCTACAGGGTTAACAAAGTTTGTAAAATCAGTTTTGAATACATTGAGAGGTGTAGTTTCTAGACTGGGGTCATTTTTGGGTAGTTTCTATTATGTAAGCCTTCAGATTTCCGACCTGCACTGGTCCCTAAAAATTGGGTTTTTAAAATTTCTGAAAAATTTCAAGATTTGCTTCTAAACTTCTAAGCCTTGTAACATCCCCAAAAAATAAAATATCATTCCAAAAATTATCCAAACATGAAGTAGACATATGGGGAATGTAAAGTCATCACCATTTTTGGGGGTACTACTATGTATTACAGAAATAGAGAAACTGAAACTTAGAAATTTGCTAATTTTTCAAAAATGTTGGAAAATTTGGTATTTTTTTGACCCAATTTTAGCAGTGTCATGAAGTACAATATGTGACGAAAAAACTATCTCAGAACGGCCTGGGTAAGTAAAAGCGTTTTAAAGTTATCAGATTTGCAAGCAAGTAAAGTACTCAGGAGAAGTTGGGCAATGTGTTTTGGGGTGTCACCATGCTGGGTGAGATAAATATCTTGGTCAAATGCCAACTTTGTATAAAAAAAAAAGGGAAAAGTTGTCTTTTGCCGAGATATTTATTTCACCCAGCATGGGTATATGTAAAATGACACCCCAAAACACATTGCCCAACTTCTCCTGAGTACGGCGATACCACATGTGTGACACTTTTTTGCAGCCTAGGTGGGCAAAGGGGCCCACATTCCAAAGAGCACCTTTCGGATTTCACAGGCCATTTTTTACACATTTTGATTGCAAACTACTTCACACGCATTAGGGCCCCTAAAATGCCAGGGCAGTATAACTACCCCACAAGTGACCCCATTTTGGAAAGAAGACACCCCAAGGTATTTCGTGATGGGCATAGTAAGTTCATGGAAGTTTTTATTTTTTGTCACAAGTTAGTGGAATACGAGACTTTGTAAGAAAAAAAAAATCATAATTTTCCGCTAACTTGTGACAAAAAATAAAAAATTCTAGGAACTCGCCATGCCCCTCACAGAATACCTTGGGGTGTCTTCTTTCCAAAATGGGGTCACTTGTGGGGTAGTTATACTGCCCTGGCATTTTAGGGGCCCTAATGCGTGAGAAGTAGTTTGAAATCAAAATCTGTAAAAAAATGGCCGGTGAAATCCAAAAGGTGCTCTTTGGAATGTGGGCCCATTTGCCAGCCTAGGCTGCAAAAAAGTGTCACACATGTGGTATCACCATACTCAGGAGAAGTTGAGCAAAGTGTTTTGTGGTGTCTTTTTACATATACCCATGCTGGGTGAGAGAAATATCTCGGCAAAAGACAACTTTTCCAATTTTTTTATACAAAGTTGGCATTTGACCAAGATATTTATCTCACCCAGCATGGGTATATGTAAAATGACACCCCAAAACACATTGCCCTACTTCTTCTGAGTATGTCGACACCACATGTGTGACACTTTTTTGCAGCCTAGATGCGCAAAGGGGCCCACATTCCTTTTAGGAGTGCATTTTTAGACATTTGGATCCCAGACTTCTTCTCACACTTTAGGGCCCCTAAAATGCCAGGGCAGTATAAATACCCCACACGTGACTCTATTTTGGAAAGAAGACACCCCAAGGTATTCAATGAGGGGCATGACGAGTTCATAGAAAATTATTATTTTTTGGTTAGCGGAAATTTATTTATTTAAATTTTTTCTCACAAAGTCTCCCTTTCCGCTAACTTGGGACAAAAATTTAAATCTTTCATGGACTTAATATGCCCCTCAGCGAATACCTTGGGGTGTCTTCTTTCCAAAATGGGGTCATTTGTGGGGTGTTTGTACTGCCCTGGCATTTAAGGGTCTCCACAATCATTACATGTATGGCCAGCATTAGGAGTTTCTGCTATTCTCCTTATATTGAGCATACAGGTAATGAGATTTTTTTTTTCCGTTCAGCCTCTGGGCTGAAAGAAAAAATGAACGGCACAGATTTCTTCATTCGCATCGATCAATGTGGATGAAAAAATCTCTGCCCAAAAAAAAAAAAAGGGGGAAAGGCGTCTGCCAGGACATAGGAGCTCCGCCCAACATCCATACCCACTTAGCTCGTATGCCCTGGCAAACCCGATTTCTTAATCGATGTGGATGAATAAATCATTGCCGGGATTTTTTTTTTTTTATATACAGTCTTTGCCAAAGCATATGAACACCGCCGCCCCCTCAACTCATATGCCTCGGCAAATGTATCTTTTACTGCAGAGGAGAAATCTCGTCTTGCAGCGCCGCATACACCAACTTTTGTGTAATCTGACAGCAGCGCAATGCTTCTGTCAGAATGCACATCAGTGCTGCAGCTAGTCGATCGGTTGGTCCACCTGGAAGGTAAAAAAAACAAAACAAAAAAGAATAAACCAGGCCGCAACGCAATAAATTTATTAACTTTATAATAACATTTGAACGGAACATATAAACTTTATTCAACTTTTTGAACAGAACGTTAACTTTTTTGCTTACTGGTGATTTTTTTTTTTACCTTTATAGGACAAACCTCTCCTTCCCCATGGGACAATGTGCAAAGCGCAAATCGCCCAAAGATGTGGCGAAGTACATTATGCACTTTTTCCCAGGTGAAAGGAGGGGTTTGCAGCAGCTCTGTGTGAATGGGCCCTAATTGCCCTGTGTGCCTGTCCTGTGAGATGCAATCCCTATGCTTAAGTGTACTTGTGTGTGGTACTTCCGTAAACACTCCCCTAAGCATAGGGCAGGGTGGTCAGGGCAGTCAGGTCAGAAATAGCGGGTGTCACGCCTTATTCCACTCCTGCTACAGACACAACATCTTTTTCAGGGTGACTGTTGGGTTGAGGTACCAGCAACGACATTGGGGAAATGTCGCTCGTGTAGACTGCTCACTACACTGGTGGATGGGGCCACGGAACCTCCTGGATACAGGAGGTTCTCGATAATCTCTTCCTGAAATTTGAGGAAGGATCCTGTTCTCCCAGCCTTACTGTAGAGAACAAAACTATTATATACAGCCAATTGAATTAAATATACAGACACCTTCTTATACCAGCGTCTGGTGCGTCGGGAAACTAAATAAGGAGCCAACATCTGGTCATTGAAGTCCACCCCTCCCATGAGCGAATTATAGTAGTGGACACAGAGGGGCTTTTCAATGACACTGGTTGCTCGTTCAATTTGTATTGTCATGTCTGCGTGAATGGAGGAGAGCATGTAAACGTCACGCTTGTCTCTCCATTTCACCGCGAGCAGTTCTTCATTACACAAGGCAGCCCTCTCCCCCCTTGCAAGATGGGTGGTAACGAGCCGTTGGGGGAAGCCCCAGCAACTAGGTCGCTCGGTGCCACAGCAGCCAATCTGTTCTAGGAACAAATGCCTGAAGAGGGGCACACTTGTGTAGAAATTGTCCACATAAAGATGGTACCCCTTGCCAAATAAGGGTGACACTAAGTCCCAGACTGTCTTCCCACTGCTCCCCAGGTAGTCAGGGAAACCGACCGGCTCCAGGGTCTGATCTTTACCCTCATAGATCCGAAATTTGTGGGTATAGACTGTGGCCCTTTCACAGAGCTTATACAATTTGACCCCATACCGGGCGCGCTTGCTTGGGATGTATTGTTTGAAGCCAAGGCGCCCGGTAAAATGTATAAGGGACTCGTCTACGCAGATGTTTTGCTCAGGGGTATACAAATCTGCAAATTTGTTGTTGAAGTGGTCTATGAGGGGCCGAATTTTGTGGAGCCAGTCAAAAGCTGGGTGGCCTCTGGGACGGGAGGTGGTGCTAAAGAGCAGGAAACGCAGGATGGCCTCAAATCGTGCCCTGGACATGGCAGCAGAGAACATGGGCATGTGATGAATTGAGTTCGTGGACCAATATGACCGCAATTCATGCTTTTTGGTTAGACCCATGTTGAGGAGAAGGCCCTGAAATTTTTTTAATTCGGAAACTTGGACGGGTTTCCACTGGAAAGGCTGGGCATAATAGCTTCCCGGGTTGGCGGCTATAAATTGAGTGGCATACCGATTTGTTTCTGCCACGACTACGTCCAAGAGCTCCGCAGTCAAGAACAGCTCAAAAAATCCCAGTGCCGATCCGATCTGAGCTGTCTGACCTCGAACTCCAGACTGGGCGGTGAAAGGGGGAACTAATGGTGCGGCTGAAGTTGGGGACGGCCAATCAGGGTTTGCCAGCACCTCAGGGACTCTAGGGGCTCTACGGGCCTGTCTGTGTGGTGGCTGCGACGGGGTAACTATTGCACGTGCCACCGTACCAGCTTCAACTGCCCTTCAGCTGCTCGCCACTTCACCATGTTGTACGGCAGTGCTGGTACTAGGTCCAGGGTGGGCTGCACTGCTGGTGTATGCCTCACCACGTAATCCGACAGCGCCAGCCCCACTCTGCTGCCCTTGAAGCGGATCCTGCGCAACCTGTGGTGTAGCCACACGGGGCCGGGTACGCCTGTTGGTATCAGGGACCTCAACCTCCTCGTCCGAACTTTGGGTCAGACTGCCACTGCTTTCTACAGGTTCATATTCTGACCCGCTGGATTCATCAGATGAGGGTTCCCATTCCTCATCCGACTGGGTCAGAAGCCTGTAAGGCCTCTTCAGAAGAATACCCCTTGTTTGACATTTGGATTACTAAATTTAGGGGGCATTCCCTGACACTACCCAAGAAAAAAAGCAAGCCTGTCTTACAAATGGGAGGCTAGCGAAGTACCAGAGGCCGTTGTGATTGATAAAAAATATCAATTACCTCTTTACCACATTTTATCTTTTTGATACTAATATATATATATATATATATATATATATATGTATATATAGTTCCCTTATACTATGTTTATATAATTTTGCATGACGCCTGACCTCCGCTGCCAATATTCATTATACTGAATGAGTATTGTACATGTGGATCTACAGATATAAATATTTCGATTATTACTGTCGAACGGACGTTCCAATTTTTTTGATCGGATGCTCCGATTTTTTTTTTAAATAAATATTCGAACCTAATGGTATGACCATGTGACACTATTCAAATCACATGATCGGACCTCCGCTGCCAGAACTGCGCATGCGGACGTCCCGATGTTGAGGTTTCCTGTAATATCGCGAGGTCAGGTTTTGCATATATACCGGACATGCGCACTTCACTTAGTGCAACACCACTTTTTCTCTAGTCAGGACTACTCAGAGGTATGTACATCACACTGGTAATTACACGTTTTATTGAATATTTTCGATACTATATATGTGCTATTATGCTCTGTTGCCTGGACCCTTTAATACTGAGATGCTTCATAGTTAAATAGTTTAGTAGAATTTGAGTCAATGCACATATAGCATGGTCCGGGAGGACCGAAACGTTGGCCATATCAACTGACAACCACTGGTGGCATTTCAAATAAAAACTATTAAATTCATTCACATTAATTCTGAGTGCCGTGAATTAATTTACAATATTGTTGTGGGGATACCCTCCATCATTGAGCACCGAAGATAAAATATACTTAGTAGAGTGCCAGCCATCAATTGTATATAGAACTCCACCTTGCACATGCTGGCAGACTGTGCGAGCAGCAGCAGGCGATAGTGGAGTTTCAGCTGCAGCACGCACGGGTGAGTCGCTCGGCGTGACAGCACCACTTCACCACCAATGACTGGGCCTCCATGCAAGACCGGTGTTCCTTGTTGCGCTGTTTCGAGTACTCCACCAACATGGCCAGTGCCGAAAACGCAGTTCTCAGCACTACTATCCCACTTCTATGCCTCCTTGAAGAAAATGCTCCTGGCGATGATGGAAGAGGATGTGGCACAGGAGGAGGCGGAAGAGGGATAATTTCATAGGGTTTCCGGACAGTCATTTCCAAGTGGCTCCGAGGGTGCGTTCCTGCACCCACAAACCCAAGGTACACAATTGTCCAGCCAGGGCACAGTTCTGGAGGATGAGGAGATGGAGGAGGAAACATGTTCACAGCAGGTTGGGACCCAGGCCAGCTCATGGCTATCACTGGTGCGTGGATTGGGTGGGGGGGGGGGGGAGACGATACACCTCAGACAGAGGACAGCTTTTCATTGCCTCTGGGCAGCCTGGCACACATGCGCAATTACATGCTGCAGTGTCTCCACACTGACCACCGCGTTGCCCACATTCTAACTTGTGCTGATTACTGGGTGGCCACGCTGCTGGATCCCCGTTACAAGGACAACATACCTTCCTTAATTCCGTCACTGGAGCGTGACTGTAAGATGCGCGAGTACGTGCACACTGGTAGATGCGCTGCTGGTGGCATTCCCACCTGACAGCGGGGGCACAGTGGAAGCACAAGGCGAAGGCAGAGGACGAGGTCACCAATGCAGCCAAAATGTGGAAAAGCTTTGTCAGCACACCACAACCACCAGCTGATATGGAACGTCTTAGCAGGAGGCAGCATTTCGCCAACATGGTGGAGCAGTATATGTGCACACACCTACACGTACTGAATGACGGGTCTGCCCCCTTCAACTTCTGGGTCTCCAAATTGGGCACATGGCCTGAGCTTGCCATTTACGCCTGGGAGGTGCTGGCCTGGCCTGCAGCCAGTGTATTATCTGAACGTGTGTTTAGCACGGCCGGGGGCGTTATCACAGACAAGCGCAGCCGCTTGTCCACAGGCAATGTGGACAAGCTCACCTTCATTAAAATGAACCAGGCATGGATCCCTCAGGACTTGTCTGTACCTTGTGCAGAATAGACATGTATACCAGCACAAAGCAGCCACTGTTATACTGCAGCACAATTGCTCATGTTTGTATTTTGGATATTTCACACTCTTTTGGAGTGTACCTTAATTTTACAAAATTGAATTTAAACCAAAAATTCACCAATTTTTAGGTGTAATATACCCCTCCTCTACCTAGTTGACAGCTTAATAAATTTCAATAATTTTCTGTTACATTCTTGGGTTGACATTATTCATATCTAAAATTGTATAAACCCCTGCTATGCATAGGTGACAGGGAATAAAATGTAATAAATTATTCAGTAATTAATGCCCACCACATCCTTACATTCAATGCTTAAAGGGAACCTGTCACCGGGATTTTGTGTATAGAGCTGAGGACATGGGTTGCTAGATGGCCGCTAGCACACCCGCAATACCCAGTCCCCATAGCTCTGTGCGCTTTTATTGTGTTAAAAAAAACGATTTTATACATATGCAAATTAACCTGAGATGAGTCTTGTCCCTGACTCATCTCACATACAGGACTCATCTCAGGTTAATTAGCATATGTATAAAATCGTTTTTTTAACACAATAAAAGCACACAGAGCTATGGGGACTGGGTATTGCGGATGTGCTAGCGGCCATCTCGCAACCCATGTCCTCCGCTCTATACACAAAATCCCGGTGACAGGTTGCCTTTAAGCTTTGAAAAGTTGTCACACTTTTATGCTTTAATAATTTCTCCCATATTTCAACTCTAATTTTAAATTAGAAAAAAATGGATCCTCCCTTAAATTTGGTCTTTTTCTCACGCTCCCTCTCCGGCCTGGAGCCCCGATCCCTAATCACCATGGTAGGCACATAAAAGAACATCAAAAGTTGATAGCGCAGATATCAAATTGGATCTTGAACATCACGGGGATGTGCGACATGGTGGGGCAGTTAGTGTGTGCACACACCTACACAAACTGACTGGGTCTCCAAATTGGGCACCTGGCCTGAGCTTTCCCTTTACCCCTTGGAGGTGCTGGCCTGCCCTGCAGCCAGTGTATTGTCAGAGCGTATGTTTAGCATGACTGGAGGGGGGTTATCACAGGTTATATTTCCCAATGTTTTGGGGTGTACCCTAATTTTAAAAATTAAATTTAAAACCAAAGACCAGTGGAGGCTGCTACCACCACATCCACCACCTCCTACTCGATATGGACCTGGTCCTCCTAGATCAAGATGATTATTATTTTTTTATTTTTATTTTAATTTTATTTTTTTACATATTTTGTTATTTAAAGTCATTTCCCTATCCACATTTGTTTGCAGAGCACGTGCCATGCTCTTAACCACATTTTGATGCCATTTGCAGCCCTCTCCATGACATTTTTACAGCAATTTTAGTGCTCAAAAGTTCAGGTCCCCATTGACTTCAATGGGGGTCGGGGTCAAGTTCGGGTCCTGAACTCGAACTTTTTTCCGAAGTTCGGCCGAATCAGTCGAACCCGAACATCCACGTGTCCGCTCAACTCTAGACCTAACCCCTCAGGTGAACAGAAAAAGTATGATACCAAGCGATCAAAAAGTCATACACACCCCAAAATCATACCAGTCATCTTATCCCACAAAAAAATGAGACCCTACCTAGGACAATCGCCCAAAAAATAAAACTATGGCTCTCAGAATATGGAGACACTAAAACATGATTTTTTTGTTTCAAAGTATACATATTCGGTATTGCCACGTCCGTAAGAATCTGCTGTATACAAATATCACATGACCTAACCCCTCAGGTGAACACCGAACTTAAAAAAAAAAAAGAATAAAAAAAAAAAAAAGAATAAAAAAGCAATTATGTCACCTTACATACCAAGCGATCAAAAAGTCATATGCACCCTAAAATAGTACCAGTCATCTCATACCGAAACAAATATGAGCCCTACATGAGACAGTCACCCAAAAAAAAAAAAAAAAAAAGGCTTTCAGAATATGGAGATATTAAAAATATTTCTCAAAAATGCTTTATGTTTAACTGAAACAACCAAAAAAAGTTGTAATTTGGTATTGTAGCATCCGTACCTGCTCTATAAAAATACCACATGACATGATCTAATCTGTCAGATGAACATTGTAAATAAAAACTGTGCCAAAACAGCTATTTTTTTGTTATCTTGCCTCACAAAAAGTCTAATATAGAGCAACCAAAAATCATATGTACCCTAAAATAGTACCAACAAAACTCCCTCCTTATCCCATAGTTTCCAAAATGGGGTCATTCTTTTGGCAGTTTCTACTCTAGGGCTGCATCAGGGGGTCTTCAAATGTGACATGGCAACTTAAAATTATCCCAGTGAAAACTGCCCTCCAAAAACCATATGGCGTTTCTTTCCTTCTGCGCCCTGCCGTATGCCCGTATAGCAGTTTACGACCACATATGGGGTATTTCTGTAAACTATAGAATCAGGGCAATAGATAGAGTTTTGTTTGGCTGTTAACCCTTGCTATGTTACTGGGGGAAAAAAAAAAAAAAGGTTTAAAATGGAAAATCTGCCAAAAAAGTGAAATTCTGAAATCTCATCTACATTTTCCTTTAATTCTTGTGGAACACCTAACGAGTTACCAAAGTTTGTAAATTTAGTTTTAAATACCTTGAGGGGTGTAGTTTCTAAAATTGGGCCATTTATGGGTGGTTTCTATTATGTAAGCCTCAAAGTGACTTCAGACTTGAACTGGTCCTTAAAAAGTGGGTTTTAGAAATTAAGAAAAAATTTCAAGAATTGCTTCTAAACTTGTAAGCCTTCTAACGTCCCAAAAAAAGAAAATGTGATTTACAAAATTATCCAAACATGAAGTGGAAATGTAAAGTAATAACTATTTTAGGACGTATCACTATCTGTTTTAAAAGCAGAGAAATAGAAAATTTTGAAAATTGCTAATTTTTCCCAATTTTTGGTAAATTTGGTATTTACAAATAAAAATGAAATATTTTGACTCAAATTTACCACTGTCATGAAGTACAATATCTGACGAGAAAACAATCTTAGAACGGCCTGGATAAGTAAAAGCGTTTTAAAAGTTATTACCACATAAAGTGACATGTCAGATTTGCTAAAAATTGCCTGGTCTTTAAGGTGAAAAATGGCAGGGTCCTTATGAGGTTAATAATGTTGAACAACAAAACAATAGAAACAAACCTTGTTCTAGTCACATAAGAAAATAAGAATCTTAATAAAATAAAATAAAAAATAGGGTGGTTATTCTCTGTGCTGTTGGGGAGGCTAAAAAGGACAATCTAATTACCGGTAAGAGTAATTTTCAATTTTTTCCCCCACACCTCCACAACTGCAAATTGGGGAGAAGGGGACGGGACTATAGCAGACAAAACTTTCCTGCCAAAAGTCAAGTCTTTATTGGCCAAGACATCTAACAGTGTCTAAAGAAAGTGTAGGGGCTTGACCAGGTGGCGGCCCGGCAAATGTCATCTACGGAAACAGAGGCACCTTCCGCCCAATGGTAACCAATGCGCTAGTGGAATAAGCCCTTAGCCTCAAAAGAGGAGAGACTCCTTTCTTTTTATAGCACAGAACAATACATTATTTTATCCAACGTGCTATGGCCGTCTTGGTTGAGGATTTCCCCCAATTAAGTCCAAGTCCAAGATATCGAACCAACAATTGATTCGACTTCCTGAAGTTCTCGTCGTATCTAAATATTGAAGCACACATCTTACATCCAGGTTCTGGAACAACTTCTCCTAATCAGAAACTGCTCTAAGACCTTTGCCCAGGCCTGATTGTAGGAAGTCCAAAATCAATTTCAGGTTTGGAGGCATAGAAGGATCCCAGGAGTCTTCTACAAAACAGCAAAAAAGAATTCCACGACCTTAGATATATTTTCAACGTCACTGGTTTTCTACTGTGCATTGGGGTATTGAGGACAGCGTCAGAGAGACCTTTCCTTTTTAAGATGGCCCTCTCAACATCCAGGCCACCAGACGAACGTGAAGGATACTGGGATGTAGCACTGGACCCTGGGACAGAAGATCTGGAAATGGAGGGTCCAATAATTCTTCTGGAAACCAAGCCCTCCTGGGCCAAAAAGGTGCTATTAAGAGGACTTGAGCATTCTCCTCTATGGTTTTTGCCAGCACCTTCGGAATTATCGAGAACGGAGGGAAGGCATAAAGACCCCTGGACCATGGATTCAACAGGAGCGTCCACCCGCAGAGGCTGATCCTGAAAAGAGAGGGAGTAAAACTTCTTCACCTTTTTGTTTTTCTTTGATGCAAATAGGTCAATTATTGGAAGCCCCCACTTTGAACACCGATTCAGACAGCATTCCCCCCGTTTTAGTTTTTCTGTGCTCAGAAAGTCCGCTACCCGATTTTCTCTTTTATGTGCACAGCTGACACTTCAGATTCTCTTGGGCCTAAACAAAATTTTTCCTCGCTATTAGAGAGACAGACTTCTTGTCCCTCCCTGCTTGTTTAGATATGCCACCATAGTGGTATTGTCCAATAGGATCTTTATGTGGTTTATCCGTAGAGGGAGCAAAGGCCTTCAGGGCCTGCCAAACTGCACATAATTCCCACCTGTTGGAAGATGCAAAATCCAGGTTCCCATGCCATACTCCCTTACTTATGGCATTGATCCGCTTGTCGCCAATCCACTCCCCGGAATAGATTTTTCCGGCTGAGCCACCATGTTAGCGAGAGCTTTACACTGGTCTGGATACATATTCTCTTATTTAAGGAAGTCTGTATTCTGTCCCAAGAATAACAGAAAAAAATTGAAGGATTCTCAAGTGGGCCGGTGACCATTTTACTGATGGAACGGTGGATGTCGTCATGAAACCCAGGATTGCCATGAACTCCCTGATAGGAGCCTTGTTCATCTTTCGGAATCTCAGTATTCTGTGAATTAAGACTTCCTGCTTTTCTAAGGGGAGAAAAGACATTTGATGGGAATCCAGAAAAAAAAAACTTAGAAATATCCTTTTCAGATCTGGAAGCAGGGTTTGACATAGGAGCATTGACAATCCAACCCAGACCTGAAAGTGTGCTCAACACCATCTGAAGTTGTACATCCAGGTGCTTCTTCATTGGAGCGGTGATAAGGAAATAATCTAAATATGGAATGAACAATATTTCCTCCAGATGGAGAAACCTAGATACATCCGCCATGACTTGTAAAAATTGGTGTGGTGCATAGGCTGAAAGGAAGCACCTGGAAGCGGAAGTGATATATCTTCCCTTAAAAACCATTCTGCCATCCTCAAAACCTTTTGGTTATCCACATGAATCGAAATATGGTAATAGGCATCGGAAAGATCTATCTTCACCATGAAACAGTCTTTTGACAGGAGATTGATCGTGGCCTTCAATGTCTCCATTTTGAATTTCTTCTACACAATGCACCTGTTCAGATTTATAATGGCTTGGAAGGTACCATTGTGTTTCTTGACCAGAAAGATTGAATAAAAACCCTTTCCCTGCTCTTCTGGAGGAACTTGAACTATCACTTCCTTCTTCAGTAGAAGAGATTTGCAGATCGAGCCTTTTGGTCTTCTCCTTTCAACTTGACATTTTCCAGATATTTGTCAGGGGGAGTTTCCAAGAATTCCAGACGGCAACCTGAACATATTATTGAAAGCACCCAAAGAGGCATGAATTTTTTTCCCCAGGCCGAATTAACTGCTTTAGCCTTCCACCCACCGGACTTCCGGCGTCATTAAGAGGAAGGATGGGTGGATATGTCTGGATTGAATAGGAATCCTCTATTCTTACCCTTAGAGGAGTGCCAGGTGTAACTAGTCCTTTTCCTGGTCAAACTTAGGACATCTTTGGGGGCGAAATGTGAGTCTGATGAAAGGACATAAATTCTGTAAGAAAATCCTTCTTCCTATCTGAAGCTCTCCAGAATATCATCTAATGCTGTACCAAATACACGATCGCCTTCACAAGGAAAAGAACAAAGTCTATTTTTAGATGCTCTGACCTTAACCAGACCGCTCTGTGTGAAGCATTAGATAACGCTGCTGTTTTTGCCGACAGCTTAATGTCCGCTGAGGCATCTGCAAAGAAATGATATGCTTGCTTCAGAATTGAGATGGAAGCAAGGATGTCTTCTCTGGGAGTACCAGACTCAATATGCTCTTCAAGTTGCCCCAACTATAAAGACTGAGTCCTTGCAGTGTAAGTGGCCGAGATACCGGTCTTAACATGGCAGTAGAGGACTCCCAGGTCTTCAAGAAGAGATAATACCACCACCACCACCACCCCCCCCCCCCCCCCCCCCCCCCGGAGCTCCAGGTAGTAATAATTAAGGAGCGCAAACAGAGAGCTGTCACCAAGGAGGAGTAGTCAGAGTCCAAACCTGTGCATACAAATAAAGGGTGAAAAAAGGCAAATAGGAGGCTTACCGGGCTGGAGAGGTCAGTGGTTTTGCGGGCAGACTCATTTTCCGCTTGCAAGGACATGCTGCCAGACGAGGATGCAAGCAGCAGCCTAGGAAAAACCGAACGTTGCACTCCCGTGTTCTTCCTTCTTAAAAATCCCCTTCCTGAAAGATACTCCTGGAGTGTTCCCTGGCCCTGGGAACACCCCCCAACCACTGCAACATACATTTCCCATCCCAGGGACATGGCAACAAAGCCCGAGGGTAGCCAATACACGCTGGACTGACACCAAAAGGTAGGAGGAGCAGTATTTCATGCTCCACATCCCTCCTTCTGCCGAACAGAGACAACAAATCCAAAAGCCCTATGCTTGTTCCACGTCCCAAAAAAAAAAAAAAAGGACAGGAAAAAGAAGGTAAGAGGGAAGGGGCTTTTAAGTGCTGATCTCAGTTTTCTGTCCCCGAGAAGGCAGGGTACCCTCCAGTAGGTTGTGGAGGCATGGGAGAAAAAAAAAAAAAAAAATTCTAAATCTGAATTAGACTTACTGGTAATTCGGTTCCCATGAGATCACCATGACGGCATAACAAAGATTAACTGGGCAAACTGGGAATTGTAGTTTCACAACAGCTGGAGAGCCGCAGTTTGCCCATCCCTGCTCTAAAACATGTCACGGATATTTTCGGTAATGGGAAACACTCCGCCCCTTTTAACTCTTAAACCACCAAACATCTCCTCCTGGATGGAATGCGCTTTTTGAACCTCTTCCACCCCCATGGTGGCTCTTACTGCTTTCAAAAAGGTTAGACAGTTCGTCTGCCGCAAAGTAGAACTTTACTTCCTTCGGAAACTTCTCCTTCCGAAAAGGGGGTTTTCTCCTCCCATTGTCTAGCGGAAGAGGCATCACCCAAACATTCAGAATCAGATAGAGGGTGCTATTAGTCTGCCGTTTTGGTGGCAATGGTCCCAGCCTCAGACACTTGGGACAAAGACTTAATTTCCTCCTGTATCATGGATCTGAACTCGTCCCTTAGAGAGACATGCTCATCACAATGTTTGAATTATTATTTTTTTTACGGCACAAATCTGGCAATTTATTAAAGAAATAAATTTTGCTGTTTTTGTTTAGGTTTCTTCTGTGCCTTTTATCTATGAGGCGAGAACAGACCAGAAATAATATATACACACACAAAAATGCCACCAGCCAGAGAAGGGGGAGAGGGAAAAAAAAAAAAAAAAAAAAGGCACTTTCATAGAATAAAGGTGACCCCCCCCCCCTTATGTCCCAGTGCCTTAATAAACCGTGGGTAAAAACAATCCCCACAGGGAACTCACAGAAGGCAGAGAAGGAGCATCAAGCTCTCTGGGCAAATGCAGCTCAGGACCTGACATTGATCACCAGACCTCAGATCAATCCTTAGTCATGGCTCCCTGCTTTACCCAGCTGGCATTCTGATCCCTGGACACCACCTCCTGGACTCGCCAGAAGGGACGATGTTTAAGAGCGCTTAAACCAAGAGGGGCAAGGAGAATGCTGCCCTGGGAGCAGGTCCCAGATTAACCAGAGTGTATTCCCATCTCTCCACTGCTCAGCATTGGTACGAGACTGCCAGAGAACAGGGGAACCTCACGGAAAAGTGACACATCTCCATGGTGCCTTCCCCACAGGGCACTCCATATAAGATCCTTCTCTGCCCTGGCCTCTGTAGGGACAGGAAAAACCACTGATGTATGGTGGAGGGAGGGGGTGTTTTAATCTGTTCCTGCACCTACAGAGGTCAGGGGGCAATCTCCTTGTTATGCCATCATGGTGAGATGGAAATCCAAGTTTTTTTCCTACACATTTTGCCCTTCTGAATGCCCATTAACAGATTGCAACATTATGGAAACAATGCATTATGCCAGACCAGTCTCTTACAAAGTTTAAGTATCTATAGAAATCAGAGCGCCGTTCCTGATAAAGCGCTAAATACACTGCAGATAGATTTAAAAATTAGCATGTTGGATGTCTGGAGCAATCACTAGAGGGAGCATGGGAGTCTTTTAGAACTCAAATGTATGACCATAGCTCTCAAGACAGATCTGACCACAAAGATACTACAAAATTTAGCACAGAATTAACCCCATTTAGATTTAAACTCCTAGTTATAGATTAATCAGGATGCTTATTAAAATGTCCCCATACTTCATTGCTTCAAATCCATTACCCCCTCGTGTGGCATAAATTCTACTAGTCATTAACATTGCCAAATGTACAGCATTAGTTGCTGTTTCATGACTGGGTTCACACATTGGTCCCCAAACCATTAACATCCAGATTGAATTTCATTGTAAATCAGTTTGTACAACCACCAATTTGATTGGTAAGGAATACTTTTAAGCTGCAAAACCACACAACCATGAATAAAAACTGCTTTTAGTTTCAAGCAGAGATTGCACAAATTTTTTTTTATTTCAGAATAAAACTTTCCATTTTTGAGGCGTATTTAGCCATAGTACAAAATTTGCAGTAATTCAAATGCATAATACATAAGCCTACACTTTGTCACATCTGCTTTGGAGGCTGCGTTTGGGGCCTCCGATTGTAAAAAACAAAACAAAAAAAAAAACAAAAAAAAACCACTTGCATGCAGGACTTCATTTAAAACAGTGATTTGGTCAGCGCTTTGGAGCAGTGATTTTGAGCCAAATATCAGGTGTGGCGCTAGACAGAACTGGGGCAAATCTTTCCTTTACACACCTTATGCTGCTGGAGGCTCCAATAGTGGTTTTAGCTCACAATCATGGATGGAAACCACCAACTAAAAACACAGACATGTGAATGAGGCATTAGTCTGGTAAAATATAGGATCCCTAAGGCTCCATTCACACAGCCGTAATGTGTTTTGCAGACTGCCAGCACTAATAGAATAGGTCTATTCTTGTCTGCAATTGTGGACAATAGGACATGTTCTTTTTTTTCGGGAACGGAAATGCGGACCCGCATTTCTGGAGCCGGGCCGCACAGTGCTGTGTATACAGATCAGGAAGCGCTATGCGCTTCCTCTCCCCAGGAGAGTGCAGGTGCAGTCAGGTTTTCTACAGAAAAAAAAAAATTCCGTACGCCTCCCACAACGGCACTTCAGCAGGAGGATGGTACCCCACAGAAAGCAGAAGTTTAAATGCCTCCTCCCCATTGCCTTCTCCAGTCGTTTCCTGTCCCTTGGGATGAGTGGAAAGCAGGCAGGCTCCCTCCAGCCAAAGTTCCATGCGCCCAGCCTGTGGCGAGTATTCCCTGCTTGTCAGGGCTGTGGCAGAGTGGCAGGTGAGATACAGCTCCCTCTGCACGCTTGTGGCGCAAGTCCTGAGTTTAGGCAGCCCTGGACGGTGCTCAGGGGAAGCCAATTGCAGGGCCAGAAGGCACGCGAGATCCAGTCACGTGACCTCGGCCACACCATGTGATGCGCAGGCAAGTCAAGTGACCAGGAAGATTCAAATGTGGCAGCGGGAAGCCACAGTGTGTCTCCAGCAGAGCAGAGTGGAAATTAAATCTGGAAAAATCTAAATCCATCACCCAGCTGAAAGAGGACCTTTCTAGGTATTTCTGGATTCCAGCCAGATGACCCCCTTTTCTTCCAGAACAAAAGATTCGGGACATCAAATAAAAAAAAATTCAATTTTTTTTACGCCAGAGAAAAGGTCACGTTCCGAAGAATTATGAAAATTCTGGGACCCATGACTTCGATTCCTGCGGTAAGATGGGCCCAGGCTCACGGGAGACTACTACAGGAATTCCTGCTAAAACAGTGGAACAAAAGCATCTTCCTGGAAAAGGCTGTTACCTTACCTCCAAGGTTCAAGGTCTTCTTGGGATGGTGGCTGAACAAAACTCAGTCAAGGGGGTCCCTTGGAAGATCTACAATCGGATAGCGGTAACATAAGACGCAAGCAGGGCAGGCTGGGGAGCCCATTGTCAGGGTCAGCTGTTACAGGGGTCCTGGGATGCAGAGACCCTTCCCCTTTCTTCAAACGCCAAAGAGCTGCTGACCGTGTATATGGCCCTAAAAGCCCTGGCTCCAGTCATCCAAGGACAAAACTTAAAAATCCTCTCCAACAACTCCACCACGGTGGTATATCTCAACACCTTCTGTGCACGGGCAAAATCTTCAAAAGAAAGACGTTTCCACCATCTGGAAGCCACAAAATGACAGCGAAAATCTGACCGTCTTCTGGTCTAGTATGCAGACAGCATCAAAAATTACTATAGCCCGCTGGGTAAGAATGACCATTGCAATGGCCTATACAGTTAAGGGTCTTACTCCTCCAGAGGGTTTAAAAGCCTATTCAACCAGATCGATTTCAACCTCTTGGGCAGAATCCGCCTCCTTGTCTCAGATCGGCCAAGCCACTACATGGTCAAATCCTTCCACCTTTTTCAACCACTATAGGTTGGATGTTCAGTCCAATTCGGATTTGTCGTTCGGACGAAAAGTCCTGTCAGCGGCAGTCTCCCCCTAATGGATTTCTTTGTTATTCCTCCTGCTGAAGTGCTGTTGTGGGAGGCGTACAGAAATGATAATTACTCTTACCGGTAATTGGATTTTCCGTATAGCCTCCACAACTGCACTTGGTTTTTCCCACCCATTGTTTGCTTGTATTCTTTTGTCTATTATAACTTTATTCATATCTCTCTACAAATAAAAGGTTACTTCAGCATCATCTTGATTCCTTTGGTACTTACTGGAGAAGGTAATGGGGAGGAGGCATTTAAAACTGCTTTCTACGTTGTTTCCTGTCCCTGGGGGCAGGGCTCCCTCCTCCTGCTTAAGTGCCATTGTGGAGGCTATATGAAAAATGTAATTACCGGTAAGAGTAATCATCTTTTGTCACCCAAAATTACATAAAGTGCAACACCAAGCAATAAAAATGGCTTATGTCCCCCAAAATAGTTCCAAACGGTCACCTCATCCTGCAAAAAATGATACCAAGACAAAATTGGTCCAAAATTTTTGGTCACCTTGCCCCATAGTGTCTGAATGATCAAAATAAAATTATATGTACCCAAAAAATAAAGTTAACTCCCTGCAAAATACGACCGGCAGTAAAAAAAAAAAAAAAAAGTTCAGAAAATTCACACAAACCTAAATTTCTCAAAAATGCTTTATGTAAAACTAAAACAAACTAGACAAATTTGATATAATTGCATCCGTAACAAACTGCTCTATAAAAATGGCACATGATTGATGTACCTCGTCATATGTTGTAAATAAACAGCCATTTTTTGGGGGTACCTTTCCTCACAAAAACATGTGACATGGCATCTAAAAACCAGATCAGCAACATATGCCTTCCAAAAACCATGTGGTCCTTTTCTTCTTCGCCCTGTAGTATGCCCTTACATCAGTTTATGAATCAGGGTAACAAATATTGTTTTGTTTAGCATTTAACCCTCAGTGTGTTAAGAAAAATTTTTAATGGAAAATCTGCCAAAGAAAGTGAAGTTTAAAAATTTGATCTCCATTTTCCTTTAATTCTTGTGGAACACCTAGAGGGTTAACAAAGTTTGTAAAAACTGTTAAGTAACTTGAGGGGTGTAGTTTCTACAATGGGGTCATTTATGGGGGTATCCACTACATAAGCCCCACAAAGTGACTTCAGACCTGAACTGGTCCTTACAAAGTGGGTTTTGGCAATTTCTCAAGAATTGCTTCTAAAATTCCAAGCCTTCTAATGCCCTAAAAAAATAAAATTACATTCACAAAATGATGCCAACATAAAGTAGACCTGTAGAAGGTTAAGTAATAAATATTTTATGAGGCATCACTTTGTTTTAAAAGCAGAGGAATGTAAAGGTTTAACATTTATGGTACATTTGTTTTTTTCATAAAGGTGAAATATATTGACTCAAATTTATGACTATCATGAAATACAATTTCACGAGGAAAAAAAAAAAAACTGAGTGGCTTGGATAAGTAAAAACATTCCAAAGCTATTACCACAAAGTGACATATGTCAGATATGACAAATTAGGCCTGGTCAGGAAGGGAACAAATGGCCCAGATGTGAAGTGGCTAAAAGGGCACAAAAAATAAACTAAACTCCAGAGTTAAAAAAAAATGCAGTGCAAGAAATCTCATTATGTGAATTGTCATATGTAGAGCTGGCCATATACATCAGATAAGCTACCCACCAAGAAGTTTTGCTGCCAGCATGATTAGTCATGCTTAAGGACTTATTAAAAGTCTGTCGGTACCCTAATACCACTCTGGGAGGTTCCATAATGGAGCTTTAATAAGCAACCTATATATGTTTTTGGCATTCTGCTGTCAGTCACATTAAAATTGGGAAAACCCTCCCAAAAATATCACTTTAATTGTAGATTTTGAATGTGTCTGCAGTAAATCTTGTTGTACAACTCAGGGAACACAATTGCATTTTTTTAACCCCTCAGTTTATTATGCATTGGGTGTAGAAGACTTCTAGGCACAGAGGCATGCCAGTTAGTAGCCCATTTCTCCAGTGACCTACCTTGCTGCAGGAACCCTATAATCAATCTGCAGAGTCTTGCTGCTGTGTGATCAGGTACTGTATTTGCATGCATTTGTACATTGGACCCCAAAATTAATTTTACTAGGCTCACCTGTCCCTTGTTAAAACTCTTGACCCCCTTATTCTACTTCAAGACAAGCTGCCGCCATGTGAGAATAGAGCAATTTGTACAACACTATGGGTTTTCAGTTGCTTTAATGGGTCAGAAATTTCAAATTCACACCAACACTTCTTAAATAGTTTATATTTTATCCAGTATCACATTCTCAGAATCATTATTAGAGAAACAGTTTCTCTGTTCAAGCAGGAGACCTTTCATAATACTGAAAACTTCAATACCAAGCAGTAGACTGCAGCAAAACAAAATTGCACAATTGTTCATAGAGTACAGTAGACAAACCATACAGCATCTGAGCTCTTTAACTGAACATTAACTTAGACAGATTAATATATATTTTTAATTATTAATACCACACAGAAAAAACAAACAAACGATGCATAAATATATCCTTATTAAACAAGTTACAAAAATACTGGTACTTTTGCTCCATTTCCTCATAAGGTTGCATTATTTGGCAAAAAAACTGACTCTCCAATGAAAAAAGTTAACTAAAGTTGATGATCAGGTTAGAAGACTTTCAGACTGCGTTTGAGGTGGTGAAATGAGCAGCACATTAGAAGCATGACTAGATCAAAAAGGTCACAAGGTAGACCTTCTGAATCTGGTACACAAGCAACAGATCATTACCACACACTTAAATAGTAAATTCATGCAATAAAAGGTTGGTTGTAAGAGTCACAAATTAACAAAGCATGGCCTGGACTTGCTTGCTGTAACCATGCCTTGTTCTACCACAGTTTCAGAAGTCATGAGGCATCTTTATTTAGACTAAGTTAATGAAGTCACCCAGCTGACTGGTTAATATTCCACAGAAAGTCCAAACCAATTCAAGGGATTTGCTTGACGACTCCATGTTGGGAAATCTGGACCAAACATTCGGAGGCTTATGGAGAAATACAATGTTCAGTGAATACTTATTCATGTTTGGTACATCACTTCATGGAGAAAAAAATAAAAAATCCGAAAGGGGTTGGAGGGAAGGTTTCAATCCTAGACATAAAAAAATAAAAAATTTGAGTTTGATATTTAGTCAGCATGGTTTCATCCTGTTGCGTTTCCGTTTACAGAGCTGCTCTAATAGTCTGTATAGAGACAGGTCCTGATTTATCACACCTTCACTCCAGAATTCTGGCTTCAAAATTTCACATTTGCAGCTTTAGGCTCACTTACCCAAACATTGACTTTTGCATATTTTCTTTAGACCACCCACTCCAGTTTTGAACTATGGGTTGGGAAGTGGGCAGTTACCCATGTAAAAAGTTTCACTCCAGACTTTGAAAGTCACAAACTCCCTTTAGTAGGAGGGTGGCAGGGGTGCACCACCAATGAAGTCAGGTGAGGCAGCGGAAAGGCCATGGGTAATGAGCACTTTATTGTGGAATTGCTCATGTCTACATATTCAACTGCATTGCTGTACTCGGGACAGCAATACAGTTGAATGCTGCGACAGGGCATGGGAGTGATGTCTCCTTGGCCAACTGTTTCCGCTGCTAATAGGCTTTAGCCTTAGTTCTTGTAGCCCATCAGAGGCAGATATCCCACTGCCTGAGCAGTGCTGCATATAGCTCAGGGCATAGACCAGAAGTATGCTTCTAGCACTGCGTCGCTGACAACAGAATGAAGGCAAGTATTTGAGTTTATTATTTTTATTTAGCAGCATGGTGTTGGACCACAGTGGGATGGGGGTCATTTTGTAATCTGAGAAAGCACTATGGACATGGTGGCTGTAAAAAAGGACCATTTTTTGTACTGGCACACATAAGGGGACCACTATGGGGATATCCATTGTACTGGGGGCACTAAAAGAGAGCATTTTTGTACTTAGTGCACATTGTAAGGGAGTGTTTTTTGTACTGGCACATCATGGAGTATTTTGTATTGGCATGTGTAAGAGGGTATATTTTTGTACAGGCACATTAGGGGGAATTATGACTGGGGCACTATGGGACAAAATGGACACTACTACCCCATAGTGCACTCTGGCAAATAATTACTATTGGTGGGACTGGTAATTGCATTTTCAGGGGGATTATCTGTTTCTGCAGTATAGTACTGGAAAGCACAGTGGGCACTGTATTAGAGGTGGCAGGATGGGGTATTCAGAAGGTGTTGAGGAGGATGGAAAAGTAGTTGTCAAACTCTGCAGAGATGAGAAGTCTGAAAGAAAGCATGGTGGTCTGGTCTGAATGGAAAAGATAAAGAACGTCTACAGAGGACACAATCGCTGAATGTACAGAGTATGTGGTGCTGTATTAACCTTATGTTTTGTAGCTCTGTAAGTAATGTTTTCCAAGGTGGTCTTTAACAGTAAGGCAGGAGGGAAGGTCAGTGATGGCGAACCTATGGCACGGGTGCCAGAGGCGGCACTCAGAGCCCTCTGTGGGCACCCGCACTGTGAAAGAAGTATGGTGTACCAATATGCCTTAGACTTTTCCTGCCATTCATCAGCGCAGAGCGCACCATGAACAGCACAGGCAGGATTTAATAGCTAAATGATAAAGTACATGGAATATGTACTATATTGAACTATAGTAGTCAGGTTAAATTGCCGATTGGTGTTGGTACTTTGATAAAAAAGTGGATTTCGGGTTGCAGTTTGGGCACTCTGCCTCTAAAAGGTTTGACATCACTGTTAGGTTAAGAAACTGGCATGGTGGGGCAGTTTGTTTTTGCCTTAGGCAGCAGAAAGGCTAGGTGCACCCCTAGAGGGTGGAGTAAGAAAACTGGAGTAGCTTTTCTGAGCAAAGTAGTGTTTAAAGTGGACCAGTCACCATGAAGTGCAATGCAATCTGAAATACCATTTTATTGAGCAGGTGATAATGAGAAGATTTGTGGGAACAGATTCAGTAAAACCTGCAATTTATAGGTTTGTGAATCTTCACAAAAATATAGCAATATGCTCATCTTCTCCTGCTCTACAAACATGACACTTTCAGATTGCATTTTGTGGTGGCAGGTCCTCTTTAAAAGGAAAACAAAACGATCAAACTGACATTTGATAAATCTGGCATAAAGTATGCCAACACAGACTCGAGCAAAACTGACTTAAATTATCCTAATCTTTAATTGCTCCCGTGGATAGCATTTTGGCCTTTAGAAACTTCTACAAATCGTTCAGCCCTTTCTTACATTCTCAAAATAAAGTACAGTAATCTGTTTACAGAAGAATTATATACAGTGCTTTACTTACCAAAGAGCTTTTAGCAGAATTGGCGCGATTTCCATCCTTGCTGGGTGGCTTCAGATGGTGGATACCAACGCATCTGAGAATGAAAAACACATATTCTTACATTCCAAGGCAAATAGATACCAAATACTGTTGAGTGCCAATGAAGACAAGGATTGTTAGAGTTATGGACTGAATATTTGGCTTTGTGGGACATTCCGGCCTATCAAAATGGTACCAACATCTTTTCAATCTGTATTATATAATGGAAAATAAAAGCTAGACCTTATACTTGTTAGCTGAAGCCTTTCAGCCCTGAAAGTTTTTTGCGTTTTCATTTTGTGCTCTGTCTTCCCAGAGCCATAACTTATTTGTCTGTTCACATAGCCATATGAGGGCTTGTTTTTTTTATGGGACAAGATGTATTTTCGAAAGCCACCATTTATATTGCATATGATGAGGGTATGATTCCAGTTTTACGTTTTTTTTTTTATTTAAGACTTGATGTACAATAGAACTGACCGGTTACTTTTATTCTACAGGTCAGTATGAATCTGGCAATACCTTATATTTATAGGTTTGTGTTTTGATGCACGCTTAGATGCCGTGACTGCATCTGATTGGTTAAATGTCCACGACCAGCATTACTGCCAGTTGCTGACACGAGCTGCAGGTGTCTGCTATATGAAGCAGGTGGCCACCATCTTTAAAGATGCGGCCAGCACTGTACTATCACAGCGCTGGTCGGGAAGGGGTTAAAGTGCTAAAGAACATCTTTCAGTGTCATAGCACCTGGTTTGAGGCAGTAGCACTGCATTGGAATATACTGACATCTGTCATCTAATGACTACATTTATTGCAGAAGACAAATAGCTAGCCAATGATTGCATGTTAGTCACCTAGGGTAAATACAAATTAAAATGTATGGGCCTCCCTGCATGTGGAAAAATGCCTGTAATATTTGGCAAATCGCAAAACAAAAGCTGTCTGGGCATGATGGAAGTTAGTTTTGCAACAGCTGGAGGGCCATACGTTTTACATCCTTGTGCCATGACATTAATTTTATCCAGAAAAAAAAATGTAAATGTGTGCCTGCATTGAAAGGTGGGTAGGCTTAGACTTGTGACTGCTGCATTCAAGAAGCACATTTCTACTTTATACAAATAGATACCAGATCCCCAAGATTAAATGGAAGCAAAAATGCAAATTTCACCTTTGTCACATTAGCATGGTTAATTTATCTACAGCCAGGTCTGGAAAATTGGCTGTTCTATAAAAGTAGTAAGCCAGTCTTGACAACTTAAGGCCTCATGCACATAACCGTTTTGGTCCGCATCCGAGCCGCAGTTTTTGCGGCTCGGATGTGGACCCATTTATCTCATGTTCTATTCTTGTCTGGTTTTTGCGGACAATAGGCATGACTACAATGAGCCGCCCATTCTGCAAATTGCGGAAGGCACATGGGCGGCTTCCGTTTGTTGTGCATCCACGGTTTGCTGACCGCAAAAAAAAAAAAAAAAAAAAAGCCAGTCGTGTGCATGTAGCCTAAAGGGAAGTCCAGCCTTTCGTACTTCAAGGATCACCATGGTTTTGGAGCACTGAGTAGTACTGCAGATAAGGACTTATGTTTTTCAGACTGCTCCCTTCACCAACATAGTCGTGGCCAAAAGTGAGAATGACAAATATTAGTTTTCACAAAGTTTGCTGCTAAACTGCTTTTAGATCTTTGTTTCAGTTGTTTCTGTGATGTAGTGAAATATAATTACACGCACTTCATAGTTTCAAAGGCTTTTAGCGACAATTACATGACATTTATGCAAAGAGTCAGTATTTGCAGTGTTGGCCCTTCTTTTTCAGGACCTCTGCAATTCGACTGGGCATGCTGTCAATCAACTTCTGGGACAATTCCTGACTGATAGCAACCCATTCTTTCATAATCACTTCTTGGAGTTTGTCAGAATTAGTGGGTTTTTGTTTGTCCACCCGCCTCTTGAGGATTGACCACAAGTTCTCAATGGGATTAAGATCTGGGGAGTTTCCAGGCCATGGACCCAAAAGGTCAAATGGCACGGTGCTCCATCGTGCTGGAAAATGCATTGTTTTTCACCAAACTGTTGTTGGCTTGTTGGAAGAAGTTGCTGTTGGTAGCCACAATATCCTTGCCTGTGAAGCCATTTTTATGCAACGCAATGATGGCTGCACGAGTTTCTTTGCAGGTCACCATGGTTAACATAGAACAATGATTTCAAGCACCACCCTCCTTTTGACAGGTCAAGTCTGCCATTTTAACCCAGTCAGCCTGACAATGATCTAGGCTGGAGATCATTGTCAGGCTGATTGGGTTAAAATGGCAGACTTGACCAGTTAAAAGGAGGGTGGTGCTTGAAATCAAGTTAATTTTCATGGCAAAGAAGGACTATGCAATTCATCTGATCACTCTTCATAATATTCTGGAGTATACACAAATTGCCATTCTAAAAACTTAAGCAGCAACTTTTCCAATATTTATGTAATTCTCAAAACTTTTAGCCACGACTGTACAGTTATACTAAGCTTCCATACAGAATGGAGAGGAGTCTGGACTCCTGTAGTATTACTCCAAAATCAGTGATAGGCTCCCTTTAAATGTCTCCAGCAGCATTTTGTACCTATATAAGGCTGAGACCAGATGATTGCTGAGCAGAGTATATGATCAGGAGGGTGGCAGCCGACTGCTAGAGCCCATGTGTTTACCTGTTTGAGTTGAGGAACTCATGCGACAACGGAAGTTTGTCAATTGGAAAGCAGAATGTTGGTCACATGACAGTTCAGGATCAGAAGGGAGGTTTTAACCCACAGATCACTTATAACTTTTTTTTGCAAGTGACCCCCGAAAACAGTTTCACAACTGAGCCTTCCAACACCAACTACAGATGTGGAGGTTTGGCCAGGCTTTCAGATTACATCCCTTGCGCCACATTTATTAGGTGTGAAGAAAAAAAAACATTAAAAAAATAAAATAAAATTAAAGATGCATCTCCCCCCAGTGTACCTTCACTGAAATGGGTTGCAAATACAATGCACTTGTAGAAAGTGTATTACTGTGTGCCAGTGTCAAGTTTGCCACAGCTGTGCTTTGCAAATCCAGTCTAAAAAACGAACCTCAAAATACACCTATAACAGTAACCTCCCCCCATGCTTTGTACAGTTAATGTCCAACTTTTAGCCTACAGAGTCAAGACCACTTTACAGTGGTACAACCACCATCACATTGCTTCAATACCAAGTCACTCCAATCAAAACCAAGTACAGCTGCACCCAGGGACACATTCTCTACTAGTGCTATATACACAGACTAAAGATTTGCGCTGCACAAGTACTGCATGTCTGGCACTAGTAGCTTTTCATGTGTAGGTAGCCAAGTACTACCACCCAGATGGCATCCTCAGGAGGGGAGGGTGGTAATTAGAGCCACAGACCCTTGCTGGGATCTATATTCAGGTTTACAGAGTGGGTAAAGTGTCAACATAAAAAAGTTAATATCCCTTAGAAGTCTCGTCCCTGACTTGTCCTCATTTTCTTATGCTTCCACTGCAAATAGCACATATGGAGTTCATTCCATCCATCTTAGTGGGAACAGGAAACACTTGTTTGTCACACGATTTTTAACCCTAGATATCTGCCCCCTGTATGACTTATGATAGGAGTCAAACTGCTCAAGAGTCAAGAACTAACAAACAGTTTCATATATTCAGCAGCTTCTAACAAATCATTTTTCACCAGACCCAATACATGTTTAAACCACCTTGCCTGGTTGAGTAGCCTCCTCAGAAGTAATACCACTCCTCCCTGCGGCCATTGATAAGAGCTTGAGCCATGTTTTTAGGTCTGCAAACATTTCATTGTTTGACTGGATTTAAACTATGCAGAACTCCCTTAAAAAGATCCTTTACCCTGAAGATTGGTTTGTAAAATAAGCAATTGAGGATTACACAACTACCCAATAGCCATTTCAGACAGATGTTTTCTGTTCAGTCTGTTTGTGGCAAGAGCAGGGGGGAGGGAGAAGGAGATAACATTCCTCTGCTAAGCAACATCATTCTAGGAGTAAATCTACGTCAAGGGTGAAACTACAAATTTAGACAGTTTTCTTAGGGACAGCATAGCCAAGGGAAGAACTCTTGTAAACTCTGGATTTAAGAAAGGAGATGCATTAAGTAGTTTTAGGAGCATTATTTAAAAAAAAAAAAAAAAAAAAAAAAACACACACGCAAGTCATAAGAAATGGTTAAGGGCTCCAAACCATACAACATTCATCTCAGTATTTGCAATTCCAGGGTTCTGTTCCTATGCGGGATACTGCTGGTGCCCGATGGATCTCATTGCCCGTATGATTAGCAGTATTTATTCATCAGATTGCTTTTGCCACAGACAGAACACTGGAATTGCAGATGCTGATCGGCATGTAGCCTTAAACCACATGACACTTACAGAAACAGTGGCAAGTAATGAAGAACCAACTACACAAAAAATAAATAAATGCCAAAAACAGGATGATGCTAACGCCACTTTCTATGCTTTAAGTACTCAGAATACCAATTTTTTTAGAACTCTGCATTGAACCATAATGTTTACTCTACTTAGGAACTGGGAGTTACCATCCCCCTTAGTGTTTAAGGGCATTCCCCTTTGACACCAACACCATTTAATCAGTGCCAACAGTGGGACACAAAACTGACAAGATTGTTAACACTCAGTTTTATTCATAGGATATAGATTCACCCAACATACACAGTGCAACATTTCAGCTCCTCCATGTTGCACTGTGGATGTTGGGTAAATACCCTTAGATTTATACTGGAGTGTTTCCCTATAGTTTTGGGGGATCTGGATTCCTTTGGAGCTTGAACCAGAGTTTTACCTGTTACTGTGCTCCATCACAACCTCATTCCGTTTTATTCATATATTTTGAACATTACCCCCACTGATCAGATACTGACTACCTATCCAGAGTAATCAGTAAAAACCCTTTAAATCACTAAAATGTGCGTTTGCGATATATATATATATATATATATATATATATATATATATATATATATAGAAGCGTAAACCTGCCCTTATGAATGCTGATCTGCCATTCATGATCACAACAAGCTCAGGCCCAAATGGTATAACTAATACCTTAGCAAATAGACTCAATTGTGATGTTTAAGAGATTCTTCACCAGTGTAGTTCAGTTTGGCATGTCACTTCTAGACTACAGATTAATAGATGATGAAATAAACCAAAAGGACTTTCTTGTGAAATTGCTCCAAGCAGTCTTAGGTTAGTAGGTGAATATAATGTTTAACTACTTAAAAGCAAATGGCTTACTTATTTCTTCCATGTTAGGATACAATGGAATGCAAGAACATAAGGGGAAATTGGTTGCTAGGGACAACTAAGCCAGTTTTCCAGTTTTGATAAACCTCCCCGTAGTGTTCTGCTTTGGGCGCTCAAGACCTATCCCTCGCTCACGCAGCAAGATTAGCTTTTTCTTTGCATCTATACCCAACACATCTATGTTGTGTGGTAGATTCACTGCAGGACTCATACAAACTTCAGTGGGATTTGTACAGCTTCATGCAAATCTGCAGAAACAATCAATCATTTATAAGGGAAGAGGTTTGTCACATTAGTCAAGAACAAGGAGCACCAAGCATAGTAAAGAGCTATAGTTTATGAATAGCTATGCACTTCCATGGAAATTATGAAAACAGCCATTTGTTGTCTCACTGTTGGGTTTATGATACGCCCTTTCCAGCTAAATTATCCCAAAAAAAAAAATTTGACTTGGCAGCAGGCTGAACATTTTTTACCTGTGCATGTAGAGCAGCAGCTGCAGCCGCCGCCGCTGGGTAAGTAAATGCAGCGTGAGGGATTGCTGGTGCCAGCTCTGCAGTGTACAGTGGATAGGGAGACCAAGCTTCTGGTGAGGCTGGGATCAGTGCAGCACCCGTTAGGTCATCTAGAGGAAAGCAAAAACAATTTTATTTTTTATTTTTATTTTGTACACTTCATTCTAGAAACCATTTTAAACTTCAGCCTAATGCCAGGGAAAGACCATATGTAAAGCAGCAGGCAAAAATCTTCACTTCATCTAAACACAAGCCTGGAGAAGCCTTTGACAACCTACACTGAGCGTTACACAATTTCAAGGCAAATTGAGAAGGCTGAAGAGAAGGATTAACAATGGGAAAAGTTGCAAAAATGTGCCAGAACAACAAGTTGAGGTTATGACTAGTGCCTGCAAAATAATTACATGCAGAAGTTGAACGGCCAGGATCTAGTGCTGCCAGTAGCAGGCAATAAACTAGTGGCAACTCCATAGTAATGCACACAAACATCCTGCACAGACTGGGTCATGAGCGCTGCTGCAGCTAAAGAGCTCAGCAGTGATGTGTCCCTGTCCATGCAGGGACCAGAACCATTGTGAAGACAGGTCAAGATCCACATAGCCAGAATAAAGCAGTGGGGAGCAGGAAAGTACTTTACAGGTCTGGGGGAGTGGGGGTGAAATTTTAAAATACCACCTAGAGGCTCTGCTCTCCACATTGATTAATGAGGTCCAGCAGATATCTGGCTGCTTTCTGGCATAAATACCAGGTTTAGTCTGGACAAAAACCAATTACATGTAACTTTGTCAAACCAACAGCCGGCATTTGTGCAGAGTCAGGCAGCTGGATCTGCTTGACACAGATGTGAACGCGGTGCAACTCGTGTGCAATCTGACAGGCAAATTTACTGTCCTTACCACAGCATCATAGACTACTATTATGCAGTGACTTCTGGTCAGACGAGAAATTTTGTCCAGGAAACATTGCCATCACACGCTTGTCCAATACTGGCCATAGGCTATCAATTAACGAGGTTGCCCAGTTTATATTACTAGCGGCACATGTATGCAGCTAGTAAAAGCCATTACTAAACTATTGGCATTGATCTCTTGAATATGAATAAACTCATTTTTAGGACTTGTGCACACAGCTGTAAGTATTTTGCAGTCCACAAAACAATCCTAGCCAAGTGAAGGCCACCATTTATTTTTTAACCTGCCAAATAGGACATGTTCTATACGGAAATGAATGGGTCTGCATAGGATTTGCAAAAATATAGATCTGATGCAGACAAAAATATGGCCACATGCATGTCCCCTAACCTGCATGCTGGCCTTCTGCTGGAAACATTGTTTCCATTCACTTACACTGGGGGATGGACAAGGAATTAGCATATACAGTCCATTCCCAGTATAAAATGAATGGAGGCCACGTTCCTACAGCAGAACTGGCCTCTCAGGTCGGGGAGCTCAATGTAAAAATGAATTGTCAGACATCATTGCCCATAGTTTAATAGTGCTTATTACTAGCTCCCTGAAGGTACTGTTACCAGTACATGTGTAGCCAGTAAAATACACTGGCCAAACCCTTTAACTACTGCAGTTTCCTTAACCGGATTATTTCACAAAAATCAGTTTCAGAACTTACATGGATCTCGTGCAATGAAGTGTGCTCCAAGTGCAGGGTGGAGGTGTGTGGGGTTAGGTGTAGCCATTAATTTGTTCTTGGCCATCTTTGTGTTGGCCTTCGCAAACTCTAGTCTTAAGGTCTGTGGGTTCTCCGGATCAAAACGGATACCCTAAGGAAAGCAAAGTACCAATGGAACGTCTTAATGGACCCAATAGCATTACAAGATTCAACAATTTAAGAAAAAGCCATCATGCAGCTTCTAGTACAAAGACTCACAGCTTTATTTAATATTGCCAACATACATAGTGTGTTGCAAAACTTACATCAAGAAAAGTTGGTAAAAGATGTTAAGGCTTCAATAAATTATACAGCTAAAAACACACCTTTGTTAATATTAGTTTATAGATGTGAGTAAACCAGTGGATAATAGATTAGTAAATTCTGGATCTTCTATTACGACTGATGTGCCACTTTTACTATTCTTGTTAGACATCAATGAATTGCTAGCAGTCTACAATGAAGGTCCTGCTGCACATTACCAGTCAGGGAGTGTCCCTGTACAGCCCAACACTATCCAATCAGTGCTGCCAGTGTCAGACTGCAGGGAAGCTACCCAAGTGGCAAAACCCAGCTGGACCTTCATTGCCAGCTGCTAGTACTGTATTTTTCAGTCTTTAAGACAGGCACTTTTCTTTCCTGAGAAGTGGGGAAAATGTTAGTGTATCCGATATGCTAGAAAAAAAAAATTGCAGTAAAATCCAGCTTCCAATAAAAACTGACTTTATTGTATCGTGGTAAAATCTATCACAAGATTCACATGTACAGTTCATGCATTTGACCACGTACTCTGTTCTTACTCATGACAAGACCCCTTCCATATAACCATGCCCCCCCACCAATCAAATCAGGACTCAGTGTCACATGGTAAATTGGACTGGGCCACTCAAAACATGGAAAACAGAAGAAAATCCTAGATAAAATACAAAAGACAACACTAGTGATGCTGTAAAAATCTAATTGTGCTTCTTGTTCAGGCCTGTGGGAGAGCAGCCTCCTAATTTACACATCAATTAAGCTTCTCCGCTAAAGTTTTCATCCATGATCTCTGCTCCTAACTGGAAGCGCAACTCTCCCCTCTCTGAACTGAGAAGGCTTTTACATCACCTTTATGGACAATGGCAAAATGTAAGCTCACAGCAGAGACCTTAAGTGTGTGAAATATCCAATAGGTGCTCACACAAAAGTCCATAGTTTTGATTTGTTGTGCACCCTACATATTGCAGGGAGCAGTCTTTGCAGGTAATCAGATATATTGCAAAACTCTTGTTGCAATGTACATGTGCTTGTCCCGACTATGTACAGCATCAGGACATAATGCACACTTAACTGCGCAACATCAGGTCACAGTGCAGCAGGAAGAGCATGCCAGATCTCCTAGTCTGATCAAAATATTCCCCCTTTAACCCTTTCCCGACCAGCACTGTAATAGTAAGGCAGTACTATTACAGCACGCTGATCGGGCGGGTGCAGTTGCTGTGTCCGCCCGATCAGCAGCAGGGGTCCGGCAGTCACCGATGGCCGGCGCATACAGCAGGGCTTCAGAGAAAACAGATGCCGGCGCATTAACCCTTGATGACCGCAGCACGTGCGATGTGTGCAGAGGCAGAGAGCTTTTATCAGGTCCCTGTGCTGCTGTACTGAGGCATTGTGGCTGCCTTCCGGGAGAGCATGTGAGGTCCAGCCCTCTGGACCTCACAGGCAAACAGGCAGTGTATTACAGTGTGCAATACGCTTTACAGCCAATGCATTACAATACAGAAGTACTGTGATGCATTGTAAAGGGATCAAACTAGGGGTGCACCGAAATTTCGGCGGCCGAAAATATCGGCCGAGAATGCACCTAATCTGTTTCTGCCGATATTTTTACATATCGGCCGGAAATAGCGGGGAGGAGCTGGGGGCCGGTGCGTTCACTGTGCTCCGGCCCCCAGCTCCAGTAGTTATAAAATGTTGTACAATTAATAAGCATTCTATTAATTTGGCCCCCCTCTGCAGTATTACATTCAATACAGCCACATCCTACTCACAGGGCTGTGCTGGCCGGCCGGGCAGACTAGCGGCAGCATCACGACTGACGTCACATGCCTGCGCCGCCTCCTTCATTCAGAAAGTAGGCCGGGCACATGACGTCAGTCGTGACGCTGCTGCTCCTCTGCCCGGCCGGCCAGCATTAAGATGACAGCCCTGTGAGTATGATGTGGCTGTATTGAATGTAATACTGCAGAGGGGGGCCAAATGAATAGATTTCTTATTAATTGTACAACATTTTATAACTACTGGAGCTGGGGGCCGGAGAACAGTGAACGCACCGGCCCCCAGCTCCTCCTCCCAGTTCCTCCCCGCTATTTTCTATTAATCTATTAATTGTACAATGGGGGCTGTGGATGGCACTGTTATGGGGTGGGGGTCTGTGGATGGCACTGTTATGGGGTGGGGGGGGTCTGTGGATGGCACTGTTATGGGGTGGGGGGGGGGTCTGTGGATGGCACTGTTATGGGGTGGGGGGGGGTCTGTGGATGGCACTGTTATGGGGTGGGGGGGGGGGTCTGTGGATGGCACTGTTATGGGGTGGGGGGGGGGGTCTGTGGATGGCACTGTTATGGGGTGGGGGGGGGGGTCTGTGGATGGCACTGTTATGGGGTGGGGGGGGGGGGTCTGTGGATGGCACTGTTATGGGGTGGGGGGGGGGGGTCTGTGGATGGCACTGTTATGGGGTGGGGGGGGGGTCTGTGGATGGCACTGTTATGGGGTGGGGGGGGGGTCTGTGGATGGCACTGTTATGGGGTGGGGGGGGTCTGTGGATGGCACTGTTATGGGGTGGGGGGGGGTCTGTGGATGGCACTGTTATGGGGTGGGGGGGGTCTGTGGATGGCACTGTTATGGGGTGGGGGGGGTCTGTGGATGGCACTGTTATGGGGTGGGGGGGGTCTGTGGATGGCACTGTTATGGGGTGGGTGGGGGTCTGTGGATGGCACTGTTATGGGGTGGGTGGGGGTCTGTGGATGGCACTGTTATGGGGTGGGTGGGGGTCTGTGGATGGCACCGTTATGGGGTGGGTGGGGTCTTTTAAAAGTATTTGGGCAAAAAGGCAGTTTCGGTTTCGGTCAAGGGGTATCCTGAATTTTCGGTTTCGGACCAGAATTTTCATTTCGGTGCACCCCTAGATCAAACCCTAGTCATATTTGGTATTGTTGTCTCTAACAACCTGCTCTATAAAGATACCACATGATCTAACCTGCCAGATGACACTAATAAAAAAAAACTGTGCCAAAATAGCCATTTGTTACCTTGCCTCAAAGGGTAATCTAGAGAAACCGAAAATTAGATGTACCCTAAAATAGTACCAACAAAACTGCCACCTTATCCTGTAGTTTCCAAAATGGGGTAATTTTTTTTTTTTAGTTTCTACTCTAGGGGTGCATCAGGGGGTCATCAAATGTGACATGGCAGCTTAAAATTATCCCAGTGAAATCTGCCTTCCAAAAACCACATGGCGTTTCTTGGTGTGCCAATACAGCAGTTAACGACCACATATGGGGCATTTCTGTAAAATGCAGAACCAGGGCAATAGAGTTCTTTGGCTGTTAACCTTTGCTTTGTTAGCAGAAAATAGAACACTTGCCTAAAAAGTGAAATTCTGAAAGTTAATCTCCATTTAACATTAATTCTTGTGGAACACCTAAAAGGTTAATAAAGTTTGTAAAACCAGTTTTGAATACCTTGAGGTGTGTAGTTTCTAAATGGGGTCATTTTTGGGTGGTTTCTATTATGTAAGCCTCACAAAGTGACATCAGACCTGAACTGGTCCTTAAAAAGTGGGTTTTGGAAATTCAGAAAAATTAAGACTTTCTTCTAAACTTCTAACGTCCTAAAAATAAAATGGCATTCACAAAGTGATCCAAACCATGAAGTAGACATATTGTGAATGTAAAGTAATAACCATTTTTTGGAGCTACTACCATTATAAAAGTAGCAAATTTCCAAATTACAAATTCCCCTAATTTCTCCAGATTTTTGGTAAATTTGGCATTTATAAATAATGAAATTGTTTGACTCAATTTTACCACTGTCATGAAGTACAATGTGTGATGAAAGAAACAGATCTCAGAATGGCCTGGATAAGTAGAAGCGTTTTAAAGTTACCACAAAGTGCCACGTCAGATTTGCGCAAAAAAATAAAAAAAAAAATAAAAAAAAAATAAAGCCTGGGCAGAAAGGTGACAACTGGTCTGGGGTTGAAAGAGTTAAAACCTAGGGGTGTTATGGACAGATGCATCTTATAGATCAAAAGATAGAGTAATTAATTTGTAACTTCTAGCAGGACTAGAGGAACATAAAGTCCTAAGAATAGATACTCCAGATTTACTACAAGGGGGATGCAGGCAGTTGCAAAAACATCAGGAGAAGATACAGGTCCTTAATTCCACTACCACTTGAATTGAGATTGGTCACTTACATTTAAGGCATTCTTTGCAGCTTCCGCACCGGCCCTGTTGTCAAAGGTGACAAAGCCTACAGGCTGGAGTAAAAAGAAGAGTGTAAAAAAATACTGATGAGAAACAAAGTAAAAAACTGTCTTACAGAGGAAAGGTTACCTGTTTTGAGGTTAGCTTGATGAGTGATCCTTCATAACCCTAAAAGCAGAAGACAAATTAAAAGAATTGGCTTCAGAGAAAGGCAAAGCTTGTGGTGTTATTGCAGCATTGGGAAGTGGATGTGCTGGACACTAGGAAAGGGGAGATCTGCATGACTAATCAGGGACAGCAGTGACAAGCTGCAGAGGGAGTGTATCTGCACCCTCTGCGATGGGGTGGTGCTGTGGTCCCAAGTAGCAGAACTGAAGTTCCCAGCAGTGCCTAAGGCTGTGCTCCGTCAGTGTGGAAATTTGTGCTTACGCTGTGCAATTTTGACCGATGAGATTAAAAGAAATTGACATGGGCATACAAACTTTAAAATGCCATATAATACACAACCCTGTGAGCTGTATCTACTTGGTGACAATTTAGCATCAGTTTAAAGCAGCAACAATAAAATACATTTTAAAGTGTAAAATCCAAGTCAATTTTGCCCATCATTTGATTCATGTATAGTGGCAGAGTGGTGGAATCTGAAATGGTACCTTTCACTGTAGTAAGACCCCCAGTTCAGGCAAAGAAGGGAAGAGAAAAATACACCAGTTACCTCTTTTAGAGCTAAGGGATTGTAGCCATCTAGCATTTGAGAGCCTACCCCTCCCCTTAAACACTGGGAGATAACTCCATATATGCTGTATTGTATGTCCTTGTAGTTTGATCACAATTTAATATTAAGATCTTTTGTAAGTGGGGTAGGCAAAGCTTCCAAGACATGTAGTTTACTATATCAGATCACTTTTAGAATGCTTAGAGGGGTTGTGCAGGGAGTGCCGTCTTCTCTTCAAACAGCTGATCGACCCCAGTTAAGATATTGATGACCTAACCTGCAAAACCCCCTTTAATGCCAGCCTTTGGGTAAAATTTAGTTATGAAAGCAAAGCTACTGTACATTCAGTTGCCCAGTTCAGACCTGTAATTAAGCTTATCGTAACATTTTGGTACCAAATTTCACAGTGGAGGCTGATCCTACCTTAAACGGGCGGAAAAGTAAGTATAGTTCCCTGGGTTTGATGTCTATTGGAAGACCACTGACAAAGAGCGTTCTGACCTGTAAGTTAGAAAATAGACAGTCAAGTACATTAATACATACTCTGAAGCTTTCATACTACACACAATTGCCCCATAGTTATACAAATTCCCCCTACGTGGAGCTTTAGGGGGACTAGCACACCAGTCAGATGGCTAAAGTATCTTCCATTATGGTGGTCAAGGTCTTTACCGGTAAGATTTATAGCATGCAAAAAACAGTATAGTAGTGATAACATCTCTAGCATGGGTCGTTTCCCAATGCATCTGGGGCCACCAGACCCCCCCCCAGCATCCTCAGACTAAAGGGGTCAGAGCCGCTCTTAGTTTGGTGACCATTTGGTATGCTTCTCAATCACAAAAAAAAAAAAAAAAAGTAGGTATATTTGTAAATTAACTACTTAATGTAAGAGTGGTCTTGTGTATCAGATTGAGGAAATATAGGTAGTTGGTCAACGTTCATCATCAATTGCCTATAAGGAACCATATTTCTGGATTAACGAATAGAGTATTACCAGGCAATGAGTAGGGCTTTGCAAGTTAAACACCAATGCAATATAAATACAATAAAAACAATTAAACACATTGCTTTATGTACATTTTCTTTAGTAGTGCCCCTGGCGTTTACACTTCTGGCCCATGGTGGGCTTCCTTCTGAGTGTGCTAGAGTGATTGCCTAGTGAAGCAGCCCACACACCTTTCCTTCATCCCCCTCCTGAAGGCCATCCATCATTTCATTCACTGGATAATTAAACACCAGATGCATCTCTGGAACTATGATCTACCACAGATAAAGGTCCCCAATTAACTGCTGCCCACACAGAAATGGAAGTCTTCCAGATTAAGAGTTTAGTTTGTTGGCTATCCCCTTTAAATCAGAACTGGTCAAAGATGGCGCAGTCTGCAGGCAGCACGAATGCCAACCTGCTCTGTGTATACAGAAATGGCTGTCACTGATGACTATACACAGGGCAGACTTTGAGGTAGTCTGGTTTTAAATGATTACATTTAGAGAAAAAGGGATATTGAACAATTTTCTAATATACATATATTTATAATTTTAGTCCTGTAAAATGCATCATAGGAGAGCTAGATAAGACTAAACATCCATCTTGTGAGCAGTCATGTGACTCAATTATGTGGCCTGGCTTTGTTAACTTCCCAGGTATCCAACAGGTGAATAGTAGTATATTGGGGCAGAACATGCATTATATACCCAGGGTCAGCAACCCAGCTGCTGTGAAACTACAGCTACCAGCAAACATGCTCAGCTGTTCTAACTCCTGTAGACATGAATGGAGCACTTTGGGAATTGTAGTTTCAGAACACTTGGAGTGCCGGAGTTTGCCGATCCTTGCTACATACAGCATTACTACCTGCAGCAGCATCTCATGTGTCAGTGTGCAGAAACAGCTTTTTTTACACTAAACTTTGATTACCTTATCACCTAGAGACAGGCAGCCATTTAAATACACAGAAATGTAGCTATATTAATAACCACAATAAAATTATTCCAATACTAGCCCTATTGGATGTGATCTGTGAGCTCACCCAAGACACTGTTTAAGACTGTTACTTACTGAACGCCAGGGTTTATATGAAGTGTCACAGGACTGATATTTCATGTTTAGTTAGGCCATACATTACACAGGACTGATTCATAGACTAAACCATTCTACTGCATTTAAGGGTCAACCACCTGACATATGCAGAATTTTAAATCCATTAACAAAAAAAATAATTATGTTTTGCTATTCTATGAACATAAATAAAAACTGGAATACCCCTTTAAGTATAGCATTACGATTACAAGTCTTAAAGAATTTCTCTACAAAACTCTACCAGTCTGCTTCACTTCTCCCTCTATAACCAGATTGCACTGCATTTTGTGGCGACAGGTCCTCCAAGGCCTTTCACATGGGCGTCCCGGATTTGCTCTGGATGAGTCAAGTGTGCATTGCAGGAAACCTGTGCAAGTGCGCACGCAATTTCAGTCAGTTTTGACTGCGTTCAGTTTTTATCACGCATGTGCAATGCATTTTTCATGCATGTGATAAAACTGAATGTGGTACCCAGATCCGAACTTCACTGAAGTTGGGTTAGGTGTTGTACAAATAATAAAATATACACATGGTTATAAGGGAATAGCATTCTTAATACAGAATGCTTACTAAAATGTCAAGGGGGTTAAAATAAAAATTAACCCACCTCATCCACTTGTTCGCACAGCCGACAGTCTTTCAGGGCCTGCAAAAAGGACCTTTGATGACATACTGTAATCGCTCACCAAGTGGCGAGTCAGTCATGTCAATGCAGGTCCTGCTGAATGAAGATAGAAGTGGAGAGTTTTTTTTAACACCTCAATTGACATTTTAGTAAGCATTCTGTATCAAGAATGCCATTTTCCCTTATAACCATGTTATAAGTGAAAATAGTGACTTTAACCACCTCAGCCCCCCTAGCTTAAACCCCCTTAATGACCAGACCACTTTACAATTCTGCACTACACTACTTTTGGAGCAAGGCGGATCAGTTATGACCCACAATGCAAGTCAATGGGGACAGATCTGACAGTAGAAAAACTGATCCGTCCCCCATTGACCCTCAGTGGAGTAGTTCATGGGTATGTTAAAGATAATACAACTGTCTGCATCAGTTATGAACTGATCCAGTTGTATCATCAGTAACAGAAGCGTTTATGCTGAACCCTGTCAGATCCAGTGAAAATGCTGGTGTGAAAGTAGCCTAATTCACAATCATCTGAAGAGAGTACAAAATATTCTTCTAGATATAACAGTGTTACCATCAGCTGCCCTCGCTTCCTCCCACCTGTCATAGGCGCTTACTTCCACCTATGTTAGCAGCTCACTTATCAAGCCACCAGGGATGTTTTCTGTGTGAGCAATGACAACACTCCACATCAGGACCAAACGCTCCTATAACCTCTAAAATATTTACCAGTTATGTCTAATCTAGTCTAATATGCACTGGTAGACACCATGGTGGGACAATTTGGGCTCAGAAGTGGATCCAGCTTCTTGTTATGCATGGCTGCTTTATGTTTGCATCAGTCCTGGCATTACCCATAAGGATGCAGTAGTGGAGGAATATTTTTGCTCTAGTGATTGTTTAGCTGATTTAATTTTTTTGTGGCAAATAAAAACACACCCCACATCCTAGCAACAAGTATCAGAATGGGCGAGTTGAATACTTTTTTGTGGGGTATAACCAAAGTTTTGTTAGATACATTGCTTACAATACATTGCTCTAGATATGTTAACTTCATTTTGTATCAAACCCATTAATTTCATACTTGCATCTGTTTCCAGGGACGCAACTAAACTGATTTCATGTTCATAACCGATATTAGTTAGCAGTTCTAGTTCTGCTACTAGTGATTCATTTTGCAATTAACACTATGGGCCAGACTTATTAGCTCAGGTCAGAATAACGGAGTGAAAAAGTCCCCAAAAAGTCCCAAACGCTAAAACTGCACACAAATTTGCGACTTTTTTCTGCTCTGCACTATGCTCGCCAGTTTTCTGAAAGTGGGCGTGTTTTCTTATGTAAATGAATCTCTAGACAGATTTACTATTGGAACTAATTTAAAAGTTGCAAAAAAGTCGCAATTTCACTCCAGTGAGGACCATGCTCATCTTATGAGACTTTTAAATAGAACATGCGACTTTCATAAAAACGTGCGACTTTTTAGTAAAGATGCTTACTGACGGATAAACTGCTACCGTCAAACCACATTTATTACAGTCTTAAAGGGCCGATCATAAATCTGACTTGGCCAAAACTGACTTTAGCCATATGTGAAAGTGGAGTGAGCTGTCAGTCATGATAAATCTGGCCCTATGAGTAGATGGTACAGGTTGCAATGCCCACTGGTTGAACAGCACAGGCAAGATTAAATCAGATAGGTTTAATTAGCAGTATGATCCAAGGGTAATTATATCAATGTTGATGTGCCATGGCACAAATATATTTGATAGTATCACAGGAGGGTAAACAAGGTCATGCCAGGCTCATTTGCCTGATATTTATCCAGCAGTCATCCAAAGTGCAACACAGGATATCAACTTGTGGAATGAATCTGTATTTGGCCATTATGTATTTCAGGGAGATACTCCAGAAGTAAAAACCAATAAAAAAAATAAAAAAACTATACCAGTGCACATAAACACTAATGTCCATGTCCAATAGGCCACTCACACCAAATTTTGGGGAACCTATCACTATCAGGGTGGAACCAGATGTGCATAGTGTTTCAGTGGTCCATAGTCCTTAGTAAATTACAAGATCACATACGAATAGTGAGTCTCCCTATTTACCCAAATCTGGTAAAATATTCCCCTCCAGCCTCTGTAGAATGCTAGAGACCTAACCCGCCTTGCACTGGTCAATTACCTCTGGTTTTCCCATCACAATCCCAGCAACCAAGTACGGTCAAAACCAAACAGTCATTTTGTAGTGGATCCAAATTCTGTAAAACTCCACCATATGAACTGCAGTTTGACGAACATGGTCTGTATGTTACAATGTCCCTGTAACATCAGTCACAATGTTAAGAGTAGCATAGTGTAATGTTGCTATACATGTGAAAGTTAAAGGGTTTCTACCATCATAATTTCTGTTGTGTAGCTGACTGACATAAGCCATGTGCTAATGTCAGCACTACATAAGTGTTTTTCATGTTTGTCCTTGCAGTCATTCTGCTAAAATACACACTTACAATATGCTAATGAGCCTCTAGGTGCTATGTGGGCATAGATTCAGCACCTAGAGGCTCAACAAACTAACCATGTATCCCGCCCAGGTCCTCCGTCCTGCCCACCCCCTCTTGATTGATGTCACGGTTCGCAGCATCATTGAGGTAATCCCCTGCTGTCCACCTCTGTATTCGGCACAGGCGCGGTGAGTGAAGGCTGCGCTCCTGGTGCTGGTTTCCTCACTGCGCCGACTAAGTCACAGTGAAAAAACCAGCACCAGGAGCGTGGCCTTCACTCACTGTGCCGAATACAGAGGTGGACGGCGCAGGCGTGGGATTTCCTCAACGATGCATGGAACTTGGACATCAAGAGGAGCGGGGCAGGTGGAACAGAGGACCTGGTCAGGATACATGGTTGGTTTTTCGAGCCTCTAGGTGCTGAATCTATGCCCACATAGCACCTAGAGGCTCATTAGCATATTGTAAAAGTGTGTATTTTAGCAGAATGGCTGCAAGGACAAATGTAAAAAACACTTATGTAGTGCTGAAATTAGCACATCGCTGAAGTCAGTCAGCTACATAACAAATGTTAGAAACCCTTTAAAGAGTACGGCAATAAAAAGAAGTTTAACTGGATGGTGGCTGGTGTTGGAAGCTTGTTGCAACCGATTACCTTACTCCAGAAGTTCTGAGCAGGCCACTTGTTTAACATCCCTGTAACCTCCAATATATTGGTCACACAATGCAGACCATAAGACAGAGTCAAACTAACATTAACAGATTACATAAAAGACGTTCTAGACACTAAAGTACCATAATAGCAAATCCAGTCTCTAAATTGACCCCAAATAATTTTGTACCACATTACCAACAGTGCCACAAAATTTAGAATAGATAAAATTAAAGGTTTTCCCTTAGTCTTAACCAATCTCAAACACAGCAATGACAACTAGATATATCTTAAAGACAGGATAGGTAAGAACACCATTAAACCTGCCCATATTTATATTAGGGTGTCATTTAGAGGACAGGCCATGTACACCTTTGATATTATAGCATTGTACTAAATTTTTCAGTTAGTCTTTATTAAAAGTGATGAGCTGCTTTCCCTGCACAGTTTTGAGTTTATCCACTAGTACAGGGGTAGGCAACCTCCAGCACACCAGCTGTTGTGAAACTACAACTCCCAGCATGCACACTTGCTCTTCTCACAACTCCTATAAATGAATGGAGCATGCCGGGAATTGTAGTTTCACAACAGCTGGAGTGCCGAAGGTTGCTGATCTCTGCACTAGTAGGACCTGTATATTCTCTCTGCTCTGTCAGGCAGGGAGCTGATGGGCTCCTCATCTGACCCTTTAAACACTAAAAACAAATTCTTATCAGTAAGAGCTTTAAAGTGTTTGACCTTTTATTAGACTTAGAGATAAGGTTATTAGATGACCAGGCACAAGTGAAAGTACCATTCAGACTGCTAGAACAGTTAACCCCTTTTAACAGAACTGCTCAATATTGTTATAAAAAATTGAAATAAATGATTTTAGACCAAAAGGAGTAAAGATGTATATGGCTAGATATATTTATCAATATCATTTGAACATTTTATGCATTATCTTCATATATTTTTTTCCACAAGTTTCTGTATTTGACTTAAATTTTCGGTAGATTCATCTTGCAAGTTGATAGTGTGTGAGTGTGTGTGAGTGTGTGTAAATACATGTGCTGAACCCCTTGCCTCTTAAGTGAAGCGAGTACCCTCCTGTGATAATCAAATTTTATTTCAGCTAAACATTAAAGCTATAATTGAGTGATGAGGCTCTTGCTGCAGCCAGTTACCTTACAGCCAGAAACAGAACAGCAAGTGGTAGATAAATGGCTGACCTTCTTGGACCAGAAGACCTCTTTATATACTTTTTATTACATGTAATACAAGCCAAAATGAAATCAAAATGCGAGACAGATTAAGGGAGAAATGACAGATTTGTGAAATTTCTGCTTGGTGTCCCCATTAGGAGGTCAGATTCAGGTGCTCTGCTTTACAGTAGCCTTAAGCAGCATTGCACGACCCAAACTCAACATCTGATGTTCAGTGGCAAGGAGCCACATTACATGTACATCAAGCTGCAGCAGAGGCTGACTGAAGTCAGAAGGAATGTTATGATGCAGTTTGAAAACAAGAACACAGTACTTATAAGGCTGTAAGCATCATGTGCCGTGTAAAGCTGTTCCATTATCAGACCGCTTACAACACCACTTCCAGTGTGATGGCAGGGACACATATGGAATACATCATGTTCATTTTATTCAGGCAGAATCCACTTCACTATTGTTTCATTTCTGAAGTTTACCAAAAGCCCAGCGACTTCACAGCTCCTATTTGCCAAACAGCACAACATTCATGTTTAGTGGCCATGTCTACAGGACCTGTAGATGAGGTAGGATGCCCTTAGGTTGTGTCATTTAGGTCATCTGTCTGTGTAAGGCTACTTTCACACTAGCGTTTTTTCAGATCCGTCATGGATCTGCAAAATCGCTACCATTACAATAAAACCACATGCATCTGTCATAAACATATCTGGTTGCATTATGCCTTATATAACCATGACAGATCTGTCATGACCACCATTGAAAGTCAATACGGGCTGGATCCATTTTCTATTGTGTCAGAAAACAGATCTGTCCCCATTGACTTACATTGTGCGTCAGGACAGATCCTTCTTGCCATCTGTGATGGGGGAATGTAACCAAATGGAACGCATTTTGGTGCATTCCGTTTTGTTCAGTTTTGTCCCCATTGACACTGAATGGAGACAAAACTGGAGTGTTTTCTTCTGCTATTGAGATCCCATGACAGATCTCAATAGCGGAATTGAAAGCTAGTGTGAAAGTAGCCTAACCCTGCCTGTAATAAGCAGATAATTGCAGTGAAGTTATTTGTACAAACCAAGAAATTGCACATATTAGGCTTAGTGGCCAGAATGAGAACTGCAGGATTATATGTTTAAGGTCTATATAAATATTTATATTGAAAGTTAAAATTGAAGAAACAGTTTCAAAACGCATCTGGCAAAGATCCATAAGAAATCACAGCAAAAAAAAATCATGATACGCAACTGACAATACTAGCCAATTCCTCGAGCCGATGTTAAATGCCGAGAACTTTGCCATGGACCCCATGCTTGCTGAGACACTGACATGGTGCATGAGTGGCTCTGCTATGTTCCTGACTGGAAGATATTGGCAAAGTTCTCAGCTTTTAACATCGGCCTGAGGAATTAGCTAGTATTGTCAGTTGCGTATCATTTTGGTGAACTTTTTGCAGTGATTTGTGTATGTACACATTTCTCATCTGCACAATGTATCATTTTGTGCAAGATGTTCTTGTGGTCTTCCCCGACATCCTCCATTGTACACATTTTTTGCTGGGGATTGCTGTCATCTGCGGACTGCATGCAGGGGAATTGCTCCCCCAGTTATAGACACTACAGTGTCTGGGTTTTGAGCATTTCCACCTGTTTAGGCCACTTTTTCAGAGAGTTTTTGTCAAAGATCCATAAGAGACAATCTTTTAGGTACCGCAGTTTATCAAAATCACAATGTACATCCTGCGAAGAGGAAGAATGGCAGAGCTTGGCGTCCCAATATCTTCAATATGCATGCGCTTAGCAAAGTGCCAACACAAGCACGGGAACGGACTGCAAGGCTCAGCTATCCCTGAGTAATAGGTGATCAAACAGTCCTCATTGATAAAGCCATGCATGTTATCTATCAGTAGTGGCCGACTGTACAATAAGGCGGGTACACCGCTTAACTATATATAAATTATGCTATAGGAAAACAGTATGAAACTACAATGAGACAACTTGATATATTAATCCAAAATGATAGAGATGCTACATATGAATAATATAGGAGTATAATAAATTCAAAGACTCCAGTCACGTTTTATGCGAAGTGCAATTTTTGTTTATTTAGCAAGCAATGAAATGTTGCTACGGCAAAGTAAATGGTGATGTTTCGGCACATCCGTGCCTTCATCAGACTGTAGCAAAAAGAGGAGATAATTCAATAAACGTACAGTAAGTGTATCAGGTATTTACATCAGCATACATGATAGCGACTGTATTTTCAAAGTATATATTTCTCTCAGTTTTACAAACACGTAATTGTAGAGATAGAAATAATGATTTACTTGCGAATGATAAGCAAATCAAGTAAAAAAAAATAAAGTAAAAATGGTAAGCAAACAAAAGTAAAAAGAAAAGAAAATATATGACAGAGTTCTGCTGCTGCAGTTCAAGGCCATAAACCAGGTCAATATTGGCAAGGACACAGTCATTGGCAGCCATCCTCCTATAGAAGAACAGTCATATCTAGGGTATATTAAGTAAATACGGAAATCATAATGGAAATTGCTATTAAGACCACAGGTGAGTGTCACCTGTGGTCTTAATAGCAATTTCCATTATGATTTCCGTATTTACTTAATATACCCTAGATATGACTGTTCTTCTATAGGAGGATGGCTGCCAATGACTGTGTCCTTGCCAATATTGACCTGGTTTATGGCCTTGAACTGCAGCAGCAGAACTGTCATATATTTTCTTTTCTTTTTACTTTTGTTTGCTTACCATTTTTACTTTATTTTTTTGACTCTCGATTTGCTTATCATTCGCAAGTAAATCATTATTTCTATCTCTACAATTACGTGTTTGTAAAACTGAGAGAAATATATACTTTGAAAATACACAGTCGCTATCATGTATGCTGATGTAAATACCTGATACACTTACTGTACGTTTATTTATTGAATTCTCTCCTCTTTTTGCTACAGTCTGATGAAGGCACGGATGTGCCGAAACGTCACCATTTACTTTGCCGTAGCAACATTTCATTGCTTGCTAAATAAACAAAAATTGCACTTCGCATAAAATGTGACTGGAGTCTTTGAATTTATTAGTGAAAAGGGGTGGGAACCCTACTCCAGTAAAAATCCACCGTGCTACAAGGGCTCTGCTTATAATATAGGAGTATTTAACGTTATATACCGCAGCACATGAACTTGGTTCCAAAACTGCGTGATATTTTAAGGGTCCATTTACACGTCCGAATCCGTTCCGCAACTGTGCGTACCTATTGATTTTCAATGGCGGCGGAATGTGCTGTCCAAAAATAAAAATAAAATAGTCTGCAATTGCAGACAAGAAAAGGAGAGTGCCAGCAATGTGCGGTCTGCAAAATGCACATTGCCGGTGTCCATGTTGTGGATCTGCAATTTGCAGATCTGCAAAACACATATGGACGTGTGAATGGACCCTAAAGGAGTTCTCTGGGAATTAAGATGAAAATACTTACTTTATTATGAATATATTTCCAAATACCTTTCATTAGTTATAATAGTGTCTCCAATATTTTCTTCGGGCCCGCTGCATATTTCCTCTTGGCTGGCATAGTGATGTCCAAACAATTAAGTCCAGCGCAAATTGCGGGTTTTTAGTCGCTTTTCATGCGTGGTTCGAGAGCAAGGAGCTCAAGCGGCCATCTCCACCAAGCACAGGCCATGCTCCCCAACAGGACAAGTTGCATCACAACACTGAGTTAAAGAGCTGCCTCATCCTACTCTGCTCTAGTTGTCGGGGATTATGATCCTGGAAACAGCTGATAAGAACTTCATCTGAATCTCTGTACAAATGGAGTTCATGAGGAGACATGAAGTACAGAGGATGTGGGGCTGTGGTAATGGAGACTGAATACAAGTGCTGCTGCTCATTACCCAGACCCCAGCCACTTTGTGCTTCACGTCTCCTCATGAACTCTATTCCTACAGAGATTCAGCTAATGTTCTTATTAGCTATATTCAGGATCATAATCCCTGACAAGGAGAGGAGAATAGCTCTGTAGCTCAGTGTTCTGAAGTACCTATCCCTCTGATTAGAACAGGTTTTGCATGGACTAGGACGGCGGCCATTGCTCCCAGACAAGATGAGCCATTATACATAGTGAGAGTTATTTGTGAATATATTTATAATATTTAAGTAATTTCATTTTCTTAATTCCTGGAGAACCCATTCAACATTTTTATACTTATCTGAAGTGTAATTTTTTTTATAATTGTATCTTAAAATAAATATATCAATTACTTAGAGCTGGCCATTAGTTGAATAATATACATTACTGTAGCTAGGTGGTTATAGTGGGCAGTGCTCCATTCTGGTGAGCCCAGAGTATATTCACATCCAGAAGTCTTGTTGGGCAGTAAGACTGGCCCTGTCAATCTTATGCCTGTACTGCTGCCACTTAAGCAGTACAGATGCCAACTGTGCATGCGCTGTTACACTGCAGTACATGCGCAGTCAGCATCCACTGTTCAGGTAGCAGCAAAACTCCTGCCCTTGTGCCACTACTCAAAGCAACAGTGCAGGCATGATTGACAGGGTCAGGTAAGAGGTCTAGCACAGTCAGTCAATAGGGAGGTGGGAGTTTGAGAAGCGGGGCCAGCCTGCTGCTTGAGAAATCTGATTTGTACGAATTGATCTTGCTCATCTCTACTGGAAACCATCAAAAATGCATCTCCCTTCACAGGAAGGATCATTTACTATACAAAAGCAAGGAGTCTGCATCAAAGTGGTGCTGCAGGCTACTTTGTGTAAATGTTCAATTTCTGAAGACATGCAGTCAGGGGTTGAGCGGTAGCAGTCGCTACTGGGACCAGGAGCCTGAGGGGGCCTAAAAAGACTTGTGCCACATAAGACACCAGTATTCTAGAAAGTGCATGCTGGTCAGGTTACACCTCTGACTGGAGGGAAGGGGTTAGGTTAAGAATTTGGCATGGGGGTGGCATTAATTTTTGCCTCAGGCAGCACGAAGCCCATGCACTTCCCTGCCCCTGGCCACAGAGCACTGAGGGAAGGGGACGTGCCCCCCCCCCCCCCGAACTCTTGCACCAGGGCCCATAAGCCTTTAGCTACGCCCCTGCATGCCGTTTAGGTACGGAAAAACAGGTCTGAGGTAAAGAAACTGACAATACCCTCTATACAAGACTGATGATTTAAAGGGGATATCTGGTCATTTCTCTCATCTAGCCTACGGTGGCAAGAAATGCATTAGGATGAATTATTTTCCCCTTCTCTGATTATGTTGTGGGGATTTCTGGTATGAAATGCCAGTCATGGGGCACATGGTCCTAGCCCCATGTTAACTCATGATATACAGCGGTTGTGCCTGCAGTCCCAGGTGCCGTAAGCCGTCTGCACCCAAGGCTGCCTGACCGTGCAGGCACAACACCATACACAAACCAAAACCCCTTTTAATAGGATGATTTTAATGGTAAGGAATACAAAATAAGATTGGCACACTAATATCTGGAATTGGGTATGATTAAATAGAAAAGTAAAAAATGGTAATGATTTAATAGGCAAGTAAAAAAATGGTGATAACGTATCTCTCTATATCGATTTATCTATGGGGGGGGGGGGGGGGGTCCTTGGGTTGGTCAAGGGAATGTCAATTAATCACAGTTAATGAACTAAAAACAGTCCGGTTAATCTTCACTTCATGCAGACGGTGCATATGGTGAAATTGAGTAAAAGTATGCAAGTTCAAAGGAAGAAATCCATAAATGAAACTCCTGTCAGGATGTAGATAATTCTAATAAAGGTCAAATGAGGGACTATACAGTTCATATAGATATAAATCTGCAGCTTGTGGCCAAAGTGGATAATATGGGATCCTGTATATAATGTATATTCAGATGCATGTAAAGTAGAAGTCAGCGGGCAATATATCCACCAGCCGTGGCGTCCCACTATGGCTGGGATGTGCCCAGCTGAAATTACCTGTTGGATGGGTCTCCTGGAGTCAGTGAGCTGGCCTTAATGGTAAGGCTCTTAAATTGAGGAGCCTACATTCTGGTTGCTATAAGCAACAAATTGCCTCAAAAAAAAAAAAAAAAAAAAAAAAAAAAAGGAAAAACATTGGTTGCAGCTAGTCCACTTCCATGTCTCATAGCTGCAGAAAACCAGGATCATTTAACAGACCTGTTTCTTTACCAAAAACTGCAGTTATCACAGAAGAATTGTGGCAAGTCTTTAAGGGGTATTCTGGTTATAACAAGTTAACAGTGCTTGGCCATTTCCAGCACTCCCATAGACATAGGAGCGGTGGCACATTTTACTGACCAGCCTCTCCATCGGGTACGGGGCACCTGTTCGTGATCATTGGGAGTCCTAGCAGTAGGGCCCCAACTACTCTTATCCCTATCCTGTGTATAGGTGATAACTTGTTATAACCAGAATACCCCTTTAAAGCCAAACAACTAATGTGAATATGGTTCTCAAAGTGTTGTCCAGAATTAGAAAAAATTAAATAAAAAATGTAAATTACAGCACCACCCCTGGTTGTGTGTGGTACTGCAGCACCAATTAATTTCAAGCGAGTTGAGCTGCAATACCAGATAACCAATGCATGGCAGTTTCTGAACAAGGAGGGGGGGAATATAAAGGCAATACCTTCACTTGACATGCATAATCATAGACCGCCAGCCTCAGCAAAATGGCCTTTGAACTAGCCCAGTTTGCATACTATAGACCCAACTCCGTTTAGTTCAACTGATCAAAAGAATTAGGCCTCATTTTTTAGCAACACGTCTGAATCCATTTTTGCTCTGTGTGTCATCCGTGTCCCATGACCACTGCACAGCTTAATATTAATTCACAGCATCTACCCTTAACTCCTTAAGTACCAGGCCCATTTTTGGTTTTGCATTTTTGTTTTTTTCTCCTTCCCAAGTACCAGTGGCCATAACTTTACTTTTCTGTTCATACAGCCATATTAGGGCTTGTTTTTTGCAGGACAAGTTTTATTTTAAACTGCCTTTTGTAATGTGTGGTGATTCTGACCATATTTGCAATATACTTTAATTACTGAAACTGTACATTTCTATTAGGAAAATAGCTCTGAAGTAGCCCATTTTAAGCATTAGCAACACTCCCGTCTGTTTACATAACTGGAGACCTGCTCAACATTGCCCGTGTTATGTAAACAGAAGACAGGAGTGTTGCTAAGGCTCAAAATGGGCCACTTTAGAGATTTTTTCTAATAGAAAGGTACAATTTCAGTAATTAAAGTATAATTACAAAAATATAACAGTTACACTTTAGACACCGTTTAATCTACCATGTCTTATTAGAAAAGATGAAAAAAATATAATCCACCAAGGTTTGACATCACAGCATTCACTGTGCGCTAGAGATAGCTTATTCTGTGGCTCAATATGAATACAGCAATACCAAACTTAGTTTTTGTTATGCTACTTAAGGCCTCATGCACATGACCGTTGTGTGCATCCACGCCGTCATTTTTCACAGTTTAGCGGAGGTCACATTCATTTCTATGGAGCTGTGAAAAAAAACTGATAGTCCTCCGTTTTTTTCTCTGTGTCCGTGATCCCAGTCAGTCAAAAAAATATATAACCTGTCCTATTCTTGTCAGTGGAAAACAGATGGACCCATTCAAGTCAATGGGTCCGTCAATATAAAAACGGATGCACAACTGGTATGTCATCCGTGTCTGCTTTTTTTCCCTACAAGACCTTAGTGCAATAAAATTACACTTTCATAACCTTCCTTGGGGCCCCCCCCCCCCCCCCTTGTCAAACACACACCCACCAAATCACCGACAGTGAAAAGAAAAAAAAAAAAAAAAAAAGTCGTGTGCGAGGCCTTAGAAAAATAAAAACCTTTGAAAAAAATTCCTCTTCGCAGTGCCATTTTCTGACTTATATTTCCATCCACAGAGCTGCATGACTGCAGTTTATATTGGTGCCATTTTTGTGGTACGCATTACTTTTTGATCACTGTTATTTAATTCTATTTGGGGGAAGGTGCTGAAAATTGTGAATCTTGCGTTTAAATTTTTTCCAGCGTTCACAGGAATTTGTTTAATTTTTTTTTAAATAGATCAGACAATTTTGAATGTGGCAATACCGATATGTTTATTTTTTATTGTTAATATATTTTCATAAAAATAGGGTAAGGGGCAATTCATTTTTTTTAACTTAAGTTTAAAACATTAAAATATTGTTCACCAACTATTAGCCCCCTTAGGGGCTGGAACCTTTTGATACCTTGTCCTATTCACCCTAAGGTCTCTTGTGCTGGCCATGCCCGTGCTGCGGACCAGAAATTGCAGTCCACAATGCATGGGCACCGTCCTTGGGGATGCCACATGCCGATTGCGACCCCATTCACTTGAATGGGTTCCGTCCCACAAAAATATAGGACAAGTTCTATCTTTTTGCGGAATGCAAGAATGGAGCCCCACAAAAGCACTCTGTAGTGCTTCCGTAGGGTTCTGTTGCGCATCTCCAGATTTGCGGACCCATTTGAGCAAATGGGTCCGCATCCAGAATGCGAAATGTAAACAGCCGGTGCCCCATGTAGAGATCTATTAAGGTGAATAGGATTTTTACATGCTCCCTGCTGTGCTTTGTGTACAGAGCAGCAGGGAAATCATCATGTCAGGCCTGGATGGCTTCAGTGGCATGCAGGCTGCCATGGCAACTGATTGGAACCCCACAGTCACTGCTCGGGCGCTCAGCATTGACCACAGCACCTGAGAGAATGACCAGGTTTGATGGGATCAGCTGCTCCCAGGCAGTCATTGTGGCCAGGTGTCTGCTGTAAGTGCAACATCAGGTCTGCTCAACAAGAGACTGGTATAAATTAAACGTTCTGGCATATCAGACACGCAATTTAAGGGGTATGCACTTAGAAAAAATGTCACCAGTTTTGTGGTAGTCTAATTGTGGCATAGGCTAGGGACAGATCACTTTCTATAACTCACCCAGATGTTTAGGCAAAATATCAAAACTGTTCAAAATACAGCACAAGTGATTGGGGAAGATTTTATCAAGACTGGAGCAAAGGAAGTCTGGCTTAGTTCCTCCCCCAATCAGACCGATTCTCTTTTCACCGTCTTACTTTGCTCCAGTTTTGATAAGTCTCAGACCTGATATTAACAAGGACCTAACCCAGAGTCGTTCAATACATATTTTCAACAAAATGGCTAGGTCAATTAAAGGGATTTTCTGTTTTTTCTATATTGATGGCGTATCACTATCTGATTGGTGAGGGTCCAACTCCCCTGCTGAAGCTGTTCTGCAGTGCTGTACTCCCTGAAAGGAAAGGGAGCAGTAAGCAGCTGTGTCCACTGCACACAATGGATGGGGCTTTGTAGATCCCACAGAACAGCTGACCAGTGGCGGTGCAAAGTGTCAGACACCCACCAATCAGGCCAGTTTCACACTAGCACAAGGGATCCAGCAGGGAACAGCCTGCTCGATCTCGGCATTCCTGGAAGCTTGAATGTTTCTGTCTTGTCCCATTGACTAATAGGGACCGGCAGAGATCTGACCACAACCTGGCAGCAGTTTTCTTCTGGACGATTCTTACCATATTTGCTGGGTTGCGGTCAAATCTGTCTTGGTCCCCATTATAGTTAGTGGGGCCAGACAGATTAAAGCTTACCACAATGCAGGAACGCAGAGGTCCGGCAGGCTGTTCCCTGCCTGACCAGCCTACCGGACCCCTAGCACTAGTGTGAAAGTAGCCCAAGATATTAATGCCCTAATATATATATAAAAAAAACTCTAAAGCAGGGGTCTGTGACACTACATCTCCCATCATGCACACTTGCTTGGCTGTTCTCTGAACTCCCAGAGAATTAATAGGAGCATACTATCAATGTTTAATTTCTAACTTATGTCATGTAAAGATGCCTTAGCTGAAACATCAGTTTAACCATTAAGCCTCTAATACGGTGGAGAGTCCAGATACGACATGGTCCACCAATCTGGAATTCATTGAAGATGTATACTACAAACTAAGCACGCCAGGGAAGTGTGCCAGCACTTTCACAATCACCTGAAATAAAGTAGGATTGCACAAAGTATAAAAATTAGGCTACATGCACACAACCGTAAGGGCTCCGTGCCGCAATGCATGGGCAGACCGTGGGCAGCCACATGCCAATCGCAGACCTATTTGCTACTTTTTTGCGGTGCGGAGGCACGGCCACAAACACCACAGAAGCACTATGTAGTGCTTCTGTGGGGTTCCGATTGGCATCTCCGTGATTGCGGACGCATTCAAGTGAATGGGTCTGCGATGTGGAATGCACACAGGCGGTGCCAGTGTATTGCGAACCCGCTGTGTGTGGGCCGCAATATGGCCACAGGGGGCACACGGTCGTGTGCATGTAGCCTTAATTCTTTAGGCTACAGCCTACAGGAGTTTAAAGGAAACATGTACATTAAAACCAGGTAGTGACATTTCCGTTTTTATTTTCCAATTGCAGCTTTCTTTATTTTCTGAACATTACGGGGGGCGGCCATCTTGCCTGATCTGTTAACAGCATTAAGAAAATTGCTTTACGGCAGCCCCATCGGGGGACTTCACCGACTCCTATGGGACAGTTTCCTATCCATGCTCTGACCTGTGCAGAGGTCATTGTACAAGGAAAGAATAGATCAGCTCGGACCATCACCTATTGTGAACGGTGGATCCCATCTCATCTATCATTCTAATCCTGCCTCTAATGGAATCTCTATAGATAAGCAGGAAACTGCAGTAAAGTTATCTGTACAGACCAAGATATGGCACCTATTAGGGTTAGGGCCAGTGCAAATGCTGTAGGATTTTTATGTTTTAATGTTTAACTAGACATGAAAATTAAGATGATCAATTTATTTAAAAACCATTAAACATAAAAGGCGATTTAAACACTAGGTTATTTTCTGATGACACATTCCCTTTAAGCAATGTACCAGAGTGAGACCATTGGATCCTTTGTGGACACAAGGGAAGAAAATGAATTACCAAGACAAGGAAAACTGGCTTCTACTACAGGGTTTTTTGCCTTCCTCTTGATCACCTATGCAGGGTAATCTGCCAAACTGGATTGAAGCCTGTCTCAGCATTGCAAAGTATATTACATAATGATCCAACTAGAATTAGAAGGTGGCACCAAAATGGTGTTGGAACGTCGTCGTCCTTTCAGTTTTAGCAACTTTCATAGCAGCAGGGAATTCACATACTGGATTGGGACACATTCATTTTGCAGTTACCAATATCATCTGCACTTTCCTGCATTGCAAGAATGCCTGTTCATGTCCTTTTCTAAGGAGTTTCGCAGACATGTTTTATATGTTTTGCAGGACAGGCATATGGCCACATGGATGATATCCTTGTGCTGTCCACATTTTTGTAGACCTATAAAATGGGCAAAAAAAAAAAAAAAAAACACGGACCGAAAATGCGAGTAAAGGGGCTCTCATTAAGGCCTCTTTCACACGACCATGGCTTTTTCAGTGTTTCGGTCCGTTTTTCATTTCTGTATGGCATATACAGTAATTACATTACTATATTGGGCTGGGCAAAAAATTTCAGTAGATGGTTCCGCAAAAAACGGAATGGATATGGAAGACATACGGAGTACATTCTGTATGTGTTCTTTTTTGAGGACCCATTGACTTGAAGGGAGCCACGGAACGCGATTTGCAGACAATAGGATATGTTCTATCTTTCAATGGAACGCATACGGAGTACATTCTGTTTTTTTTTTTTTTGCAGAACCATTTAAATTAATGGTTCCGTATACAGAACGCAAAAAAAGGTGTGAAAAAAAAGGCTTAAACCGGCAGCATTTTTTTTTTTTTATAAAAACACTGATAAAAATCTGCCACATTAAGCAATGACCATAAAGGCCCTACAGAGTCAGTAAATACTTAAGTGGGTTCTTTACACAATACAATTCTGTAATAACAGTTACCATAAAAGCACATAACCTTGATTCCATTCTAATAGGCACAATTTAAATAGTCGGCAAGTCATCCCAACTCTATGTGCGAAGACTACGAAAATGTGCTTTTAGACACCAAAGTTGACGTCATGCATTGGCGATAGGCGGCAGGAGGACGGCAAACTAGCAATAGACAAAACCGGAATCTGAAACCAATCATGACTAATGGTATTAATGGTAGCAGGTTTATAGTTATACCACAAATTTGTCTGGGGCAAGCCCAAGTTTATGCCCCCCCCCCCCCCCCCCCCCCAAACACAGCCAGAGCCAAGTGCTTTGTCTTCCTCCAAACCTACGCAAGTTATTTCCAAAAATGTAGGATTACGCCTTTAAGTGTACATTACTACATGAGAGGAGCCCTATATTTATATTACACATACTTCTGTATCAGCAAGCTTCCTCCTGGTTTATACAACCCTCTACAGAAGTGCAGGAATGCAACAAGAGATACACATCCTCCTTCTCCTAATATTTAATACTCCATAGACAGGAGGGGTAAACACCAGGACCTGTGTAGCTGGCACCATTCGAGGCATGGCTTACTTCACCAGTGATGGCCTAGGACCTGGACAACTAAATATTTACCAGGGACATTAGAAAAAAAATGTTAACACAAAGCTATAGCCTAAAATACAAAAAACAATAAAGTGACTAAAATGTGAAATCACTGCAGCAGACAAGGTCATTTTACATACCCTCCATTGCACTATTTGAGCTCTGCTACATCTAGTGCTTTAAAGTTGCAAGCGGCTAAGAAGTTGCTACTAAGGCATTACAAGAAACTGAGGAAGTCTTCAAAGAGAACTTGAAAGAAAAGGTGGGATATTAAAGCTTTTACAATGGGAGAAGCAAGCCAGATGAAGACCAGCGGGTGGGTGAGGCAGCCACTTACCTCTTCCTCTATGTTATTGTTGTGCTCACTGTCAGTCTTGAGAGTAGTCATGGTGTACAGACCCACAGCTGATTCCTCCGCAGAGTCCACGGTTGCTGATGGTGGGGTCCCTTGTTAGAGTACAGAATGTGCCCCCTTCTTTACCCCTGGGCTGCAGAACTTGCGGTGGCTGCAGCTTAAGTTGGCAGAGCTTGTGCCCAACTTTCATGTGGTGTGTAAGTGCCCAGTGCGGGTGATGAGGTATATGGAGGCGGTGGGAGAGGTGCCTATGTGAGTGCTGAGGTGGGAGAGTGCAGGAGAAGTGAGGCGGGATGGCTGCTCTTTATACCACCCCTTCCTGAAGTGAAAGCTTAATTAAGGAGGGGGGAGTGAGGCTGAGGACAAGCATGGAGGGTCATCAATTAAAGTTACACAGGAGGGGAGGGGTGGAGGGCTGTACCCAGTGATGCTGCGAGTGGAATCAGCTGCTTCTCCTCCCTCAGTATCAGGGGAGAAGAGACAGCCAATCCTCTCACCATCATCACCCGCCATGGGGCTTGTCTGTTTTTTTCAAAGTAAAAACTTTAATGTGAGTTTCAGAAAACTTGCCCTGAAGAAGTGTCAGTGGTGCAGAACCGAGAGTCTGTGGGGGAGTGTTCAGTGCCGGCACACAAGGGGTTAACAGGCTTTCCTTACTGAAGAAACATGGAGGAGCCCTGTCACTGAGGGAAGTTACATATCAGTGACTGGTCTGAGGTGAGAGGGCGGCTGGCCTCCAGTGTAAGGGCTCATGCACACAATTATGTATTTTGCGGTGCGCAAAACACGGATTCGCAAAAAATGCGGATGACATCCGTGTGCATTCCATATTTTGCGGAACGTAACAGCCGTCCCCTAATAGAACAGCACTATCCTTGTCCGTAATGCGGACAATAATAAGACATGTTCTATTTTTGTGCGGAACGGACATACGGAAACGGAAGGCACACAGAGTAACTTCAGTTTTTTTTTTGCAGACCCATTGAAATGAATGGTTCTGCATACGGTCCGCCGAAAAAAATAGAACGAACACGGAAAGGAAATACGTTCGGCCTTATAAATGGATCAGCGATTTTGCAGAACGGGTGCAGACCCATTCATTTCAATGGGACCGCAAAAGATGAGGACAGCACACCGTGGGCTGTCCGCATCCGTTGTTCCGTTTTGTGGCCCTGCAAAAAATAAAGAACATGTTCTATTCTTGTCCGCAATCGCGGACAAGAATAGGCATTCTCTATATAGCCCCGGCCATGTGCGGTCCGCAAAATGCAGAACTCACACGGCCGGTATCCGTAAAACACTGATGGCCGTGGGAATGCAACACTGCTCATGCACACAAATGTATTTTTTGTTCACATCTGATCCACATTTTTTACAAGTCGTAATTGGACCCATTCACTTCAACGGGGCTGCAAAATATGCGGACAGCACACCGTGAGCATACGTATGTCTGTTCCGCAGACCCACAAAAAAATAGAACATGTCCTATTTTTGTCCACTTTACGGACAAGGATAGGACAGTTCTATAGAGCGCAGGACATTCTGTTCCGCAAAATGCTGAACACAGAAGGCTGGTGTCTGTGTTTTGCCGATCCCCAATTTGCGGACTGCAAAAATGGCAACGGTCGTGTGGACGTCCATGTTCATTATGTTCCCATTAGGCCTCTTGCACACGGCCGTTGTGGGTCCGTTCTCTGCATTATGGACCACAATTTGCATTGGGGACCGCAATGGGTCTCGATCCATCCCGGCCGCCGCAGGGACGGATAGAGACCCATTAAACTTAATGGGTCCATGATCCGTCCGCACCGCAAAAAAATTGAACAAGTTCTATTTTTTTGGGGTGCGGAGGCACGGACAGAAACACCACGGAAGCACTCCGAGGTGCTTCCGTGGGGTTTCCGATCCGTGCTTCCATTCCGCATCTCCATGATTGCGGACCCATTCAAGTGAATGGGTCCGCATCCGTGATACGGAGTGCACACTGGCCGGCGCCTGTGTATTGCGGACCTGCCATATGCGGTCCACAATACGGCCACGGACCCACAACAGCCATGTGCAAGAGGCCTGAAGTCTATTAGTTTAAAACCTTCATTTTTATTGCTTTTTTCCATACAGCATTAAAATGTATTGGCTCCATGTAGGTAAAGTTTCTTTCGCCTGACGTCACGTGAGACATGATCACATAATAACCACGTGTTTCACCTGCGGCTTAGGCCTTGTTTACATATCTGTGTCTGTTTGATGTCCGTGAAAAAATCAGTCCGTGTTTCATCCATGAAGGATCCGTGTTTGGCACATATATCTGTTATATGCCCTCCGTGTGTCATCGGTATACCATAGACACTTCCAAATCATCAGTGGTCAATGAAAAACAGACCAAACACAGACGCCATCCTTGTACTGTCCTTGTATTTTCACAGACCCATAGACTGTAGTGGACGCGTTAGTTCCTCATTACGGACCAAAGTAGTGCATGTCTCCAGTCAGTAAAAAAAATACTGATTTGTGAACAGACACATTAAAATCAATGGATACGTGTGCTGTCTGTGGAAAATGCGCACAGCAAACATCAGAGAAAAAAGGAAATGTAAACAAGGCCTTAGGCCTCCTGCACACGAACGTGTGCGCCCCATGGTCGTGGGGCAGCCGCAGCGGATCGCAGACCCATTCCCTTTAATGGGTTTGCAATCCGGCCGTTCTGCAAAAAGTTAGGACATGTTCTATCTTTTTGCGCAACTGAAGTACGGGACGAAACCCCACGAAAGCACTGCGTAGTGCTCCCATAGGGTTCTGTTCCATGCTTCTGTCCCGCACTATTCCGCATCTCCGGATTTGCGGACCCATTGAAGTGAATGGGTCCGCATCCGTGATGCGGAATGCACATGGAACGGTGCCCATATATTGTGGATCCGCAAATGCGGTCCACAATACGGCATACGTGTGCAGGAGGCCTTAGGCTAGGGCTAGACTGGTCATGTGATGTGTGTCGCAGCCAAGATAGCAGCGTAGAGGTGATCCCATAGAAATGAATGGGACCGACACGCCATTCGCAAGAAATCTAACACTACTAGATTTTATGTGACTCACGCTGTGATGCCATTCATTTCTGTGGGATCACCCGCTACTGGCCGTGACCAGTGTCGCCATGTAGCGCTACCTTAAAAGCCACATTGCAAAACTGTGGCACTTTGCAGTTTTACCTCAGCTTTTGAAGCGGTTTGTCTGTGTGGTCAGAAGTGGCTCATGTAAATATATTGGAAGCCACATTCCTGTTTTTGTTTCCTCTACCTGTAATGCCAAATGATGCGGATGACATGCTTCTTTCCCAGAGGATTTTCGTGCAGAAAGAACACAGCATAGTCTCCTGTACACTTTGCATATTTTTATGTGCGGATATTGACCTGCTCTGCGGACTTTAAGATCCGCAAGATACAGAAAAATATAGGACAAGTCCTATATTTTGCGGAACGGAGGCACGGATTGGAAGCCCACAAAAGCACTACGACGCGCTTCCGTGGTCTTTCGGGTCCGACACGTCCTATCTTTTGCTGTATCTTGCAGATTGCTATTTGCGGTCCGCAGCATGGGCATGGAGCCCTTACAATCATCTGAATGAGCCCTAAAAGATCAGTTCCATTCATCTGAATGGGGTTGTTCTTCTACACACAGGTTTATGGGTAGCATGTTTCTGCACTTTTGTGTTTGTGTTTTTAGTGGCAGTTTTTGCAGCGTTCTGTGTGGTAAAAACAAAAAACAGCAAATTTTAAATTTGCAGTGTGTCCACTTATGTTGGAGATTCAACTCCTTTTTTAGGGCTCATGCACATGGCCTTTCATCTCAATATTCTTGTCAGTTTTGCAGACAAGGATAGGACATTTCTGCAGGAGTAAAAAAAAATGGCAGCATGCACTCGGCCAGTATTCATAGTTTGAGGATCCACGACTTGTAGAACGCAGAACACTTATGGCCACTTAATCTTTCACACGAGCAGATCCCGTGCAGGTAATCTGCTGCGTGAAAGAGAGCCAAGCCCCGTTCTGGACAGCAGAGACACGGAGCATTAACATGATTGATAACGCTCTGTGCCTCTCTGTGGTCTTTTTATTACAAAATCACGGTGACAACTTTATCTCACTCTGTCTTTGTAGTAAAAAGGTCAGAGAGGCACTGAGCATTATCAATCTTGTTACTGCTCCGTGTCTCTGCTCTCTAGAACAGGGCTTGGCTCTCTTTCACGCAGCAGATTACCCGCACGGCACCCGCTCGTGTGAAAGAGCCTTTATGTAGAGGGTGAAATCTGCAGCACATCCATCTGGTGTGGTTATTTCCGCTGCTGAATTCCAGCAGATACATTGCAGATTTTTTACTGTGGAAAATTCCCATCTGACTGGTCCAGGGTGGATATAACCCAGGACCAGAAGTGGTTGGCCCAAGAGGCATAAATCTTTCTATTAGGCCTCATGCACATGGCCATTGATCGGCCGTTCCGTCCATTGGGGGCCTCAAATTGCACAGGCAACTTCCGTGTGGAATCCTCAGGCGGATCCAGACCCATTCAACTTGAATGGGTCCATGGTCCGTCCGCACCGCAAAAAAATAGTGCATGCATGACCAGAAAGCCCACGGAAGCACTCCATGGTTCTTCCGTTGGGTTCCGTCACCTCTGTTCCACAACGACCTTCCGGATTGGCGAGTGAATGGGTCTCCATCTATGATGCGGGGTGCACACGGCTGGTTACTGTTTATTGCGGATCTGCTGTTTGCGGGCCGCAATACAGACACAGTCGTGTGCATGAGGCCTTATCATTTTTCTTTTTAGGTTCCACTCCTGATTTTGGCTTACAAATATTGTTAATCACTTCGAAAGGTGCACCACAATGATATGCAACTGGTGCAAGTGGTCCGCTGCCGACATCCTCCATTGTATGCATTTTTGCTGGGGATTGCCATTAGCAACGGATCACATGCGGAGGAATTGCTCCCCGGGTTATAAACATGCCACAGTGTTTGGGGTTTTTGAGCATTTCCTCTCATTTAGGCCACTTTATTTCAGTTATTTTACAAATATTGTTGCACAATACTGACCAAAATACGCCCGTGTGAACAATGCCTTGTTTCTTAAAGCAGACCTGTCACCACAAACTACAATGCGATCTGACAGCACCATGTCAGGAGAAGCCAAGCATATTGAGGTATATTTTTGGAAAATATTTAGTTAAATTTGTCATTTATATCTTTTGCTTTTTCCACCTCCTGTGAACAGCCACCTGTACAGCAGTAGAGGTTATCAGTGACTGACCGCTATGTGTGCATGCACACTTATACACAATGTTATCAATCACTGATAACCCCTACCTCCTGTACCGATAGGTATTCACAGGAGGGGAAAAAAGCTGAGATATAAATTACAGGTTTTACTGAATCTTTTCCCACAAATCTATACATCAATCTGTTCGGCTCCACCATGCTGCTTTCAGATTGCATTGCATTTTGTGGTTACAGGTCCTCTTTAAAATGGGGCAATTTATGGGTCGTTTCTATATGTAAGCCCCTCAAAGTCATCTCAAAACTAAAATGGTCCTTAACCACCTCCGGACCGCCTAACGCAGATGTGCGGTCCGGAGGTGGCAGCGCTGCGCACAGTCACGCATATACGCGTCATCTCGCGAGACGCGAGATGACGCGAATATGCGCGCGCGCATGCGCAGTTCGCGCCGGCATTTCGCACAGCAGTATTTTGTCAGCAACCTGCCAGCCAATGATCGCGGCTGGCAGGTTGCTGATTTTTAAAAAATCCAATCCAAGTGCCAGATATCAGATCATATTAGTAAATATGATCTGATATATGGCTGCCTGCTCCTCTGCTGGTTCTTTTCGTCGGTTGGATCCAGCAGAGGAGCAGGCTTCACAGTGAGTACACCAAACACCACATACTAGCCCCTGATCACCCCCCTGAACCCCAATTAACCCTTTGATCACCCCTTTGATCACCCCTGTCAATCACAAGTGAAAAGAAAAAAGTGATCAGTGCAAACTGTCACTTTTTTTTTTCACTGTTATTGACCGTTTTTTTGATCACTGCACATTCACTTTACACGCACTGCGGCGATAAAAAAATCAGTTTTGATATTTTTTATCAACCGCAGCGGCCTCCGGTACTTCGCTAGCCTCCCCTTTGTAAGACAGGCTTGCTTTTTTTTTCTTGGGTAGTCTCAGGGAATACCCCTAAATTTAGTTGCCCACATGTCTAACAGGGGGTATTCTTCTGAAGAGGCCTACAGGCTTCTGACCCAGTCGGATGAGGAGTGGGAACCCTCATCTGATGAATCCAGCGGGTCAGAATACGAACCTGTAGAAAGCAGTGGCTCTCTGACCCAAAGTTCGGACGAGGAGGCTGAGGTCCCTGATACCACCAGGCGTACCCGGCCCCGTGTCGCTAGACCGCAGGTTGCGCAGGATCCGCTTCAAGAGCAGCAGAGTGGGGCTGGTGCTGTCGGATTACGTGGTGAGGCATACACCAGCAGCCCAGCCCTCCCTGGACCTAGTACCAGCACTGCCGTACAACCTGGTGAAGTAGCGAGCACCAGAAGGGCAGTTGAAGCTGGTACGGTGGCACGTGCAGTAGTGACCCCGTCGCAGCCACCGCAAAGACGTGCCCGTAGAGCCCCTAGAATCCCAGAGGTGCTGGCAAACCCTGATTGGCAGTCCCCAACTTCAGCCGCACCTGTAGTTTTCCCTTTCACTGCCCAGTCTGGAGTTCGGGTTGAGACAGCTCAGATCGGTTCGGCCCTGGGATTTTTTGAGCTGTTCTTGACTGCGGAGCTTTTAGACATAGTTGTGGCCGAAACAAACAGGTATGCCACACAATTTATCACCGCTAACCCGGGAAGCTTTTATGCCCAGCCTTTCCGGTGGAAACCAGTCCAAGTTTCCGAACTTAAAACTTTTCTGGGCCTCCTCCTCAACATGGGCCTGACAAAAAAGCATGAATTGCGGTCATATTGGTCCACGAACCCGATTCATCACATGCCCATGTTCTCTGCTGCCATGTCCAGGGCACGTTTTAAGGCCATCCTGCGGTTCCTGCACTTTAGTGACAACACCGCCTCCCGTCCCAGGGGCCACCCTGCTTTTGACCGGCTCCACAAAATTCGGCCCCTCATAGACCATTTCAACCAGAAATTTGCAGATATTTATACCCCAGAGCAAAACATCTGCATAGACGAGTCCCTGATACATTTTACCGGGCGCCTTGGCTTCAAACAATACATCCCAAGCAAGCGCGCCCGGTATGGGGTCAAATTGTATAAGCTCTGTGAAAGGGCCACAGGCTATACCCACAAATTTCGTGTCTATGAGGGAAAAGATCAGACCCTGGAGCCGGTCGGTTGCCCTGACTACCTGGGGAGCAGTGGGAAGACAGTTTGGAACTTGGTGTCACCCTTATTCGGCAAGGGGTACCATCTTTACGTGGACAATTTTTACACAAGTGTGGCCCTCTTTAGGCATTTGTTTCTAGAACGGATTGGCGCCTGTGGTACCGCGCGAACTAGTCGCGCGGGCTTCCCCCAACGGCTCGTTACCACCCGTCTTGCAAGGGGGCAGAGGGCCGCACTGTGTAACGAAGAACTGCTCGCGGTAAAATGGAGAGACAAGCGTGACGTTTACATGCTCTCCTCCATTCACGCAGACACGACAATACAAATTGAGCGAGCAACCCGTGTCATTGAAAAGCCCCTCTCAGTCCACGACTATAACCTCCACATGGGAGGGGTGGACTTCAATGACCAGATGTTGTCTCCGTATTTAGTTTCCCGACGCACCAGACGCTGGTATAAGAAGGTGTCTGTATATTTAATTCAATTGGCTCTGTACAATAGTTTTGTTCTCTACAGTAAGGCTGGGAGAACTGGATCCTTCCTCAAATTTCAGGAAGAGATCATCGAGAACCTCCTGTATCCAGGAGGTTCCGTGGCCCCAACCACCAGTGTAGTTAGCCGTCTACATGAGCGACATTTCCCCAATGTCGTTCCTGGTACCTCAACCCAACAGTCACCCCGAAAAAGATGTCGTGTCTGTAGCAGGAGTGGAATAAGGCGTGACACCCGCTATTTCTGTCCTGACTGTCCGGACCACCCTGCCCTATGCTTTGGAGAGTGTTTCCGGAAGTACCACTCACAGGTACACTATTAGCATAGGGATCATCTCACCAGGACAGGCACACAGGGCTATTAGGGCCCATTCACTCACTGCTGCTGCAAACGTCTCCTTTCACATGGGACAAAGTGCATAACGCACTTCGCCACATCTTTGGGCGATTTGCGCTTTGCACATTGACCCATGGGGAAGGAGAGGTTTGTTCTATAAAGGTAAAAAAAAAACAAAAAAAAAACCACACCAGTAAGCAAACACGTTAATGTTCAGTTAAAAAAGTTAACGTTTATATGTTCTGTTGCAAAGTTAATAAAATTATTGCGTTGCGGCCTGGTTTTTTCTTTTTTTACCTTCCAGGTGGACCAACCGATCGACCAGCTGCAGCACCGATGTGCATTCTGACAGAAGCATTGCGCTGCTGTCAGATTACACGCAAGTCGGTGTATGCGGCGCTGCAAGACGGGATTTTCTCCTCTGCAGTGACAGATACGTTTGCCAAGGCATACGAGCTGAGGAGGAGGCGGCGTTCCTATGCCAATGATTTATTCATCCACATCGATTGATGTGAATGGAGAAATCTGGTTTGCCAGGGCATACGAGCTAAGTGGGTATGGATGTAGGACAGAGCTCCTATGTCCTGGCAGACGCCTTTCCCCTCCATTTTTTTTTTTTGGCAGAGATTTTTTCATCCACATTGATCGATGCGAATGAAGAAATCTGTGCCGTTCATTTTTTTCTTTCAGCCCAGAGGCTGAACGGAAAAAAAAATCTCATTACCTGTATGCTCAATATAAGGAGAATAGCAGAAACTCCTAATGCTGGCCATACATGTAATGATTGCGGAGACCCTCAAATGCCAGGGCAGTACAAACACCCCACAACTGACCCCATTTTGGAAAGAAGACACCCCAAGGTATTTGCTGAGGGGCATATTGAGTCCATGAAAGATTTAAATTTTTGTCCTAAGTTAGCGGAAAGTGAGACTTTGTGAGAAAAAATAAAAATAAAATCAATTTCCGCTAACTTATGCAAAAAAAAAAAAAATTCTATGAACTTGCCAGGCCCCTCATTGGATACCTTGGGGTGTCTTCTTTCCAAAGTGGGGTCACATGTGGGGTATTTATACTGCCCTGGCTTTTTAGGGGCCCTAAAGCATGAGAAGAAGTCTGGGATCCAAATGTCTAAAAATGCCCTCCTAAAAGGAATTTGGGCCCCTTTGCGCATCTAGGCTGCAAAAAAATGTCACACATCTGGTATCGCCGTACTCAGGAGAAGTTGGGCAATGTGTTTTGGGGTGTCATTTTACATATACCCATGCTGGGTGAGATAAACATCTTGATCAAATGCCAACTTTGTATAAAAAATTTGGAAAAGTTGTCTTTTGCCAGGATATTTCTCTCACCCAGCATGGGTATATGTAAAATGACACCCCAAAACACATTCCCCAACTTCTCCTGAGTACGGCGATACCAGATGTGTGACACTTTTTTGCAGACAAGGTGGGCAAAGGGGCACATATTCCAAAGTGCACCTTTCGGATTTCGCAGGCCATTTTTTACACATTTTGATTGCAAAGTACTTCTCACACATTTGGGCCCCTAAATTGCCAGGGCAGTATAACTACCCCACAAGTGACCCCATTTTGGAAAGAAGACACCCCAAGGTATTCCGTGAGGGGCATGGCGAGTTCCTAGAATTTTTTATATTTTTTGTCGCAAGTTAGTGGAATATGAGACTTTGTAAGGAAAAAAGAGAAAAAAATTAAAATCATCATTTTCCGCTAACTTGTGACAAAAAAAAAAAATTCGAGGAACTCGCAGTGCCCCTCACGGAATACCTTGGGGTGTCTTCTTTCCAAAATGGGGTCACTTGTGGCGTAGTTATACTGCCCTGGCAATTTAGGGGCCCATATGTGTGAGAAGTACCTTGCAATCAAAATGTGTAAAAAATGGCCTGCAAAATCCGAAAGGTGCACTTTGGAATATGTGCCCCTTTGCCCACCTTGGCAGCAAAAAAGTGCGACACATCTGGTATCGCCGTACTCAGGAGAAGTTGGGGAATGTGTTTCGGGGTGTCATTTTACATATACCCATGCTGGGTGAGAAAAATATCTTGGTCAAATGCCAACTTTGTATAAAAAAATGGGAAAAGTTGTCTTTTGCCAAGATATTTCTCTCACCCAGCATGGGTATATGTAAAATGACACCCCAAAACACATTCCCCAACTTCTCCTGAGTACGGCGATACCAGATGTGTGACACTTTTTTGATGCCAAGGTGGGCAAAGGGGCACATATTCCAAAGTGCACCTTTCGGATTTCACCGGTCATTTTTTACAGATTTTGATTGCAAAGTACTTCTCACACATATGGGCCCCTAAATTGCCAGGGCAGTATAACTACGCCACAAGTGACCCCATTTTGGAAAGAAGACACCCCAAGGTATTCCGTGAGGGGCATGGCGAGTTCCTAGAATTTTTTATTTTTTGTCGTAAGTTAGTGGAATATGAGACTTTGTAAGGAAAAAAGAGAAAAAAAAAATCATCATTTTCCGCTAACTTGTGACAAAAAATAAAAAATTCTAGGAACTCGCCATGCCCCTCACGGAATACCTTGGGGTGTCTTCTTTCCAAAATGGGGTCACTTGTGGCATAGTTATACTGCCCTGGCAATTTAGGGGCCCAAATGTGTGAGAAGTACCTTGCAATCAAAATGTGTAAAAAATGGCCTGCAAAATCTGAAAGGTGCACTTTGGAATATGTGCCCCTTTGCCCACCTTGTCAGCAAACAAGTGTGACACATCTGGTATCGCCGTACTCAGGAGAAGTTGGGGAATGTGTTTTGGGGTGTCATTTTACATATACCCATGCTGGGTGAGAGAAATATCTTGGCAAAAGACAACTTTTCCCATTTTTTTATACAAAGTTGGCATTTGACCAAGATATTTTTCTCACCCAGCATGGGTATATGTAAAATGACACCCCAAAACACATTCCCCAACTTCTCCTGAGTACGGCGATACCACATGTGTGACACTTTTTTGCTGCCAAGGTGGGCAAAGGGGCACATATTCCAAAGTGCACCTTTTGGATTTCACCGGTCATTTTTTACACATTTTGATTGCAAAGTTCTTCTCACACATTTGGGCCCCTAAATTGCCAGGGCAGTATAACTACCCCACAAGTGACCCCATTTTGGAAAGAAGACACCCCAAGGTATTCTGTGAGGGGCATGGTGAGTTCCTAGAATTTTTTATTTTTTGTCGCAAGTTAGTGGAATATGAGACTTTGTAAGAAAAAAATAAAAATAAAAAATCATCATCATTTTCCGCTAACTTGTGACAAAAAATAAAAAGTTCTATGAACTCACTATGCCCATCAGCGAATACCTTAGGGTGTCTACTTTCCGAAATGGGGTCATTTGTGGGGGTTTTCTACTGTTTGGGCATTGTAGAACCTCAGGAATCATGACAGGTGCTCAGAAAGTCAGAGCTGTTTCAAAAAGCGGAAATTCACATTTTTGTACCAAAGTTTGTAAATGCTATAACTTTTACCCAAACAATTTTTTTTTTGCCCAAACATTTTTTTTTTATCAAAGACATGTAGAACAATAAATTTGGTGAAAAATTTATATATGGATGTCGTTTTTTTTGCAAAATTTTACAGCTGAAAGTGAAAAATGTCATTTTTTTGCAAAAAAATCGTTACATTTTGATTAATAACAAAAAAAGTAAAAATGCCAGCAGCAATGAAATACCACCAAATGAAAGCTCTATTAGTGAGAAGAAAAGGAGGTAAAATTCATTTGCATGGTAAGTTGCATGACCGAGCGATAAACGGTGAAAGTAGTGTAGTGCCGAAGTGTAAAAAGTGCTCTGGTCATGAAGGGGGTTTCACCTAGCAGGGCTGAAGTGGTTAAGAAATGTATTTTTATTTAAAAAATGTAAATTACATTTGCAAAATGTCAACATAAAGTAGACATATGTTGAATGTTAAGTAATAACTATTTAATGAGGTGTCACTATCTGTCTTAGGGCTCATGCACAAGACCATGTTTTTTTTCCGCATCCGATCCTCCAAAAATGCACCCATGGACCCATTCACTTCAGTGGGGCTGCAAAAGATGTGTGCAATTATCCCCACTGTTCCCAGTCCTAGGACACACAGATTTCCCAGTCAGCTGTTCTCCTGTCCCATTTATGACATTGGCGCCTCGGGTGTAAGTTTCGAGCCCCTTACTTTAGAACATCAGGACGATGGTTTACATATCCTGGACTAATGAATCTCTCTGACCCATGTGCATTGGGGCCTTGGAGAGTTAGACAGTTGTCCCATTTCCTATCCACTATCCCCACAGCCACAGGATTTGACAGACCTCTCACTCCTTTCAAAAAAGTGTGTATTGGCTCTTGTGTATACCGGCATTCTCTGTCTGAATTCTATAAGGCTTTGGCGTTGCCCCCGTTGGATTTCCGCCCTCCCTGACCAATGGGCCTCTGATATGGAAATAGACATCCCCTCCGACCAGTGGCCAAGACTATACCGTTTCACGCACAAATCCTCTATAGCTAGCAAATTTCAGGAAGCAGGTTACAAAGTAATGTCTAGATGGTATTATGTACCGACTCGTCTACATAAAATGTTTCCTTCAGCCTCCCCGTTGTGTTGGCCATGTGAGACTGCACAAAGCTCTCAGATTCATATCTTCTGGCATTGTAGCAAGCTCCGACAGTTCAGGGAGACGGTCCACAGGACCCTTGCTTTAATTTTTTCAGTTTTCCATACCAAATGCAAATACCCTTGGTTTCTTTTTGCTATTCCTCTCGTCTTCTCAGTAAGTCAATCTTACGACACTTGGTAAGTGCTGCTCGGGCCTGCATTCCAGACAGGTGGAAGTCCCCCTCCCCACCTTCTGTAGATCTTTGGGTTCACAAGGTGGAAGACCTCCGGAGAATGGAGGAGCTTGACAGCTCTTTTGAGAAACATCCACAAGGTTTTCATTACCTCTTGGACCCCGTGGTTCGTGTTCCAGAGCTCACCAGAATATCAGGCTTTATTGGACTAATGGAGACTTAGAGATTGTGGGTGTAATAATAATAAAAAGAAAAAAAGAGGGGGGCTCTTTTTTTTCCTATTTATTATTATTATTTTCGCCATCTGTCTTCCCCTCCTTTCCCCCTGTTCCGGGTTTGTCCCCCCTCCCTTGTCCAGGTGTTGTCTGTCTCCCCTCTTCCCTCTGATGGCTTTCTGTTGCCAATATTTCTCCATAGTCTATTCTCCTCCATAGTTATATGAAGATCGGTCATGCTGTGTTGGATACGATATACCATTTTGTTTTCATTTGCCTTTCTGGTATCTATACTGGGATATGAAGACTGGACACGCTTTGTTGGATAAGATATAATGTTTAGTCTGTGCTATTCAAGTGGTCTCTCAGCATACCTATATGGAACCCACTATCTTTATTGAAAGGTCAGATTATAGTGTTTTCCTAAGGCCTCTTTTACATGGGTGAGATTTCTGCACGGGTGCAATGCAGGAGGTGAACGCATTGCACCCGCACTGAATCCGGACCCATTCATTTCTATGGGGCTGTGCACATGAGCTGTGATTTTCATCCATCACTTTTGCGTTACGTGAAAATCGCAGCATGTTCTATATTGTGTGTTTTTTTTCACCGAGCGCAGGCCCCTTAGAAGAGAATGGGGCTGCGTGAAAATCGCAAGCATCCACAAGCAAGTGCGGATGCGGTGCGATTTTCACGCACGGTTGCTAGGATCCGATCACGATGGGGACCCGATCTTTATTGTTTTCCCTTATAACATGGTTATAAGGGAAAATAATAGCATTCTAAATACAGAATGCATAGTACAATAGGGCTGGAGGGGTTAAAAAAAAAAAAAAAAAAAAAAAAGTAATTTACCTTAATCCACTCGTTCGCGCAGCCGGAATCTTTTCTCTCTTCTTCTTTGAGGAATAGGACCTTTGATGACGTCACTATGCTCATCACATGGTCCGTCACATGATCCATCACCATGGTAAAAAAAGATCATGTGATGGACCATGTGATGAGCACAGTGACGTCATCAAAGGTCCTATTCCTCAAATAAGAAGACAGAAGAGATGCCGGCTGTGCGAATGAGTGGATTTAGGTGAGTTAAATTTTTTTAAACTTTTTTTTAACCCCTCCAGCCCTATTGTACTATGCATTCTGTATTCAGAATGCTATTATTTTCCCTTATAACCATGTTATAAGGGGAAATAATACAATCTACACAACCTTGAACCCAAACCTGAACTTCTGTGAAGAAGTTCGGGTCTGGGTACCACATTCAGTTTTTTATCACGCGCGTGCAAAACACATTGCACCCGGGCGACAAAAACTGAACAACGGAACGCAATCGCAGTCAAAACTGACTGCAATTGGGTACCTACTCGTGTGGGTTTGCCACAACGCACCCAGACCTTATCCGGACACGCTCGTGTGAAAGAGGCCTTAAAGGGGTTCTGCAGTTTTTAAAACTGATTAGCTATCATCTGCCGATCAGCTGTTTGAGAAGGCAGCGGCACTGGCAGTAGCGCCGCGGCCTTCTCGCTGTTTACCGCAGGCCCAGTGATGTCACGACTAGAATCAAGGGCCTGGGCGGGGCTAAGCTCTGTTCACTTGAATGGAGCTTAGCCGCACCCAGGCCAGTGATACTAGTCCTGACGTCACTGGGCCTGCGGTAAACAGCGAGAAGGCAGCGGCACTACTACCAGTGCTGCTGCCTTATCAAACAGCTGATCGGCAGGGGTCCCGGGTGTCGGACTGCCAATCAGATGCTGATGATCTATCCAGAGGATAGATCAGTTTTAAAAAAACGCAGAACCCCTTTAAATAAAAGTCCATTCCATGACCCCACAAAAAAATGTGAACATGTCCTATTCTTATTCATTTTGAGGACAAGGTTAGGACATTTCTGAAGCAGTGAAAAAAAAAAGGCTGCAGGCTCTCAGCCAGTATCCATGGATCCGTGGTTTGAGGACAGCAAAAACAACTACGGTTTTGTGCATGAGCCCACAAAAGCAGAGAAATCCAAAATTTGAAAATTACCAATATTTAGATAATATAAAAAAATATAAATAAAGGTAAAATATATCAACCCAAATTCACCACTAACATGAAGTATGGGCAGCACGGTGGCTCAGTGGTTAGCATTGGTGCCTTGCAGAGCTGGGGTCCTAGATTCGAATCAGATCCAGGACAACATCTGCATGGAGTTTGTATGTTCTCCCCGTGTTTGCGTGGCTTTCCTCCAGGCATTCCGGTTTCCTCCCACTTCAAAGACATACTGATAAGGAACGTAGCTTGATGCTGTGAGTAAAATAAATAAGTACAATGTGTCACGAGAAAACAATCTTAATTAGGCCTCTTGGACACGACCGTATGGCTTTTTCAGTATTTAGCTGTACTCAAAAAATGGATTCCAAAAAATACGGATGACGTAGGAACAGCTGGCCCCTGATAGAACAATACTATCCTTGTCCGTTATGCGAACAATAATAGAACATGTTCTATCTTTGAACGGAAATACAGACATAAATATTCAGCTCCTCTGTGCTATATGTGCCAGGAAAGACAAGTACCTGGTGTGCCTTCTGGAGTCCTTTGCTAGTGCCCTCCTACTCTGCTCTCCTCATCTTCTTGGTATGCATCCATTGTATTCTTCCTTCTTTCAGGTGTTTATGTACAGTTAGTAACAGATCCTATGCTTTTGTGTGTTTGTTACAGTGGTGCTTGAAAGTTTGTGAACCCTTCAGAATTTTCTAGATTTCTCCATAAATTTGACCTAAAACTACATCAGATTTTTATGTAAGTCCTAAAGGTAGATAAAGATAACCAACTGAAACAAATGTAATATATGTTAAAAAAAAATTATAATAAAATATTAGCCATTTATTTGTTGAGAAAAATTATCCAATTTGATATGTCTGTGAGTGGCACAATTATGTGAACCTTTAAGATTAGCAGATAATTTGAAATTGAAATTAGAGTCAGATGTTTTCAATCAATGGGATAATAGGAAAAGATGTGGTCTGCACACCGTTTTTAAATGTTTTGTCAGTATTGGAGTATTATAGGAGAAAAAACTTATCACACAATTGTAAATCCTTTATTTGATAAGTAGTACATTTTCAAGCATGATCCAGATAATGAGGCTTAGGTAATGTACAAACCAGATACCATATAGAACAATTGTATGTTTTAGTACTGAATGGACCTTTCTTTGCCAACAACGTATCCCTAGTGAAAAAATATCAACAAATGGAAATTAATGAACAAATGAGATTTCTGAGGACATCAGAAGAAGAGTTGTTGATGCTCATCAGACTGGAAAAGGATACAAAACCATATCTAAAGAGTTTAGACTCCACTAATCCACAGTCAGACAGATTGCGTACAAATGGAGAAAATTCAAGTCCATCATCAGGACGACAGTAAACAACAATGGTGTGCATGACAGGATTGCAAGGGGAAAGTCACTGCTCTTCAAAAAGAACATTGCTAACCATCTGCAGTTAGCTAAAGATCACCTGGATGAGCCAGAAGTCTACTGGATTGATGAGACCAAAAGATAACTTTTTAGTTTAAATAAGAAGCCTTATGTTTAGAGAAAGTAAAATAATGCATTCCAGCATAGAAACCTCATCCCATCTGTGAAGCACAGTGGTAGTATCATGGTTTGGGCCTGTTTTGCTGCATCTGGGCCAGGACAGCTTGCTATCATTGATGGAACAATGAATTATGAATTATACCAGCAAATTCTAAAAGAAAATTTCAGAATACCCTTGAGCTGAATCTCAAGAGAACATGGGTCATACAGAAGGACAACACACGTCCTTCTACCCAGCAATGGCTAAAGAAGAATAAAGTTACTGTTTTAAAATGGCCAAGTAAAAGTCCTGACCTTAATTCAATAGAATATTTTTTTTAGAAATAATAGAATCTAGCAGTTCATGTAAGGAAACCCACCAACATAACAGAGTTGAAGCTGTTTTGTATGGACGAATGAACTAAAATTCCTCCAAGTGCAGGACTGATCAACCAGAAATATTTAGTTGCAGTTATTGCTGCACAAGGGGGTCACACCAGATACTGAAAGCAAAGGTACACACTATGTTATCTTAGTCAGGGAGAGCTGTGCTGGGGAAGGGACAGACAGTGTAGGGAGTGATTTAAGAATATGTTTACCACCAAAACTTTTCAGAGACCCAAAAGTCCTTTTAAGGACTATTGTGTGTGGCAGCTATTTCTATAGGGTACAATAGTTAGGCTGCTGCAGACAGTGTTAGCTGCGCCACATCTCTAGTGTAAAGTGTGCGCATCCCAAAAAAATCTGTGACATCCAGTGTACTTTTTCAAAAGACAGTGTCCACTGCAGACAGTGACATTAGCTGCGCCACATCTGCAGTGTAAAGTGTGCGCATCCAAAAAATATCTGTGACATCCAGTGCACTTTTTCCGTAGGCGGTGTCTGCTGCGGACAGTGACATTAGCTGTGCCACATCTCCAGTGTAAAGTGTGCACATCCCAAAAATATCTGTGACATCCAGTGCACTTTTTTCGTAGGCGGTGTCTGCTGCGGACAGTGACATTAGCTGCGCCACATCTCCAGTGTATCTGTGACATACAGTGTACTTTTTCAATAGACAGTGTCCGCTGCGGACAGTGACATTAGCTGCGCCACATCTCCAGTGTAAAGTGTGCACATCCAGTGTACTTTTTCAATAGACGGTGTCCGCTTTTGAGAGTGACATTAGCTGCAACAGATCTCCAGTGTAAAGTGTGCGCATCCCAAAATTTATCTGTGACATCCAGTGTACTTTTTCAAAAGACGGTGTCCGCTTCTGACAGTGACATTACCAGTGCCACATCTCCAGTGTAACGTGTGCGCTTAAAAAAACTTATCTTTGACATAGAGTGTACTTTTTACGTAGAAGCTTTGGACAGTGATATTACCGGTGGTACCTCTCCTGTATAACTTTTCCTCATCCCAAATACCTGTGACATTCCCTGTAATTTTTTATTAGCTGCTGGTGACAGCATTGACATTATCTGCGGGATATCTCCTGTGTGAGGTTTCCACATCCCAAATACAATTTTTTTTTAAATTTGCGCATACACTTCCAAATCCTATGCTACTGTACATGTGACATACTTTCAAGCATATTGTCACGGCTGAGGATGGGGAAAACCCTCAGCCGTGCGGTATCAAGAGATGCACGGTCAGAGCATGGCCAGGACAGGGATCAGGTCACCTCCTATACAATCCCTAATACTGACCCTGTCTCCTAGCCTGTATGAGCCGACCCTGAAGGTAGGAGGGCTCATACTCCGGAACCTGATATTCCTGCTAGCCCTCAGGGTGGCCCTGGACTAGGAGCAGGGTAAGATGACCTGTTCCTCCTAGAAACGGACGAACAGGAGTCTCACTGGCCAGAAAGGGGAACAAGAACAGACATATGGCAATGACAGGTAAGTGAGACTAGTACCACACTTACCTGCCACAGACACACAACCTGGAACCCACATGCAAGTGCTACTGTCCACAACAAACACAAAGGACACACCACACAACAGACATCACACGGGAACCCAGGAAACCATATGCTGCAATAATAAATAGACCAAACAATCTTCAAAACACCATAAGAGAACTTATGACCACAAGGGTGACCCTCACTGGCAGATGGTAAGTAACCAGGAGGATGTCTAAAGCAAGCATGGCTGAAGAACCCCCACTGACTACTGCTATTCACTGAGGCTATATAGGGCCAAGTAGCCACACCCACAGTCAGACACACCCAGTGCACACACACACTAGGAAGGAAGTTAACCCTTCCAACACCAGGGAAGGGAAGACATCAACTTAAAGGGGAAGTGCACACAACACATATAACACCCCGTGCACACAGATAAAAGGCACACCTATAAAGAGAGGTTGCCAGGTGCAACCGCATGCCTATTGCAGCAAGCTGCCTAGCACCGCTCAGGCTGCTCTGCTGCCACATGCACCATGTTGCCAGCGGCAACCACAGGTGAGGCAACATACTATAGCCCTCACCTGTGATTGACAACAACACCAAGACCGCAGGCAACTGCATGCGGTTACAGGCGTCACGACCATGACCAAGGGTCGTGACACATATATAACATTTAATATGAAGAAGGCAAGCAGTAAGAGACGGGGAAGTGGCCGTGATGCTGATGGTGAACGCAGAGGCCGTGGCCCCGGGCACGTTGAAACTGTGCCTGCTGCCAGAGCACAAGAAAAACAATCATCCACGATACCTAGCTTCATGTCCCAGTTTGCAGGGTGGTGCAGGACACCACTCTTGAAGTCAGATCAGTGCCACCAGGTGGTCGGTTGGATTGCAGCAGATAATGCTTCCAGTCGCTTAAAGGGATTCTGTCACCAGATTTAACCCTGTTAAGCTAGCTGACATTAGCGATGTGCTAATGTCAGCTAAACCTAACTAGCCTATACAACAATCTGTAACGGTCTCGTATATCACCCTCTCCTCTGATAGCATTACTGTCTATATTTCCAACAAGTGAAAAGAGGAGCACTCAGAACTTTTATTCATTCCATGAGGCAGATAATCCCCCATATGTGGAAGTCGACTGATAGCTTGCAGAGAGTAACCTGGGTAACTGCACTTGATGCTCTTGTCCACATGGAGGAGTTGAGTGCGGAGGCCCATAATCAGAGGTCTATATTTACACAAACCTGGGAACCTTGGTTCCAATTTTGGGAATCAGCGCAGTTTTCGGCTTGGTTGACCAGTGGTTTTATTGTCTCTCCAGATGCATAGAATTCCAATGTCCTCTTCTGGACACTCACCCTTTTGCTCCCTTCCTCCTCCCCCTTTTATCTTTACCCTTCATATGTCTCGTCCCAGTCTTTCCCCCTGTCTGTATTTGTTGACTCAATGTTGCTTATATGGTGTCTGAACTTAATTATTATTATTAAGAAAGACTTGTTATATCTTGTTATGTGCCTTGATGTGGGTTTTTTCCGACACCTTCTTCTAGACATCATTTTGGATGTATTTTGTATTTGTGTAAAACCTATATGATGGTACCTCTACAATTATTATCCCTCTTTCAATAAAAACTAATTGAACCATAAACCTAACTAGCCTATCCCTACTTTTATCTATACCCCCGTAACACCAGAAATCTAACTTTTATAATATGCTAATTAGCCTCTAGGAGCAGATGGGGCGTTGTTCCTGCTCCTAGAGGCTCCGTTCTCCCACCTTTGTCGCCTCCCCCAAGTTCTGATTGACAGGGCCAGGCAGCACTCGCATCTGTCTGCCAGTCCTGTGCTCTGGTGAAATCTTTCCCTCACCGCTCCTGCGCCAAATGCTGAACAGCGCGAGATTTCACCAGAGCACAGATCTGGCAGACAGATGCGAGCGCTGCCTGGCCCTGTCAATCAGGACTTGGAGGGAGGCAATAAAGCTGGCAGAACATAGCCTCTAGGAGCAAGAACAACGCCCCCCCTGCTCCTAAAGGCTAATTAGCATATTAGCATAAAAGTTAGATTTCTGGCATAACGAGGGCCTAGATAAAAGTAGGATTAGGCTAGTTAAGTTTAGCTGACATTAGCACATCGCTAATGTCAGCTAGCTTAATAGGGTTAAATCTGGTGACAGAAACCCTTTAAGCACCACCCTGTCTTCCACCAAGTCCAGGTTCAGTAGCCAAGAGTCTGTTCAACACAATCCTCACCCTGATCCTCCTTCCTCCCACCATTGAGAGTCTGGGCAAACAAGTGATCCCACACTCGGATATCCCGAGGAGCTATTTTCTGCGCCACTCCTTGATTTGACCCTCTCGCCAAGCACGCTTGAAGAGGGACAGATCTTGTGCCCCGATTCCCAAACTCTTGAGCTTCCCCAGTCACAAGAAGATGACGGTGGGGAACGGCAATTACTGTTTAATGAGGTGGATGATGATGAGACACAGTTACCAATAAGTCAATGGCAATTACTGTCTCAAGAGGTTGATGAAGAGGATGAAACACAGTTGTCAATCACTGTAACCATGGCACTCTGTGGTCTCCTCATACTGCTGCCACCTCTACACTATATCACCTTGCCATTCTGTGGCCTCCTGATGCTGTTGCCACCTCCACACTATGTCACCTTGCCACTTTGTGGTCTCCTGATGCTGCTTCCACCTCCACATTATATCACATTGCCACTCTGTGGTCTCCTCATGCTGCTGCCACCTCCACACTATGTCACATTGACACTCTGTGGTTTTCTGATGCTGCTGCCACCTCCACACTATGTCACCTTGCCACTATGTGGTCTTCTGATGCTGCTGCCACCTCCACACTATGTCACATTGCCACTCTGTGGCCTCCTCATGCTGCTGCCACCTTCACACTATGTCACCTTGCCACTCTGTGGCCTACTGATGCTGCCGCCACCTCCACACTGTCATTGTTCCACTCTGTTCCCTCCTCCTTATGCTGCTTCTGCCGCCACCTCCACACTGTCATCGTGCTACTCTGTGGCCTCCTGATGCTGCTTCCACCTCACCACTATGTCATAGGGCCCTCTGTGGACTTCTCATGCTGTTCCCACCCTCCCCACTTCATGACTGGGAAACTATTTTGCCTTTCAGCCTTGCTGACATTATCATTTATTTGACCCTTCTTCTGATCTCTCAGAAGGAAGGAAAAATGAGATACACGGATCCTGTCTGCGTAGCAGCTGTAAGGCCTGTATAGTCCCATCAGAATTGGCTTGTGGTTTGGTAGCCAAAAGCAGGAGTGGGTACAAAACACATAAGATATGCAAATATTCCATTTATGTGTAATTTCTGTTTTGGATCCACTCCTGTTTTTTCGGCATTAGCAATACTGATGGATTGCTGACCGAGTAAAGGCGGATGCTTCACAGACAGGATCCATTTTTGGGGGGTTATTGTTCTGACGGATCAGAGGAAGGGCAAAATAATGAGTTACGTCAACACAACCTTACTGCTGACATCCTTTCCACTCTGTCGGGGGTCTCTACTTGTATAAGTGTTTAATAGAACAGGTTCTGTAGAAATCTATGTGGAATCAGCTGACGACGGTGTACAAGGAGTGCGCTTCTTTTTGGCGCTAACATTTATACTTCATACTTGAGTTGGTCAGTTTTGGCCCTGTGACTGCCCAAATAAGTGAAGTGTGCAGTGATTCTAAGAGCGATGCCTGTCATCTGCATGTCATACTGACTAACAGTATTATTTCACTACCACAGCAGACTCCCTATGCGTGTTACTGTAAGGCACAGTGTTCTACACCACTATAAAGGCTCTCTGCAGCCAGGAAATAGCAGTTTTTTTACGCGATTCGCCGCAAATAAATTTGGATCTAAACTGGCCAAATCAAATTTTTTTTTTATTCGCTCATCTCTAATCACAACATGCACAGTTTTAAGCGCTTTCTAAAAACCACATCTAACATCTGATCTAACTCCTCTCCATATATAGCCCATTAATCATTTCCTGAACCTGTCCACTGCCCCAAGAAGCACTTCATATATTGGCTGTTGACCGACTCATGCAGCTTTTTATCTGCTGCCCTATTCTCCCAAGATGGCTGGACCATCATACAAAACAAGCACTTCTACCTTTTGTGTCACCCCTATCTCCTCATAGATTGTAAGCTCTTGCGATCAGGGCCCTCATTCCTCTCGTTCTAATTATTGACTTGTCTGATGCTATTTTATTTATGACTGTGTGAGCATGAACCTCTGAACTGTAAAGCGCTGTGGAATATGTTAGCTCTATATAAAGATTATTATTAGTATTATAGAGAGAAATAAATCAGTGTTCTGCAATCTATTGCTTTACATTTGTTAAACTAAGGCTAGGGCTACACCATTACATGTAGTCACGCGGCATAATATCACAATTTCATGCTACTACATTGCACGTGGATGTGGTCATTATGTTGCGACCTGCAAGTTGATGCGACTGTGACCCATCAGTCAGCAGAAGTCCGACCCCGCTTAATATGTGTTTGACTGCATTCACTATCATTAGCAGTGTGACATTTGCAATCTAATGTGACATCCCATGAAAGTATGCAGTTTTTATGCCATGCTAGAACCTACGTTTTTTGACAATACTGATGGTCGTGAACTCTCATACCTGTATTACCACTGTTCAGATGACTAATGAAAGGCAGTGAACTGTGTAAATAGAGAGTATACATCACTGACCCAGAAATTAGTGTATATCTTCAGAAAAGAAAATGTTGCGGCTTTAAGTCCACAAATATCCAAGTCAAGTACGTATACTATCAGTGAAACTGTGCTGCTCTTCTCAGGATCCCACGCGTGAGGTATAGGAATTCCTGTGATCCAGTTTATACACCAGAGGTAGTATGGATAGAGTTAGTGAGAGAAAGGAAAACTGGGAGCGTGAGAGAAGGAAAGATGTGTGTGGGAGAGGAGCCATGGGGTCTGGGAAAGGAAGGGCAGAATTTGGGAAGAGGCACAGTGAGGGGAATGTGAAGATAATACAGGAAGCCATACAAAATTGTTGTGATGTATGCAGACCGTTGCCACCTAATTATTATGTTATATGATAGTTATCTGTATACAGGCTATCAACTCTCTTTCTTATGCACTTGATATGGATGGATTAAACTCTAGTGACAGTGAATTTCTTGCCATTTCATTTTAAGAAGACACTTAACCTGTTCATGACCAAGAATGTTCGGAGTGTTTTCATGACTAGAATGTTGCATTATATAGGTGATATTTTTTTTCTTTTGTTTCTTAGTCTACCTCAAAAGTTGTGTCTTTTTTGTGGGCTTTATTCTAATTTTTGAAATTAGAGTAGATATTCATTATTTTTGTAGGTCTCCTTCTGGGACAAATAGAAACAGGAAAAAAGTCAAAAAATTTTTTTTTCATGATATGTTTTAACATTGTTTAATCAATATTTACCCCCAAAAATGAATCCTGGAATTCTCTTGTGCATAGCGATCTCAAATATGTCTACACTGTGTAACATACGCTAAACACATTTTCCGCTCATCGATGGTAATCATCGATGGTAATCATCCAGGTACGGACATTTTTAGTAAAGGTGAGGTGTGCCCACTTTTGGGGGGTGCAGGTGCTTTTTTATGTTTTACATTTTAAAATGTTTTTGTTTTTTTCTTCACATTTTATTTCTTTACATTTTGCAGCAGAAAATAATTACGGTAACTATTTTTACTGTGGGGGCACAGGTTAGCAGGGAACATATTATCTATGTGTTCACTGTTGTCCCCATATACTGATCACTGATATCAGAGATTTAATGGTAACAGTCCATTGATTACTATTTGTGATCTGTATACATATACATGAAGAGAAAATGCAGACTGTGTCTTCTCTGAATACTTTATAAGCCCCCTCCTCTAGGAAATCCTTCTATTTCTACATTCGATATGAGCACTGTGTTGAGGCGTTTTCTGTGACAGGGAACAGATTATATCTGACCCCTTTCACAGTACAGGATCAGGCTGTGTGACAGCCCACTCCTGCTGTGTGCACCAGCACTGCTACCTCTTCAAACAGCTGATTGGCGGGGCTGCTGGGGGTTGGATCCCCTCCGATCTGACATTCATTACTTATCCTGAAAGCCATAAGGCCCATTACATTATGTTCATCGATCACATGGCCTAGTTGGAGCTCAGTCTCATTTAAGTGACATTTGACATTTTGATATCTTTATATCTCATTTTTTGGGAGGTGAGGTGGGCAAAAATTCTGACAATACCAAATGTATATGGTTTTTTACATGTTTAATAAAATCTAAATTTGTTATATATTGCATCAGCATATACTAATATCTGCCAAAGACTTGCCTTTTGGTGCCATTTTGGTGTACATAAGAATTTTTGATTGCTTGATATTATGTGGTGAAGTGACAAAAAAATACCTGTTCTGGCATAGTTTTTATTTATTTATTATTTCACAGCGTATATCTCATGGGTTATGTGTATACCTGATATAATGTGATATTTTTTATAGGGCATTTCATTACGGTAATAGCTGATATGTTTTTATATATTTTTCATTAAACAATAAAATAATTTTTGAAAAACAACAACACATTTTTGTATCACCATTTTCTGAGAGCCATATCTTATTTTATTATTTTTCTTGCAATAGTCTTGTGTGAGGGTTCATTTGTTGCAGGATGAGGTGACATTTTCATTGGCATCATTTTGCGGTTCATAGTACTTTTTAATCGCTTGCTACAGGGTATATTATGTAATATTTTATAGAGCTTGTCGTTATGGATGCAACAATACCAAATATGTCTATTTTTTTATTTAATTTCTATATATTTTTTTAAATGGCTTGCTGAGGTTAAAAGGGCTTTGTGTCACGGTGTCTCCCGTAACAGGGGTCAGAAGATCTAAGAGACTGGGTGCATGTGATGTGATCTGACAACCTCTTTGGTTTCACTTGTTTCTGTGTTGTTGCTGGCTATGACCACACCTCTTGTCTCAGGTGTAGCTTAAGTGGTCATTCCTACTCCTCTATTTAGTCCGATCTCACCCATCATGCTACGCGGTTGATAGCTCCTTTCTGGTTGTGGAAGTGCTAGTGTTTGGTTCTCCTCTGAGTTCCTGCTCATCCGCATACTTCAGAGTTAAGTGACTTTTCCCTATTTCTTGTTTGTTGTATTCCCCTATCTTTTGGTATTAGGTCTGAGGGAGTCTCCTGTTCCTTCAGCTGAGAAGGAACAGGTCATCCTTCTTCCTGACACTATATCCAGGGCACTTTAGGGTCAGATAGGGCTCTAGTTTCCTGCGTATGAACATTCCTACCATCGAGGTCTGTTCATACTGATAGTAGTCAGGGCTCGGTTTAGGGATTCTCTAGGTGGTGACCTCTCCCCCTTCCCTAGTTTCCAGTACCTTTTCCTTTCCCTTTTGTGTTCGGTGTGGAGTTTACCACCCACACTGCACCGTGACACTTTTTTTTACACGTGAAACGTTTATTTTTATAAAACCTTTTTTAATTTAATTTTTACTTTATTTATTTTACACACTTTGTGTCCCCCATAGGGTCATACAAGACCTTAGGGCAGCGGTTCTCAACCTAGGGGTCGCGACCCCTTTGGGGGTCGATCGGCCCTTTCCGGGGGGTCGCCTGAGGCTTCCTATTAGGGCTGCACGATTGTAGCGTTACATTACCCTACTTCCTAAGATTTCCCTACCTCCTGACTTCCCGTTGCACTGCTAATGACGTGAGGAGGCGTTCCTGAGTTTTGCGCATGCGCAAACCGACAGTTTATGGAAAATCTCAGCGGAGTTCAGCTTCACACCGGGACACTGCGCATGCGCTGGCCGGAGTTAGCCGCGCTTGCGCACTGGGCCACAATATTTCCCTACTAAGGCTCTCCTGCGCATGCGCAGTGTCCCGGTGTAAAGCTGAACTCCGCTGAGATTTTCCATAAACTGTCAGTTTGCGCATGCGCAGATCGTCAAAACTCAGGAACGCCTCCTCACGTCATTAGCAGTGCGACAGGAAGTCAGGAGGTAGGGAAATCGAGAGATTGTTTCACACAGGAGTAACATACTTTACATGCAAAGACAGTTATGTGCGCAGTTTAGGACACATGAGGGGACACATAGGGCCATGAGGGGGACCAGCATAAGATGCTATATGTCTTATGCTGGCCCCCCTCATGGCCCTATGTGTCATAGCACACATCCCCTATAACAGCGTACTCCACAGATCCACAGGTCCCCCATAAGTGTCCTCCACAGGTCCCCCATAACAGCGTCCTCCACAGATCCCCCATAACAGCGTCCTCCACAGATCCCCCATAACAGCGTCCTCCACAGATCCCCCATAACAGCGTCCTCCACAGATCCCCCATAACAGCGTCCTCCACAGATCCCCCATATAACAGCGTCCTCCACAGATCCCCCATATAACAGCATCCTCCACAGATCCCCCCACAACACAGCGCCCTCCACAGATCCCCCACAACACAGCGCCCTCCACAGATCCGCCACAACACAGCGCCCTCCACAGATCCCCCACAACACAGCGCCATCCACAGATCCCCCACAACACAGCGCCAATTACAGAACTACCTAACACCTTGTAATAGACTGGCATACATCCTGCATATCAGATATTTACATTACAATTCATAACAGTAGCAAAATTAGTTATGACGTACCAAGGAAAAAAAATTAATGGTTGGGGGTCACCACAACATGAGGAACTGTATTAAGGGGTCACGGCTTTAGAAAGGTTGAGAACCACTGCCTTAGGGGGACATTTAACATTTAATTTTTTTTTTTTTACTACTGTACAGCCTTACAGCAGAACTGGTCTAGTTAAACCCGGCAGTTGATGCAGACTCACGCCCACGGCGGTCACATGACTGCTGGGACCGGAACAGGAAGTGACATCGTGCTTCCTGAGCTGTATGCTTATTTGGCGCTCTATGCTCATTTGGCACTGTGTATACAGCAATGGGGAAGGCAGGGACATGGAGGAACCGTCCCTGCCTACTATATGGGGAGCCCTCCAGGGCTCCTCATAGAGAATTAGCGTGCATCTGCGATCTCCGAACGGATGTTCTAAAATGTCCATTAGGAGATAAATCTAATTTATAGTCTATGGGCGGTTGGGAGCCAGTTAACATAAACAACAATAAACATGTGGTATCTCTGTAATCGTACTGATCTGTAGAATGAAGTTAACAGGTCAGTTTTATTGCATAGGGAATAATGTAAAATAAAATTCATAAAACTATGGGGATTTTTTATTTTTTTTTCCACCTTGTTTTTTCTCCAGCTTTCCACTAAATCGTAAAAAGAATAATAAAGTATATCATATCTTTGACTGTAGAGGTCCTTAACTGATATTGTTCATGGGCCCAGTCAGTCCACAGCCCATAGCCCTAATTAGATGTATGTGAATAACAATGACCTGGCCTAGCCATTTCAGTAGGGCTTGGTAGTACTTAGCAAGGTTAGCAAAACAGGGGAAGAAGGGTCATAATACAGGAACATACTACATACAAGGTTGGTAGTCTGATAACATAGAGCAGCAGTTGCATCAACCTTATTCACATAGATCTACAAAAGGAGTTGGGTTGCTAAAGTGGTAGGAAACCTTTGAGCAAAAAATGTTTTTGCAAAGTTGCATCTATATTAGATGCCCTGGATTCAATGAATAATAAAAATTAGGGTAGACGCTAAAGAAGAAATATGCTGTCACACAGCTTTTCCAGGTGATGACAGGTCTCAGGGGTTGTCAGCAGCAGGACCCAATATTTTCTACTAATCAGCAAGGTAATTTGCTATAATTTTCACAAGGCACAAGAGTTTTATATTCAGTTTCTTCAGTTTCAACAAACATGCACAACTGAGAAAATAGGGGTAACATGATGTACACAATAGTGGTAAGTAACATGCAGTCCCCTTCTGCTACAAGTGTCCAGTTTCAAGAGGGGCTTTGAGGCCTGATGGCCCAGTACATCTTTAAACCCTATTTTCACTGACAATATACAGGTCCTTCTAAAAAAATTTAGCATATTATGATAACGTTCATTATTTTCTGTAATGTACTGATAAACATTAGACTTTCATATATTTTAGATTCATTACACACCAACTGAAGTAGTTCAAGCCTTTTATTGTTTTAATATTGATGATTTTGGCATACAGCTCATGAAAACCCAAAATTCCTATCTAAAAAAATTAGCATATCATGAAAAGGTTCTCTAAACGAGCTATTAACCTAATCATCTGAATCAACTAATTAACTCTAAACACCTGCAAAAGATTCCTGAGGCTTTTAAAAACTCCCAGCCTGGTTCATTACTCAAAACGGCAATCATGGGTAAGACTGCCGACCTGACTGCTGTCCAGAAGGCCATCATTGACACCCTCAAGCAAGAGGGTAAGACACAGAAAGAAGTTTCTGAACGAATAGGCTGTTCCCAGAGTGCTGTATCAAGGCACCTCAGTGGGAAGTCTGTGGGAAGGAAAAAGTGTGGCAGAAAACGCTGCACAACGAGAAGAGGTGACCGGACCCTGAGGAAGATTGTGGAGAAGGACCGATTCCAGACCTTGGGGGACCTGCGGAAGCAGTGGACTGAGTCTGGAGTAGAAACATCCAGAGCCACCGTGTACAGGCGTGTGCAGGAAATGGGCTACAGGTGCCGCATTCCCCAGGTCAAGCCACTTTTGAACCAGAAACAGCGGCAGAAGCGCCTGACCTGGGCTACAGAGAAGCAGCACTGGACTGTTGCTCAGTGGTCCAAAGTACTTTTTTCGGATGAAAGCAAATTTTGCATGTCATTCGGAAATCAAGGTGCCAGAGTCTGGAGGAAGACTGGGGAGAGGGAAATGCCAAAATGCCTGAAGTCCAGTGTCAAGTACCCACAGTCAGTGATGGTCTGGGGTGCCATGTCAGCTGCTGGTGTTGGTCCACTGTGTTTTATCAAGGGCAGGGTCAATGCAGCTAGCTATCAGGAGATTTTGGAGCACTTCATGCTTCCATTTGCTGAAAAGCTTTATGGAGATGAAGATTTCATTTTTCAGCACGACCTGGCACCTGCTCACAGTGCCAAAACCACTGGTAAATGGTTTACTGACCATGGTATTACTGTGCTCAATTGGCCTGCCAACTCTCCTGACCTGAACCCCATAGAGAATCTGTGGGATATTGGGAAGAGAAAGTTGAGAGACGCAAGACCCAACACTCTGGATGAGCTTAAGGCCGCTATCGAAGCATCCTGGACCTCCATAACACCTCAGCAGTGCCACAGGCTGATTGCCTCCATGCCACGCCGCATTGAAGCAGTCATTTCTGCAAAAGGATTCCTGACCAAGTATTGAGTGCATAACTGAACATAATTATTTGAAGGTTGACTTTTTTTGTATTAAAAACACTTTTCTTTTATTGGTCGGATGAAATATGCTAATTTTTTGAGATAGGAAATTTGGGTTTTCATGAGCTGTATGCCAAAATCATCAATATTAAAACAATAAAAGGCTTGAACTAATTCAGTTGGTGTGTAACGAATCTAAAATATATGAAATTCTAATGTTTATCAGTACATTACAGAAAATAATGAACTTTATAACAATATGCTAATTTTTGGAGAAGGACCGTATGTGCCTCCCCATGCATAAGATTTTGTTGCAGAAAATTTCTGCAACTGAAAATGAGTTCCATTGATCTGAATGGGGCTTGCCTCCAAAACAACCCTATTCAGATGAATGGAAAAAAAAATCAGAAATACGTGCAAAAAAATCTGTTCCAGTGGCCTTGTAATCCCCGTTTTTTCACTGAGCTGCCTGTGTGTTCTGGTTGTGTGGTTTCCCACATCCTCTGTTCAACTATGTGTGGTTTAGGCTACATTCACATGACGGCCATTCAAAACGGATGTAGTTCAATGGCATTTTTTTAAACCCAGCCCCTGTAATACCCTCATTATACATATTGTCCCCTGGACATCCAATGGCCCCATAGTGCCCCAGGATATATAATGGCTCTCACACAGTGCCTCAGTATTTATAATGGCCCTCACATAGTGTACTATTATATATAATGGCCCCTACCCCCACCCCAGTAGTGCCGACAGATTCATTAAAATAACTAAACAAATAAAAAACTCTGCTCATTCACTTGCACAAGACCGGGAAGGGAACACAGTGACGTCACAGTGCTGGGAGTGTCAGGTCCTATTGCCTCCAGTGTGAAGCAAGTGTTCCCTCTTGTACAAGTGAATGAGGTATTTTTTTAAATTATTATTTTAACCCCTGAAAGGCCCTTTTTTTACATAGTGTAGCCGTTTTTAACAGCTTTTTTTGTTTTTCACTTTGGTGTGAATGAGTCCTTACTCAAAATGTATAATAAAGTATGTACTATTTACTCCCTGTGAGATGCCTAAATGGTAACTGTCATGTTTTCACAAAAAAAAAAATCTATTTTAGCATATGTTACTGCTGCAACAGCATTATGCATAAAACACTCTTTAGTTTCTTCACATACCAATGTTTGCCTTCCGTTTTTTTCCCTTAGTTACGGCTGTTTAAACATTTACAATATGAGGACCTTCTCAAGATGGCTCCTCTGCCAGTTATCTGAGGCCAAAACTGCTTTCCCTCACTTCCCATACACCCTTACTGTAGCCAGCAGCTCCCTGCCAGCCAATCAGATTGGATTACTGATAGAGACTCCTCCTCACTCTGAATCTTAATGCAGGCATGAAGTGTGAAGGACCGCCCCTCTGTCTTCTGTTTACATTAAGTTGGGAGACAGACTAACCCTAGTAACGGTCTTTTAAGGGAGCAGTGGAATGGGACTGAGGACATTAATGAAAGCTGTTATTATAAGGTAATTACAGATCTTTTGACAATCATTGACAGACTAAATCAGATAATAAACTAGCAAATAAAAAAATAGGACAGTTACCCTTTAATCGGTAAGCCCTGTTAGTAAACTATGTACATAACCTTTCATTATACACTTTTAAATAAAACACTTCTAGATATCAGTAAGGATAGAGCAAGAAATATTTTAAGACTAAACCGAAAATTACAAAATGATAGTGGTGGCTCCACATTAGTAAAGATCTAATAAATTAAAGTTTGAGGACTCTCCATTAAAACATATTTCCAGTCGGATGTTAAATGAACAAATACAGATTTTTTAAAGAACACTTCTAAACTTATAAATTACTGTGCAAGCAACAATTAGATTTACATTTATCATTATATATACAGTCATGGCTAGCCTTAGGGTTGACGGCTCCCTGGGCAGAACTTTCTATTGTCACCCTCCCCCAGCATGCTTTTTTTTTCTGATAAAATACTGAACATATTAAATGTAAAACTGATTCATAAAAGGTATTTGCTATTCTGTTTTGCCTCGGTATCTTCATTTATATGGCAGTATGAACTGTTGTAATTAGAGGCAAATTTTACTTTTACCATATTTTGCCATATTATAATCAAGAAGGTGCAGGCAATACAGTTACCAGTTACCTGAGTCAGCCACAGACTGAACTGAATGGTACCAGTGTCTTGCTCGGGAACTGGCCAAACTACTTTAGTAAATAGCAATGAATGTGTTACCCCCATACACTGGACTGATTTTTATCTTGCACAACTATTGCATGGCCTACATTATGAGGGAGTTCTGCCTTGCAACATCACAATATCAAGGGCACCCCATCTAACATCAGTGTGCACTCTCCATTCACTGCACCGCCCATAGAGACCCAAGGTGAGGACTGTCTCTGGGAACTGTGAGTAAAACTACCACCATCATAGCGACAAACACCATTCTCATCCTCTCTGCACTAAGATCTACAGATGATCACATTTTCAAGCATGGGATGATTGTTTGATGCCGGCTTTTCATTAACATGCCAGTTATTGCCACTTGTTGCAAACTGATAGTGACAAATCCTTGAACTGAGAGACATTGGTTTATCATCATGGCAGATGGCTACACACCTAGGCAGAGATGTCAGCACTGTTCAACGATGCGTGTCCTGGTGGCTGGGAGAACAATGGCAAACTGGAATGACTGGAAGAGGTGCACAGCAGTGAACCTCTGCATGGACGGATTGGCCGATTAGAAGAATGGTGCACCTTAATGATCCATTCTGTACTGCAAGTGAAATTGGATGTCACATTGCAAACCTAAGATGGCAAATAGTATCTACACAAACCATCAGAAGACGTTTGCATGACATTGGGCTACAAGCCAGACATCCAGCTACGGGTGTTCCATTGACCCTATGCCACCACTCTCAAAGGCAATCATCGTGCACAGCAAGGTGGCATTGCAGGCTGAAATGGAGGTCTGTCCTCTTCATTGATGAGTTCCTCTTTTATCTTGAATGCAATGATAGACATTTGTCTGGGACCATTTGGGAAACACCATGAAGAGGCCTTCAAAAGAGATTATGGCATTGGTGGTATAATGTTTGGCAGCTTGACCCCTCTAGTCTTCATTTCAGGTACACTGATAGCTCACGAGTTACATTGATTTTATTGTGAAACCAGTGGTATGGCCATTTCTCCAGAGTGTCTCAGAAGTCACTTTTCAACAGGACAACACCAGGCCGCATGTTGAGAGAGAAGCCTGCATGGCATAAATGTGCTACCATGGCCTGCAGTGTTTCCAAACTTGTGTCCCATCAAGCACATCTGGGACGTCATTGGTCGGCAATTTCAAAGAGAACTGCCAGCAGTGGATCATCATGATTTGTGTGCACAAGTGCATTCAGCGTGGCAGAACATTCCTCACACAACCATTAATAAGATAATTGATAGCATGCCAAGGCGAGTAAGTATTCAATACTGAATAAATTGAGATATTTTTGAAATTATGTTTCCATTTTATATCATTTGCGTATCATTAACATGTCTATCGATCCTGTTATTTTCATAATTCATAATTTTCATAAATATTATTTTTTTCTATATCTATATAAAAATATTATCAGACATCTATCATAGTTCCCCTTGCAGACACTGCCTCAGTGCGGCAGGAGCCTCCTATAGCCATGGGAACCAGGTCTCTGCTGTGGCCACCCAGGGAACGAACATCATGGTGTGGCCCAGCCAGGGGAACCGTGACGCTCTGAAGCAATGCAGTGATCCTCTTGACGGGCCAGTGAGGGGACGCGTCGGGGCGTTGGAGCGGCAGCACGCTCAGCTTTTAGGTCCGCCCGACGTGCAAGGAAGCCGACAGCTATCGAAGGCTGGCACACTATATAAGTATGAATTTCTTGACCCCTTGCACCCCCTGCTGCTCCCTTGTTGTAATTTAAGTCTCCTCTGGCGTGGGTTTCTGGATTGGTTTGTTTTTGGCTTATGTATATGTGATGTTTGTGGCGTTTTCACCACATGGCCTTTTTCATATTTTGAAAAAGACAGTGTGGCCAAAATGTCATGTATACCGAATAAATATCTCTTGAATTGCACTACCCAAATACTGTGCTGCAGTTTTTCTATACTGTATATAACGGGGTGGGAACTCTACTCCATGCGCGATTAGCAAAGTGCCACAAGGTCGTAAATTAGTTAGGGATAGTGAGCCCGGGAAGTTTTAGGTCTGCACTATCCCTGTTTGTGTGGGACGGTAGTTGCCTTATCCGTTGTGCAACCAAAGTTCCTTGTAGACCACCTTGGTAAATTGAATTCTGAATCTGAACTTATCCAAGTTTCGAAGGTGTTGCCATTATGAATATTACTTTATGTCATAGAAGAGAGTCCTTCAATATAAATGATCTGTAATCCAGATGGAATATGATCTGTAAGACAGCAATGCTATAGACATGTGTTGTTGATTTACAAATACGCTCATGTGAAACAGGTCAGCGGAGTCTCTCTGAGCTCACCGTGCCTTGTAGTAGTTAACGCAAATCGAACTGCATTGTATTAATTTCCAGATCATGGGGACTATCTTTTTAAATAGTCGGACATAAGAAAGGGGATCTGCGTACAACATAAAAATAGTTATGGAGTTAAAACCTCTCTATTAAAGATAAATTATATGCTAAAATTAGGCTCTCGGTTTTTTGTTTGGCTCTGAAAAAACTGAAAGATCTCACCCTATTAAGTTATACAAGTGCAAAGTTTAATAAACATTTCTGCAAATAACTTGTGTAGCTGAAAGCCTTACTCTTGCTGCCAAATTCATGCAATAATAGAGCAACTTTACTCTTGGACGCAATCATATTTCATGCAGTAATTTGGCCTGACCTTTGGATTTGAACATATTTATACACTATAACAAGACATTGATAAGTGAGTTTGAACACACATAATGTCATATCGAAAATCTATAAAACTAACATGCATTGGATATCCTGCGTGTTATGAGAGGTGTCGACAAAACCCTGGGACTCCTAGGGTATCGTCACGGATGGTGTTACAGAAAACTAGAAGACACAAATGAAGATCCGACTGACTTGATACAAAACTAAGGAATAGGAGGGTAAGCCCTGTAAGAGCCCTAGCTCTCTCCCTTACTGCTCAGCCTATGCAAAAATCTCAATGGTAGAAAATTGCATACCCTCGTTCCTCGACTGTATGACACCTGAACTCCCTATAATAGTGAGGGGACACGACCACCGGCTCCCTACACTTAATACGGAGGGAGTCAGGGTCACCTAGGATCAAGCCCACAGGCAAACAGAAATAAAGAAAACAGACTTATCTTTTGTATTCAGCAGTAAGAGCTTCTAGCATCAGCACACTCCAGGAAGTTGTATAAACCGCAAAGTGATGCAGTATGGGAGGGAATTTAAAGGGATGCAATCAGTGTAACTAGATGACAGCTGAGAGAGGGAATCGAGATGACAAAACAAAAGCAAAACAAAAGAACCTCAGGCAGGAGGTTCTGAAGAACGTCTGTCAGAGCTTCTCAGATGTCTCACGGTGACAGTACCCCTCCTTCTATGAGTGGACTCCGGACACTCAGAGCCCACCTTCTCAGGATGGGACCTATGGAAAGCTCTGATGAGACGAGTGGCCTTAATGTCCGTCACTGGGACCCACATCCTCTCCTCAGGACCATAACCCTCCCAATGAATGAGGTACTGGAGAGAACCGCGGACAACACGGGAATCCACAATCCTAGAGACCTGAAATTAAAGATTACCATCAACAACAATCGGAGGAGAAGGCAAAGAGGAGGGTACAGTGGGTTGGACATAAGGTTTTAATAGGGACTTGTGAAAAACATTATGGATCTTCCAAATCTGAGGAAGATCAAGACGGTAGGCAAAGGGATTGATGACGGACAAGATTTTGTAAGGCCCAATAAACTTAGGACCCAACTTCCAGGAGGGAACCTTCAATTTGATATTCTTAGTAGACAACCATACCAGATCACCAACATTCAGGTCCGGACCAGGCACACGTCTCTTATCCGCCACACGCTTATATCTCTCACTCATGCTCTTTAGGTTATCCTGAATCTTTTGCCAAATAGATGACGAAGACGAGGAGAATCTCTCCTCATCAGGTAAACCAGAAGCCCCTTCTACAGAGAATGTCCCAAACTGCGGATGAAACCCATATGCACCAAAAAATGGTGACTTATCAGAGGACTCCTGGTGACGGTGATTTAAAGCAAACTCAGCAAGGGAGAGAAAAGAACACAAATCCTCCTGATTCTCCACCACAAAACAATGCAGATATGTCTTCAGATTCTGATTGACGCGCTCTGTCTGGCCATTCGACTGCGGGTGGAAAGCAGAAGAGAATGACAACCGAACCCCCAAGCGAGAACAGAAGGCCTTCCAGAATCTGGAAACAAACTGCGTGCCCCTATCAGAGACTGTGTCTGAAGGGATACCATGCAGTTTGACAATGTGATCAATAAATGCCTGCGCCAGCGTTTTAGCATTGAGCAAACCAGGAAAAGGAACAAAATGCGCCATTTTGCTAAAACGGTCCACCACCACCAGAATTACCGTCTTCCCCGAGGAGCGAGGCAGGTCTGTAATGAAATCCATGGACAGATGTGTCCAAGGACGGGAAGGAATGGGTAACGTAAGGAGAGGACCCGATGGCCGTGAATGAGGGACTTTGGCAAGAGCGCAGGTCTCGCAGGCTGCCACAAAACCCTCAACCGACTTACGAAGAGCCGGCCACCAGAATCTCCGAGCAATGAGATCCACTGTGGCTCTACCCCCCGGGTGCCCAGCAAGGACAGTATCATGGTGCTCCTTAAAAACCCTGTGTCGTAAAGTGAGAGGCACAAACAACCTCCCAGGAGGACAAAAATCAGGAGCCTCTGCCTGGGCTGCCTGAACCTCTGCCTCCAATTCAGGATAAAGAGCAGACACAACCACCCCTTCAGCCAAAATGGGACCCGGGTCTTCAAAGTTCCCCCCTCCCGGAAAACAACGTGACAGGGCATCCGCCTTCACATTCTTAACCCCAGGGCGGAACGTGAGAACAAAATTAAACCTTGAAAAGAACAAAGACCATCTGGCCTGTCTCAGGTTCAGACGCCTGGCTGACTCCAAGTAGGCGAGATTTTTATGGTCGGTAAACACGGTAATAGGCTGTCTGGCTCCCTCTAACCAATGGCGCCATTCCTCAAAAGCCAACTTGATGGCCAATAACTCCCTATCTCCCACATCGTAATTTCTCTCTGCGGAGGAGAGTTTCTTCGAGAAAAAGGCACACGGTCGCCATTTGGCAGGAGAGGGACCCTAAGACAAGACCGCACCCACACCCACCTCAGAAGCGTCCACCTCGACTATAAAGGGCAGAGAGATATCAGGTTGTACCAAGATGGGAGCGGAAGCAAAACTCTCCTTGATACTAGAAAAGGCCTTACGCGCCTCTACCGACCAGGAGGAAAAATCTACCCCCTTTCTAGTCATATCAGTGAGTGGTTTAACAACAGAGGAATATCTCAAAATAAACTTCCTGTAATAATTGGCAAAACCCAAAAAATGAATCAGCACCTTCTGATTCTCAGGAAGCTCCCACTCAAGCACAGCCCGGACCTTCTCGGAGTCCATGCGAAAACCAGAAGCGGAGAGAAGAAACCCCAGAAATTGAATTTCTGGAACCGCAAACACACATTTTTCCAGTTTAGCGTACAATTTATTCTCCCGCAGGATGAGCACGACCTGACGTAGGTGGTCCTTATGAGTTTTGAAATCAGGAGAAAAAAATCAAAATGTCATCTAGATACACTAGTACAAATTTCCCCATTAAATGATAAAAAATGCTGTTCACAAAATGCTGAAAGACGGCTGGAGCATTCATCAAACCAAAAGGCATAATCAAATTCTCAAAATGGCCCTCAGGGGTATTGAAGGCCGTCTTCCATTCGTCTCCTTCTCTGACCAGGTTGTATGTCCCCTCTTAAGTCCAACTTGGAAAAAACTTTAGCCCCAACAATCTGGTTAAACAGGTCCGGGATCAGAGGAAGCGGATAAGGGTCACGAATTGTGATACTGTTCAGCTCCCTGAAATCCAGACATGGTCTTAAAGAACCATCTTTTTTCTTAACAAAGAAAAAAACAGCGGCAACAGGTGACTTTGAGGGTCGTATGTGTCCCTTTCTCAGGCTCTCAGAGATATAAGCACGCATAGCGACCCTTTTAGGTTGGGAGTGATTGTATAAACGAGATTTCGGCAGCTTGGCGCCTGGGATGAGATTAATAGGGCAATCGTACTCCCCGTGAGGGGGTAGCTCCTGAACACCACTCTCGGAAAACACATCCGAAAATTCTGAGAGAAAAGTTCGTACAGTCTTAGTAGAAACCTCTGAAACAGATGTCGTGAGGCAATTCTCTCTGCAAAAGTCACTCCAACCATTTATTTGCCTCACTTGCCAATCAATGGTGGGGTTATGTTTAGTGAGCCAGGGTAGCCCCAACACTAGAGGAGTAGGCAACCCGCTTAGGATGAAACATGACTCATCCTCAACATGAGTATCACTCACAATCAAACGGATATTGTGAACTATGCCTCTTAACGATTTCTGAGAAAGTGGAGCGGAATCAATAGCAAAAACAGGTATATCCTTTCCCAAAGTGCATACCTGGAAACCATGTGTTATAGCAAATTGATTATCAATGAGATTGACAGCTGCTCCACTATCTACAAAAATCTCGCAATTTTTTTTCTTGCTCTCTAGCGCCACCCTGGCAGGTAGGACAAAACGGGAGCTACAAGCAAACAGAAAACATTCAATTTCCGCATCAACCTTGCCAATAGTAACAAACAGATGGAATGTTTTTAGAGGATTTTTTTCTTTTTGTTTCTTTATTACTCTCAAAAAACTGCCTGAATCTCCTAGAGGGACAAAACATTTGCCAAATGATTTATACCTCCACAACAAAAACAAACCCTCCTCTGAGAGCTGAATCTTCTATTGTCAGAGGCAAGCAAACCCAGCTGCATGGGGTCCTGCTCAGAGGGGATTGAGAGAGACTGAGACCCCTGCGCACTGAATGAGACTGCCGCACTGTCCTTGGACTGAGTATGACAGGAAGGAGTGATCTCTCCTCTCTCTCTAAGACGCCTGTCAATACGAACGGCCCGAGACATGGCAGACTCCAAAGAGATAGGTCTCTCATGAAAGGCAAATGCATCTTTCAATCCCTCTGAAAGACCATGGCAAAATTGACTTCGGAGTGCAGCATCATTCCAACCAGTATCAGCTGCCCATCTACGAAATTCTGAACAGTATATCTCTGCGGACTGTTTACCCTGGCATAAAAGACGTAGTCTAGACTCAGCCAGAGCAATACGATCCGGATCATCATATATCTGACCCAGGGCTAAAAAATAATAATCCACTGAACGGAGGGGCCGTGCCCCCACCGGCAGCGAAAAGGCCCAAGACTGAGCGTTATCCCTGAGCAGCGAGATGATGATCCCCACCCTCTGCTCCTCATTACCAGAGGAATGGGGAAGTAGGCGAAAATGGAGTTTGCAAGCCTCTCTAAAACAAACTAAATTCTCACTACCCCCAGAGAGCGTATCCGGGAGCGAGATCTTAGGCTCAGAACAAACTCCATGAACGCAAGCTGAACCGGTCACCTGAAACTGATATACAGTTTTACGAGATCTGCTACCTACAATGAAATACCCTGCATGCGTTCAGTCAAAAGTGAAACCAGATCCATGCTTGAGACGGTTTTGGCGGTTTATAATGTCATGGATAGGTTTCAGAAAACTAGAAGACACAAAGGAAGATCCGACTGACTTGATACAAAACTAAGGAACAGGAGGGTAAGCCCTGTAAGAGCCCTAGCTCTCTCCCTTACTGCTCAGCCTATGCAAAAATCTCAATGGTAGAAAATTGCATACCCTCGTTCCTCGACTGTATGACACCTGAATACCCTATAATAGTGAGGGGACACGACCACCGGCTCCCTACACTTAATACGGAGGGAGTCAGGGTCACCTAGGATCAAGCCCACAGGCAAACAGAAATAAAGAAAACAGACTTATCTTGTGGATGCAGCAGTAAGAGCTTCTAGCATCAGCACACTCCAGGAAGTTGTATAAACCGCAAAGTGATGCAGTATAGGAGGGAATTTAAAGGGATGCAATCAGTGCAACTAGATGACAGCTGAGAGAGGGAATCGAGATGACAAAACAAAAGCAAAACAAAAGAAGAACGTCTGTCAGAGCTTCTCAGATGTCTGACGGTGACAGGTATATTAGCATGAGATGTTTCTCTGGCGGATGTTGACGCGGCATCTTTTATAAAAATGGATATGATGTTTAAGAAACATCATATCTTAAAGCTGTGAAAAGAACTACCACACTCAAAAAGGTTTCGCGAGATATCTTTACAGATGACCTAGCCTCTGGATAGGTCATCAGTAGCTGATTGGTGGAGTTCCGACACCCAGAACACCTGGCAATCAACTGTTTGAGAAGACACCGGCGCTAACAATAGCACAGTGGTTTTCTCTCTGCCCACAAAGCACAGCTCGTTCCATTTGATAGCCTCTGTGCTTGATATTGCAGCTCAGCCCCATTCACTTCAATAGGGCTGAGCTGCGCCTAGGCCATGTAACTGATGAACATGATGTCACTTGGCCTAGTAAAAGCTGACGAAGGCCACGGTGCTATTGCGAGCACCGATGCCTTCTCAAACAGCTGATCGGTGGGGGTCTCAGGTGTCAGGCCCCAACCGTACAGATATTGATGACCCTTCCAGAGGATAGATCATCAGTAAAAATATCAAGGAAAACTCCTTTAAGTAAATGTACCCTTAAGACAGCACCTCTATTTAATTGGCAGGATAAAAAAAAAAATTGTAAGGAACCGCAATGCAATAGGCATAAAATCTTCATATTCAATACAATAGAAGATTTCTGCCGTCTACATCGTTTATAGAGTGGATGGATAAAAAATATCTGAGCTTTCCGTAGATAGTCTGCTGGTTGCTGTTCATCCAGGCGAAAAACGAGAGGGATTTAGTGAGGTGGAGTCTGATCAGGAGGGAAATGAAGCATGGTCTTGGAAGAGGTTACTGTATTGATTGGAGGAGCTCAAGATGAAAGAGGGAACATGTGAGAGAGCAGTTGGGTTACATTAGGTGAGAAGATATGAGGAGTTAAAAGCACTGGGAAATTGACCTGGTTTTAAAGAAAGAAAAAAAGGAGACAGATATAGACTGACAGTAAGCTATAAACAATATAAAAGGAAAAGACAGACCAGCCTTTTAAACCCCCATACCATGGGACCCTACCAGAGCCAAGGTGTCATTGGCATAAGCTTGTTATACATAAAAGCCCATTTCTACCAATTCCAGCAGAAAATACTGTATATTACATTGCATGCATCGGAAAATAAATAGAACATTTATTATGTCGTTTATATATGCCTAGGAATTCGCTCTGGTAGGCAGGTTAGCGGACGCAGTATAGAGGCAACAACAAAGTCTTTAACTTAAACAGTTCAGTTTTTATTCACACTTGGCAGGTTAACAAAATATAGTCACCTTAGTTTAAATCCTGGTGTTCTATTCACACCTTTCTGCAGGTACCGGATAAGAAGATCAAGTCCTGGTGTTCACTTCACACCATGCTGGGGGTACAGATTAACCCCTTAAGGTATCAGCCCTATTTCACCTTCTGGACTTGGCCATTTTTTGCAAATCTGACCAGTGTCACTTTAAGTGCTGATAACTTTAAAACGCTTTGACTTATCCAGGCCATTCTGAGATAGTTTTTTCATTACATATTGTACTTCATGACACTGGTAAAATGAAGTAAAAAAAAAAATCATTTATTTATAAAAAAATATCCAATTTACCAAAGATTTGTAAAAAATTGCAAATTTACAAGTTTCAATTTCTCTACTTCTATAATACATACTAATACCTCCAAAAATAGTTATTACTTTACATTCCCCATATGTCTACTTCATGTTTGGATAATTTTGGGAATGATATTTTATTTTTTGGGGAAGTTACAAGGCTTAGAAGTTTAGAAGCAAATCTTGAAATTTTTCAGAAATGTTCAAAAACACAATTTTTAGGGACCAGTTCAGGTCTGAAGTCACTTTGCGAGGCTTACATAATAGAAACCACCCAAAAGATTTAATGGAAAATAGAGATACAATTTCAAAATTCCCCTTTTTTGGCAGATTTTCCATTTTAATAATTTTTTTCTAGTTACAAAGCAAGGGTTAACAGCCAAACCAAACTCAATATTTATGGCCCTGATTCTGTAGTTTACAGAAACACCCCATATGTGGTCGTAAACTACTGTACGGGCACACGGCAGGGCGCAGAAGGAAAGGAATGCCATATGGTTTTTAGAAGGCAGATTTTGCTGGACTGTTTTTTTTGACACCATGTCCCATTTGAAGCCCCCCGATGCACCCCTAGAGAAGAAACTCCATAAAAGTGGCCCCATTTAAGAAACTACACCCCTCAAGGTATTCAAAACTGATTTTTACAAACGTCCTTTACCCTTTAGGGGTTCCACAAGAATTCATGGAAAATAGAGATACAATTTCAAAATTTCACTTTTTGGGCAGATTTTCCATTTTAATATTTTTTTTTCCTGTTACAAAGCAAGGGTTAACAGCCAAACCAAACTTAATATTTATGGCCCTGATTCTGTAGTTTACAGAAACACCCCATATGTGGTCGTAAACTACTGTACGGGCACATGGCAGGGTGCAGAAGGAAAGGAATGCCATATGGTTTTTGGAAGGCAGATTTTGCTGGACTTTTTTTTTTTTACACCATGTCCCATTTGAAGCCCCCCTGATGCACCCCTAGAGTAGAAACTCCAAAAAAGTGGCCCCATTTTAGAAACTACGGGATAGGGTGGCAGTATTGTTGGTACTAGTTTAGGGTACATATGATTTTTGGTTGCTCTATATTACACTTTTTGTGAGGCAAGATAACAAGAAATAGCTGTTTTGGCACCGTATTTATTTTTTGTTATTTACAACATTCATCTGATAGGTTAGATCATGTGATATTTTTATAAACCAGGTTGTCACGAATGCACGATACCTAATATGTTTACTTTTTTTTTATTTATGTAAGTTTTACATGATGATTTCTTTTTTGAAGGAAAAAAAATCATGTTTTAGTGTTTCCATAGTCTGAGAGACATAATTTTTTCAGTTTTTGGGCGATTATCTTAGGTAGGGTCTTATTTTTTGCGGGATGAGATGACGGTTTTATTGGCACTATTTTTGAGTGCATATGACTTTTTGATTGCTTGCTATTACACTTTTTGTGATGTAAGGTGACAAAAAATGGTTTATTTAGCACAGTTTTTATTTTTTATTTTTTATGGTGTTCATCTGAGGGGTTACGTGATGATATTTGATATGTGATATTTTTATAGAGCCGGTCGATATAAACGCGTCGATACCAAATATGTATACTTTTTTTTTATTTATGTAAGTTTTACACAATAACAGCTTTTTTAAAACAAAAAAAAAATGATGTTTTAGTGTCTCCATATTCTGAGCCATAGTTTTTTTTTTTTGTGCGATTGTCTAAGGTAGGGGCTCATTTTTTGAGGGATGAGGTGACGGTTAGATTGGTACTATTTTGGTGGGCAAATGCCTCTTTGATCACTTGCTGTCGTACTTTTTGTGATGTAAGGTGACAATTTTTTTTTATTTATTTAAAATTATTTTTACTTGAAACTTTAAATTTTTTGGGGGAAAACTTTATTTTTTAAACTTTTTTTTCCACTTTATTTTTTGTCCCACTTTGGGACTTGAACTTTTGGGGGTTTAATCCTTTACAATGCATTCCAATACTTCTGTATTGGAATGCATTGGCTGTATGAGTAATACAGTGTGTATTACTTATACAGCTTCCGGCCTGTGAGATCCAGGGGGCTGGATCTCACAGGCTCGTCACCTTCCATGCCATCGGGTTCCCCCCACAGCCCCATGGGGACCCGATGGCACCGCCGACCACCGCCGCCGCACCAGGTAAAAGCCGCAAACCGCAAAAAACCCCCGCGCATTTAGCCGACTTGCCTGCTCAATGATTTGAGCAGGCACCTTGTTCCGATCACCGCCAGGCGGCGGTGATCAGAACAACACATGACGTACCGATACGTCATGGGTCCTTAAGGGGTTAAAGAGTCCCAGCCCTAGATGTCATTCCCTTGTCCTCCCAGACAGGTCGCAGGCATGCATCCAGCTACAAGCCTCATACACAGACACAGCCCTGGCTCTGAGCTCAGCTGCCTATTAAAGAACAACCAGGTGCTGCCAGAACTCGGTGCGGCACTTAAACTCCGGTCCGGTATTTGAGCTCACCTGGCTGGAAACCAGTCCAGCTGCACATGTTGGGAGGAAAATACCTGCCTTCCCATACAAAACCCCTCACTGTGTCACACTAGCTATCCCATATCATGACAAATGGGATCAAAGATTCTTGATACTGTAATTGGTAAGGTATGAACATATTTTCACAAAGGAACTATGGGGCATATTTATCAAAACTGGCGCAAAGGAAAACTGACTTGGTTGCCAATAGCAACCAGATTTCACCTTTCATTTTCTAAAGGAGCACAGAAAAATGAAAGGTGAAATATGGTTGCTATGGGCAGCTAAGTCAATTTCTCTTTACAGCAGTTTTGATAAATCTCCTCCTTTGACTTCACAGCAATATTACAGCTCTGTACAGTCCTGGAGCTGATACTGTATTTCTGTGTGTGATTAACCCCTTAAGGATAAAGCCTGTTTTGGCCTTAAAGGGGATATCCGTGAAATAAAATAAAATTACTGACTCCACCTAAGTATTACTTTATTATAAACACATTCACAAATAGCATTTATTACTTATTTATAATGGCTCATTTTCTTAAGTAGGGGAGGGGAATCATTAGGGGAAATAAAATGGCCGCTGACCTACTAGCACACATTCATGACACCAGGAACACAGAAAAGAGGTGAGACAGCTCTTTAGCTCTCGACTTTAAAGTTACCAGTCCAGCTATGAGTTAGGACGGGCTTTGTGTATGGTAATAGAGAAGTAGCCATTTTATTTCCCCTGATAATTGCCCCTAGAGAAAATGAGCCTTTATAGATAATAAATGCTATTTGGGAATATGTTTTGAATTTATTATCAGTAATTGTATTTCATTAATTCCCCTTTAAGGCCATATGTCACATTATGTGGTAAAAACTTTAGAACATTTCTACATATCTAAGCGTTTCTGATATTATTTTTTCATAACATATTGTACTTTATGTGAGTGGCAAATTTGGTTTGCCATGTATTGTGTGTTTGTCTAAAATAAATCCAAAATGTAATACAAATTTAAAAAAAATAGCAATTTTAAGACAGTCATACCACAGTAAAACAGATAGTGTTTTTTTTTTTTATCATTTTCCAGGTGTCTACTTTATGTTGCCATCATTTTCGAAAAGTACTTTTATTTATTTATTTATTTATTATGTTGGGGAGGAGGCATTAGAAGGCTTTTAAGTTGAGCAGCAATTTTTAATCAATACAAATTCTATTTTTTTTAAGGACTAATCAGTGGCATACATAGAGAAGGGCCCTATAGCAAGGATGAAACCAGACCCCCACACAGGACAGAAGGGTTTCCGCCTAAACCCCATTCAATGACCTTTGGGACATTTTTCCACTGCCTCATTTTCTAAAAGTTGTTCCTTTAGAGGGTAGAGTTTTCACCCCCAGTAGAAGAGGGGATGACCCCAACTGGACCCCTTCTTGCCCTGGGCCCCATAGCAGTTGCATGGTCTGCTGCTATGGTAGTTACGCCTCTGGAACAAATTCATTTATGAAGTGGCTTTCAGAGGCCAATATACCGTTTATAAATCACTACATTTAAACTGCACACCTCAAACTATTCAAAATAGATGCCAAAAACTAAGAAACACCCCCCAAAAGGCCCCATTTAGAAACTACACCTATAGAGGTGTAGTGAGCATTTAGACCCACCAAGTGTTTCATGGAATTTATTACAATTGAATGCAAATAAAAAATGCATGTAAGGAAAATAATATGCAGTTTTTCCTCAATGCTTTTCATTTTTACAACGGTTAAAAATCACCCAACGTGCTGCTTGGGCACAAAGTAGACATCACACCCTTAAACTAATACTTTGTTGAAGGACTAAGACATCACACCCTTAAACTAATACTTTGTTGAAGGAACTTTTTATTTTATTACAGCGCTGAGTCTTTTTGGGTATGAGTCTATCAGCATGGCACATTTTGACTTGGCAAGATTTGCCCACTCTTTGCAAAAACACTCCAAATCTGTCAGATTGCAAGGGCATCTCATGTGCACAGCCCTCTTCAGATAACCCCACAGATTTTCAATTGGATTCAAGTCTGGGCTCTGGCTGGGCCATTCCAAAACTTTAATCTTCTTATGGTGAAGCCATTCCTTTGTATCACGACCGGCGTGCCTATCACATACGTGACACAGAGGGAGGGAAAGAGGAAGGCCCTGTCCAAGGGAGAGGGAAAGGTGGTGACCCCTATCTCACCTTGAGGCTGGCACCTGACTGCCCTGACGTCCCTAGACGGGTTCCTCACCCGTACGCCGACCCTGGCTTTCCCTAAGATGAGCCCTAGATAGTGAATAGGGCGGTGGGAACACTAGTCCGCACCACTAGCTCTAAAGGAAAACACCGAGGGGAGGACAGACAATACAGACTAAACATATAATCCCAGGTGGGCGACAACAGAAGACAACAAAAAGCCCAACAGGGATCCGGAGGATAACACTCTGGAACAACAACCAGGATTCACAGCTCCAGTGGGTCAGTATAGAAGTCCAGGCAGGAAGCTCTATATCTGGCAACTAGAGAAGTGTGAGAGGAGAATATAAGGAGGTTGGGAGTGACAGACAAGAAACAGCTGAGGAGGAGAAGCTACGGATCCCTGAGTGAGACAAAAAGGATTGCAAGGCAAACACAGAAAACTATCATTAAGAAACAACGTGATCTTTAGACATAGAGCGCGCAGCCACCCACTGCGACTTCCTGACCCCGGGTATAACGGAGTCAGACGTGGCTCTTGACACCCTCGTGACAGTACCCCCCCTTTCACGAGGGGCCTCCGGACACTCAGGACCAGGTCTCTCAGGATGAGAGGCATGGAAAGCCTGAACCAACCTGTTGGCGTTTACCTCAGACGCTGGAACCCACATTCTTTCCTCGGGACCGTAACCCCTCCAATGCACCAGATACTGAAGAGAGCGGCAGGACCAGACGAGAATCAACAATTTTGGATATTTGAAACTCCAGATTACCATCCACAATAACAGGAGGAGGTGGCAGCAGTGATGGTTCTAGAGGTGGAACATACTTCTTGAGTAACGACTTATGGAAGACGTTATGGATCTTAAAAGTCTGAGGTAGCTCCAGGCAAAAAGCCACGGGGTTAATGACGGCTACTATTTTATAAGGACCAATGAACCTAGGACCCAGTTTCCAAGAGGGAATCTTCAACTTAATATTCCTAGTAGACAACCACACATAGTCATTCACTCCTAGGTCCGGACCTGGCAACCGTTTCTTATCAGCCATGCATTAATATTTACCTCCCATATTTTTCAAGTTAGCTTGCACCTTCTGCCATACCGATGAAAAAGATGATGAAAACCGTTCCTCTTCGGGAACCCCAGAAGACCCCCCCCCCCCTCTTTGAAAGTACAGAATTGGGGATGAAAACCATATGCACCAAGAAATGGTGACTTGCCAGTGGATTCCTGACGGCGATTATTTATGGCAAACTCGGCTAACGGTAAATATGATGACCACACCTCTTTGTTTTCAGACACAAAACTACTTAGATATGTCTCAAGGTTTTGGTTGGTACGCTCAGTCTGTCCATTCGACTGAGGATGGAAAGCTGAGGAAAAGGACAAGTGTACCCCCAAACGGGAACAAAAAGCTTTCCAAAACTTAGAAATAAACTGGGTACCCCGATCCAAAACCACATCGGAAGGGACCCCGTGAAGCTTCACGATTTCACTGATAAACACCTGAGCAAGAGTCTTAGCATTAGGAAGTGCGGGTAACGCAATAAAGTGTACCATTTTGATAAACCTGTCTACTACTACCAAGATAACTGTTTTACCCGCAGACAAAGGTAAGTCAGTGATGAAATCCATTGACAGATGTGTCCATGGCCTATTGGGGATGACAAGTGGCAATAAAGACCCTGCTGGACGTGTATGAGAGACTTTCGTGCGTGCACAAATAGAACAAGAAGACACAAAATCCATTACATCCTGACGCAATCTTGGCCACCAAAAACGACGAGACAATAGCTCCAAGGTTGCTTTACTACCCGGGTGCCCAGCAAGTGCCGAATTATGATGTTCCTTTAATAATTCGAGACGCAGGTTTAACGGTACAAACAATTTCTCTGAGGGGCAAGAGGCCGGGGCGTCCCCCTGGGCCTCTAACACCTTCCCCTCCAGAACAGAGTGTACAGCAGAGACAACCACTCCTCTTTGTAAAATGGGTACCGTATCACTAACATTACCCCCTCCAGGGAAACTATGAGATAATGCGTCTGCCTTGGTATTTTTTGCCCCAGGACGATAGGTGATAAAAAAAGTTAAATCTGGTAAAGAATAGCGACCACCTAGCTTGTCTAGGGGTGAGACGCTTAGCCGATTCGAGGTACAGAAGGTTTTTGTGATCCGTAATCACCGTGACGGGGTGTATTGCTCCCTCTAAGAAGTGACGCCACTCTTCAAACGCCAGTTTAATCGCCAACAGTTCCCTATTTCCAATATCATAGTTCTTTTCAGCTGTAGATAACTTTTTGGAAAAGAAAGCGCAAGGACGCCATTTGCCAGGAGACGGACCCTGAGACAATACAGCCCCCACTCCCACCTCTGACGCATCTACTTCAACAATAAAAGGCTGGGAGACATCAGGTTGAATTAGAACAGGTGCCGAGGTAAATCTCTCTTTTAGAGAGGAAAATGCAATTTTAGCGGCGTCAGACCATTTAGAAAAATCAGTCCCCTTCCTAGTCATGTCAGTAAGGGGTTTAACGATCACTGAATAATTTTTAATGAACTTTCTATAGAAATTTGCGAAACCTAAAAACCGTTGTAGAGCTTTAAGGTTCTCAGGAAGATCCCAATCTAAAATTGCCTGGACCTTCCTAGGATCCATACGGAAACCTGAAGCAGATAATAGACATCCCAGGAACTTTATTTCCTGAACGGCGAAGACACATTTTTTAATTTTCGCATATAATTTATTCATCCGTAGGACCTGCAGTACCTGTCTGACATGTACTTCATGTGTTTTCAGATCAGCCGAATAAATTAAGATATCATCTAGGTATATCACCACAAACCTGCCGATAAGATGACTAAAAATATCATTAACGAAATGTTGGAAGACAGCAGGAGCATTCGTCAGACCGAAAGGCATGACTAAATTTTCATAATGCCCCTCAGGGGTGTTAAAAGCTGTCTTCCACTCATCCCCTTCCTTGATACGAATCATATTGTAGGCCCCCCTAGGATCAAGTTTGGAGAACCACCTAGCACCCGCAATCTGATTAAAAAGGTCAAGAATGAGAGGAAGAGGGTATGGGTCTTGGATGGTTATCCGGTTTAACTCGCGGAAATCTAGGCAAGGACGCAGGCCCCCATCTTTCTTTTTAACAAAGAAAAACCCTGCAGCCACGGGTGAAGAAGAGGGTCTGATGTGTCCCTTAGCCAGACTCTCGGGGATATAATCCTTCATGGCTTGTCTCTCGGGACCCAAAAGATTATATAACCTGGTCTTGGGTAATTTTGCACCGGGAATCAGGTTAACCGGGCAATCATAATGACGATGAGGTGGTAACTTCTGACAAACTTTTTCAGAAAAAACGTCCTCAAAGTCCGAAATAAATGTAGGTAGGGTAGCTATGGAGGCGACTAAGCAATTGCTATTTAATCAATTCTCTCTGCAATACTCACTCCACTCCAATATCTCCCTGGCCTGCCAATCCACCACTGGATTGTGCGCTACCAACCAGGGAAGACCCAATACCACAGGAGAGGGAAGGCCCTCCAGAACGTAACATGAAAGACACTCATTATGGTGGTCCCCTTCCCGAAGGTGTAAGTTATGGACAATGTGAGTGAGGTTTCTCTGAGACAGAGGAGCAGAATCAATAGCGAATATGGGACTAGGTCTCTGCAGCGTACAGAGAGACAAAACCATAGTGCGGGCAAAATGGGCATCTATCAAATTTACCCCTGCTCCACTGTCTAGAAAGAAAGAAATAGTCTCCGTCTTAACACCAAAAACAATAACCGCTGGCAACACAAATTGAGATGTTCGTATGGAGGAAACGTATACCCCCCGGCTGACATCCTCCGCACAGCCTGGGGTTAGTAGTTTTCCGAACGGTCTTTTGTTTTTGAGAAAGGAGGGACAGACATTAATGAAATGACCCCTCCCCCACAGAAAAAACAAGCCCCACGCCTATGGCGAGCCTCAGGAGGATGGACCTGAGGAGTAGTTCCTCCTAGCTGCATTGGCTCGTCTAAGTCAGTACAGACTAACTGCTGCTTGGGAGAGGTTACCAATTGCTCAGGAATTTTCAATCTCTCCCTAAGACGTCTATCTATTCTAATAGAGAGGGACATAACAGCATCAAGGGAAAGGGGGTCTCATACAGCACAAGCGCATCCTTAACCCTTTTGGATAACCCAGAGCAGAACTGACTCGTGAGAGCCGGGTCGTTCCACTGCGTATCCGTAGCCCACCTACGGAACTCTGAGCAATATTCCTCTGCTGGCCGATCTCCCTGTAGGAGTCTCCGTAACTTCGACTCAGCCAGGGCGACTCGGTCAGGGTCATCATATATGAGACCCAAGGCCCCAAAAAATTCCTCCACTGACCAGAGAGCCTGGGAACCAGGGGGTAAAGAGAACACCCAGGATTGCGGGTCCCCCTGAAGCAGGGAAATAATCCCCACCCGCTGTTCTTCATTACCAGAGGAGTAAGGGGGCAGCTTAAAATATAATTTACAGGCCTCACGGAACGTCACAAATTTGTCCCTTCCCCCAGAAAATCTGTCAGGAAGAACAACCTTGGGTTCTGCAACAACCTGGTTACCCATAGCAACCGCTGGGCTTGCGGTCTGCTGCATTTGCTGCTGTTGCTGGAGGACCGACGCCTTGAATCCTGCCACCTCCAAAGACAGGTCTTGAAGTTGTTTTGCCAAAGCAGCAATAGGATCCATACTGGATTCTAAATAGAGAGAGAAAAAAAAAACACTTTTTTTTTCTTTTTTTTTTTTCCTCCCAAAAAATAAGGGCCAGATATTTCCTCAAAAAAAATAAGGGCCAGATATAATATCCCGACCGGCGTGCCTATCACATACGTGACACAGAGGGAGGGAAAGAGGAAGGCCCTGTCCAAGGGAGAGGGAAAGGTGGTGACCCCTAGCTCACCTTGAGGCTGGCACCTGACTGCCCTGACGTCCCTAGACGGGTTCCTCACCCGTACGCCGATCACGTGACTAAAACCCTGGCTTTCCCTAAGATGAGCCCTAGATAGTGAATAGGGCGGTGGGAACACTAGTCCGCACCACTAGCTCTAAAGGAAAACACCAAGGGGAGGACAGACAATACAGACTAAACATATAATCCCAGGTGGGCGACAACAGAAGACAACAAAAAGCCCAACAGGGATCCGGAGGATAACACTCTGGAACAACAACCAGGATTCACAGCTCCAGTGGGTCAGTATAGAAGTCCAGGCAGGAAGCTCTATATCTGGCAACTAGAGAAGTGTGAGAGGAGAATATAAGGAGATTGGGAGTGACAGACAAGAAACAGCTGAGGAGGAGAAGCTACGGATCCCTGAGTGAGACAAAAAGGATTGCAAGGCAAACACAGAAAACTATCATTAAGAAACAACGTGATCTTTAGACATAGAGCGCGCAGCCACCCGCTGTGACTTCCTGACCCCGGGTATAACGGAGTCAGACGTGGCTCTTAACACCCTCGTGACACTTTGTTAATTTGGATGTATGCTTTGGGTCGTTGTCATGCTGAAAGTTGAAGTTCCTCTTCATGTTCAGCTTTCTAGCAGAAGCCTAGAGGTTCTGTGCCAATATTGACTGGTATTTGGAACTGTTCATAATTCCCTCTAGCTTAACTAAGGCCCCAGTTCCAGCTGAAGAAAAACTGCCCCAAAGCACAATGCTGCCACCACCATGCTTCACTGTGGGTATGTTGTTCTTTTGGTGATGTGTAGTGTTGTTTTTACGCCAAACATATCTTTTGGAATTATGGCCAAAACGTTCAACCTTGGTTTCATCAGACCATAACACCTTTTCCCACATGCTTTTGGGAGACTTCAGATGTGTTTTTGCAAAATGTAGCCTGGCTGGGATGTTTTTCTTCTAAAGAAAAGGCTTTCGTCTTGCCACTCTACCCCATTGCCCAGACATATGAAGAATACGGGAGATTGTTGTCACTTGTACCACACATCCAGATATTCCTGCAGCTCCTTTAATGTTGCTGTAGGCCTCTTGGTAGCCTCCCAGACCAGTTTTCTTCTTGTCTTTTCATCACTTGATGATGTCTGTCTTCACTGTGTTCCATGGTATCCATCTAATGCCTTGGAAATTCTTTTGTACCCTTCTCCTGACTGATACCTTTTAACAATGAGATCCCTCTAATGCTTTGGAAGCTCTCTGTGGACCATGGATTTTGCTGTGGGATGCAACTAAGAAAATTTCAGGAAAGACCAACTAAAGCAGCTGAACTTTATTTCGGGTTAATCAGAGGCACTTTAAATGATGGCAGGTGTATGCTGACTCCTATTTAACATGATTTTAAATGTGATTGTTTAATTCTGAACACCGCTATATCCCCACTTAAAAGAGGGTGTGCACACTTATGCAACCACATTATTTTAGTTTTTTTTTTGTTTTCTTCCCTCCACCTAAAATATTTCTGTTTGGTTTTCAATTGAGTGGTATAGTTTATAGGTCACATTAAAGGTGGAAAAAGTTCTGAAATGATTTATCTTTGTCTCATTTTTTTACATCACAGAAACCTGACATTTTAACAGGGGTGTGTTCCACCAGTGTATATCCACTGTATATAATAACTTTATTCTGTAGGTTTATATGATTATGATGATACCAGATTTTTATACATTTATTATGTTTTACTACTTTTATATAATAAACCCCTTTTTTTAATTAAAAATTTGTTGTATTTTACATCCCCATATACTAACATCCATGGCATTTAAATTTTTTCGGTCAATGTACTTATGCGAGGGCTTGTTTTTTGCGGACGGGCTGTAAATATCATTTTTTGATCGCTTTTTTTTTTTTTTTTTTAGGGTAAGTTGGGCAAAAATCGTTATTCTTTCAGAGGTTTTTATTTTTCCCAAACAGTATATATTGTATAACCTTATTCTTCAGTTTGATATGATTATGATGATACCAGATTCATACAGTTTTTTCATGTTTTACTACTTTTGCATCATTTTTATTAAAAAATCTGTTATATTTTGCATCTTCATATACTAACATCCGTAATCGTTTTATTTTTCCTGTCAACGTAGTTGTGTGAAGCCTTGTTTTTTGCAGGAGGGGGCTGTAGTTTCTATTGGTACCATATTGGGGTACATTTTGATCAGTTTTTATTAAAAATTTTGGGGGAGATGAGGTTGAAGAAAATATGAATTTTGTCAGTGTTTTTTTTATCTTTTATGGGGTAACTTTATTGTGTAGGTTGATAAGAATATGGCGATAGCAAATGTATATAGGTTTATTTCATGTTTAACTACTTTTTCATCATAAAATCCCTTTTTTATTAAAAATGTTTTTTTCTTAGTATCTCCACATCTAAGACTCAAGACTTTTTAATTTTCTGTCAATATAAGGCCTCTTGCACATGAACGTTGTGTGCCCACGCCGTATTGCGGCCCGCATACGGCCGGTTAGCAATACACGGCCATCAGCCCGTGTGCACTCTGCATCACAGATGCGGACCCGTCCAATCATGGATATGCGGAACGGAAGCCTAAGGCCACTTGCACACAAACGTTGTGCATGCTTTCCGTGCATTGGGTTCTGCAAATTGTAGTCCCAAATGCACGGGCAATGTCCTTGCGGCGGCCGGGATTGATGGAGACCCATTCAACTTGAATGGGCCCGTGATCTGTCCGCATCGCAAAAAAAAATAGAACAAGTTCAATTTTTTTGCGGTGTGGGGGCATGGACAGAAACAATACAGAGTACTTCCGCGGGGTTCTGATCCATGCTTACGTTCCGCATCTCCGTGATTGTGGACCCATTCAAGTGAATGGGTCCGCATCCGTGATGCAGAGTGCACACAGGCCGGCGCCTGTGTATTGCGCCCCGCCGTATAAGGGTCGCAATACGGCCACGGGCACACAACGTTCGTGTGCAAGAGGCCTAACTGTGTGATGCCTTGTTTTTGTGGGATGGGCTGTAGTTTTTCTTTACCATTATGTGGTATGGATGACTTTTTGGTCAGTTTTTAAACCATTTTTTTTGTGAGGTGTGATGACAAAAACTGAAATTTCTTCATTGGGAAAAGAGAGATTTTTTTTACTTGAATTTTTTTTCCCATTTTTTATTTACTTTATTTTTTTTAAGTCCCACATTCAACAGTCTGAATGCTGGAACAGTACACTGCAGTATTCATCTTGCACTGCCCTATAAAAAAAATGTAAAACACCATAAAAAATAACACATTCACACTTGTCTTTTCAAGTGAGGAAAAAACCCAATGGATGTCTATGGCACAAAAATGCCAGCAAATGAGCCACAGCATGCTGCAGTTAAAAAAAAAATAAAAAAAAAATAGAGAAAAGCCATGACTAAAAAAAATGTTTGTGCTGTGTTTCATAATTCCCATAGACTTAATGCTAACATCTGGAGGTGTGGTGATTGGCTTTAAAAAAGAATATCGCAGCAAAATATCTGGTAGAAAAGTATGTTAAAAAAAATCACAAAAATAAAAATTAAATAAATGTGAAACCAGCCTATATAAGACAGGAGTGAAAGTAACCTTCATCAAAGAAATACCAAAATACCAGAAAACTGCATTAGCCAATTTGCAAATCCATTGGCATCAGGAAAGTGTGATGAGTTAAAACCAGTCTATTATTTGTAGTAAATTTCTAAGATAACATGTTTTGGGGTTAAAATGTAATTTAGGCTACATTCACACGAACGTATGAATGAGTCACCATCTGTTCCTTGATTTTGTGGAACGGGTGCAGACCTATTAATTTCCATGGGACTTCAAAATATGCAGACAGCACACCGTGTGCTGTCCGCATCCGTTGCTCCGTGCCGTGGCCCCACAAAAAAAATAGAACATATCCTATTCTTGTCCGCAATTGCGCAATGCACATAGGCTGGTATCCGCGTTTTGGAGATTCACAATTTGCGGATCCGCAAAACACCACGTTGTTGTGAATGTAGCCTTAGAGTAATAAATTATTGCAAAATCAATATGTTAGTATTTGTGTTTTCTGTTCAATTACATTGCCTCTATTTTTATATTCAAATGTAAAAAACAAATAATGAAAACACATGAAAATGAGCCTTAGGCATCATGCACACGATCATATTTTTGGTCCAATCCGCAAAAATACAGACAGCACACCATGTACTGTGCACATCCTTATGTCGTGCAAAAGTCCATTTATTTCAGTAATGCAAATTAAAAGGAATTGCATTAATGCAGCTTAAAATTTGAATTTTGTGAAAAGGTTCACTATTCTAGGCTCAAAGTGTCACACTCTAGTCAGCTAATTAATCCATACCCCCTGAGCAAAGGGTACCTCAAAATTGAGACTTTGGGGTTTCATGAGCTATAAGCCATAATGATCCAAATTATACCAACTAAAGGCTTGAAATATCTCGCTTTGCATGTAATGAGTCTATCTCATATGTTAGTTTCACCTTTGTACGATATTCAAATTTTTCGAGTTTCACCTGTATGTTCGTGTGCATGAGCATTAAGGGCAATTTTACTAAATCACAACATAGGAAGATGTCTACTAGTGTATGAAGATGTATAGCCGACCTAATATGGCTGAGGAGCATCAGCAATGAGCAGGAACATATGCTGACATTCAGTTTTGTCACAAATTGGTGCCATTATTGATGTCTGCATGGATTTGCAGGTAAAATTGCTGGTTGCACTGACAATTCCTTGCCTGGGCCACTGTTCCAATTAGCCAAGTAAGGGCTCAAGCTGTGCCGCCAAAGTGTAGTGGCACCTACGCTGTTGCTGTTTCAAAGCCGAACCAGATTTTCTGCCCCTGCTCTGCTAATTGTCAGGGCAGGGCTAAATGTCTAGCTGTTAATCTTGCAGAAGGTGAGCACCCACTGGTTAAAATGTCCCTGCTCATGAGAGACAAATCAAATTATTAAAATTGATTTGCTGATCTATAGCAGTAATCCCTATACACAGGGCACGACTATTACATGTAAATGCAGCAGCACAAGTGGGCAATGAGGAGGCATGAACAGTTTCTTCCCGATTATTGCCCTGTGCATTAGTCCATGTAAATGGCAAAAAAATAAAATACGTCACTGGCACAAGGCTCGTATACCTTGGGCTTATGGAAAGAACGAACAGGTCTGTTTCTACATATTTGATTCAAAGGAACGGCACTGTCTGATTTATATCTGTTTATCCTTGCTTGTAGCTGGCTAGTTATTTTAAGTATAAGGGATGAGAGGGTCTGCGTTTTGTTTAACATTTCTTGATAACACTTGCCTTAAATAGTCATTGGAAGCTCTGCTGAGAGTGGAAAGAGATCTGGGACGTGTTGGTGTCTTAAAAGTGTGTGAGTAACTGAGAACATATGGACAGACTCAGGAAGGCCAGTAATGGGTGCTGTTGTTGATATTTGAATAGATAGGACTAATACATTAATAGAAAAATAATACATTTTATATAATATTATATAGTAAATTCCTGCATAGCTGGAATATAAGGCACAAAAAACATTTTCTGACAGGCAAGATGGGCTGTCTAAATGAAGCATTATTTATCAAAACCATTTTCTTCCCTTAGTACTGTAAGATGTGAGTAAAAGTTGGCGATTAAATTTATTTTATGTAGTGCGCTTAGCTTCATCTAACCCTCAAGCTTCATGCAAAAACTGACTGAAAAAAAATTTGTGTTAGGTCTGTCATACATATCATAGCTGTCAGGTGAAGACTGATGGCTATTTCTGCCAATGCTCAATTCAGCCGAGCAAGCACGTCGCCTGAATCAGGAGAGCAGAAAAGGTCACACCCCAAGAACAAAAAGACTAGGCAGTTGAAATCTAACTGATTGATCTTTATTTCCTCTGAAACCTGCCATCAGTGAGAGAGCCAGGGAGCCCCTATACCCTATACACCATAGATCTTTGCCCTGTGCCATAAAAATCTGCATGATCCTTTATCCCTCAACATCTTACAATGGTGGAAAGATGGGGAGGCCCACATTAGATGGTTGGTGAGCCTCCGATACTAGGTCCGGTGTCTAATGCTCCTGGTCCGACTCTTACTCTCCCTGTGCTGAGATCATCATCATCCGTTGATGAGGGGACACGTGACCGCTGCAGCAGTGACCTGCTTCCCTTGCATCACGTTGCCAGTTGTGGCACAAGAAGAGTAGGTCATGTGTTCCCTGGTCGACAGAAGTTGATCTCAGCGTGGCAGGGAGGGGAAGGGCCGTCCCGGGAGCATTAGACACCGAACCCTGTGTCAGAGACCAGTTAAGTATGATTTCCACTGTGGGTTGGCCACTGTAGGAGGTCTGTTTGACTCTTGGATAACCCCTTTAATCTAAAGTATATGACCAGCTTAAAAGAGCACCATCAGCTCTGTTTAGAAACACAACTAAGCTCCTTCTTTCATTTGTTTTTAATCAATGTTAGTGGTAGTTTTTAAGAGCATTGTCTACTTTGGACATTTCCACTTTTGTTAGGAGGGTCCCTGAATGATAAATAGATCACAGAGGGTACTGCTGATGCAGCTTGTAATTTATTGAAGAACCTACCTGGCAGCAAGTATTATTGTGGTGCCTGGATATTGCTCATATGCTTATATCTTTAAACCACTGATTTTTTTTTATTAAAGTTAGCTTTTTTCTGCAAAAACTGATTACACATAAGAACAATTTTGTGCCTATGGGAGTACCTGTACATTAACAGGTATTCCATAATAATTGGGCAAAATAACCAGCATTCTTCCACAAGTCAAGGTAAATTATATACCATACACACAGGTTATATTTTTAATCGTTCAAGATACATTCCAATCATATGCTTTTACAGCATATCCCCCCTCCCTTGTCTGTTGGAGGAACAACGATGAAACGAACAATAAGCTAAAGATGATGCATTTTCAAAAGAAGTTCAGTCTGCTATGATGACATAAATGGGGTTTAGTCAAAATACTAGAAAGAAAGGGATGCAAATGAGCTCTTAACAAGCTCTGCCTCTAATGCGACCAGATGTAAGGCAGCTATCCTATAAGTCAATGTTCGACCCTTTAAATAGGTCTTGAGGCATGACTCAGATATTAAATAAGCCAGCACCTCATTTGCAGACAGCTGTTTCAGGGTGATTACTCTCTGCTCTGCACTGATGAGGGGCATTGAATTAAGTGGGTGAGAGGCCAAATTCAGGATTTGGGGGGATACTATCTCTCCTTGGGGAGAGAGCACCTTAATCGGCATGCAGAGACTTATAGGCTATACATGCTCCTCTGGAATTCTGGGAAGAAAGGGAAGCAAATGAGCCCTTAACAAGCTCTGCCTCTAATGCCTCAAGATGTAAGGCAGCAATCCTATAAGTCAATGTTTGACCCTTTAAATAGGTTTTGAGGCATAACTCAGTTATTAAATAAGCCAGCACCTCTTCTGCAGACAGCTGTTTTGGGGTGATTGCCCTTCATCAGTGCGGAGCAGAGAGTACTGGCTTAACTGTGTGAGAGGCCTAAGTCAGGATTTGGGGGAGGTAATCTCCATGGGGAGACAGTACTAGACACAGTCTAGACTTAAGCAATTGCCTGCTCTTGAAAAGAAAAGTATACAGGTCCACAACAAATATTAGGAGGTTGTTGATTCACAAATTGTATTACACATGACTCTACTGGAGACCTGTTCTCGGTTTCACTAGATGCAGCCAAGGCCTTTGATTTTGTGGAGTGGAAGTTCCTCTGGGCCTCTATGCGTGCATTTGGTTTTGGTCCCAATTTTATAGTTTGGATTCCACTACTATATACTACCAAAGGCCAGAGTACTCACAAAAGGACAGCTATCACTCTCTTTTTTCATTGGCTTGAGGCACTCGTCATGGTTAACTGTTATCCTCTACCTTATTTTCCTTAGCTATTGAGGCCCTGGTGTCATGGTCCCTCCCATGACAGAGGTGAGAAGATCGGAGAGACTGGCAGCATGTGAGGGTATCTGCCAGTCTCTCAGTTTTTTCCTTTCAGTGTTGTGTTTGGTAATGACCACACCCCTTGTCAGGTGCAGCTTGGATTACTGAGGCCCTATTTAGTTCTGCCTCACACTGCTTACCATGCGGTTGTTATTTCTTGCTGGAGTTGGTTGAGCTGGTGTGTTGTTCCTTTGGATCTCCTGCTCCTCCATTCTGCTTTAAGCCAAGTGCATTTTGTCTTGCATTTTGTTGTTCGCTTGTGTGTTTTGTTGTCTAGGCTTTAGGGAGATGCTGGTTCCTTCATCTGGGAAGGAAACAATAGTCTCATTCTCTGCCATCATTCCTAGGGCCTTCCTGGGTCTTCAGGGCTTAGGTTCTGGTGTATGAGTATTTCCACCTTCAGGGTCTACTCATACTGGCAGGAGTCAGGGAGAGGTCTAGGGATTCCTAGGAGTCACATCCCTCTCCCTAAGTTTTGAGGCCTAGACTCTGGTCTATTCCTTCTGTGTGTCATTTGGTGTTATCCACTCCCCATTAATCGTGACATTATCAACCTCCTAAAAAAAGTCATTTTGTTTGTGTCAGTGCAGCGATGGATACTGTTTCTGCGCTGGTCGATCGTATTCAGGGATCGTCTTTGGAGGACACTGACCTCAGCAATGCCGTCTCACAGTTTCAGCGACCACAGGCGGCGGCTTCCAGCAGCGGGAACCAGGCCTGCCTGGAACCTAAGGTCGCTCTCCTGGATAGGTTTTCCGGGGGAAGTGACAACTTTGTTTGGTTCAGGGAGTCATGCAAACTATATTTTAGACTACGTCCTAACTATTCTGGGGATGAGAGTCAAAGAGCGGGGATTATTATTTTGTTGCTGAAATGTGACTCTCAGTCTTGGGCTTTTGAGTTGCCGACAGGATTACAATCCCTCCGGTCGGTAGATTCATTTTTTAGAGCTCTGGGGCTTATCTACGATGACAAAGATCGGGTCTCCGTGGCCAAGACTAAGTTGCGTAGTTACGGCAGGGAGAGCAATCTGCAGAGTCTTATTGCTCTGAATTTAGGAGATGGGCAACTGATACTGAGTGGAATGACCCAGCCCTCCGTAGTCAATTCTGTCAAAGGTTATCCGAGAACCTCAAGGACTGGGCATTTCACAAATATCCAGAGTAATTGGAGGTGGCCGTGTCTCTAGCTGTACTTATTGATAGACACCTTAGGGAGAGATTTAAGGTTCCTCTTGCTCGGGAAGTGGCCTCTTTGGGTAGGGAGGCACTTGAGCTCATGTCTGATTATGAGCCAGTGCAGTTGGGGGAAGTCACTCCTGAACCTGGTGATAAAAACGTTAGGGTTAAGAAAAAAGACTCTGCTTTTCCTGTAGTAAAGGTGAAGGTGAAAAAGAAAGAAAGAGAAAGAAAACTAATGTGTTTAGTCCTCTTCTCACTCTTGGTGGTGTGGGTGGGGAATCTGAGAATGTACTTATGTCATTTACCGGTAGTACCCGATTTATCCTGCCTGCCAAGGTGGCGCTAGACTCCAATACTGTGGGAATCAAAGTATTTATTGACAGTGGGGCAGGGGTTAACCTAGTGGATGGTCAATTCGTCCGTATTAGACAAAAATATTTTGGTGTTTGCGATTGATTCCGCTCCACTCCCACAAAAGTATTTGTCACAAATTGTGCAGAACGTTCGCCTAAAGGTGGGAGATTCTCATAAAGAATAGATTTCTTGTTTTGTGCTGGAAGGTCTGCCTGCTCCTCTGGTGCTAGGTTTACCGTGGTTATCCAAACATAAGCTTACCATCGATTGGCAAGCGAGACAGATTCTTGATTGGAGTGATTTTTGCATAGACAACTGTCTTTGCACTTTGCTTTCTGTTGTAACCACTAAAATTTTACCCTCTTTTTTATTTGGGATTTTTCGGATGTAGTCTCTGAAAGTGGAGACCAGGAGTTACCTCCACGTCCGTACTATGATTGCCCTGTCAACCTTATTCCCCGAGCTAGATTGCCCAAGTCTCGGTTGTATAATCTTTCTGAACCTGAAAGAGTAGTCATGCGAGAATATATCACCGAGAGCTTGACAAAAAGTCATATTAGACCATCCAAATCACCATTGGCTGCAGGGTTCTTCTTTGTAAAAAAAAAAAAAGGATGGAACCCTTAGGCTATGTTTGGACTTGAGCTTAATCGCATTACAGTCCTTGATCCCTATCCCCTTCCTTTGAGCCCAGATTTGTTCAGATTGTCAGTGCCAAGGTGTTCTCTAAGTTGGATTTGAGGGGGGGCATATAATCTGGTAAGGATCAAGGAGGGAGACGAATGGAAGACGGCCTTTAATACCCCTGAAGGTCATTTTGAGAATTTGGTCATGCCTTTTGGTTGACCAATGCTCCTGCTGTTTTTCAACATTTCATCAATGACATCTTTCATCAACTGGTAGGCAGGTTTGTGGTGGTGCATCTGGATTAGAGATGGCCTTGCAGTTCGCCCAGCAGTCGTTTCGCGGAGAACTTTGCTCATTCGCGGTTCGCCAAACAGGCGAACATATGGCGATGTCCGCAGACGCCATATTCTTTTGCATTGTGCTGAACTTTGACCCATGACACATCCATCAGGTCGGAAAGGACAGCCAATTGAGATGTTTCAGCACATGGACACAATGGGGGCCTTCATGCTGCCTGCCGCCATTCTCTTAAAATAAAGACTTTTAAAATATGCTAATGAGCCTCAAGGTCAGGCATGGCCAACCTGCGGCTCTCCAGCTGTTGTAAAACTACAACTCCCACCACGCCCTGCTGTAGGCTGATAGCTGTAGACTGTCCGGGCATGATGGGAGTTGTAGTTTTGCAACAGCTGGAGAGCTTCAGGTTGGCCATTCCTGCTCTAGGTGCTATTAGGACATTGCTTCAACACCTAGGGGCTCGGTCTACACACCCTTTGGCATGCCCAAGTCCAGTTGATTGACTTTCGAGTTCTCCTCATTGTCCTGTTAATCCCACGTCTGCGCCATCCTGTTTAGGATTCGGCGCAGGCGCAGTGAGTGAAGGACACGCTCCTGCTGCAGCTTCCTTCCTTCGGTGCAGGCGCAGTGAGGAAGCCGGCAGCAGGAGCGCATCATTTACTCACTGCGCCTGCGCCGAATACTAAACAGGACGGCGCAGGCGTGGGATTTACAGGACACTGAGGAGAACTCGAAAGTCAATCAACTGGTGGGAGATTCTCATAAAGAATAGATTTCTTGTTTTGTGCTGGAAGGTCTGCCTGCTCCTCTGGTGCTAGGTTTACCGTGGTTATCCAAACATAAGCTTACCATCGATTGGCAAGCGAGACAGATTCTTGATTGAAGTGATTTTTGCATAGACAACTGTCTTTGCACTTTGCTTTCTGTTGTAACCACTAAAATTTTACCCTCTTTTTTATTTGGGATTTTTCGGATGTAGTCTCTGAAAGTGGAGACCAGGAGTTACCTCCACGTCCGTACTATGATTGCCCTGTCAACCTTATTCCCCGAGCTAGATTGCCCAAGTCTCGGTTGTATAATCTTTCTGAACCTGAAAGAGTAGTCATGCGAGAATATATCACCGAGAGCTTGACAAAAAGTCATATTAGACCATCCAAATCACCATTGGCTGCAGGGTTCTTCTTTGTAAAAAAAAAAAAAGGATGGAACCCTTAGGCTATGTTTGGACTTGAGCTTAATCGCATTACAGTCCTTGATCCCTATCCCCTTCCTTTGAGCCCAGATTTGTTCAGATTGTCAGTGCCAAGGTGTTCTCTAAGTTGGATTTGAGGGGGGGCATATAATCTGGTAAGGATCAAGGAGGGAGACGAATGGAAGACGGCCTTTAATACCCCTGAAGGTCATTTTGAGAATTTGGTCATGCCTTTTGGTTGACCAATGCTCCTGCTGTTTTTCAACATTTCATCAATGACATCTTTCATCAACTGGTAGGCAGGTTTGTGGTGGTGCATCTGGATTAGAGATGGCCTTGCAGTTCGCCCAGCAGTCGTTTCGCGGAGAACTTTGCTCATTCGCGGTTCGCCAAACAGGCGAACATATGGCGATGTCCGCAGACGCCATATTCTTTTGCATTGTGCTGAACTTTGACCCATGACACATCCATCAGGTCGGAAAGGACAGCCAATTGAGATGTTTCAGCACATGGACACAATGGGGGCCTTCATGCTGCCTGCCGCCATTCTCTTAAAATAAAGACTTTTAAAATATGCTAATGAGCCTCAAGGTCAGGCATGGCCAACCTGCGGCTCTCCAGCTGTTGTAAAACTACAACTCCCACCACGCCCTGCTGTAGGCTGACATTAGGACATTGCTTCAACACCTAGGGGCTCGGTCTACACACCCTTTGGCATGCCCAAGTCCAGTTGATTGACTTTCGAGTTCTCCTCATTGTCCTGTTAATCCCACGTCTGCGCCATCCTGTTTAGGATTCGGCGCAGGCGCAGTGAGTGAAGGACACGCTCCTGCTGCAGCTTCCTTCCTTCGGTGCAGGCGCAGTGAGGAAGCCGGCAGCAGGAGCGCATCATTTACTCACTGCGCCTGCGCCGAATACTAAACAGGACGGCGCAGGCGTGGGATTTATAGGACACTGAGGAGAACTCGAAAGTCAATCAACTGGACCTGGGTGTGCCAAAGGGTGTGTAGACCAAGCCTCTAGGCGCTGAAGCAATGCCCTAATAGCACCTACAGGCTTATTAGCATAGTTGAAAAGTGTTTATTTTAAGAGACCGGCGGCAGGCAGGGAGTTATGAAGCATAATGTTATGTACTGCTGACATTAGCACATCGCTAATGTCAGTCAGCTACATAACATTATTTCTTATGACAGAAACCCTTTAAGGACTATTGGTGTATCTGGCAGCAATATATATTTTTTTAGCGCAACCTGCGCTAAATAGCTAGCATTTGTTAGGCCGCTGCGACCAGCGACATTATCTGCGCTACATCTCCTGTGTAACGTGTGCGCAGCCTAAAATATCTGTGATATCCAGTGTACTTTTTTCATAGACGGTGTCCTCTGCGGTCAGTTACATAACCTGCGCTACATCTGTATAACGTTTGCGCATTCTAAAAATATCTGTGACATCCAGTGTATTTTTTCCGCTGCGGACAGCAACATTATCTGCGCTACATCTCCTGTTTAACGTGTGCGCATACTAAAAATTTCTGTGCGCAATATCCAGTGTAATTTTTCCGTAGACGGTTTCCGCTGCGGACAGTTACATTACCTGCGCTATATCTCCTGTATAATGTTTGTGCATCCTAAAAATATCTGTGACATCCAGTATACTTTTTCCGTAGACGGTGTCCGCTGCAGACAGTGACATTACCTGCGCTACATCTCCTGTATAACGTTTGCACATCCTAAATATCAGTGACATTCAGTTTAATTTATTTGTGCATACACTTACAAAACCTGCGCTACTGTACGTGTGACATACTTGCAAGCATATATACCATTTAATATGCAGAAGGCGAGCAGTAACGGACAGGGAAGTGGCCGTGATGCTGATGGTGCACACAGAGGCCATGGCCCTGGGCGCATTGAAACTGCGCTTGCTTCCAGAGCACAAGAAACGCACTCATCCACGATACCTAGCTTCATGTCCCAGTTTTCAGGGCAGCGCAGGACACCACTCTCGAAGTCAGACCAATGCGACCAGGTGGTCGGTTGGATTGCAGCAGATAATGCTTCCAGTCGGTTAAGCACCACCCTGTCTTCCACACTAGTCCATTGACTTTATCACAAATTCGAGGAATTCCTCAGGGAAAACTGTGATTCTGGTGGTTGTTGATCGCTTCAGCAAGATGTCACACTTAATTAGGTCTGCCTAATGCTAAGACTCTCGCACAAGTGTTTGGCGATAACATTGTGAAACTACACGGTATCTCCTCTGATGTGGAGTCTGATAGGGGGACTCAGTTTGTTTCCAGATTCTGGAAGGCGTTCTGTACTCGCTTGGGGGCACAATTGTCCTTCTCTTCGGCCTTTCATCCTCAGTCGAACGGACAGACTGAGTGCACTAACCAGAATCTGGAGACTTATTTGAGATGTTTTGTCAAGGAAAATCAGGAGGAGTGGTCTTTATTTTTGTAGTTCGCTGAGTTTTCCATAAATGACCGTAGCCAGGGGTCCACTGATAAGTCACAGTTTTTCAAAGCATATGGGTTCCATCTGCAGTTTGGCACATTTTTTCCTCTTCATTGTCATCTGTTTGGCGGAAAATTCAAAACAATAAAAAAAAAATATGGGCAAAAGGTTTAAAGGTATGGCTGACAAGAGACTTATGAGTGGTCCAGACCTGAGAGTGGGTGATTCTGTGTGGCTGTCTACAAGAAACATTAAGTTGAAGGTACCTTCTTGGAAGTTGGGGCCAAGGTTTATTGGGCCATATAAGATCTCTTTCATTATTAATCCAGTTGCTTTTCGTCTTGAATTTCCGCAAGCTTTAGAAATTCAAAATGTTTTTCACAAATCATTACTGAAAAGATATGTCCAACCTGCTGAACCGTCCTCTTTACCTCTGGCTCCAGTCTTGGTGGATGGTAATCTTGAATTTCAGATTGCCAGGATAGTGAATTCACAATTTTTCCGTCGATCTCTTCAGTATCTCGTGCGCTGGAAAGGCTACGGTCCAGAGGAAAGAATGTGGGTTCCTGCAACCGACATTAATTCCAGTCACCTTGTGAAGGCCTTTCACAGAGCGCATCCTGATAAAGTCGGCCCTGGGTGTCCGGATGTCACCCGTAGTGGAGGGGGGGGGGGGGGTACTGTCACGGTCCCTCCTATGATAGAGGTGAGAAGATCGGAGAGACTGGCGGAATGTGAGGGTATCTGACAGTCTCTCAGTTTTTTCCTTTCAGTGTTGTGTTTGGTAATGACCACACCCCTTGTCAGGTGCAGCTTGGAGTCATTACTGAGGCCCTATTTAGTTCTGACTCATACTGCTTACCATGCGGTTGATATTTCTGCTTACCATGCGGAGTTGGTTTAGCTGGTGTGTTGTTCCTTTGGATCTTCTGCCCCTCCATTCTGCTTTTAGCTAAGTGCATTTTGTCTTGCATTTTGTTGTTCGCTTGTGTGTGTTGTTGTCTAGGCTTTAGGGAGACGCTGGTTCCTTCATCTGGGAAGGAACCAATAGTCTCATTCCCTGCCATCATTCCTAGTGTCTTCTAGGGTCTTCAGGGCCTAGATTCCGGTGTATGAGTATTTCCAGGAGGAGTCAGGGAGACGTCTAGGGATTCCTAGGAGGTCACCATCCCTCTCCCTTAGCTTTGAGCCCTAGACTCCGGTCTATTCCTTCTGTGTGTCATTTGGTGTTATCCCCTCCCCATTACTAGTGACACCTGATATCTGAGGGAGAAATTCATAGACTGGTTAGGGGTAAAATTGAGACCAAATTGCCACCTATATATAATTTAATTCTCTACCTCCAGGAGACAGGCCCCTCATTGTGTAGGGCCATGTCTCTGATTGATGAATATGGAAAGTATTCTAGTTTATGCATTAACTGGGAGAAGTCACTTATTTATCCACTTGTTAGTAATGACAAGTCCATCCGGGCAGCAGGGATCCCTCTGCCACTAGCACACCATTTTAAATACCTGGAGATTGAGATAACTCACATTCCACTGGAATTCTTCTGTCTCCACATAGACCCCTTTTAGAATTGGTTAAAAATAAAACCAAATCTGCCTATCTCGGTGGTGGGTAGGATTCATTTTACTAAAATAATGATCTTGCCAAAACTTTTATATATCCTTCAACATGTCTTTACGCCCATCCCTAATTCCTGGTTTCCCACCATTGACAGTCTACTCCTTTCCTTTATTTCGCATAGCAACTGAGATAAACCGTCTTTAGTTTTGCTGTAGTGTCCTTTTTTCTGTATTACTTAGCTGCTCAGCTTAGATATCTTCGTCTCTGGTTACTTACTAGTAAGTCTCCAAAGGGGGACCCCAACATCTAGACTGCCCTGTTACTCCACTTCATGTACAGTCGTCGCCAAAAGTTTTGAGAATTACATAAATATTGGAAATTGGAAAAGTTGCTGCTTAAGTTTTTATAATAGCAATTAGCATATACTCCAGAATTTTATGAAGAGTGATCAGATGAATTGCATAGTCCTTCTTTGCCATGAAAATTAACTTAATCCCCAAAAAAACTTTCCACTGCATTTCATTGCTGTCATTAAAGGACCTGCTGAGATCATTTCAGTAATCGTCTTGTTAACTCAGGTGAGAATGTTGACGAGCACAAGGCTGGAGATCATTATGTCAGGCTGATTGGGTTAAAATGGCAGACTTGACCTGTTAAAAGGAGGGTGATGCTTGAAATCATTGTTCTTCCATTGTTAACCATGGTGACCTGCAAAGAAACTCTTGCAGCCATCATTGCGTTGCATAAAAATGGCTTCACAGGCAAGGATATTGTGGCTACTAAGATTGCACCTCAATCAACAATTTATAGGATCATCAAGAACTTCAAGGAAAGAGGTTTAATTCTTTTTAAGAAGGCTTCAGGGTATCCAACAAAGTCCAGCAAGCGTCAGGATCGTCTCCTAAAGAGGATTCAGCTGCGGGATCGGAGTGCCACCAGTGCAGAGCTTGCTCAGGAATGGCAGCAGGCAGGTGTGCGCGCATCTGCACGCACAGTGAGGCAAAGACTTTTGGAAGATGGCTTGGTGTCAAGAAAGGCAGCAAAGAAGCCACTTCTCTCCAAAAAAAACATCAGGGACAGATTGATCTTCTGCAGAAAATATGTTGAATGGACTGCTGAGGACTGGGGCAAAGTCATATTCTCTGATGAAGCCTCTTTCCGATTGTTTGGGGAATCAGGAAAAAGGCTTGTCCGGAGAAGGAAAGGTGAGCGCTACCATCAGTCCTGTGTCATGCCAACAGTAAAGCATCCTGAGACCATTCATGTGTGGGGTTGATTCTCATCCAAGAGAGTGGGCTCACTCACAATTTTGCGCAAAAACACAGCCATGAATAAAGAATGGTACCAAAACACCCTCCAACAGCAACTTCTTCCAACAATCCAACAACAGTTTGGTGAAGAACAATGCATTTTTCAGCACGATGGAGCACCGTGCCATAAGGCAAAAGTGATAACTAAGTGGCTCGGGGACCAAAACGTTGACATTTTGGGTCCATGGCCTGGAAACTCCCCAGATCTTAATCCCATTGAGAACTTGTGGTCAATCCTCAAGAGGCGGGTGGACAAACAAAAACCCACTAATTCTGACAAACTCCAAGAAGTGATTATGAAAGAATGGGTTACTATCAGTCAGGAATTGGCCCAGAAGTTGATTGAGAGCATGCCCAGTCGAATTGCAGAGGTCCTGAAAAAGAAGGGCCAACACTGCAAATACTGACTCTTTGCATAAATGTCATGTAATTATCGATAAAAGCCTTTGAAACGTATGAAGTGAGTGTAGATATATTTCACTACATCACAGAAACATCTGAAACAAAGATCTAAAAGGAGTATAGCAGCAAACTTTGTGAAAACTAATATATGTGTCATTCTCAAAACTTTTGGCCACGACTGTACTAGGTCAAAGAGAGTGGAGACACCTACAGGGATTGTGCAGCCTCTCTGGCCCATTGACATCTTGGCCTCTATGGCACAACCCAGGCAATGGCTCCAGGATTGTGTGTTTTGGTCCTGTAGAGGTACTCATTCCATTGAACTCTTGTTAGATGGGGACAAATGGTGTATTTTTGATTCTGTATGATATTCCTCGCAAAGCCTTTTGTAGATTTGCAACTCAGACATGCCCCGATAGCCCATTGCCCGGATTACCCCAGAGCCTCTGTGCCCTCTTCCCCTTTAGTTTCGTTATTATCCTTGCAGCTGTTCTGTCTCTTTTTTTTTATGCGGCTCTTCTGCGTCAATTTCAAAGCACACACCCGGCCCGAGCTAAAAAAAAAAAACGGGCCACCTATATATCGCCCTTAAATGGGGAGGAGATGTTATCCTCACATTTACTGGTTTTGCCTGCTGCTACTAAAAAGCTCTCTCATTTGTATATGACACACAAGGCGTGTCTTACTCTGTTTAAGTTGTATAGAGCCAGTGTCATTCCCTCCTCGCGGTGTCATAGATTTGCAACCCTGGGGGCAGATTTGATTTATTTAATATGGTTCTGTCCTATCCTAACCTCATTTTGGTCTGATTTGATCATCACATGCCTTTTGCCTAGACGGTGGATCTTAAGCTGTGCCTGTTTGGCATAGTGGAAGATACTGAGAGATTCTAAAATGCCAGTCTTAATAAATGACCCCCATAAAGTATAAAACCATATCCTTTGCATCATTAATATGAAAATCTAAGATCTTATTATGGAAACTAACTGATATTTACTGGTATACAATGCACTATGACGTGAATAACTTGTGTTTGATATTTCCTTTCCTTCAAGCCTTGGTGTTCAATGAAAGTCATCACATGATGACTACAGTCAAGATAGGTCAGATTTGAATGGAAATTAGACATTAATACCTTTAGACTTGCAGAAACAAGATAACATCAAATTGAGAATGTATTCCCAAAAAAGGAGGCAGTGGTTAGCTAGTTAAATCCTGCAAACCCTCATATTATAAGCTTCCCTTCTCACATCCTAATCCCTGATGTATTAAAGTAAATAGATTTAAGCAGATGTCAGCTGTTACAGTCTCAGGAGTGTAAACTGTTAGTGACATTCCTCTATTTGTTGCCTATATTCTAAAGTGCACATTGAAGGGTTCAATAGGTCTCTGGGCAACAATATGCAAGTGAAATAAAGAAAACCGCATTTTGTGAATAGGAATTAATATTTTGCTATTCCCTCAAAATCCAGCCCAAAAGAAGAAAGCAAAGAAAATGGGCTCATGGTATTTTTCACAAAATACATATATACTAACAATGAACAGAGTTACTAATCTTATCTGCTAGTTAGGCATTTTAAACTTAAACTCCACAGTGGCTCACACTGGATGATAGTAGTGCATTGTTAGATACTTTACACCATCTTTGGTAGACCTACTTTTCAGCAACGTTAGTTACGGTATTTTGGAATTACATTCCTAATCACCACATTTTGCACAGCAGAATGACGTTGTCTACGTTGCTTTTTTTTAACTTTGTTTTCTTCATTTACATAGTGCTGACATATTCTGAAGCGCTTAACAGACATTATAATCAGTCTCTGTCCTTTATGGAAGCGCTTATTAGTACATGAGGACCGGGAAGCCATGAATGCAGCTTCCCTGGGCTCTGTATTCACAGCTTCCTGGTCCTTGTCGCTTGCTGGGCTGAGACTGCACAAAGAATGAGGACGTCTGCGTGCTGTGACCTCACTCTGTGCGGTGTTGGGTCATAGTAAGAACTGGAAGAGCAGGAGCTGGATCCCCGGAGCAGCGGGGGAATCCGGAGAAGGAGAGGTAAGTTGATTTATTGTTTTTTTCTGATCTGAGGTCTGAATGGCGGCCTGACAATGGAGGTCTAAGTGTCTGAACAGGGGTCTTACTAACATGCCGATCTGATTTGAGGTCTGAATAGGAGTCTTAACATTGGGGGTCTGATATGAGTGTCTGAATAGGGGTCTTATTAACATGCTGGTCTGATCTGAGGTCTGAATGGGGGTCCTAACATTGTGGGTCTGATCTTAGTGTAAGAATAGGGTTATTAACATGGGGGTCTGAATAGGAGTCCTAATATTGGGGGTCTCATATGAGTGTCTGAATGGGGGTCTTATTAACATTGAGGTCCAATCTGAGGTCTAATTAGGGATCTTATTAGCATTGAGGGTTTGATCTGTGGTCGGATTAACAATGGGGGTCTGATTGGGGCTCTGAGCTGAGGTCCGATGACAAATATTTTTATTTATTTTTCCTTCTCTAAAACCTAGGTGCGTCTTATGGGAAGGTGCATCTTATAGGGCAAAACATACAGTATATTCCCTATCAGTATGTCTTTGGAGTGTGGGAGAAATCCAGAGGACCCACAGGAAACCCATTCAAACACAGGGAGAACATAGAAACGCCATTCAGATGTTGTCCTTGATTGGATTCAAACTTAGGACCTCAGCACTGCAAGGCACTAACACTGAACCGCTATGCAACCATTTTGTATTATTTTTTCAAACAGATCTCGTCATCACTAAAGGTGCCCATGCATATTCAACAGCTGTCAAATGAACATTTATTAGACTATTGTGAGTTGAGCTGTCAATAGTATAATGTGAAAGAGAGCCTTACGGCCAATGGGTTTTAATATGGGCTCCAAAGACACTGTATTCTTGTGATGCCAGCAGTACGTGCCTGCCAGTATCTCTTCTCTCCTGGTGGGACAGCCACTGGCGTACTCACCCTTCTGATGATCCTAGTTAGAACTAGTCTTGCTAGTATTGCTTCTGTAATTCGGGTGCAAAAAATTCCCATATTCATGGACTGAAGAAAAATACAGAAAAGTACCTATATGTGTCTGAATGCTCACCAGGTGATGCCACCATAGAACAGAAGTATTCTTTACCTCATAGAACCAACATTGCCCCAGTATCACTCTCAGCGTTAAACCTTGACAGCAATCCACAATTGCATGAGCAGTCACACAGCCTTTCTGTGGTACTTGCCTCCAAAATTAGTTGCAAACATTCATCTTTCATAAAATACATGAAGTGGCACTCACCGGTCTTTGTTTCAGTGGCTTTATTAAATCCATGCCAGATTACAGATAAACAAGTGGAGACAAAAAAAATCAATTAGAAGTAATTATTTTTCATTTTCATGATCTTGCCCATCTCTGTGATGCAACTTTGTTTTTATGCTGCTAGGGCTTGCTGTAAATGGAATTACCAATGTGAAGGACTAAAGTTCCCAAAATTCCTCTCCCCTCTGCAGACATTGCCTCTATTACAGATACCTGCATGTTCCTCTATGAAAACTGCAAAACAACTTAAAATATACAACACTTATGCAGCTAATAAAACAACAAATCAGATTGGTTGGCATGTATAATCAGCTTAGCATTAATTCCCCTTACTGTCTACATGACCTGAGAGTTTAGGATCAATGGTTATGAAGGTGAGTTACTTTCTTGTGTGGGAACAATGGCGGTCGTTCCTCTCTGCTACTGTCACAAACCAGCGGGTGTGAACCCACTGTGCCATGTGACCAACCTCCTCTAAGGACATTGTCTAAGCAAACCCCTCATTTTCGCAGTAGCCCTGATGGTGGGGATAGACTTTCCTGACCAGGTTGATACCTCTTGATGAGGATTGTGTCACGGTTCCTTCTGTGACAGAGGTTAGAAGATCGGAGAGACTGACTGCACGTGAGGTTAACTGACTGTCTCTTGATTCTCAGTGTTGTGGTTTGGTAATGGCCACACCTCTTGCCAGGTGCAGCCCCTGGTCATTACTGCTTTCCCTACTTAGTTTGGTCTCACACTTAATACCATGCGGTTAATATTCTCTGCTTGGATTTGGAAGAGTTGGTGTGTGGACCGTACCTGTGTTCCTGCTCATCCATTTTCTATAAGATAAGTTGTACTGCTCTTTGTATATGGTTGTTCCCCTGTTCTTGTTGTTACTAGGCCTCAGGAAGACGCTGGTTTGTTCACCTGGGAAGGAACCAGTAGTCTCATTCCCTGCCACTACTTTGGGCATTTCAGGGCTCCTAGGGTCTAGGTTCAGGTGTATGTATCTATACATACTGACAGGAGTCAGGGTCAGGTTTAGGGGCTTCCTAGGAGGTGACCCTTTTCCTCTCCCTAGTTCTGTCTCCCTCCCTTCCCCTGTATTTGTGACCTTATCAACCGCCAAAAAACACCATTTTGTTTGGATCAGTGCAGCTATGGATCCTATGTCTGCACTGGTCGGACAGCTGCAGGGTCTCTCTTTGGAGGAGCTGACCTCCGCGTGACCGTCTTGTAGATCCAGAGACCACTGGCGGCTGGTTCCGGTGGTGGGTACCAGGCCTGCCCTGAACCTAAGGTTGCTCTCCCGGACAGATTTTCCAAGGGTAGCGACAATTTCATTTGGTTCAGTGAGTCGTGTAAATTGTATTTGAAGCTGCGTCCATACTCTTCTGGGGATGAGAGTCAATGTGTGGGTATGATCATTTCTTTGCTTAAAGGTGATGTCGAGTCTTTGGCTTTTTCTCTTCCGACTGGATCACAGTCCTTCCAGTTGGTAGATACATTTTTTAGAGCCTTGGGTCTTATTTACGGTGACCCGGATTGGATCTCTCAGGCCAAGACCAAATTACGTGGTTTACGGCAGGGAGAGCACTCCGCAGAGACCTATTGCTCTGAATTTAGGAGATGGTCTACGGATACAGAGTGGAATGATCCTGCTTTCTGTAGCCAATTCTGTCAGGGGCTATCTGAGAGGCTGAAGGATGCATTGGCCTTTCATGAAAATCCTAAATCATTGGAAGCAGCTATGTCCCTTGCTGTACGTCTTGATAGACGCCTGAGAGAGAGATCTAGGGTTCCTCACCCTGAGGACATACTGTTGAATAATGTGGGGGCTTCATTTGACACTTATGGTGGAGAGACACCTGTGGTTACGCCTTGTGAGGAACCTATGCAGTTAGGAAGAGCTAGTGTACTCCTGGAACTGCTGGCAAGAGCTTTAGTCATATGAAGGAAGTCTGTTTTTGTTGTAGAAATAAGGGACATTTTGTGAATATATGTCTGTACGTTCAGCATCAAGGTGAAAACAAAACAAAAAAAAAAGTTTAATCCCCAACTTACTATTGGTGGTGTGGGTGGGTGAGGAGCCAGAAAACTTACTTTTTTCATTTACTGGTAGTACCCGATTTGGAGCTAGACTCCAAAACTGTGGGAATTAAGGTGTTTATTAAGGTTAACCTAGTTGATGGTCAGTTTGTTTGTATGCATGGTTTGACAACAAATGCATTAGAGAAAAATATTTCGGTGTTTGTAATTGATTTCGCTCCACTCACTCAAAAATGTTTATCATAAATTGTGCAGGACATCCGTTTAAAGGTGGGTGATTTTCATCAAGAATCCATCTCGTGTTTTTTGCTGGAGGGTCTGCCTGCTCCAGTGGTGCTAGGTTTACTATGGTTAAGTAAACATAACCCTACCATCGATTGGCAAGCGGGACAGATTCTTGATTGGAGTGATTATTGCATAGACAACTGTCTTAGCACATCACTTTCCGTTGTAACCACTAAAGCTGTACCTTCCTTTATTTCTGATTTTGTAGATGTATTCTCTGAAAGTGGAGATCAGGAGTTACCCCCACATCGAGAGTATGATTGCCCTATCAACCTTATTCCCGGAGCTAGATTGCCCAAATCTCAATTGTATAATCTTTCTGAACCCGAAAGAGCAGCCATGCGAGAGTATATGACCGAGAGTTTGGCTAAGGGACATATTAGACTATCCAAATCCCCAGTTGCTGCAGGGTTTTTCTTTGTTAAGAAAAAGGACGGAACTCTAAGGCCATGTCTGGATTTCCGTGACCTTAATCGCATTACTGTCCATGATCCCTATCCCCTTCCTTTGATCCCAGATTTGTTCAATCAGATTGTCGGTGCCAAGGTGTTCTCTAAGTTGGTTTTGAGGGGGGCATATAATCTGGTAAGGGTCAAGGGGGGGGACGAATGGAAGATGTCCTTTAATACCCCTGATGGTCATTTTAAGAATATGGTCATGCCTTTTGGGTTGACCAAGGCTCCTGCTGTTTTTCAACATTTCATTAATTACATCTTTCAACATCTGGTAGGCAGGTTTGTGGTGGTGTATCTGGATGATATTTTAGTTTATCCCCCGACATGGAGAAGCATCAGGATCACGTGAGACAGGTCTTACAGATCCTAAGGAAGAATAAATTGTATGCTAAGATGGAGAAGTGTGTATTTGCGGTTCCAGAAGTGCAATTCCTGGGTTACCTACTCTTATCTTTGGGTTTTCGTATGGATCCGGAAAAAGTCTGTGCTGTGTTGGACTGGGATCGACCCGAAAATCTGAAAGCGCTCATGCGATTTTTGAGGTTCACCAACTACTACCGTAAATTTATCTTGAATTACTCGACTGTTGTTAAACCATTAACAGATATGACTAAGAAAGGTGCGGATGTCTCAGTCTGGTCTAATGAGGCATTACATGCCTTTTCAGCGGTAAAGGAATGTTTTGCTTATGCTCCTATACTGGTGCAGCTGGATGTGTCACAGCCATTTATTGTGGAGGTTGACGCATCCGAGCTAGGGGTAGGAGCAGTCTTGTCGCAGGGTCTATCACCTAGTAAATGGTGCCCATGTGCCTTCTTCTCTAAGAAACTCTCGGCTGCTGAAAGAAATTATGACATAGGCAATAGAGAATTGCTGGCCATTAAGTTGGCTTTTGAGGAATGGCGTCATTGGTTGGAAGGAGAAGTTCATCCCATTACGGTAATTACCGATCACAAAAATCTGGCTTACATGGAGTTGGCTAAATGTCTGGTCCCAATGCAGGCCAGCTGGTCGTTGTTTTTTACTAGATTTAATTTCATTGTCACCTATCGCCCTGGGATTAAGAACGTCGAGGCAGATGACTTGTCTCGTAGCTTTCCTGGGGGTTGGGGGATTCGGAAGATCCTGGTCCTATCTTGTCTGAAGGGGTAGTAATATCCACTCTTTATCCTGACCTTGAGGCAGAGGTGTTGGAGGCCCAGGGAAATGCACCGGATTTTTGTCCTCTGGGAAAGTGTTTTGTTCCTTCTGAATTACGGCACAAGGTGTTCGAGGAACATCACTGTACAGTTCTTACAGGACACCCTAGGAACAGATCCATGGTTGATCTCATCTCTCGCAGATTCTGGTGGCCGGGGTTGCGTAATTGTGTGAAGGGCTATGTGTTAGCCTGTAGTACTTGTGCACGTTCTAAGGTGACACGTACTCGGCCTTCAGGATCTCTACTTCCGTTGTCCATCCCATCCGGACCTTGGACTCATTTGTCCATGGACTTTATCACAGATTTGCCGAATTCCTCAGGAAAAACTGTGATTCTGGTGGTTGTTGATCGCTTCAGTAAGATGTCGCACTTTATAGCATTACCAGGGCTACCTAATGCTAAAACTCTCGCACAAGTATTTGTTGACAACATTGTGAAGCTACATAGTATTCCCTCTGATGTGGTGTCTGATAGGGGGACTCAGTTTGTTTCCAGATTCTGGAAGGCGTTTTGCACTTGCTTGGGGGTACAATTGTCCTTCTCTTCGGCCTTTCACCCTCAGTCGAACGGACAGACTGAGCGCACTAACCAGAATCTGGAGACTTATCTGAGATGTTTTGCCTCAGAGAATAAGGAGGAGTGAACTTTTTTTTGTCTTTGGACAAGTTCGCCATAAATAACCGTTGGCAGGAGTCCACTGATAAGTCTGCGTTTTATGGGGCATATGGGTTTCATCCGCAGTTTGGCACATTTTCCGGTACTGAGACCTCTGGTATACCTGAAGAGGAAATTTTCCTCTTCTTTGTCATCTACAGTATTTGGCGGAAAATTCAAAATAATCTGAAAAAGATGGGCAATAAGTATAAACGAATGGCTGACAAGAGAGGTATGAGTGGTCCGGACCTGAGAGTGGGTAATTCTGTGTGGCTGTCCACAAGAAACATTAAGTTGAAAGTACCTTCTTGGAAGTTGGGCCCAAGGTTTATTGGTCCATATAAGATTGCCATTATTAACCCGGTAGCCTTTCGTCTTGACCTTCCGCAGGCTTTAAAGAGTCATAATGTTTTCCACAAATCCTTACTGAAGAGATATGTCAAACTTGCTGAACTGTCCTCCCTGTCACCCCCTCCTAGCATGGTGGACGGTAATCTTGAATTTCAGATCGCCAGGGTAGTGGACTCCCGAATTCTCCCTAGATCCCTCCAGTATCTCGTTCACTGGAAGAGTTATGGTCCAGAGGAGAGAATGTGAGTTCCAGCGACCAATGTTAATGCCAGTCGTCTTGTGAAAGCCTTTCACAGGGCTAATCTGGATAAGGTCGGTCCTGGGTGTCCGGAGGTCACCCATAGAAGGGGGGTACTGTCACTGTACCTTCTGTGACAAAGGTTAGAAGATCGGAGAGACTGACTTCTCGTGAGGTTAACTGACAGTCTCTTGATTCTCAGTGTTATGGGTTGGTAATGACCACACCTCAGGTGCAGCCCGTGGTCATTACTGCATTCCCTACTTAGTTTGGTCTCACACTTCATACCATACGGTTGATATTCTCAGCTTGGATTTGGAAGAGTTGGTGTGTGGACCTTACCTGTGCTCCTGCCCATCAATTTTCTATAAGATAAGTTGCGCTGCTCTTTGTATTTGGTTGTTTCCCCTGTGCTTGTTGTTACTAGGCCTCAGGGAGATGCTGGTTCTTTCACCTGAGAAGGAACCAGTAATCTGATTTCCTGCCACTACCTAGGCATTTCAGGCCTCATAGGGTCTAGGTTCCGGCGTATATATTTTCCCACCTTCAGGGTCTATACATACTGACAGGAGTCAGGGCCAGGTTTAGGGGCTTCCTAGGAGGTGACCTTTTTCCTCTCCCTAGCCTTGAGGCCTAGTTCTGTGTCCCTCCCCTCCCCTGTATTCATGACAGATTGGCACACGAGGTCCGGGCTGACCAGGGGGTACTAGTGCAAGGTTACCAGAAGTACAGTCGTAGTCAGCAGGCCAAGTTATAAAAGGACAGTGCAGGACCAAAGCATGAGACAGAGGAAAAGTCAAACAAGCAGTGGGCCAGGGTAGATGGCACAGGTACAAGTCAGAAATCCAGGGCAGCAACATGAGAGTCGAGGCAAAGCAGGCAAGGATCAAACAGGTAGCAGAGTCCAAAAAACACAGGCGCATGTGAGCTATACAGGAACACAAGCACATGTAGCGGAAACCATTACAGGACACAAGGACCTTTGACGATCAGGCACCAGGGAATGGGGCTGGACTACTAAAATAGATGCAGGATTGCTGGGATTGGTCATACAGGTCACATGTGCAAAACCCTTACATCACAGGAAGTGATGCGCATTGGCCTTTACCGAGGTGCTACAGGAAATAGGCTACAAGGCATGCTGTGTCCAGGGCAGAAAGGAAAATGTGGAGCGGATTCCAGAAGGTACAGCATCTGCAGGCATAGAGTTCAGGACCGGAGCAGTACATGTAGAAACACTGGTAGCAGATCAATGCTGCTACCGCACCTGCATTGCAGCTAGACATGGGCAATGACAGAGGTGGCCACGGAAGGCAGTGCACACCCAAGCACGGAGCCTGAAACTGCGGTGGTGAGTAGACGAACACTGGCAATCGACAACCGCTGTTACAGCTTCTGAATGTCAGTATACAGTAGGCAGAGTATCATTTCTTGCTATTGGAAAGTACCATATGAGAGAATGGGCGGCCATTCTAGCCATGGTTTGCCAATTACCTACTTTAAACTGCACTGGCACTCCCCAAGTCCTCTGAGTAGTTTGCCTTCATGAGATTACTTTATTTCTCCTAACACTATATATAAAAAATGAATGCTTGTTTAATGCACCCACATCTTTCACATATCTGCAGTGCAATCTCTATGTAGAGATGGAGGTGTTAAGCACTTAGCTGCTGTCTCAGAAGCACCCCATACTCCCACACACTGCAAACTGTCATGCATTTGGGGTCTGACCTATCCAAATCTCTTAAAATCAGCGCTTAGGAGTGCACGTGCCGCAGCTTTTCCCGAGGCCTTGCAATAAAATATTTACAGCGTGTTAGTGTGCTTTGGTGTCCTCATCCGAGAATGCTTATGAATATTTGAAATTTGTTAAAACATTGGCATGAGGACTGCATTAATTCAGAAAGACATCCTGTTGTTTTCTTGCTGCTTTCTTTTCCTTTTTGCACTTAATATAAATGTATACATTCTTCCATGGAAATAACTATTTTTATTTTTATTTCATGATTTATGCTTATTCTTTATAGAATATAGAAGGGGTTTCCCATTTTTTTTTTTTAAGTCCAGTTTCCCATAAAATAAGTTCTTTATTTATTAGGAATACAATCCAGACATCAATTATATGTACAGTGTGTACAGTCTACGCGTTTTGGACCCCAAACATTTGGATCCTTCCTCATGACATGTACAAATAAAACTGATCCCCCTCCTTATAGGCAGAGCAAAATCCCAGCCAATTAATTGGGATCCCAGCAACCTGTGTAACAGGTGTCCGGAGAAACACAATCACAGGAAGGGAATCAGAAACACGTGAAAAATAACAACATACCTGAAAGGACACTACGTTAAAAACAATCATCTATATTGTAAGATTAGATCATGTTTTCTATTCAGACCGTTAGGTGCACAGCTTCCCAATCGAAACATCCAAAAAGCTTCTCTGCTGAGAAGCTTCTGTTTGTGATTACCCCCCTCTGATAGGAGGAGAGACTCTCTCAACTCCTTGTGCCATAAACGCCGCTGTACTGCCTTTGTGAACAGTGGCGAAGTGAAAAGTCGCCGCTGAAACATTACGTGTACTATAATGTGGAATATCCGAGATATGCTTTCTGATTCTATCCTTAATTTGTTTTGTTGTACAACCCACATACTGCAATTTGCAATCTCTGCAGGTGATAGCAGATACCGCATACTCTGTGTTACAGTTCATGTACTGTTGTATCGCATAACTAGATCCACTTGCTGCAGAAGTGTAATGACCGGTGTCACGCACAGGGAGGAAAACAGGGAAAGCCCTGCCCAAGGGAGAGGGAAAGGTGGTGACCCCTAACTCACCTTGCGGCTGGCACCTGACTGCCCTGACGTCCCTAGACGGGTTCCTCACCCGTGCGGCGATCACGTGCCTAAACCCTGGCTTTCCCTGAAATGAGCCCTAGATAGTGAACGGGCCGGTGGGATCGCTAGTCCGCACCACTGCACTAAGAGGGAAACACCAGGGAGAGGACAGACAAATACAGACAAACACCCAGGTGGACGACCACAGCAGTCCACAAAGGTCCAACAGGGATCCGGAGGGTAGCGTTCTGAATCAACAGTCAGAGAACGCAGCAACACAGCTCCAGTGGGTCAGGATAGATGTCCAGGCAGGAAGCTCTATCTCTGGCAACCAGAGAAGTGTGAGAGGGGAATATAAGGAGGTTTGGGAGTGCTGGACAAGGAACAGCTGAGGAGAAGGAGCTACGGATCCCTGAGTGAGCCAAAAGGGTTTGCAAAGCAAACTCAGAAAGCTACCATAAGGAAAATAGCCCTATCTTAAATAGAGCGTGCAGCCAACCGCTGCGACTTCCTGACCCCGGGTATAACGGAGTCAGGCGTGGTTCTCGATACCCTCGTGACAAGAAGTGACAGTCTGACAAACAGTCATGTACCTGCAGCAAATGCATCTATTGCTACCACATTTAAAGCTGCCTTTATAGGAAAGCCAAATATGCTTACTTACAGAACGATCATAAAACAAACTAGGACTGACTTTTTGTCCTATAGCAGGCGCTTTTTGGCTACAAATCTTAACCCTGCCGAGACCACACTACTCCAATCCTTATCATAATTTAACACGGGTAAATGTCTTTGAATAATCTTACATATTTGTGTGTATTTTTCACTGTATCCCATCACAAAAGTGATGGGATTATTCTGTTCCTTGAGAACATTGTTACAATTTTTTTTATTATGTTTATAATTTTTTTATAGTTTTTTTTGTTATGGTTTTTCTTATTGTTGTTAATAGTAATCTTTTCACCTTTATCTGCATTGAGGCCTCTTGTCTTGCTCTGGTAATATTCTCTACTGCATACTGTCTAGTCTGTAAACTTGTTGCCACTTTATCGGCTTCCTGTAAAAAGATATCATCATTTGAGCAATTATGTCTTGCTCTAATCATCTCCCCTTTGGGTATATTTTTGATAACATGTGTGGGATGGCAAGATATTGCCAAAAGGATGGTATTGCCCGCAACTTCTTTTCTATGTGTACACGTACAGTAGATACTTTGGCTGTGGTGGTGTCCTCTTGCAGACAGAGATCCCAAAAAATTATTGATGACAGATCACTATGTGCGGTTAGCCTAATGGAGGGAATACATTGATTTAAATATTCTATAAATGGTATAATATCACCTCTCTTGCCTTGCCACACCAGAAACATGTCATCAATATACTGGCCATACCATTTGATACTTTGAGAAAAAGGATTACTGTCTACAAGCAGAAAGTTCTTCTCCCACCACGCTATAAATATATTGGCGATTGATGGCGAAAATTTGGCCCCCATAGAAACTCCAGAGATCTGGAGAAAAAAATCCCCATTAAACATAAAAAAAATTATGTTGCAATAGAAAATCTATTGAGATACATAAAAAATCTTGGAGAGCTAGCGTGTAGTTACTGTATGTCGCCAAATACCATCTAAACACCTCAATACCTAGGTGGTGGGAAATGCTTGTATATAATGATGTGACATCTGCTGTTACCCAAAAATAATGCTCGTCACCCGAAGTCATCAAAACATTGCAATACTGTGCTAGTGTCCTTAAGGTAGCCCGGCATCAAGGGAACCAAGGGTTGTAAGAGGGAATCAACCCACACAGGCAGTCTTTCTGATTAGGAGCCGATGCCTGCGACAATCGGCCTCATAGGAGGTGGAAAACAGGATATAGTGAAGAATACACACAAATATGTAAGATTATTCAAAGACATTTACCCCTGTTGAATTATAAGGATTGGAGTCGTGTGGTCTCGGCAGGGTTAAAATTTGTAGCCAGAAAAGCGCCTACTATAGGACAAAAAGTCAGTCCTAGTTTGTTTTATGATCGTTCTGTAAGTAAGCATATTTGGCTTTCCCATAAAGGCAGCTTTAAATGTGGTAGCAATAGATGCATTTGCTGCAGGTACATGACTGTTTGTCAGACTGTCACTTCTGCAGCAAGTGGATCTAGTTATGCGATACAACAGTACATGAACTGTAACACAGAGTATGCGGTATCTGCTATCACCTGCAGAGATTGCAAATTGCAGTATGTGGGTTGTACAACAAAACAAATTAAGGATAGAATCAGAAAGCATATCTCGGATATTCCACATTATAGTACACGTAATGTTGCCTATAAGAAGGGGGATCAGTTTTATTTGTACATGTCATGAGGAAGGATACAAATGTTTGGGGTCCGAAACACGTAGACTGTACACACTGTGCATATAATTGATGTCTGGATTTTATTCCTAATTAATAAAGAACTTATTTTATGGGAAGCTGGACTTAACCCAAAAATATTTTGGGAACTTTGGTATGACCGTGTCTAGGTCTTTTGTCCATGCCGCCCAAGAAGTTTTACAGGTGAGCACTGCAGTTTTTACACTTATCAAAACTATAGTAGGGGTGAATATAGCATATATGCGACCTGTGCAGTTGCACATGGGTACAGAATGTATAGGGGCCTGAGGTTGCCTAAAAACCGCTTCTCACTCTAATGGCTAATGCTGTAGTTGCAATTGAGTGCAGCATCTGGGGGTTTAAATGTCCATGATTGGTGTTATCAACAATTATGGGCTCTACCTCCAGGTGTCTGCTGTGTAAAATAGCAAGCACCCAGCGACTATGCCAAGTCTGGAAAGGATTAAAAAGCACAACTTGTCCTACAAAAAACAAACCCTCATATGGCCATGTCGATAGAAAAAAACTGAAAAGTTACATACTTCGGGGGGAAAAAGGAGGAAAAAACATAAAGGTCAGTTCCAAAATTGCCCAGATCCTAAAGAGCATAATGGTGTTGTGCCTTAATGGAAATCCACAGGTTAGCCTCTAAATGTCTAATTGCGTGGTTTCTACCTCTGGATCCCCCACTGATCACTAGAATGGGGATGCAGAGCAGTAGAACCCCCCACTTTAAGTCAGGTTTTACGCATAGGTTAAACTTGTTTTGTATTTGTATTTTATTGTATTTTTATTGTTATTTGTATTTTTGAATTAGAATTTTTTATAACATGCTTTAGGAATGGCTGGAAAATGCCTTTACAAAACTCTTTACATTGAATACATTTTGTACATCTATTTTGAAATGCAAAAAAAAACAACCAAAGTTAAGAAGACCTTACTAATATACAGATGTGATGGATTATATTTTAAAGTACACATATAAAAGACGGGGGCTGACATACCGAGGATGCAGACCATGCAGAAGCTACAAGGACCTTAGAGAGGGACCCTAGAGCTGTTGGTCCCAACCTCTTTGCATGGGTAGCAAGAATCTGTGCAGGGCTTTTCTCTCCAGATAAACTGCAGTTTCTTCACATTTAGTAAAACATTAAGTTTACTGCCAAACTATTTTCCTCATAAATGGATAGACAAGTTTGTGTTCAATTATGATTTGGCATAGTGAATAGCTGAACCAATTAATTAAAACAATTTCAAAACCATTTAATCAAAAATAGAACATTTCAAACTGTAAGTAGGCAAAATCCCTAGCTTAACATCATTATACAGTTGCGAGAAAAAGTATGTGAACCCTTTGGAATGATATGGATTTCTGCACAAATTGGTCATAAAATGTGATCTGATCTTCATCTAAGTCACAACAATAGACAATCACAGTCTGCTTAAACTAATAACACACAAAGAATTAAATGTTACCGTGTTTTTATTGAACACACCATGTAAACATTCACAGTGCAGGTGGAAAAAGTATGTGAACCCCTAGACTAATTACATCTCCAATAGCTAATTGGAGTCAAGTGTCAACCAACTGGAGTCCAATCAATGAGATGAGATTGGAGGTGTTGGTTACAGCTGCCCTGCCCTATAAAAAACACACACCAGTTCTGTGTTTGCTTTTCACAAGAAACATTGCCTGATGTGAATGATGCCTCGCACAAAAGAGCTCTCAGAAGACCTATGATTAAAGGGTTTCTACCACCAGAAATACTGTTATGTAGCTGACTGACATTAGCGATGCGCTAATGTCAGCACTACATAACAGTATGTTTTTTACCTTTCTCCCTGCAGCCGTTTTGGTAAAAAAAAGCACTTTTATAATATGCTAACGAGCCTCTAGGTGCTATGTGGGCATAAAATCAGCACCTAGAGGCTCCATCTACTCACGCTTTATACCTCCCAGGTCCCCTGTACTGCCCGCCCCGCTCCTCTTTATTAATGCCACGGTCCACCGCATCGTTGACGAAATCCCACGCCTGCGCCGTTCACTTCTGTCTTCGGCGCAGGCACAGTGAGTGAAGGCCGCTCTCCTGATGCCGGCTTCCTCACTCCGCCTGCATCGAATACAGAAGTGAATGGCGCAGGCGCGGGATTTTTTCTGCGATGCAGGGAACAGTGACATCAATCAAGAGGAGTGGGGCGGGCAGAACAGGGGACCTGGGTGGGATAAAGCTGATTTTACGCCCACATAGCACCTAGAGGCTCATTAGCACATTATAAAAGTGCTTATTTTACAAAAATGGCTGCAGGAACAAATGTTAGAAACATACTGTTCTGTAGTGCTGACATTAGCGCATCGCTAATGTCAGTCAACTACATTACAGTATTTCTGGTGGTAGAAGCCCTTTAAGAATTGTTGACTTGCATAAAGCTGGAAAGGGTTATAAAAGTATCTCCAAAAGCCTTGCTGTTCATCAGTCCACGGTAAGACAAATTGTCTATAAATGGAGAAAGTTCAGCACTGCTGCTACTCTCCCTAGGAGTGGCCGTCCTGTAAAGATGACTGCAAGAGCACAGCGCAGACTGCTCAATGAGGTGAAGAAGAATCCTAGAGTGTCAGCTAAAGACTTACAAAAGTCTCTGGCATATGCTTACATCCCTGTTAGCGAATCTACAATACGTAGAACACTAAACAAGAATGGATTTCATGGGAGGAAGCCACTGGTGTCCAAAAAAAACATTGCTGCACGTTTACAGTTGGCACAAGAGCACCTGGATGTTCCACAGCAGTACTGGCAAAATATTCTGAGGACAGATGAAACCAAAGTTGAGTTGTTTGGAGGAAACACACAACACTATGTGTAGAGAAAAAGAGGCACAGCACACCAACATCAAAACCTCGTCCCAACTGTGAAGTATGGTGGTGGGGGCATCATGGTTTGGGACTGCTTTGCTGCGTCAAGACCTAGACGGATTGCTATCATCAAAGGAAAAATGAATTCCCACGTGTATCAGGACATTTTGCAGGACAACAAGGCCATCTGTCCACCAGCTGAAGCTCAACGGAAGATGGGTGTTGCAACAGGACAACGACCCAAAGCATAGAAGTAAATCAACAACAGAATGGCTTAAATAAAAGAAAATACGCCTTCTGGAGTGGCCCAATCAGAGTCCTGACTGCAACCCAATTGAGATGCTGTGGCATGACCTTAAGAAAGTGATTCACACCAGACATCCCAAGAATATTGCTGAACTGAAACAGTTCTGTAAAGAGGAATGGTTAAGAATTACTCCTGACCGTTGTGCAAGTCTGATCTGCAACTATAGGAAACATTTGGTTGAAGTTATTGCTGCCAAAGGAGGTTCAACCAATTATTAAATCCAAGGGTTCACATACTTTTTCCACCTGCACTGTGAATGTTTACATGGTGTGTTCAATAAAAACATGGTAACATTTAATTCTTTGTGTGTTATTAGTTTAAGCAGACTGTGATTGTCTATTGTTGTGACTTAGATGAAGATCAGATCACATTTTATGACCAATTTGTGCAGAAATCCATATCATTCCAAAGGGTTCACATACTTTTTCTTGCAACTGTATACAGTCCTCTAAAGTAGCTTCACCACACGAAGGGCTCAGCTACTACCATTGATCCATAACAACACAAACAGCAACTGAGCCAATATTTAATTGCCCATAACAACAATTTTTATTAGGTATCTAATAAAAAAGATCATAATAAAATGTAACCCCCAAAACAATAATGGAGATGGAATGCCAACACAGGGTAGAACCACAAACTGTCTCAATAACAATCCTCAATGATAAGCACAAATACAATTAAGCTTAAGCTGGATTTATTTTACTTTTTGTCTTTACAATTTTATGACCTGTTAAAATAAAGGAATCCTTGATCTTATAGGATACACATAGATATAAAAATGCATAAGTCTTATATTATAATAGTATTACTATACTTATGGGGAATATGTGACCAGCGACCTCCCTAACCAACTATTTGCATAGACACATAGTTCTGGGTCGCCTGATTGAAACACAATGTTGTTGTTTTTTGTTGCCCCAAGGCTCTGTTCCCTGGTTATGATATTTTTTCTTAATATGAAAATTATGTGTATATGCAATCAATTCGATAGGGATGTTGCTGGTGACAGATTCCCTTTAAAAGTGTGAGATTCTTAGTAAATTTTGGCCAACCTGCCACAACAAGATGACTCGTTCAGATTAGTCCTTACACTAAACTGTATACCTGTACAAGACTCCTACTTTACCCTACACTGGGAAGCACAGTGGCTCATTGGTTAGCAGTGGTGTCTTCAGTCCTGGTGTCCCAGGTTCAATTCCAACCAGGGACAACATTTGCATGTTTGTCTGAGTTTTTATCGCATATTTCAAAGACATATTGATAGGGAGTTTAGATTGTTATTCCACTAAGGATAGCAAGTTATGATAATGTCTGTAAAGCACTAGAATATGTTGGTGCTATATAAGCAAGTAAAATAAATAAAATACATCTTTCTCTTGGGCCTAGGCCTATAAAATGAACTCAGCATGCTAATTAAAAACCAACTTCGACAAGTAGGAGGAGTGCACAACCAAAATGGACACAGTCACCAGCCCTATATGTACAAGGCAAAGCAAAATGTTAAACTAGGTGCTCAAAGCATTTGTGACTTCCCTTAGAGGTGCATGCTTACAAAGTATACATCCAAAATAGACCTGTGATGAATACTACAGTGTCATCTGTCCCATGTATGGCTATTAACTGGTTAGGCTACTTTCACACTCGCGTTTTGTGCGGATCCGTCTTGACTTACATTGAAAGTCAATGGGGAACGGATCCGTTTTCAATTGCACCATTTGTGTCAGTGAAAAACGGATCCGTCAGACGAGACTAGATAGTCAGACGGTCACAAAAAAGCTGCAAGTTTGGAGACCAAACGCAGCCAAATTGATGCATTCAGAACGGATCCTTATCCATTGAGAATGCATTGGGTCTTAACTGATCCGTTTTGGGCCGCTTGTAAGAGCCCTGAAACGGATCTCACAAGCGGACCCAGAAACGCCACTGTGAAAGTAGCCTTAGGTGATAAATGTTAGATTATCATTGATCTCATCTGGGTCCTCTTTATAAGCAACAGGTTGGGAGCCCCGCAGCCAGACCACCTCAAATCTAACATCTATAACATATCCAGTGACTTAGTAATATGTTTTTATGGCAAGGATACTTGGACAAATGGAAGTACTAGTACATTTTAACTAGTAGCATATTAACTCCTAAAGGACACAGCCATATTTCACCTTAAGGACCAGGCCATTTTTTGCTAATCTGACAAGTGTCACTTTAAGTGGTGATAACTTTAAAACGCTTTGACTTATCCAGGCCATTCTGAGATTGTTTTTTCGTCACATATTGTACTTCATGACACTCGTAAAATTTCCAAGTTTCAATTTCCCAACTTCTATAATACATAGTAATACCTCCAAAAGTTAGTTATTACTTTGCATTCCCCATATATCTACTTCATGTTTGGATCATTTTGGGAATTACATTTTAGTTTTTGGGGACGTTACAAGGCTTAGAAGTTTAGAAGCAAATCTTGAAAAATGTCCTATATTTTCAAAAACCCAATTGTTAAGGACCAGTTCAGGTCTGAAGTCACTTTGTGAGGCTTACATAATAGAAACCACCCAAAATTGATCCCATTCTAGAAACTACACCCCTCAAAGTATTCAAAATTGATTTTACAAACGTCGTTAACCCTTTAGGTGTTCCACAAGAGTTAATAGCAAATGGAGATAAAATGTCAGAATTTAGATTTTTGGGCAAATCTTCCATTTTAATCCATTTTTTCCAGTAACAAAGCAAGGGTTAACAGCCTAACAAAATGCTATATTTATTGCCCCAATTCTGTAGTTTGCAGAAACACCCCATAAGTGTTCGTAAACGAATGTACGGGCACACAGTAGGGCGTAGAAGGAAAGGTGCGCCGTGTGGTTTTTGGAAGGCAGATTTTGCTGGACTGGGTTATTTACACCATGTCCCATTTGAAGCCCCCTTGATGCACCCCTAGAGTAGAAACTCAATAAAAGTGACCCCATTTTGGAAACTATGGGATAAGGTGGCAGTTTTGTTTCGGACTATTTTCAGTGTACATATGATTTTTGGTTTATCTATATTACATTTTTGTGGGGCAAGGTTACCAAAAATTGAAATTCTGAAATTCAATCTCCATTTGCCATAAACTGTTGAGGATCACCTAATGGGGTCGCTTTTATGGAGTTTCCACTCTAGGGGTGCATCAGGGGGGCTTCAAATGGGACATGGTGCCCAAGAAAAAAAGGCCATCAAAATCTGCCTTCCAGAAACCATACGGCGTTCCTTTCCTTCTGTGCCCTGCCGTTTGGTCATACAGCAGTTTACGACCACATATGTGGTGTTTCTGTAAACTGTAGAATCAGGGTAATAAATATAGCATTTTGTTTGGCTGTTAACCCTTGCTTTGTTATTGGAAAGAAAACGGATGAAAATGGAAAATTTGCCAAAACCGCGACCTCCCTTCCAGGTACATAGGCCTGTACAAATTTGGCCCCAAAGTGATCGATGACCGGCGGTATTTTTATACAGGCGGTCATAGACAGGCGAAATGCATTATGCAGGCATTTCCGGATGGCCTCAAACCGGGAGAGGACGTCCCCACTCCAGTAATGCCTGACACTAGGTTTCTTGACTAGGCCCATGTGCAGCACAAGGCCCCAAATGTCCTCATCTCGGCTGCACTGACCGGAGTTCAGCCACCGGGCCTAGCCAAAAAGGAGCCCGGGTGTTGAGAAACAAACTGTTGGGCGTACAGGTTTGTTTGCTCCACCATTAGATTTGCAAAGTGGTCACTGAAAAAAAGACTAAAGTAGTCGTATTCAGTGAAGCCCACTGTGGAAATCTGGATTCCTGGTTGGCCTGCAAAATCAGGAATCATGGGCTCAAAACGCTCTGGGGTACACCAGACAAGTTCTACGGCAGGGGGCTCCGGTGGACTTAACTGGTGGGCCGGAAAACTAGTACGAGCCACAGAGCGGCTCGTACTAGAGTGGGCCACTGGGTCCCTAACGTGGCGGTTCCCTTGCTCCGCCTGGCGGCGTCTCTGCCGCCTTGGGGGCTCATCATCATCGCTAGATGAGGAGGATGCGGATGACAAAAGGAAAGTGGGGTCATCCTCATCCTCACTGGGGCTCTCGGACTCGGAGGCAAGTTGGGCGTATGCCTCCTTGGCCGAGAACATCCGGTGGGCCATAGGGGAGTGTGTGTGTGTGCGTGCATGGAAAACTTTATTTGGTGTGCGTGTGTGTGGGGGCACTGGTGTTCGCGAACTCACCCTAAACTTAACAGACAAAAAATAAATAAAAAATAACTAATAAAAGGGCAAAAAATGAAAATAAAAAATTCAAAATCGCTGATCAACCGTCCAAAGTTGATCAGCAGTGGGGTGTGCGATGTGCTAGTGACCGGACACTAAGAGTGCCGGCCACAGTCAACTTACGCACAAAAAAAACTGCTTGCGCCCAAAAAAAAGTTGTGGGGGGGAGGGGGGCAGGGGTGCAAGCTGCAGCACCCCTGGGGGGGGGGTCTAGGGTCATACAGACACCCGATTTAGGGTGATGCAACAAAAATTATTATTTTTTTTTTTCTCACTAACTTTCCCTAATTATCCCTGCCTAACCTAACCTTTCCCTAAATACCTGGGGGGTGCTGGGGGTGCTGGGGTGCTGGCTGGAGATCCGTGCAACTGGCGATCCACGTCCTGTGACCCCCCCATGTCGGCGATCGCAGCAAACCGCAGGTCAATTCAGACCTGCGGTTTGCTGCATTTCTGGATTATTCGAGTCTCTGGGGACCCGATAACCCAGAACAGGATGGTGATCGGTGGTGTGATAATACACCACCAATCACCATCCTGCGATCCTGAGAGGTGATAGTGACATCAACTCTCAGGATCGCTCTCATTGGTCGGCTGGGCGGGCGGGCATTTCAAATTAGAGCAGCGCTCCTCTCCTTGGCTCGTGGACACAAAAAGAGGGGGAGAGGAGCGCTGATCTAATTTGAAATGCCCGCCCAGCCGACCAATGAGAGCAATCCTGAGAGTTGATGTCACTATCACCTCTCAGGATCGCAGGATGGTGATTGGTGGTGTATTATCACACCACCGATATCCATCCTGTTCTGGGTTATCGGGTCCCCAGAGACCCGAATAACCCAGAAATGCAGCAAACCATAGGTCTGAATTGACCTGCGGTTTGCTGCGATCGCTGAAATGGGGGGGTCACAGGACGTGGATCGCCAGCTGCATGGATCTCCAGCCAGCACCCCAGCACCCCCATCTGTGCCCCAGCACCACCAATTGACCTGCGGTTTGCTGCGATTGCCGACATGGGGGGGGGGGGTGTAACGATCACGTACACACACACACACAGGGGGGAGGATAGTGACCACTGCGCTCCACCCTCACCCCTGGCCCTGCCTACTTGCCTCACGAGTCCTGATGACAGGGGACAACTGGACGGCAGTCCCTAACTTAGGATACGTGCGGGAAGGACAGACAAGACAAATAACGCATAGTGAACGGACCGGGTCAAAACCAAGAGGACAACGCAGTACAGAGGGATAAGCAAAGAAAGGTCAGGAGAAGCCGGGGTCATAAATACCAGGAGAGTCAAGAAGTACCAAAGGAGTCTGCAAAGAATAGTCAGGTGGAAGCCGAGGTCCATATACCAGGAAGGATGCGCAGTACAGTAGGAGCAGGCAAAGGATCGTCAGGGAACAGGATCAGGTAAGTACACAGGTATCCAACAACTGCCAGGAACCTAAATTAACAGGCAACCTGTGGCCAACAGGCTGCCTGTATTTATAGTGGGGAGTGAGGGTCATGTGACGTGGCCAGCGTCACATGACCGACAGACTGACCAGTCAAGCACCGAGTGATCAGCTCGGTGCTCAAGGCAGACCTAGGAGCAGGGAGCCTCCCAGCTAGCAAAGCCGCCTTGGGAACGAGGTCAAACACAGATCCTCGCTCCTGAAGCTAAGCAGCAGGTCTGTGGCTGATGGGAGACCGAGTGCGCCTTTGGCACCCCGTTACAGGGGTCAAAGAACTCCCCGGCGCATTGAGCCAAGGTCGGAACTATACATGACGTACCGGTACGTCATGGGTCCTTAAGTACCGGGACAATATGCCGTACCGATACGTCATGTGTCCGGAACAGGTTAAGTAGACTATAGACCCTGGTATGTTCCCCAAACTTGGGCTCCACCTTCCCTACTGGCCTGTCATTACATGTCTATTCTTAACATCACCATATTTTCCAGGTTTAATTCTGATTAACATCGTAACAGTCACATTAAAATTGGAAAAAACATTTTATTGTAGATTTTTTATATGTGTCTGCAGTAAATCTTTTTGCTGCACAACTCAGGGAACACAATTGCATGTTTAACCCCTTAGTAACATAATTAATTTTAGCCTTAAAAGGAACCTGTCACCGGGATTTTGGGTATAGAGCTGAGGACATGGGTTTCTAGATCGCCGCTAGCACATCCGCAATACCCAGTCCCCATAGCTCTGTGTGCTTTTATTGTGTAAAAAAACCCGATTTGATACATATGCAAATTAACCTGAGATGAGTCCTGTACGTGAGATGAGTCAGGGACAGGACTCATCTCAGGTTAATTTGCATATGTATCAAATCATTTTTTTTTACACAATAAAAGCACACAGAGCTATGGGGACTGGATATTGCAGATGTGCTAGCGGCGATCTAGCAACCCATGTCCTCAGCTCTATACGCAAAATCCCGGTGACAGGTTCCCTTTAAGGACCAAAATTATTTTCCCCTTTTGTGTTGCATCTGTCATAACTTTATAATTGTTTCTCCTAAATTCATTTTTTATTTTGCAGGATTAGTTGTAGTTTTTTTTTTTAATGAACCATTTGGGGTATATATAGTGTAGTAAAAAACTTTTAAACTATTTTAACATTATTTTACAGAGGAGGCCATTATATAAATCCCACAAAATAATGTTAAAATTGTTAAAAAGTTTTTTACTAATAAAAGGGATTTTCCTATTGGCCCTCTCTCTATAAAACTACATCATTTTATTATGTGGGTCACTGCAATGATGATAATGCCACATTTCTATAATTTTTTTAAACTATTTTTCCAGGTCTAGAGGCTGCATTCTGTGGCATCTTTCAAGGAACTTTTCCAAACTTTTGGTTTTTTTAGGTGGAATTTGTCAGTGTATTCAACTAAAATGTACAGTTCTGAAACTGTGATGTTTGGAGTGGACTTTGCCTGTATCATTGTCCTTATCAATTTTGCATAATATTAATAAAGCAGTTAATATCTCTTAAATAAATTAAAAAAGACGATAGGGACATGTGCCACAAGCCCTGGAGGAGCGGAAGATGGGAGTGGCAGTGGCTCTGGTTGCAACAGTTATTCACAGTGAAAGTCCTTGCACTGATGCTTCCTAGGGCCAGGCAGTGACAAGAGGGCACACCCTTTCTGCCCTCCAGGCACATACCGATGTTGGGGCTCCTGCCTGATGGTAGTTGGGGTGCCCAGTCTCTCTTTACTAAAGTACACAGATCCAAACAATTCACTGTGAAAATCTTCCCATATAGTGATGTATGGATATAAGCAAATATGGGGATTGTAGTATTCCTTCCCTCTATCTCTCCAAAGTCTCTGCAGAATCTGAACTAATCCGTAATTCCCAGGCTGAGGGGTACAGAAATTAACCACTTCAACCCCCCTAGCTGAAACACCCTTAATGACCAGGCCACTTTTTACACTTCTGCACTACACTACTTTCACCGTTTATTGCTCGGTCATACAACTTACCACCCAAATGAATTTTACCTCCTTTTCTTCACACTAATAGAGCTTTCATTTGGTGGTATTTCATTGCTGCTGACATTTTTACTTTTTTTGTTATTAATCGAAATGTAACAATTTTTTTTGCAAAAAAATGACATTTTTCACTTTCAGTTGTAAAATTTTCCCAAAAAAAGACATCCATATATAAACTTGTCTCTAAATTTATTGTTCTACATGTCTTTGATAAAAAAAAATGTTTGGGTAAAAAAAAAATGGTTTGGGTAAAAGTTATAGCGTTTACAAACTATGGTACAAAAATGTGAATTTCCGCATTTTGAAGCAGCTCTGACTTTCTGAGCACCTGTCATGTTTACTGAGGTTCTACAATGCCCAGACAGTACAAACACCCCACAAATGACCCAATTTCGGAAAGTAGACACCCTAAGGTATTCATTGATGGGAATAGTGAGTTCATAGAACTTTTTATTTTTTGTCACAAGTTAGCGCAAAATGATGATTTTTTATTTTATTTTTTCTTACAAAGTCTCATATTCCACTAACTTGTGACAAAAAATAAAAACTTCCATGAACTCACTATGCCCATCACAAAATACCTTGGGGTGTCTTCTTTCCAAAATGGGGCCACTTCTGGGGTAGTTATACTGCCCTGGCATTTTAGGGGCCCAGATGCGTGAGAAGTAGTTTGAAATCAAAATCTGTAAAAAAAAACGGTGAAATCCGAAAGGTGCTCTTTGGAATGTGTGCCCCTTTGCCCACCTAGGCTGCAAAAAAGTGTCACACATCTGGTATCGCCGTACTCAGGAGAAGTTGGGGAATGTGTTTTCGGGTGTCATTTTACATATACCCATGCTGGGTGAGAGAAATATCTTGGCAAAAGACAACTTTTCCCATTCTTTTATACAAAGTTGGCATTTGACCAAGATATTTATCTCACCCAGCATGGGTATATGTAAAATGACACCCCAAAACACATTCCCCAACTTCTCCTGAGTACGGCGATACCAGATGTGTGACACTTTTTTTCAGCCTAGGTGGGCAAAGGGGCACACATTCCAAAGAGCACCTTTAGGATTTCACCAGCCATTTTTTACAGATTTTGATTTCAAACTACTTCGCACACATTAGGGCCCCTAAATTGCCAGGGCAGTATAACTACCCCACAAGTGACCCCATTTTGGAAAGAAGACACCCCAAGGTATTCCGTGAGGGGCATGGAGAGTTCCTAGAATTTTTTATTTTTTGTCACAAGTTAGTGGAATATAAGACTTTGTAAGAAAAAAAAAAATACAAATCATTTCCGCTAACTTGTGATAAAAAATAAAAAATTTTAGGAACTCGCCATGCCCCTCACGGAATACCTTGGGGTGTCTTCTTTCCAAAATGGGGTCACTTGTGGGGTAGTTATACTGCCCTGGCATTCTAGGGGCCCTAATGTGTGGTAAGTAGTTTGAAATCAAAATGTGTAAAAAATGACCTGTGAAATCCTAAAGGTGCTCTTTGGAATGTGTGCCCCTTTGCCCACCTAGGCGGCAAAAAAGTGTCACACATCTGGTATCGCCGTACTCAGGAGAAGTTGGGGAATGTGTTTTGGGGTGTAATTTTACATATACCCATGCTGGGTGAGAGAAATATCTTGGCAAAAGACAACTTTTCCCTTTTTTTTTTATACAAAGTTGGCATTTGACCAAGATATTTATCTCACCCAGCATGAGTTTATGTAAAATGACACCCCAAAACACATTCCCCAACTTCTCCTGAGTACGGTGATACCACATGTGTGACACTTTTTTGCAGCCTAGATGCGCAAAGCGGCCCAAATTCCTTTTAGGAGGGCATTTTTAGACATTTGGATCCCAGACTTCTTCTCACGCTTTCGGACCCCTAAAATGCCAGGGCAGTATAAATACCCCACATGTGACCCAATTTTGGAAAGAAGACACCCCAAGGTATTCAATGAGGGGCATGGCGAGTTCATAGAATTTTTTTTTTTTTTGGCACAAGTTAGCGGAAATTTTTTTTTTTTTGTATTTTCTCACAAAGTCTCCCTTTCCGCTAACTTGGGACAAAAATTTCAATCTTTCATGGACTCAATATGCCCATCACGGAATACCTTGGGGTGTCTTCTTTCCGAAATGGGGTCACATGTGGGGTATTTATACTGCCCTGGCATTTTAGGGGCCCTAAAGCGTGAGAAGAAGTCTGGAATATAAATGTCTAAAAATGTTTATGCATTTGGATTCCGTGAGGGGTATGGTGAGTTCATGTGAGATTTTATTTTTTGACACAATTAGTGGAATATGAGACTTTGTAAGAAAAATAAAATATCTATTTCCGCTAACTTGTGCCCAAAAAAAAGTCTAAATGGAGCCTTACAGGGGGTGATCAATGACAGGGGGGTGATCAGGGAGTCTGTATGGGGTGATCACCCCCCTGTCAGGCTCCATTCAGACGTCCGTATGTGTTTTACGGATCCGATCCATGTATCCGTGGATCCGTAAAAATCATACGGACGTCTGAATGGAGCCTTACAGGGGGGTGATCAATGACAGGGGGGTGATCAGGGAATCTATATGGGTGATCACCCCCCTGTCATTGATCACCCCCCTGTAAGGCTCCATTCAGACGTCCGTATGTGTTTTGCGGATCCGATCCATATATCCGTGGATCCGTAAAAATCATACGGACGTCTGAATGGAGCCTTACAGGGGGGTGATCAATGACAGGAGGGTGATCAATGACAGGGGGGTGATCAGGGAATCTATATGGGTGATCACCCCCCTGTCATTGATCACCCCCCTGTAAGGCTCCATTCAGACGTCCGTATGTGTTTTGCGGATCCGATCCATGTATCAGTGGATCCGTAAAAATCATATGGACGTCTGAATGGAGCCTTACAGGGGGGTGATCAATGACAGGGGGGTGATCAGGGAATCTATATGGGTGATCACCCGCCTGTCATTAATCACCCCCCTGTAAGGCTCCATTCAGACGTCCGTATGTGTTTTGCGGATCCGATCCATGTATCCGTGGATCCGTAAAAATCATACGGACGTCTGAATGGAGCCTTACAGGGGGGTGATCAATGACAGGGGGGTGATCAATGACAGGGGGGTGATCAGGGAGTCTATATGGGGTGATCAGGGGTTGACAGGGGGGGTGTAGTGTAGTGTAGTGTTTTGTGGTACTTTACACAGCTACCTGTGTCCTCTGGTGGTCGATCCAAGCAAAAGGGACCACCAAAGGACCAGGTAGCAGGTATATTAGACGCTGTTATCAAAACAGCGTCTAATATACCTGTTAGGGGTTAAAAAAATTGCATCCCCAGCCTGCCAGCGAACGATCGCCGCTGGCAGGCTGGAGATCCTGTCTCTTACCTTCCGATCCTGTGAACGTGCGCGCCTATGTGCGCGCGTTCACAAGAAGTCTCGGCTCTCGCGAGATGACGCGTATATGCGTCACTCTGCGCAGAGCTGCCGCCTCCGGACCGCGATTCTGCGTTAGGCGGTCCGGAGGCGGTTAAGATGCAGCTGGCCAGGACCATATCAAAGTATGGAAGGGAGTTTTCTCAATGTTCCCCTCTTTATAGACCTTAAACAGTGAATACTTTATTGACTGACTCCAGTGTTTGGCCATGCAGCTATGGACCTTCTAGTTCTTTCTTTCTTCTCTCCTTTGTGGACTACTGTAAAGTAGATATGGCTTGCTCACCTTCAGTGGTGTAGTGGGGGTGCAGTTTCCCCGGGTGCTAAACTGCAGGGGGCGCCAGGCAGCAGAGTAGATTCTTGTAATAAAGTTGTTTACTGCAAGGCACTGGAGCCTACGGCTCCTGTTCCCACTAGGACTGAAACCTATGAGGCAGTAGTCACCTTGCGAGACCTGGTGCAGGAGGTCACATGAGGTCTCCTGCGCCAGGTCTCGCAAGGTGGCATGATAATGCTGCACAAGAGGGCACGGTGTGACCTCCTGTGCCACGACGCTGGAACTTAGGCCATAGGCAGCGGCGCGGCAACAGAGAGAGGATCTCAGGTAGGCATTTTTTTAAATGTATATATATTGCTAATGCAGGCAGTACTGGGGGCACAACAGGGGTGGGGAAGAGCATTTTATATACTGCAGAGGGGGAATTATATATATTAATAAAACAGAGGGGGCAATTACTGTATATACTAATAATACAGAGAGGGGGACGATATATATTAATAATACAGAGGGGGCCATTATATCCTAATAATACGGAGGAGGCCATTATATACTAATAATACAGAGGAGGCCGTTATATACTAATAATACAGAGGGGCCATTTTATCCTAATACAGAGGAGGCTATTATATCCTAGTAATACAGAGGAGGCTGTTATATCCTAATAATACAGAGGAGGCCATTATATACTAATACAGAGGGGGCCATTATATATACTAATAATACAGAGGGGCTATTATATACTAATAGTACAGAGGGGCCCATTATATATATGTATTAGAGATGAGCAAATTTCAGGTTATGAAATTCGTTCATGCTTTGTTTACTGGTAAAAGGTGAATTGCGTTATTGATTCCGTTACCACGGACCATAATGCAATTCTATGACGGAATGCATAATGGAATGCCTTTAGAGGCATACCGTTATTCATTCCTTCATACAGTCCTGATCATAAGTTTAAGACCACTTGAAAAATGGCAAAAAAATCATATTTAGCATGGCTGGATCTAAACAATGTTCCAAGCAGAGCTTCAACATGCAACAAGAAGAAATGGGAGTGAGACCCAAATTTTTTTGAGCATTCAATTTAATGAAAACAATGAATAAACTGAAACAAAAATAAATATCTCTCAATGTGTTATAGGGTACTTATCGGCGCTGCAAGTCCACCGCGTGACGTGGGCCAAGTTCACATAAAGTTCAAGCGAAAGTAAAAGGTGGTCGCGCTGCCCAATACACAGGAGTCTGTCCAACCAGAGATAAATCGAGTTATCAAGCTTCTCACAATATAGCCACACAATTAATCCAGGGGTCGATACTCCAATTGACATCCAAAAACCGCTGTAATGAAATTGTGGCGCACAATAGTGAAGTCCTGACAGAATTGGTTTCCCAAAAGTATTTATTATACTTACAAAATCGTATATGTTAAAAGGCATAAAACATATAATAGTTCCTCGTGTAGCACCCGACCGATCACCCCTGACGAAGCTGACTGGTGAAACCAAGGTCGGGTGCAACACGAGGAACTATTACATGTACGATTTTGTAAGTATAATAAATACTTTTGGGAAACCAATTCTGTCGAAACTTCACTATTGTGCGCCACAATTTAATTACAGCGTTTTTTGGATGCCAATTGGTGTATCGACCCCTGGATTCATTGTGTGACTGCATTGTGAGAAGCTTGATAACTCGATTTATCTCTGGTTGGACAGACTCCTGTGTATTGGGCAGTGCGACCACCATTTACTTTCGCTTGAACTAATAAAACTGAAACAAACTGTTTTTTAGCTGAACAAATGTTTAGGATCACACCTCCAAAAAAACGAAACCCCTTCCCCCCAAAACAGAAATCCAACTTCCAAACATGAACTCAGTAATGAGTAGCTCTGCCGTTATTGATGATCACTTCTAAAATTCGTTTCGGCATGCTTGATGCAAGCGTTTCCATGATGTGAGTGGGAACATTTCTCCAAGTGGTGAAGACGGCCGCACGAAGGCCATCTACTGTCTGGAACTGTTGTCCATTTTTGTAAACTTCTCTTGCCGTTCATCCCCAAAGGTTCTCAATTGGATTTAGATCAGGGGAACACGCAGGATGGGCCAAAAGAGTGATGTTATTCTCCTAGAAGAAGTCCCTTGTCCTGCGGGCATTGTGTACTGTAGCGTTGTCCTGTTGAAAAACCCAGTCGTTACCACACAGACGAGGGCCCTCAGTCATGAGGAATGCTCTCTGCATAATCTGGACATAGCTAGCGGCCGTTTGATGTCCCTGCACTTCCTGAAGCTCCATTGTTCCACTGAAGGAAAAAGCACCCCAGAACATTATGGCGCCCCCTCCACTGTGGCGCGTAGAAAACATCTTAGGTGGAAACCATCATGACCATCAAGGTGAAAAAAATTCTCATCAGAGAATAAAACTTTCTTCTACCTTTGAATGTCCAATGTTTGGTGCTCTTTTGCAAAGTCCAAACAAGCAGTTCTGTGGCGTTCAAGGAGACAAGGTCTTTGAAGAAGTTTTTTGTTTTTGAAGCCCTTCAGTCTCAGATGCCGTCTGATGGTTATGGGGCTGCAGTCAGCACCAGTAAGGGTCTTAATTTGGGTCGAGGATCGTCCAGTGTCTTGACGGACAGCCAAATGAATCCTCCGGCTCAGTGCTGGTGAAAGTTCTTTGGGTCTTCCACTTCACTGTTTTGTTCCATAACCTTCAGGATCATTTAAGAAATTCCAAATGACTGTCTTACTGCGTCCCACCTCAGCAGCGATGGCGCGCTGTAAGAGACCCTGCTTATGCAGTTCAGCAACCCGACCATGTTTAAAAAAGGAGAGTTTTTTTGCCTTTGCCATCACAACATGTGACTACCTGACAGAAAATGACACTGAATCCACATCTTTGGCCTTTTAACCCCTTAAGGACCGAGGACGTACCGGTACGCCCTATTTCCCGAGTCCTTAAGGACCGAGGACGTACCGGTACGTCCTGACTTAAAACCGTAACTCCGGCGCCGCGGGGGTTAATCGGAACGGGATTTCGGCTGAAATCATTCAGCCGGCATCCCGTAACAACGCAGGGGGGGGTCATTTGACCCCCCCGTATCGGCGATCGCAGAAAACCGCATGTCAATTCAGACCTGCGGTTTTCTGCGTTTCCGGTCCATTCGGGTGTCCTGTGACCCGATGAACCGGAAAAAGACTGCGATCGGTGGCGTAATTATACACCACCAATCGCAGTCCGAGGATTTGAGGAGGCGGTGCTGGCCCTGGTGCTGAACACTGCTGTCCAGGGTGCTGATTGGTGCAGGGGAGAGAGGCGCGAGATTCAAACTTCCTGCGCTCCTCTCTCCCCTCCTCTTCCTGTTCTGCACGAGCACCCGGCAGCATCGTCCAGCACCAGCTCCTGTGTCCCCCTAATCGGCATCCATCACCCTCCTGCACCCATCGCCACCCAGGTAGGTTAGGGTCAGTGAGGGAGAGGCACCGTTAGGCAGGGAAAGAAGGGAAAAGTAAGTTAGGAAAAAAAAAAAAAAAAAAAACTTATCCAAACTTCCATCTATCCATCTAACCCTAACCCAGACCCCCCCCTGCCACTTGCCCCCCCCCCACCAGCCCCCCCACCCCACACCAGCCCCCCCCCACCCCACCCACCCCCCACCAGCCCCCCCACCCCCCACCAGCCCCCCTCCTCACCACCACTTTTTTTTTTCTGCGTGCGCTGACTGGCCGGCACTTTTTAGCGTCCGTCCACTGTTAGCGCATCGCCCGCCCCACACCCCACCGACCGCTGATCAGCGTTGTACCGCTGATCAGCAAGTTTTAACTTTTTTTTTTCCTAACACTTGCCCTTTTTTTTTTGCCTTTTTTAGTACGCGAACACCCGTTGCCCACACACACACGCACATATAATAAAGTTTTACACACACGCACACCTACACGCACACACACCCATGGCCCGCCGGGTGTTCTCGGCCGAGGAGGCATATGCCCAGATTGCCTCCGACTCTGAGAGCCCCAGTGAGGATGAGGATGACCCCACGTTCCTCTTATCATCCGCATCCTCCTCATCATCATCGGATGACGATGAGCCACCAAGGCGGCGGAGACGCCGCCAGGCGGAGCCAGGGGCCCCACATGCTAGGGATCCTGTGGCCCACCCTAGTACGAGCCGCCCTGGGGTTCGTACTGGTTTCCCGGCCCACCAAATAAGTCCACCGGAGACCCCTGCCGATGAACTTAGCTGGTGTCCCCCAGTGGACTTTGAGCCTGAGATTCCGGATTTCGCTGGCAATCCTGGAATCCAGATTCCCACAGTGGGGTTTACTGAAATAGACTATTTTAGTTTTTTTTTCAGTAACCCACTGGTGAATTTGATGGTGGAGCAGACGAATCTGTACGCCCAACAGTTCGTCGCTCAAAACCCAGGCTCAGTTTTGGCTAGACCCGGTGGCTGGACGCCGGTCAGTGCAGCCGAAATGAGGACATTTTGGGGCCTCGTGCTGCATATGGGTCTAGTCCAAAAACCCAGTGTCAGACAATACTGGAGTGGGGACGTCTTGTACCAGACCCCACTGTACAGTATGGTCATGACACGTCACCGGTTTGAGGCCATCCGGAAATGTCTGCATTATTCCGATAATGCAGCATGTCCACCCCGAGGTGATCCTGCCTATGACCGGCTGTATAAGATACGGCCGGTCATCGATCACTTTGGGGCCACATTTCAGCAGGCCTACGTACCTGGAAGGGAGGTCGCGGTTGATGAGTCGCTCATTGCGTTCAAGGGGAGACTCAGTTTCCGCCAATATATTCCCACAAAGCGGGCGAGGTATGGCGTGAAGCTATACAAAATTTGTGAGAGTACCTCAGGGTACACTTACAAATTTCGTGTGTACGAGGGGCGAGATTCCCGTATTCAACCCCCAGAATGTCCCCCCACTCTGGGTGTTAGCGGGAAACTCGTGTGGGACCTTATGTACCCACTGCTGGATAGTGGTTACCACTTGTACGTGGATAACTTTTATACCAGCATTCCCTTGTTCAGGTCCCTTGCCGCCAGATCCACGTTCGCTTGTGGGACCGTGCGGAAAAATCAGCGCGGCCTCCCTGCCTACCCCCTCCAGGTACCTATCCCCAGGGGTGAGACCCGTGCACTTACCAGTGGAAACCTGTTGCTGGTCAGGTATAAGGACAAGAGGGATGTCCTTATGCTGTCCACAATCCACGGTAACGGCACCACCCCAGTCCCTGTGCGAGGTACCGCGGCAACGGTCCTCAAGCCCGATTGTATCGTCGACTACAATCGGTATATGGGAGGAGTTGATCTCTCTGATCAAGTCCTCACGCCATATAACGCCATGCGCAAAACCCGGGCATGGTACAAAAAAGTTGCGGTCTACTTGGTGCAGGTTGCCATGTACAACTCTTTTGTACTATCCCGAAGCGCTGGCAGCACAGGGACATTCCTCCAATTCTATGAGGCAGTCCTCAAGGACCTGATCTTTTCGGACCGGGAAAGAGCAGGCCGGAGTACCTCGGGAACTGGAGGCGCCCGGATCGTCCCTGGCCAACACTTTCCAGGTGTGGTCCCCCATACTGGAAAGAAGGGACGAACCCAAAAAAAGTGCAGAGTGTGTCACAAGAGGGGGATACGGAAGGACACCACAACTCAGTGTGACACGTGCCCCGATCATCCGGGCCTCTGCATTATCAATTGCTTCAGGGAGTATCACACTTCCATGGAGTACTAAATTTTTATAATCCCCAACAGTTCACTAGAGAACATAAAACACTATGGCTCTCAGACTTTGGAGACACGAAAACTATTTTTCTTTCCCCAAAAAATATTAGTTTTAGTGCAGGCATCCTCAAACTGCGGCCCTCCAGATGTTGTAAAACTATAACTCCCAGCATGCCCAGACAACCTACAGCCATCATCAGGGCATAGTGGGAATTGTAGTTTTACAACATCTGGAGGGCCGCAGTTTTAGGATGCCTGCTTAGTGTGTCCAAAGTCTGAGAGCCATACATATTGGGCATCGTCGCGTGCGTAAAAGTCGTCGCTATAAAAATAACTTTTGACCAAACGCCTCGGATGAACGGTGTTAAAAATATAAAATAAAAACTGTGCCAAAACACCTATTTTTGGGCAAAATTTCAATTTAAATCCATTTTGCCGGTAATAAAGCAAGGGTTAACAGCCAAACAAAACTCAATATTTATGGCCCTGATTCTGTAGTTTGCAGAAACACCCCATATGTGGTCGTAAATGGCTATATAGCCGCACGGCAGGGCATAGAACGAAGGGAACGCCATACGGTTTCTGGAAGGCAGATTTTGATGGACAGTTTTTTTTTTGACACCATGTCCCATTAGAAGCCCCCCCTGATGTAGCCTAGACTAGAAACTCCAAAAAAGTGACCCCATCTAAGAAACTACACCCCTCAAGGTATTCAAAAGTTACTTTACAAACTATGTTAACCCTTTAGGTGTTCCACAAAACTAAATAGCGAATGTAGAAACAATTTTAGAATTTAATTTTTTTGTTACATTGCCTCAAAAAAGAGTAATATAGAGCAACCAAAAATCATATTTACCCCTAAAATAGTCCCAAAACAACAACCACCTTATCCCGTAGTTTCCTAGATGGGGTCACTTTTATGGAGTTTCTACTCTAGGGGTGCATCAGGGGGCTTGAAAGGGTACATGGTGTAAATAAACCAGTCCAGCAAAATCTGCCTTCCAAAAACCATATGGCGTTCCCCTTCTTCTATGTCCTGCCGTTTAGCCAAATAGTAGTTTACCACCACATATGGGGTGTTTCTGCAAACTACAGAATCAGGGCAACCCATTTTGAGTGTTGTTTGGCAGTTAACCCTTCTTTTACTCCTGGAAAAAATTGATTATATTGGAAAATTTTCCAAAAAATAGAAATTTCAAAATTGTTTCTCCATCTGCCATTAACTCTTGTGGAACACCTAAAGGGTTAACAAAGTTTGTAAACCCAGTTTTGAATACCTTGAGGGGTGTACTTTCTTAGATGGAGTCACTTTTCTGAAATTTCTATTCTAGGGGTGCAACAGGGGGCTTCAAATGGGACATGGTATAAACAAAACCAGTCCTGCAAAATCTGCCTTCCAAAACCCATATGGTGTTCCCCTCCTTCTATGTGCTACCGTTCGGCCAAACAGTAGTTTACGACCACATATGGGGTGTTTCTGCAAACTACAGAATCAGGGCAACCCATTTTGAGTGTTGTTTGGCAGTTAACCCTTGTTTTACTCCTGGAAAAAATTGATTATATTGGAAAATTTTCCAAAAAATAGAAATTTCTAAATTGTTTCTCCATCTGCCATTAACTCTTGTGGAACACCTAAAGGGTTAACAAAGTTTGTAAACCCAGTTTTGAATACCTTGAGGGGTGTACTTTCTTAGATGGAGTCACTTTTCTGAAATTTCTATTCTAGGGGTGCAACAGGGGGCTTCAAATGGGACATGGTATAAACAAAACCAGTCCTGCAAAATCTGCCTTCCAAAACCCATATGGTGTTCCCCTCCTTCTATGTGCTACCGTTCGGCCAAACAGTAGTTTACCACCACATATGGGGTGTTTCTGCAAACTACAGAATCAGGGCAACCCATTTTGAGTGTTGTTTGGCAGTTAACCCTTGTTTTACTCCTGGAAAAAATTGATTATATTGTAAAATTTTCCCAAAAATAGAAATTTCTAAATTGTTTCTCCATCTGCCATTAACTCTTGTGGAACACCTAAAGGGTTAACAAAGTTTGTAAACCCAGTTTTGAATACCTTGAGGGGTGTACTTTCTTAGATGGAGTCACTTTTCTGAAATTTCTATTCTAGGGGTGCAACAGGGGGCTTCAAATGGGACATGGTATAAACAAAACCAGTCCTGCAAAATCTGCCTTCCAAAACCCATATGGTGTTCCCCTCCTTCTATGTGCTACCGTTCGGCCAAACAGTAGTTTACGACCACATATGGGGTGTTTCTGCAAACTACAGAATCAGGGCAACCCATTTTGAGTGGTGTTTGGCAGTTAACCCTTGTTTTACTCCTGGAAAAAATTGATTATATTGGAAAATTTTCCAAAAAATAGAAATTTCAAAATTGTTTCTCCATCTGCCATTAACTCTTGTGGAACACCTAAAGGGTTAACAAAGTTTGTAAACCCAGTTTTGAATACCTTGAGGGGTGTACTTTCTTAGATGGAGTCACTTTTCTGAAATTTCTATTCTTGGGGTGCAACAGAGGGCTTCAAATGGGACATGGTATAAACAAAACCAGTCCTGCAAAATCTGCCTTCCAAAACCCATATGGTGTTCCCCTCCTTCTATGTGCTACCGTTCGGCCAAACAGTAGTTTACGACCACATATGGGGTGTTTCTGCAAACTACAGAATCAGGGCAACCCATTTTGAGTGTTGTTTGGCAGTTAACCCTTGTTTTACTCCTGGAAAAAATTGATTATATTGGAAAATTTTCCAAAAAATAGAAATTTCAAAATTGTTTCTCTATCTGCCATTAACTCTTGTGGAAGACCTAAAGGGTTAATAAAGTTTGAAAAAACAGTTTTGAATACCTTGAGGGGTGTAGTTTCTAGAATGGGGTCATTTTTGGGAGGTTTCTATTATCTAAGCCTCACAATATGACTTCAAACCTGAACTGGTCCATAAAAAGTGGGATTTTGAAGATTTCTCAAAAATTTCAAAATTTGCTTCTAAACTTCTAAGCCTTGTAACATCCCCAAAAAATAAAATATCATTCCCAAAATGCTACAAACATGAAGTAGACATATGGGGAATGTAAAGCCATCACAATTTTTGGGGGTATTACTATGTATTACAGAAGTAGAGAAACTGAAACTTTGAAATTTGCTAATTTTTCTAAATTTTTGGTAAAAAATGTATTTTTTTATGCAAAAAAAATAACTTTTTTGACCCAATTTTAGCAGTGTCATGAAGTACAATATGTGACGAAAAAACAATCTCAGAACGGCCTGGGTAAGTCAAAGCGTTTTAAAGTTATGAGCACTTAAAGTGACACTGGTCAGATTTGCAAAAAATGGCCCGGTCCTTAAGGTGAAAATGAGCCCGGTCCTTAAGGGGTTAAAGGCATGTGGTCCTAAAATTTGGATCAGCTGAAAAACAGCCTGTTTCAGTTTAATCGTTAGTTTCAATTAATTGAATGCTCAAAAAATATTTTGTCTCACTCTCATTTCTTCTTGTTGCATGTTGAAGCTCTACTTGGAACCTTGTTAAGATCCAACAATGTAAAATATGCAATTTTTCAAGTGGTCCTAAACTTTTGATCAGGACTGTAATAGAAGTCTATGGGCTGCAAAACGTCCCGTTTCCGTTATGCATGGGAGAATCTTTGTAGAGATGTATATAATGTCCATCCAAATATCCCTTTAACAGTAGGGCTGAGGGAGTTGTTGGACTGAGAATTTTGTATAGCAGGGGCATAAGAAAGGCTAGAATCGTCCCTTCCTGTTAAGCCACTGAGGGCCTGAGGCCCACACCGCCACAGACTGGCCCCAGGTCACATTATGCTTGTTCTGAATTCTAAGCCCTCTCACCACGACAATTCACACAATTAGGGCTCTTAATACGAGACATTACAAATACTTCTGGAAAATGAATGACCCGGCTAACATGAATCAATGACCCTTAGGTCGCTACATCAACACCAAGACTACATAACCCCACTCAGGATCCGATGGTTCTCAAGATATGATTGTTTGTTATTTAACCATTACATGTACAATGCCTGTTATCGTTTCAAATTATAATGTTAAATATCAATAAAAAGAGAATTGAAAAGGAAAACATTGCACACAATTTTCACTGTGTGGATTGCCAGGGTGGGCAGCTCCAGAACTCATACCCGGCATAAGCCATGGTGTCCACAATGCCCTTGCCCTAACTACCTGACTCTAGCAAGCATCATAACATTATATTCAGGACTCTCAAAGCTGGCTCTGCCTCCTCCCTCTTGCAGCGCTGCTACTGTGTCCCGCCGGAGGAAGAGAAGGACAATTCAGGTGACAAATGCTTCATTATTTATACTCAGAGCATTATCACTGTGTTATCTGTGGTGTTACATAGGATTACAGGTAGGTAAAAAGGGGTGTGTCCACAGATTAGAAGGGGGCCCAATACATGGCTTACCCTGGGTTTTGGGAACCCACACTACGTCACTGCTTACCCAAAACCCTCTCAGTTCCAGCGCTGCTTCTCCTCTCCTCCTTGCCTTTGTAGCTGTGATATAATGTTTCGTATGCAGGTGTGAAATGCTGCATACCGCACATGGCTGCTCGACCTAATCACAGGCTGCAGCGGTATATGGCATTAGACTGCTGAGGCCAGTGGCTGGCTATAGCAGTCATGTACGGTATACAGACGTGACTGCTGGTAGAGAGGATGGAGTGGCTCACTGGAATGGAAAGGGCTTGGCACGGTAAGTATAATTATATTATTATAAAATATATTATTATTACAGTATCATCAATGTCCCTGCTATTTTTTTTTTACGTTTTCAGTAAACCCGTCAAAAACTCATATTGCATAATCAGAACAATTTCCCATTTTCTGAAACAATGTAAACTCTTTTATTTCAGTATTACTACAGTATAACTTGTACAGTTAAGTCTTTGTATTATGCTATAAAATATAAAATGGTATATAGATGACTAAGCATTAAAATGGTTGGCCACCTTTGGGGGGGGGGGGGGGGGTCCTTCTGGGAAGACCTGCAAAGGGAAGCATACTTACATGCTCCCTGGCATTGTGACCCGACTCCTTTGCTCCTCAGCCTCGGCTGCCTAGCGTGGGTTCCCTGCTGTCAACACCTGCTTTGACACCAATGCAGCCTATCATTGACGTGCATCAGGTGACCTGTTGAAATAATGCTGCTGCCAGCAATTGGCTGCAGTGGTGTCAAAGCCACTGTTGATAACACTGGGTCCAAGTGAGACAGCCGTGGCCAGGAAGCAAAGGAGGTGGGACCCAGCACTGGGGAGCAGATAAGTATCCTCTCCTTTGCAAGTTTGCCTGGGGGGACATTCCCTTTAACTACAGTAGTACAGTACAGTAGTATATGATTACTAGTATTACTACGTCATTATTATCAGTTAATATGGTGTTTACTCATGCTTAATAAAATTATAATAAATATACATGGAAACAGCAACAACAACATTAGTGCCTCATTAGTACTGTGCTAGTGGGTTGTTCTGGATGTACAGAATTTTTATTGCTGTTTAGTTTGTAATTTAAACTTTGCCAACCACAGACAGAACATGGGAGATGTGAAGCAGCTTTGTAAAAACTAAATGATGGTTATTTATAGGAACACAAACAGAGCAAAAATAGCCTTATCAGTTCAAGATATTGCAAATGAGGATTAGCTGGTTATTGCAAGACGTTTTTTAAAGAATTTCAGTTTTTTGTATTGTCTTTATTTCATTGGACAATGTATCATAAAGAAAATTTGATTGCTCAGGTTATCATAGGGTCAAAAATATATTTTTAGTAGTCAATGACATTTCCTCACTGTTGCAAGTAGACACAAATACACCAGAGGCAGCTCTTCAGAGTGAGGACATCATCCAAAGCCGCCTGTATCTCAGCTTCTTAGACCTTCTCAAGTGCGGCTTGTGGAAGCAGAGGAGTTTTAGAGGTTACTTGATCTTATACCCCAATAAGTAGTTTTACTGTTTTTAGAACATTAGGCCACTGCTGTAATGGAGATTACTAGCTGACTTACTATAAAGTAACACTTTTATTACAGAATATCTTTTACAATACAACCAGTAGGTTTCATAACACAATTATTTTGTTGCCAATCCTTCCACTCTTGGGAAGAAGAGCCTATTATTTGTGCAAACAGATTTTGACTATCAACGACATGAACTTTTTTTAGCAAACCCTCTACGTGTGTGTGTGGAGAACTGCATTTTAACCAGCCATGACTTATATGTGACTTCACATGGGAATGAGTACAATTCCTTAATAGGAGAAGCAGCCTGTGCAGCGGTAGAGAGGAGACATCATAGGCACTCGCTTGTCAAAACACTTCTAAATTCATTTCTGCTGAAATATTTTCCAATGCAAGTTTCTCAGTTCATTGTGTTCTCTATAAACCATGTCTAAATGTCAGTTATGGGACTGTGTGTGCAATACAAAAGGAAATCATTTTACTGCCATATGATCTAACCTTATATAGGGTATTGTCGCAGCCTCTGTTGCGTTCACCGTGACATGGTTGCTGTACATGCTGTTGATAGTGGCAACGTGTGGTTGTTGCAGCATGTAGGTGCCTGCCCCTTATATCTTGATTCCCTTCCCTGTTTGGTGCGTAAGAGGTTAACTATCTGGCTGGTGTGGATCTAGGTTTGTCTTTGGTGTGGCTTCTTGGCTCTTTATATCCTGGTGTTGTCAGTCTGAGGTCAGTTGCCCTCCAGCCTTTGTGTGAGCTGGAGTGTTGCTCTTTTCCTGGATATACCTTCTGTCCATTGGAAGGGCCTCCTAGCTAGACATCGATGTCACCATGATGTCTCCCCTTTGTTCCCTCTGTCCTTTTTCCATCCTCACTTGTTGTATTGTTTGGTCTGGTTACTGTTTTGGGTGTGTGTTTATGTCTAGTTCGGTGTTCCATGTCTGGTATGTTTGGTGTTGGATTCCAGCATGGTTGCTACACATTTCCACTATCTGTTGGTCCTCCAGAAGGGGGTTTCAGGGTTTCCCTGAGGGGGAATCACAAGTCGGTGAGCAGCTCTGCCTGGGGCCACCATGCTTCCTGTCTGCATGGGGGTCTGGTGGTTGTTGTGGCCGCGGCAGGTAAGTGCATGTTTTTTCTGGCTCTTACCTGCCAATCCTGTAGCTGTTCACTGGCTGTCCCTTTCATTGTAGCTAGGTCAGTGGAGACTCCTGTTCATCCGCATCTGGGATGAACAGGTCATCTCCTGCTCCTAACCTCATTGCTGGGACCTTCAGGGTGACTCAGGGTCCGAGGTTCCTGTGTATGAGCCCACCTACCATCTGGGTGTGCTCATACGGTTAGGAGTCTGAGCCAGGATTAGGGCAGCAATAGGAGGTGACCTGCTTCCTGATCCTATCTCCCTGGCCTAGCTGCTTCCCTGTTCACCTACGCTATACAGTAGGGAGTTTCCCCCACTCCCCACCGTGACAGGTATACTGTACTTGGCGCTAGATACTCATATATAGATCTCTGAAGACAACCTTTCAGCCTATTTGAGCTTCTTCTATCGCTCATCTCCAGTATGCCTATTCTAACATTACAGACCTCAAGTCAGTTAATTATAGCTGGTGCATTATCACAGTTTCAGTCTAGATATAACTAAGCTGCAACTACTTTTTATAATTAAGAAAAAAACACTAAATTATGTATTGCAATAAATTACATTTTCAAATCAGGACATTATCACCATGAGCAGAATTCAAGAGAGAATGTATTATCTTCAAGTATGAGGTGTCTTCAAAGCTTCATCAATGCTTGGAATGTTTGGTAGATTTTGGGGAAGCAGAAAAAACATACAAAAAAATATAAAAACATCCTGTATGATATGATAAATTAATATGAGGATGTCCATGGTCACTACTAAAGAAAAACTGAATATACCAGCACTCTCATAGCACTAATAAGGTATATATAGACTAACACCTTATTTGGATATGATAAGTAACTCTGATATTCTTAGCAGATAGATTTTTGATTAAAACATGTCTAAGCCAACCTACCATGGTAAAGTGACCTCAGTCCAGGCAGGAACCTGCTCTACAGTGGCGTACATACAGGGGTCGCAGGGGTCGCACTTGCGACCGGGCCCGGCACTCCAGGGGGCCCGGCCGCCTGTGGACCCGCCCTGCAGTAGTACTGTGCCTGTATAACCCGGGCGGCCGGCTGGGGCCCGCCCCCCAGTGTTGAGTTTCCCTGCTGCCAGCCCTACCCTCCCTTGAGTCTCCTCCCCCTAAGTCTCCTCCCCGGCCGCCTGTGGACCCGCCCTACAGTAGTGCTGTGCCTGTATAACCCGGGTGGCCGGCCCGCCCCCCCAGTGTTGTTTCCTTGCTACCAGCCCTACCCTTCCTTGAGTCTCCTCCCCCTGAGCAGTGGCTACCTACCATATAGGCAGACGGGGCCCCGAAGTGGAGGAGAGGCCCCGCCCCCTAATTGCTCCTATTTATCTTTCTAAAGCTAAAGGACCTTTGATGATGTCATCAGAGGTCCTGTAAGGGAACTGCACAGTGTAAAGTGTAGTTCCCAGGTTAGAACAGTGCATCTGCCAGGACCTGTGATGACATCATATTCAACATCACAGGTCCTGCAGAATCTAGCAAAGGAACTGCACCAAAAATGGTGTAGTTCCTAGGTTTCAAAGGTATATCTGCCAGGACCTGTGATGACATCATCCCAGGTCCTTCAACCCCTAACAGCAAGTATTAGAAGTTCACAATCAGCTCTGCGTTAATTCATACAGACTGGACTGGAGTGGTAAGAGGAGGTCCTCCACTTTTCATCATTTACCCCCCCTCCATGCCGTTTTTACTCATTGCTCATTCATATATAATACTTCAGACAGTTAGGCTACTTTCACACCTGCGTTCGATCGGATCCGTTCTGAACGGATCCGCTCCTATAATGCAGACGTTTGCATCCGTTCAGAACGGATCCGTCTGCATTATAACTTAGAAAATTTTTCTAAGTGTGAAAGCAGCCTGAGCGGATCCGTTCAGACTTTACATTGAAAGTCAATGGGGGACGGATCCGCTTGAAGATTGAGCCATATGGTGTCATCTTCAAGCGGATCCGTCCCCATTGACTTACATTGTAAGTCGGAACGGATCCGCTCGCCTCCGCACAGCCAGGCGGACAGCTGAACGCTGCAAGCAGCGTTCAGGTGTCCGCTCACTGAACGGAGCGGAGGCTGAGCGCTGGCAGGCGGATGCATTCTCAGTGGATCCGCCTCCACTGAGAATGCATTAGGGCCAGACGGCTGCGTTCAGGGCCGCTCGTGAGCCCCTTAAAACGGAGCTCACGAGCGGACACCTGAACGCAGGTGTGAAAGTAGCCTTACAGTGACCACTACCTCATATACCTCACACACACAGTGACCATAATGTATAACTGACCACATATATCTGTAAACACTTCAGCTACAGTATTATACCTTCTATGTCTCACATCAATACACTGCTATGTGTGTGTGTGTGTGTGTTTGTGTGTATATATATACACACATACACACACACTGCATATATTACACAGTATTATACATGCAATATGTACAGATATATAGTATATACCGCAGTGCACTGATATGTGAGGTACAAGGTATAATAGATGCTGTGTGTAGAGATATCAGTACACTGCTGTATATACTATATATGTGAGGTACGAGGTATAATAGATGCAGTGTGTACAGATATATAGTATATACAGCAGTGTACTGATATGTGAGGTACAAGGTATAATAGATGCTGTGTGTAGAGATATCAGTACACTGCTGTATATACTATATATGTGAGGTATGAGGTATAATAGATGCAGTGTGTACAGATATATAGTATATACAGCAGTGTACTGATATGTGAGGTACAAGGTATAATAGATGCTGTGTGTAGAGATATCAGTACACTGCTGTATATACTATATATGTGAGGTATGAGGTATAATAGATGCTGTGTGTACAGATATCAGTACACTGCTGTATATACTATATATGTGAGGTATGAGGTATAATAGATGCAGTGTGTACAGATATATAGTATATACAGCGGTGTACTGATATGTGAGGTACGAGGTGTCAATACACTGCTGTATTTACTATATACCTGTACACACTGCATCTATTATACCTCACATATTACACTACTGTATATACTGTATACACTGCATATTTTATACCCCGTACCTCACATATCAGTACACTGCTGTATATACTATATACCTGTACACACTGCATATATTATACCCTGTACCTCACATATCAGAACACTAGGGAATATACTATATACCTGTACACACTGCATATATTATACCGCGTTCCTCATATGACTGTACACCGCTGTATATAATATACATCTGTACACACTGCATCTATTATACCTCTTTTGTGTGCCAGGTCTGTTTTGTTATCCCAATCCGGCCCCGATGGCATAAATTATAAAACGCAGCAGCAAGAATAGTTCATGGAACAAAGGGAGGGGCTATTAAAGGGGAATGGGGGCCCAATTTAGATTCCTGCTATGGGGCCCAGTGATTTTTATGTACGCTCCTGCCCCTGAGTCTCCTCCCCGGCCGGCAGTGCGGCGTGCCGGACATGACGTTGAGATGCAGGGACAGGGAGAAGGCGCCGGAAAAGAAAGGGAGAGGGAGAGCGCTGCGCAAAGAAGCCGGTCCGGCTTTCAGAGTGAGGTCTGATGGGGGCTGAGAGTTGGGCAATGTATGTAAAGTTATGACCGGTGACTTGTGCTATGAAGTAATGTTTTTTTTTCTGTTGTCTTGGGGTGCAGCTCTTTTGTGTAGGCACTTCTATTGAGCTTCTAGTATATGCTTGGATGTAGCAGAGCTGGCTTTGTCATGCATTTCTTTTGCCTTCATATGGTAAAATACTTCATTGGCCTATCAATGGCTTTATAACTAACTCTGCTATATTTCTGTAGCCTACAGCCTCTGACTGCCCAGTTGAAACTACTACACCCAACATGTTCTGGCAGTAATAGTAAATGGATAATGGTGCAATTCTGAGCTACTAGTCTATATAATACATATGTAGGCTACATTATTTATTATATAGACTAGTAGCTCAGAATTGCACCAATATCCATTTACTATTACTGCCAGAACATGTTGGGTGTAGTAGTTTCAACTGGGCAGTCAGAGGCTGTAGGCTACAGAAATATAGCAGAGTTAGTTATAAAGCCATTGATAGGCCAATAAAGTATTTTACTATATGAAGGCAAAAGGAATGCATGACAAAACCAGCACTGCTACATAATGTAGCAGAGCTGGTTTTACGTGGGAATACCGTGGGTTATACGAATATCATCCTCTTGTATATAGTAATATACAGTATATATATATATATATATATATACACACACACGCGCGCGCGCATACACGCGCGGCAGCGGGTTTGGGGGGGGGGGCCCATGGATCAGTTTCGCACCGGGGCCCCGTGGATTGTGTGTACGCCACTGCTGCTCTATTTAATACCCTTACCATTGATCTCTATGCCAGCAGCACCTGCACATATACTGTGTTGCTACTTGTTACCTCTGAGTGCATTTAGGTATCCAAAGGAATGAAGCGCAAATTCAGCTATATGTATTACCTAATCAAAAGCAGCCTGTGGTATCAGTGGGATAATAGAAGTGCATTCAGACTTGGAGGCGGCCACACATCCAAGTTTGTATTACAAAGACAAAAAAAATTAAAAACAGATGTGTTTTGATCAAAATATATTTGCTAAGAACCTTTTGGGGAAGTAGCAGCTGCTGGCGCTGTCTAAAACATTAGGAATTGATATGATATAATTCATTAAAACAGTCTAACAGGTTGTGTCATACAACGATGAATCCAAGAACTACTTTACAGTAGTCACATACAGAAAGATATGTCTTCCTACTTAGTCGCATGGTGAACTGGCAAGTTCGCGAAAATAGAAAAAGTTTTTAGGAAAGAGAAGGGAAGGGGGCAGCTAGTAGATAAAGCCAGTTATTTGTAGTAAACCACTATCTCGGGACAGAGCATGCTGGTGTCTCTGACAGTCTGATACCAAGCAGTATTGTAAGGTCTGTGCTTCCTTAAAAGGCTAAGCTACACTGTCAGGCTTCACTTATCTGTATTACATGCTGGTGGCATAGTGTCAGTGAGAATGCCATGTGAACAGCATGTCTCCATTAGAGACCATGGCTTAATCTCAATGCCACTAGTATTTAAATATTCTGAATAATTACTATTTATTTGTTGAAATGCAATATCCTAAGTGCAATTACCGATGCTATAAAATTAAAAGGTGAGGTCTGATATGTAATTTATGCATTAGCTCAGACACAGAAATGTTTAAGGGTAATACTAGCCAACACACAAAATACATGTAAGTACAGGTAAGAAGGAGAGTGGCTCAGTCATCTGATATTAAACCTGATTCTCAAACTACTTATTCACAAAAGCCTATAGGGTCACCCTAGCGTGTTCACACTTGTGATACTGTGAAATGCCATCTGATGCATATGTTAAAAAAGACAGAGTTGATAGGCTTTGTTCAAATGTCGTACCGCCTTCTGGATGCTTTATTTCACCGCCGGATCCGCATTCACTGCAATGAGGTCCAGTGGTGATCTAGCTGATTTCTGGCATAAATGGTGGGTTTCAGTCTGACAAAAATATGTTGCATGTAACTTTTTTTTTTTTGTCCAGACGAAACCCGGCATTTGCACCGGATTAGGCAGCCAGATCTCCAAGAAGTGAACACAGCCTTAAGCCTGTATTAAGCCTCATTCACGTGTCAGTGTTTTGGTCAGTGATTTCCATCAGTGATTTTGAGCCAAAACCAGGATTGGAGCATATACAGTCATAAGGTATAATGGACAGATCACTAACGAGCGTTCGTATTAAATGGCAGTCTCATACTGCCGTCGATTATCCGATGAACAAGCTGGTTCATCGGGCATTCATGATCTTTCAACATGTTGAAAAGATCACGATTTGCTGACTGCAGATTGTGCTGTCTAATCATGATCTGCTGCTGGCAAATAAGGCTACTTTCACACTCACAAGCGGCCCAAAACGGATCAGTTCAGCCCTAATGCATTCTGAATGGATAAGGATCCGTTCAGAATGCATCAGTTTGGCTCAGTTGCGCCTCCATTCCGCTCTGGAGGCGGACACCAAAAACGCTGCTTGCGGCATTTTGGTGTCTACCTAACGATGCAGAGCCAAACAATGTAAGTCAATGGGGACGGATCAGTTTTCACTGACACAATATTTTTTTTCAAAGAATAATGCAAACGGATCCATTCTGAATGGATAAAAGCGTTTGCATTATCGGTGCGGATCCGTCTATGCAGTTACAAGACGGATCCGCACCGAACGCAGGTGTGAAAGTAGCCTAACTAGCTAGCATGAGGACGAGCGATGTGCAATGAGCAGGACACTGGTACAATGCAGTGGGTCAGGATATATGTATATAAGTCTATAGTTTGTTTGTGACGCCAATTGCAGCTTGCGCAGGTACTGTAGCAGGGCCCTTTAAGATGTTATAACTCACGTAACAGGTGAGGAATGCCAGAGGGGGATAATGTCTCTGTATAGCAGATATGGTAGTGTCAACAGTGTTTCCTACCTTGGTACGGCTGGACTCCTGGATCCTGGCTCACTTGCAATAAATTGAGTGTTGTCAGTAGGAGTAATTGAGGAATGATTGAGATCCAGACAGGAGATATAATCCAACTTATCTTTACTGAATGGAAACGGAAATCCATATGAGTTACAGCATTAGTCTTGGGTCCCAGAAGGTATTGGCAATATGTGGCAGGAATCTATATATATTCTGCTTCTTGTCATATGCCTAGTGAATCTGGCAGGTATCTATCTTCTGCTCTGTCTGTCTTCTGCTTAGTATGGGCCTGACTAGCTGAGGAGGAATTTGGCTTCTCCTGGACTCTGGATAAGTTCTCACAGGGCTGCTCGCAGGGAATGATGCCTTCCTCGAGATCTGTAGTTCTGGAAGTGTTGCTTACTTGTCACCAGATAAGGTAGATGACTCAGGCTGGGAAAAGTGATCCTTGGCCTCAGCCGAGGCTGGATCCTAGGTTGGGATCCCTGGTTCTGGGAGCTCCTACTAACACAACCTACCCCCAGCAGGGGTGGCTGGTACACTAACTAACTTCCTTCTCCTCCTCATGAGACAGGACATGGGAACAGCCCACTTCTGCTCAAACAGGGGAGACTAGATTGGAATAAACTATTCCAGTCTAGGTATACTAAACTGGATATGGTCTGCTGAACATATTGCTGACACCTGCTGGTGCACATGGAAATTACAGCAAAATACATAAAACAGGCCTAGGAAATGTATATACAGGAAAATGCAATGTTAGACTACACAAGATGACAATACATATACACCTGACATGTTGTAGCGGGGAATCAGAGTTTAGTAACATACTCTGGTATGTTACATACCCCCTTATTTTAAGTTAAGCCGTCCTCGGCTTACGCTAGGAGGGTGAAGGAATCAGCTCTGGGTACCCAATAAATACAAAGTGCTGCGTGAAATACATATAATGACATACTTAGACAAAACATGAAACGGCTTTCCCACGGTTCCTGCCCGCTAGAATAAGGTGTCCAACACACAGTTCCCTTCTCTTGGTATAACCAGGTAACCTAAATACTGCACAAAAATACAAAAGAATGACCTAGGGTGTCCCAGGGGAGGGTGAGAAGGACAGTGTCCACCCAGGGAGCGGAGGACAGAAAAGCAGAAAGCGCCAACCCTGGGAGGAAAACACACGGATCAAAATGGTATAAATAATGTATACATACAGCATGGGGTTAAGGTGCTAGATGAAAAATCTGATGCAAAAATTAGACAGATGGGTCCCAGGTGAGGTTCCCGTCAGCACATATACCTCCGGTGGGCAATAAATGGTATGCAAATAATAATAGTAGCGATGAAAATATACTGCAGACCAGTCAATAATAGACCAAGTGAATGAGAAACAAGGTCAAGTGGCCAAGTGGAGGGTAGTGGGAGGCAGGAGCTCACCGGAGATGAACCGTGTGTGAAGAGACCCAGGGTGGCACTACCCCAACGCGCGTTTCTGCGTACCTTCATCAGGGGGTATGTATGCTGTATGTATACATTATTTATACCATTTTGAGCCGTGTGTTTTCCTCCCAGGGTGGCGCTTTCTGCTTTTCTGTCCTCCGCCCCTTTTTTTCTCATGTTTATGGCATCATACCCTTTGATTTTTTCTATTTATGTCATTTTAATCATGCTTTAATTAAATTTATTATATTTTTGGCATTATGAGCTCCTATTTTCTTTGTTTCTACTAAATACTGCACAAAGCAAACATTACTGACTGACTTTGTATATTGTCCACCAATACCAAAGAAAGTATGGGGGTGTCTTTACTCCGTAATCCCACCATTGTGTAATGCAAAGCCCGCAAATAGAAGGGTGACTTTATCCTTCCCTGCACCATAGCCTGAAGAAATTTGGCTTGTAGCACGATCACTATGATGACTAAGAGGAAGCTAAAGTAGGGCTCTAAGGCTTGAGGTACCATACTTTAGGCAAAGGCTCAGAAGGGGAGGTATTTATCGTCTCTGTGTCTTCTGGCAAGTCACAGGAGAAGGGCCTTTAATCCCGTGCGCTCCTGGAAATGAGACACCTCAGGATGGGAACAATCCTGAACATTTAACAAGCGGGAAGGAGCAGCCTAGGGCTTCTAACGATTCCTGAAGCAGCAGTGGTACTTATGAAGTAACTGGATCTGCCTGGACTTACCACTTGGTCCTACCTTGGTGTAGGCCATTAGTATACAACGTCCCTATGATGACAGTCCATACAAAGGGGGAGAGAACAAGAGCTGTAAAAAAGGCACACTTTAAGTAAGTTGCTACATTTTTGTTAAGTGCAATGGTTAAGTGCAATTATCATAAACAGTGCATAAATTCACATTGCGGCACCTAGGAGAATACACACAATGGGCAGGTTATCTTGAATGTTACAAAATTTGTAAACTGGTACAATAGTGCAAAATTATCACAGTATGAAGTCCCAAAGAGCTCAGGTATCATGTTTAAGTCCTTTCCTTGGGTGCAAGCTTTTATGTTGCAATAAACATTTTATATAAAAGTAGTGCAATTTATTAGTGCAAAATGAGACTCAACAATAACTTGAGTCCTGTTTTCTTGAAGTGCTTAAAGTTGTAGAATCCTATGGAAACTGATAAAAGTCAATTTGTAATCCACAGGGTTAAAAGTTAATTGTAATCCAAAGGGTTAACATGTTTAAGAGCAGCAAGCTATCAAGTAACCTGAGAAAGGGGATAAAACACTGAACTTGGACATGAGGGGGTTAAGTGCTGAGGGGGGAGTCCTAACTGAGCATGACTATCAGGATGAGGACAAAACAGGCAACCTGAAACAAAAGGTTAAAATACACAAAACTGCCAACAGGTCCTAACCCATCAGGTATCAGTCCATGGAGTGGCTCCCAAATGTCACTGTTATTTTTTGTTGTAGTGGGGGACACCTTAGAGGAAGGTGTCCAGCTCCTCATCAGTGCTGGAGCTGCTGAACCTCATGAGAGGTTGTTCCTGCCTCTGATGGTAGCTCATTGTAGCTGCCGTTGTGGTACGCCACTGCCCTCTGCTGGTGGCTGCAGGAACTGGCTGTGCTGACAGCCTGGAGAAAGCTGCGGTGACACGCTGTAGCCCGGGATCTCCAGCCGTTACAGAGGGGGATAGAACCTCTGGCTAAAGGGGCTCAGGAAGAGATGCAGCAGCTTCCTGGGGCTGTTTCCAGGGCAGAACGTATGGTGGCATGAGATAGGGCTGAACCTTGGGATTAAAGGTAAGGACAGAATTGTTGATCTGTCCTACCCTCAGTGTCGGCGGTGCTGCCAGATCCGGGATGAGAGGTGCAGGCTCGGGTTGGGGTTTCTCCTTAAACTGCATACGGACGTCCGGGGCTTCCTGGAGGCATCTCACCTTGCACGCAGAGCCTGGATCTTCCTACCAGGTCTCTGGGACAATGGCAGGGGTGAGTGGTTTATCCAGCAGGGTTACACCCGCGGCAAACGGTCCCTGGATGGATTGCATGGGAGTGTACTCCACCTGGTCTCCCATGTATAAGTTATGCCGAGCCTGGGGCAGATAATGTCGCTTGACTGAACGACGGCCCACGAACACCTCCGATCCGGAGTAATTATCCTGCAGAAATCCGACTCCCCGCTCTACGGAAAACCACAGAACAGTCCCGTTATCCCTGACCAAGGTGGGGTCGCCTGGCTGGGGGTCGTCAACCACCTGTTTCACCCACTCTTTGACGGCTGATTTGTACTCCCAGGCCGTCTGGGCAAAGGCAGTAATCTCATGGGGGACCTCAGGGTTCAGGCTCTTTAACTGGCTGTAGCTGGGCGGTGGAGTGGAAACACCGGCCGCCTCCGCCGCACCAGTAGGTGACGGTCGCGGTGCAGACCTAGGTCTGGTGATGTTTGCTGGGGTCGCAGGACACGGTGCAGGGGCGGACACGGACCGGGCCGGGGCCTCAGGGAGCGTAGCGGATCCTACCTGTGGTTGCGGCCGGGCGGCAGGTTCCGGTGCCTCCTGGTTGCCATCATGGAACTCTGGCGCCATCTGTGTCGCTGGCTCATCCATGGCTGAGGTGACTGCGTTAGTGGCGTCCTCCGCGGGAACAGGCTTGACGTTGATCTCCCTCTGGCCTGGCACATCGTCTTCCGCGGGAGCGCTTGACTTGGCGGAGGGATCCACAGCCTCCGGGAACTCAATCAGGTCCGGGCTCTTTGTATCAGGAACCGGGACTTCGGCGGCGGCCTTCTCAGGATCCTCTGGGATACTGGCCAAGGTAGGAGACGCAGGTGCTTTGACCAGGGAGGAATCCACGGCCTCCGGACTGGTGGCAAAAATGGAGGGACCGCGGCGCTTCAGTAGCTGAGAGACTTGAATCTCCAGCGGATACTCTGGATACACTGGCTCTCCGCCGATGGACATCTCGTTCAATTTTGGGGGCGCGGGTAGGCCATAGCTGATGCTTCACATGAGCAAACTTCCAGATCTGAGGGTGTAGTCTAGAGGGAGGAATCTTTATCACCTCGGCTCACAATAGAAAGTTCATGGTGGGCAGTCTCTATTTTTCCCGCTTCCAGGGGGGCATATTCATGCTCTTGAGAGGGCGTTCTTATCTTTTCCTGCCTCCGGCAAGCATGGAGCATTTTGCGAATATGGCGAATTAACTTTTCAAGTACTCGTGGGCCCCGCGTGGTGCTTCTTTGCACAGCAACAAGGCAATAAAGTCACTTTTCAGGGTTTTTGTACAAGCAGCAGCTCTTGCAATACTGCGAAACATGCAATGGGATCCGTTTTAACTTAAAATTGGATCCGGTTCTGTTATCAGGGATAGGCACACAATTCAATCCGATCCTGTTCGTGACGCCACTTTAATGCAATGAGCAGGACACTGGTACAATGCAGTGGGTCAGGATATATGTATATAAGTCTATAGTTTGTTCGTGACGCCAATTGCAGCTTGCGCAGGTACTGTAGCAGGGCCCTTTGAGATGTTATAACTCACGTAACAGGTGAGGAATGCCAGAGGACGATAATGTCTCTGTATAGCAGATATGGTAGTGTCTACGGTGTCTCCTACCTTGGTACGGCTGGACTCCTGGATCCTGGCTCACTTGCAATAAATTGAGTGTTGTCAGTAGGAGTAATTGACTGAATGGCAACGGAAATCCATACAAGTTACAGCTTTAGTCTTGGGTCCCAGCAGGTATTGGCAATATGTGGCAGGAATCTATATATATTCTGCTTCTTGTCATATGCCTAGTGAATCTGGCAGGTATCTATCTTCTGCTCTGACTGTCTTCTGCTTAGTATGGGCCTGACCAACTGAGGAGGAATTTGGCTTCTCCTGGACTCTGGATAAGTTCTCACAGGAATGCTCGCAGGGAATGATGTCTTCCTGGAGATCTGTAGTTCTGGAGGTGTTGCTTACTTGTCACCAGCTGAGGTAGATGACTCAGGCTGGGAAGAGTGATCCTTGGCCTCAGCCGAGGCTGGATCCTAGGTTGGGATCCCTGGTTCTGGGAGCTCCTACTAACACAACCTACCCCCAGCAGGGGTGGCTGGTACACTAACTAACATCCTTCTCCTTCTCATGAGACAGGACATGGGAACAGCCCACTTCTGCTCACACAGGGGAGACTAGATTGGAATGAACTTTTCCAGTCCAGGTATACTAAACTGGCTATGGTCTGCTGAACATATTGCTGACACCTGCTGGTGCACATGGAAATTACAGCAAAATACATAAAACAGGCCTAGGAAATGTATATACAGGAAAATGCAATGTTAGACTACTCAAGATGACAATACATATACACCTGACATGTTGTAGCAGGGAATCAGAGTTTAGTAACATACTCTGAGATGTTACAGATGGCATAATGATCGCTCCTCCCCATGCTGTGGACGAGATCGCTGCATGTTTCCTTTGCTAGGAAACAGGTGATTGCCGCTTCCTTCTGGACAATCGCCTGCAGAATCAGCTGGTGTAATACCGCCTTTAGAGTAAAAGAAGGCAATGGTAAAATCGCTCTTTAAAGAGCACTTTTAATTTTTAAGTACATTTCTTGCAAATATGGAAAGGTGCTTGTGTAGTCCCAAATGCATCTTAGAAATGACAGGATAAGAATCCTGCCCAGAGGCCTTTCATTTAAGTGGGCATGTTCATAGCTGTTAGTGTACATTCGTGTATGTGCCCCTGGCAACTGCATAGCCGAAAAGAGGTGATGCAGCCTGAAATCTCATGAGGCTTCTGTCTGCACAATAAACCATAATGGTAAGGGCATGGAACCTATGCGATAGACAGGCCTTTCATATAGAAGGTGAGAAAACTGTCACTTTTATTGGAAAAAAAGTAAAGGCTAGAAATGTTCTCTTTAAGAATAAAAGTCTCATTCACAGAGGCTGTCAAGAGATTAAGTAGTACAGCTGAGGACTGTACCAAAATTGTAAGAACTACTGGTACATATGTTTTTACTTATAGCTGATACTTTAAAGAGGTTTTCCGGTTTGCATTACAATCATTTTATAATGTATTGATTTTACCTTTATTGCTTCAATCTCACGTTCAGAGCCTTGGTCACATGACCATGTCCATGCAGCTCTGTCTTATTTCCTGTGATATGTCCATGGTTGTGTCAAAACAGCAACAGAGCAGTAATAGGGGAATGTCTGTGTAAGTAGTGGTTAGTGGAGGTGCTGGAACTGTGGCAGAGAAAGAAGTGCATCATGGGTTTGGTTAGATACAGGAAAAGGAAGTGTTACAAACAGGATGGAAACATACCAGAGCAGGGCCGGTGCAACCATATATGCGAACTAGGCGCTCGCCTAGGGCGCCGGCCTGCTGGGGCTGAAGCCCTGGGCGAGCGGCTCTTGAGCCGCCCCCAGCGCCGTTACAGGGGGGCCAGGAGGTCGAGGTCTTTCTTAAATATGGCAGAGCAGGCATCTGCTTACCCTGATGGCAGGTGACATCATTCCGGCCCCAGCCTACTAAACGGCGCACTGGAGGACTGAGGAGCTGCACCACACTGGACCCCAGGGAGGTGAGTGTTTAAGTGTTTGACTGAGTGAGTGTCTGCCTGTGTATTTATGTCAGTGAGTGAGTGTATGTATGTCTGTCTTTCTGTCAGTAAATGTATGTGTGTCTGTCATTGAGTGTCTGTGTGTGTATGTCAGTGAGTGTGGATGTCTGTCGGTCAGTAAGTGTCTGTGTGTTCGTCAGTGAGTATGTGTATGTTTGTCAGTGAGTATATGTGTGTGTTTGTCTGCCAGTAAATGTGTGTCTGTCAGTGAGTTTCCGTGTGTGTGTGTGTTTCAGTGGGTAGGTGTATGTCTGTCAGTGAGTTACTGTGTGTCTGTCTGTCAGTAGGTGTATGTCTGTCTGTCTGTCAGTGAGTGTATGTGTGTCTGTCAGTGAGTTTCTGTGTACGTCATTCAGTGAGTGTCTGAGTTTGCGTCTGTCTGTCAGTGAGTGAGTGACATGAGGGGGCCTAGGGCGGCAAAAATCCTTGCACCGGCCCTGTACCAGAGTGATCTGTTTACATGGCGAAAACGGGTCAGGAGAATCCAATCTGAAAAAATAAAGCATAGGGAAGATGTATATGCAGTAAGCAACTACATGAAAACCGAACCTGAAAAACACTGGGAGAGTTATTTTATACAAGTCCAAAGCAAAAGTGGAGCAGCAGCCCACAGAAAATAATCAGGTTGCAACTTTCATTTTCCAAAGGGTCTCTGAAAAAAAGAGCTGGAATCTGGTTGCTACTGCTCCACTTTTTCTTTGCACTAGTTTTCATAACCCTCCCTTATTGTGTGTGCAGTGACCCAGAGAATCAAGTTAACCTTATGCTAAAGAATGTATTTATTTATTTATTTAACCCCTTAAGGACTCAGCCCTATTTCACCTTAAGGACTTGGCCATTTTTTGAAAATCTGACCAGTGTCACTTTAAGTGCTCATAACTTTAAAACGCTTTGACTTACCCAGGCCGTTCTGAGATTGTTTTTTCGTCACATATTGTACTTCATGACACTCCTAAAATTAGGTCAAAAAAGTAAATTTTTTTGCATAAAAAAAATACAATTTTTACCAAAAATTTTGAAAAATTAGCAAATTTCTAAGTCTCTGTTTCTATACTTCTGTAGTACATAGTAATACCCCCCAAAATTGTGATGATTTTACATTCCCCATATGACTACTTCATGTTTGTAGCATTTTGGGAATGATATTTTATTTTTTGTGGATGTTACAAGGCTTAGAAGTTTAGAAGCAAATTTTGAAATTTTTCTGAAATCTTCAAAATCCCACTTTTTATGGACCAGTTCAGGTTTGAAGTCATATTGTAAGGCTTAGATAATAGAAACCTCCCAAAAAAAAACATTCTAGAAACTACACCCCCAAGGTATTCAAAACTGTTTTTTCAAACTTTATTAACCCTTTAGGTCTTCCACAAGAGTTAATGGCAGATTGAGAAACAATTTTGAAATTTCTATTTTTGGGAACATTTTCCAATATAATCAATTTTTTCCAGGAGTAAAACAAGGGTTAACTGCCAAACAAAACTCAAAATGGGTTGCCCTGATTCTGTAGTTTGCAGAAACACCCCATATGTGGTCGTAAACTACTGTTTGGCCGAACGGGAGCACATAGAAGGAGGGGAACACCATATGGGTTTTGGAAGGCAGATTTTGCAGGACTGGTTTTGTTTACACCATGTCCCATTTCAAGCCCCCTGTTGCACCCCTAGAATAGAAATTTCAAAAAAGTGACTCCATCTAAGAAAGTACACCCCTCAAGGTATTCAAAACTGGGTTTACAAACGTTCTTACCCTTTTAAGTGTTCCACTAGAGTTAATGGCAGATGGAGAAACAATTTCGAAATTTCAATTTTTTGGAAAATTTTCCAATATAATAATTTTTTTCCAGGAGTAAAATAAGGGTTAACTGCCAAACAAAACTCAAAATGGGTTGCCCTGATTCTGTAGTTTGCAGAAACACCCCATATGTGGTCGTAAACTACTGTTTGGCCGAACGGTAGCACATAGAAGGAGGGTAACACCATATGGGTTTTGGAAGGCAGATTTTGCAGTACTGGTTTTGTTTATACCATGTCCCATTTCAAGCCCCCTGTTGCACCCCTAGAAATTTCAAAAAAGTGACTCCATCTAAGAAAGTATACCCCTCAAGGTATTCAAAACTGGGTTTACAAACTTTGTTAACCCTTTAGGTGTTCCACAAGAGTTAATGGCAGATGGAGAAACAATTTCGAAATTTCTATTTTTTGGAAAATTTTCCAATTTAACCCTTACTTTATTACTGGAAAAAAATAGGTTAACAGCCAAACAAAACTCAAAATGGGTTGCCCTGATTCTGTAGTTTGCAGAAACACCCCATATGTGGTCGTAAACTACTATTTGGCTAAACGGCAGGACATAGAAGAAGAGGAACGTCATATGGTTTTTGGAAGGCAGATTTTGCTGGACTGATTTATTTACACCATGTACCCTTTCAAGCCCCCTGATGCACCCCTAGAGTTGAAACTCCATAAAAGTGACCCCATCTAGGAAACTACGGGATAAGGTGGTTGTTGTTTTGGGACTATTTTAGGGGTAAATATGATTTTTGGTTGCTCTATATTACTCTTTTTTGAGGCAATGTAACAAAAAAATGTAATTCTAAAATTGTTTCTACATTCGCTATTTAGTTTTGTGAAACACCTAAAGGGTTAATATAGTTTGTAAAGTAACTTTTGAATACCTTGAGGGGTGTAGTTTCTTAGATGGGGTCACTTTTTGGAGTTTCTAGTCTAGGCTACAACAGGGGGGGCTTCTAATGGGACATGGTGTAAAAAAAAAAACTGTCCATCAAAATCTGCCTTCCAGAAACCGTATGGAGTTCCCTTCGTTCTATGCCCTGCCGTGCGGCTATATAGCCATTTACGACCACATATGGAGTGTTTCTGCAAACTACAGAATCAGGGCAATAAATATTTAGTTTTGTTTGGCTGTTAACCCTTGCTTTATTACCGGCAAAAAGGATTCAAATGAAAAATTTGCCCAAAAATTTTTGTTTTGGCACAGTTTTTTTGTAATATTTTTAACACCGTTCATCCGAGGCGTTTGGTCAAAAGTTATTTTTATAGCGACGACTTTTACGCACGCGACGATGCCCAATATGTATGACTCTCAGACTTTGGAGACACTAAGCAGGCATCCTCAAACTGCGGCCCACCAGATGTTGTAAAACTACAATTCCCACCATGCCCTGCTGATGGCTGTAGGTTGTCTGGGCATGCTGGGAGTTATAGTTTTACAACTTGAGGGCCGCAGTTTGAGGATGCCTGCACTAAAACTAATATTTTTTGGGGAAATTTTTTTTTTTTCCGTGTCTCCAAAGGCTGAGAGCCATAGTTTTTTATGTTCTCTAGTGGACTGTTGGGGATTATAAAAATGTAGTACTCCATGGAAGTGTGATACTCCCTGAAGCAATCGATAACGCAGAGGCCCGGATGATCGGGGCACGTGTTGCACTGAGTGGTGGTCTCCTTCCGTATCCCCCTCCTGCGACACACTCTGCACTTTTTTTGGGTTCGTCCCTTCTTTCCAGTATGGGGGACCACACCTGGAAAGTGTTGTCCAGGGACGATCCGGGCGCCTCCAATTCCCGAGGTGCTCCGGCCTGCTCTTTCCCGGTCCGAAAAGATCAGGGCCTTGAGGACTGCCTCATAGAACTGGAGGAATGTCCCTGTGCTGCCAGCGCTTCGGGATAGTACAAAAGAGTTGTACATGGCAACCTGTACCAAGTAGACCTCAACTTTTTTGTACCATGCCCGGGTTTTGCGCATGGCGTTATATGGCTTGAGGACTTGATCAGAGAGATCAACTCCTCCCATATACCGATTGTAGTCAACGATACAATCGGGCTTGAGGACCGTTGCCGCGGTACCTCGCACAGAGACTGGGGTGGGGCTGTTACCGTGGATTGTGGACAGCATAAGGACATCCCTCTTGTCCTTATACCTGACCAGCAACAGGTTTCCACTGGTAAGTGCACGGGTCTCACTCCTGGGGATAGGTACCTGGAGGGGGTAGGCAGGGAGGCCGCGTTGATTTTTCCGCACGGTCCCACAAGCGAACGTGGATCTGGTGACAAGGGACCTGAACAAGGGAATGCTGGTATAAAAGTTATCCACGTACAAGTGGTAACCGTTATCCAGCAGTGGGTACATAAGGTCCCACACAAGTTTCCCGCTAACACCCAGAGTGGGGGGACATTCTGGGGGTTGAATTCGGGAATCTCGCCCCTCGTACACACAAAATTTGTAAGTGTACCCTGAGGTACTCTCACAAATTTTGTATAGCTTCACGCCATACCTCGCCCGCTTTGTGGGAATATATTGGCAGAAACTGAGTCTCCCCTTGAACACAACGAGAGACTCATCAACCGCGACCTCCCTTCCAGGTACGTAGGCCTGTTGAAATTTGGCCCCAAAGTGATCGATGACCAGCCATATCTTATACAGCCGGTCATAGGCAGGATCACCTCGGGGTGGACATGTTGCATTATCAGAATAATGCAGACATTTCCGGATGGCCTCAAACCGGGGACGTGTCATGACCATACTGTACAGTGGGGTCTGGTATAGGACGTCCCCACTCCAGTATTGCCTGACACTGGGTTTTTGGACTAGACCCATATGCAGCACGAGGCCCCAAAATGTCCTCATCTCGGCTGCACTGACCAGCGTCCAGCCACCGGGTCTGATAGCTGGATCAAAGAAAGTTTGGAATAAACGTGCTTTTTTTTTCCTAACTAACTTTTCCCTTCTTTCCCTGCCTAACGGTGCCTCTCCCTCACTGACCCTAACCTACCTGGGTGGCGATGGGTGCAGGAGGGTGATGGATTGCGATTAGGGGGACACAGGAGCTGGTGCTGGACGATGCTGCCGGGTGCTCGTGCAGAACAGGAAGAGGAGGGGAGAGAGGAGCGCAGGAAGTTTGAATCTCGCGCCTCTCTCCCCTGCACCAATCAGCACCCTAGACAGCAGTGTTCAGCACCAGGGCCAGCACCGCCTCTTCAAATCTTCGGACTGCGATTGGTGGTGTATAATTACGCCACCGATCGCAGTCTTTTTCCGGTTCATCGGGTCACAGGACACCCGAATGGACAGGAAACGCAGAAAAACGCAGGTCTGAATTGACCTGCGGTTTTCTGCGATCGCCGATACGGGGGGTCAAATGACCCCCCCCCCCTGCGTTGTTACGGGATGCCGGCTGAATTATTTCAGCCGGCATCCCGTTGCGATTAACCCCCGCGGCGCCGGAATCCCGATTTAAAGTTAGGACGTACCGGTACGCCCTGAGTCCTTAAGGACTCGGGAAATAGGGCGTACCGATACGCCCTGCGTCTTTAAGGGGTTAAAGACTGTAGAAGGCTATTAAAAAGGACTGCTGCAAGGAGAAACAGTAAAAGTAATCACTCATTTATGGCAACAGACCTTACTGCTTGTGAAGAAGATATATTGCTTCTGTGCCCACCACACCTCTAGAATGGACTGGCCATCTTTTTGAGGATCTGTACCCAGCAGCCTGGAAACTGCAGTATGTATCGTAAACATTGCATCCCTTTTGACCAATTTTGGAAGTTGTTTCAATTATGCAGATAGAGATGGGGGCTTCCTCTTCTGGATCACTTCTGGCTGACTGGTCAACTTAGAGCTCTCCTACAGAGCCTTGGAAAACCTGGGTGAATGGCTGCTTCTTGTGGCTCAGAACTGGTGCATGGTTTTGAAACGGGGTCTAGATGTTTTCGGGCACTTCATGGACAAACATCTATTATGCAGTGGAATGTCCCTCAGAATAACTCCGCTTCGGCAGAGAAAGAACAGGACACTTGTGGCAAAAATGTCACTTGAACCTTCATACACCACATAAGGCATGAGGTCCTTATCACAGCTCCCTCCTGAAGTGGAGCAAATCATACCAGGATTGGATGTTTCCTGCAAACATTTAGCTATTAAGGTGGCAAAACTCCTGACACAGGACATAAAATCTTCATTGGAAGCAATGATAGCCTCTGCACATACGCAAATACAGACTGAGGTAGCAACCCCTTCTAGGCAGAACTCTGAAAAAGAACAGTGGCTTAGACTGGTGGAGGATGAACTCGAGCAAGCACAATAAGGCATGTGTTTAAAAGTAACTAAGCACTACTAGATAAAGTAGATGACTTTGAAAACAGGTTGAGGAGAAGCAATCTTTCTATTATGAGCTTGATGCAAGATATTGTATGTGGACTGTTTGCAAAAACCTGCTCCACCAACTTAACTCATGTGCTAGGACTTCACTATCAGTTTAAGGTGGAGAGGGCTCGTTGAGTGGGGCCACAATGCAAAGCATCGCGGGACAGTGGTCCAATGAATACTTGCCCAGTGATATTAAAGTATTTAGATTATGCAGAAAAGGCTGCCACATTGTAAGTAAAAAAAAAAAGCTAAGGCCCTCACCAAGTTGAGAGGCAACAACTCTGCAGAGGTTACAAAGAAACAAAGGGACTATAGTGCTTATTTATAGTACTTGTTCTATAGTTCTTGTTAGCAACGAAAAACAATAGATTTCCCAGCTACTTTGAGATTATTCTGAGTTGACATTGGCTTTGGATTCCTCTGGACTAGTTCTTTAACCAAGCAACCAATATTATAGAAATATCCAGGCCACTCCATTTTAAATTATGAATACAAGTAGTCAATCAAAATATTTTTCTCCCAAAATTTAATTCCAGCTTAGTGGTATATAACAACATCCAGACTAGGTGACAATGTTTTGGTCAGAATGAGCTTTGCCATATCTCAACTATGTAAAGAATATAATAATGGATTATAAAAGGAGTAAAGAAAAATAGGTTTATACCCATGCAACAATAAAAGATTATGTGGAGTGCATGTTGGAACTAAGGCATAGGCTCAGAAAATAGGGTAGACAGAGGCTGTAACAGATCGCTCAAGGTGAAAAAAATAGAAAAAAAAAACAATGGAAATGGATGTGTAAAACAATGGAAATGGATGTGTAAAACAATAGAAATGGATGTGTAAAATATTAAAGGAAAGGACTGAGTAACAGATGTAGCGGTAAAGTAGGGACTTGAACTTCAGCACTAGGAATTCGGCATAACATTATAAACTGTAATGTATTGAGAGGTATATACAAAGAATATGTGGAAAACATCTGGTCAAAGGTCATATGTGGAAACACAAGGTGTGAGTGGATGGCAAAAATAACACTAAGTAGAAGAGGTGGAAGAGAGACAGTGGAAGAGTACTGACCTAGAGAAAGATAAGTGGCGTGTGAAGTATTGCTGGAGAGGGAAGAGTGCGGTAATCTTGTCTAATCAGGTCTAAAGAGATGTGGAATGCTGGAATAGCCTGCCGGACAATTTTAGCACTAGTGTGAAACTAGCCTTATAGATCTATATACTGTATATGAAAGGCTAAGCAGAGACATAAGCGTTGTGTAAATTTGTGAAACTTTATTACATTTTTTAGTCTGATTTGACACTATCCATTATGACATGCATGAAAAAGTCCAAATTGAGACTTGTAGTGTTCCAGCGATATATTCTATTTGCGGTCTTTTTCTCATTAAAGGAATAAAAGGTTTATGGGGGAAGGGAAAAGAGGGAGGGATGGCTGTTGAAACTATGTCTTGTAAGAGACTTCTCAAAGACTCTTGGGGTCATTTATGAAATTGGTGCAAAGTAGAACTAGCTTAGTTGCCCATAGCAACCAATCAGATTCCACCTTTCATTTTCCAAAGTAGCTGTCCAAAATCAAATGTGAAATCTGATTGGTTGATATGGGCAACTAAGCCAGTTCTACTTTACACACATTTGATTGTGACCCCCATCTACAGTCTCTTGGAATGTAAAGGGTTTGCAATCCCCTGAAAAAGGATGACGTTGCTTAGGCATCTTAAAAGACACTTTGCATTCACACAACTAGTGGTTGACATGGCTAAGGTTGTTAAGGGACACATTATCTTGTACGTTAGTGCTAGGATAAATGACGCAATGGAAAGATTTCTGGAAACAACTGCAACATTTTTATACCAACTTTTTACAGTACCCCATGGAAATTCATGAACAACATCAGGTGGTGTAAAGGGCCTCTAGATGGATTAAAATCACCTAAATTAGACAAGGAGGACCTAGCTCTCTTAAATAAGCCTATTACAGATAAAGAGGTGGTACATACAATCAGGTCTCTGGGGAATTGTAAAGCGCCTGTGATTGGATGGATTCAATGGAGAATTTTATGAAAGAGTAAGTACAGATCTTACTCCAACATTAAAGCAACTGTTCAATCATACAGAAAAAGCAGATGATGGGATCAAGGACAACAGCCTACATTAAGGATTTGTATAAGACCAGAAAAGATCTTACATTACCAGGCTCATACCATCCCATTTCTTTGATTAATCAGGATCTCAAAGTTTTGACAAAAATCATCATTGACTAACTGGTGACACTGATGCCCAAACTGATTGGTAGCCATCAAGTAGAGTTTGTTAAAGGCTGCTCAGCAGTAACAAACACCTGAACAGTCTTTGGAAGTGCGGGGGGCATCACCTATTTACTAGCCATGGAAGCTGTAAAAGTGTTTGATAATGTTGGCTAGGTGTGGTTGGGGCAGTCCTGGACCAGATGAGAATTCATGAGATTAAGATCTCTAGTAGATGCAATATATGCTGCTCCTATGGCGAGAGTGTATACCCCTGGTTTCCTGTCTGCTCCGGTCTGTCTTGGGAAGGTGATGAGATAGGGGGTGCCCATTATCACTACTTTTCCATATTGCGCTAGAACCCTTGGCCTTACACTTATAAAGTTCTCAGGTATTTAATTTGGGGACAGGGAAAGTGAACTGGCCTGCTTTGCTGACAATATGCTCCTTTTCCTTTACTCACCTAAATGTTATTTTGATGAGGTTTTGACAGAGCTATCTAAATTTGGAAAGTTCTCATGACATACTGTAAGATAAATGTCTCCAAATGTCTGGAACTATTTCCCACCAAGACTCCAGGTTCGGCATATTTCCAGACTTCTGTTGAGAAAAGATGCGCACACCTCACTTATTTGGGTATAAAGAGAGGAAGTTGTTCATCCTCTCTCCAATTTGTCAAACAATTCCCCCCTAATATGTAACATCACACAGGAATTAGAGAGATTGATGGGGTTACCCTTGATTTTTTCAGGCAGAACTCATATCATAAAAATGACCAGCTTTGCACTACTGTTATTTCCTATACAAACCATACCACTATTGATCAAACAGCAAGATATCCAAAAACTGCAGTCGGCCTTAAATTTTTTTCTTTGGCAAAAAAAAAAAAAAAGCCATGCATAGCATATGAGGATTAAAAATGCCTTACATTAGATGTTACAACATGGCAGCTTCATTAAGGCATGTTAGAGATTGGGGTTTTAATTTGCATTCCTTCTCTAATATTCACCTGGAGAAACAGCTGGTTGGATTATTACGTACTAAATTTGGTGATTTACCATAGTTTATTAAACAAAGTATTCTCTTTAGAGATACTATCGTGGTTTGGAAGGCAGTCAGGAAGATATTTTATCTGCCAATATACAGTATCTCACAAAAGTGAGTACAACAATCACATTTTTGTAAATATTTTATTATATCTTTTCATGGGACAACACTGAAGATATGACACTTTGATACTATGTAAAGTAGTCAGTGTACAGCTTGTATAACAGTGTAAATTTGGTGTGCCCTCAAAATAACTCAAAACACAGCCATTAATGTCTAAACTGCTGGCAACAAAAATGAGTACACCCATAAGAGAAATGGCAGTGTCAATATTTTGTGTGGCCACCATTATTTTCCAGCAATACCTTAACTCTCTTGGGCATGGAGTTCACTAGAGCTTAACAGCTTGCCACTGGAATCCTCTTCCACTCCTCCACTGCCCTGTGGCCCAGTTTCCGAAGGGAGGGGATCATGTCACAGTACATGTTGGCATTCATGGTTCCCTCAATGAACTGTAGCTCCCCACAGCTGTCAGGACTCATGCAGTCAGGGCTGTCTTTAACGTGAGGCAAAAGGGGCAGCTGCCCCGGGCCCAGTTGCTCCTGGGGGGCCCTGCCACTGCCCTCAAATTCAATGACATTGTCCGGAGGACCAGGAAGCGGGAAAGGCTTTGTACTCAACTTCCTGGTCCTCGGCTGTCGGCTGTGCAGGGTTGTGCACAGCATGAGGCGCTCTGTGATGTCACGCTGTGCACAGCCTTCACAGCAAAGCCGACAGCACAGCCGACAGCAGGAGGATGCTGCGCTAGTAGTGCAGTACTATCAGAACATTGTTAAAAAAAATAAAAAAGTAATCTGCAAAATACTATGTATTTGTGTCAGAAGTTGTGCTTTTTTAATTTTTAGATTAGTTATACAGTCATTTTATTTGATACTTTTGTGCTGATTCTTTTTTTTCTCTATATTAAGAGACACTATAGTTTCCAGAACCACAACAGCTAAACGTAGTAGTTATGGTGTCTATAGCATGTCTTTTTAATGTAAACACTGCCTTTTCAGAAAAAAAAAGGCAGTATTTACATTACTGCCAATGAACACCTCTAGTGGCCGCATGCTAGGGTGTGGGAAGGCGGGATCCAGGGGGCCCAAGTAAATTCTTGCCCAGGGTCCAATCAATATTAAAGAAGGCCCTGCATGCAGTCCCACCACCATGCTTGACTGTAGGCAAGACACACTTGGCTTTGTACTCCTACATGCTTGACACCATTCTGAACCAAATAAGTTTATCTTGGTCTCATCAGACCACAGAACATGGTTCCAGTAATCCATGTCCTTAGTTTGCTTGCCTTCAGCAATCTGTTTGCGGGCTTTCATGTGCAACATCTTTAGAAGAGGCTTCCTTCTAGGACGACCAATTTGATGCAGTATGCGGTGTATGGTCTGAGCACTGACAAGCTGACCCCCCCAACCCCACCCCTTTAACATCTGTGGCAATGCTGGCAGCCCTCATACGTCTATTTTGAAAATGCAACCTCTGGATATGACGTTGAGCACGTGCACTCAACTTCTTTGGTCAACCATGACGAGGCTTGTTCTGAGTGGAGTCTTGTTAAACCACTGTATCGTCTTGGCTATGCTGCTGTTATCACCAGTGGAAGTCCTGTCTAGCCACACACTTCCCCTACAGAAATTATGGCATCCATTTAGAGTAAATGAATGACTGTCTATGTAATGCATGGGGCTGGGTCGCTTTATTCTGGCTCATAGAGGGGGAGCCAAAGCAAGGAACCTATCTCTGAAATTCATATGCCCTAACAAGAAATATAGAAATGTCTTGTCTTTACAGTCCACAGTGTCTTATAGGTCTCATGATACACAAAGCATTGAGGACACCTGTACACGGGTGCAGGTGAGTGCACATAAGATCTGTGTGGATTTATGTGCATTTCTGTAGAATATCCACACAAAAAATATGCACTTTCTAACCTGAGTTTTTGGTGCAGATTTGATGTGGTTTTGCCGCAGATCACTCTTCCATCTGCAAAACAGCAAACATAATCATCAAAGTGTACATGAGAGTTTTGCAATCTCATACACTTTGCTGATACTGTAATATGCTGCGTTTTTTTTGCCATGGGGAATCTGTGTGGTAAAAACACATATTCAACAATGTGTGCAGGTGGCCTGATGCTTCCCATTTTACTGTAGAGATCCACCTGGTGCTCCTAATGAATCTCAGGGTCTGAAATAATTGGTGATTAATAAAAATGCAAATGAAATAAGATTTTGTGAGAATATCACCATACAGACATAAAATGAAGTAATACTATTTGATGAAAAAAATACATTCAAAGCCACAAGACTATAAAGCGCATTTGGACTATTCACTAGACAGTCCTGTTGATGATGTAGCATACATTAAGATATTACGTGAGGGGCTGAGTGCTTAGTATCTGCTGTAACATTCACAGATTGTGACAGGTGCAGTGGAGCATATGTCCCAGAGATGTGGCTCAGGGATGATGGGAGCAGCAGGGACTGAGAGTTTATAATACTGAAAGTAATAAAACATAAGCTAGAAATCCTACTGTTCAGAAAAATGCAAACATCTTTCTTCAGCAATAATGCTTTCCAAACATTATCAATTATGTATAAATAACTAACACACACAATTTTATATCCTAGCCCCATTAGGTCAACTTTCATTTAGCAAGACTAACCTATTTTGGAGACTCCAAATGTGAAGAACTTACAGAATATTTAGCTACCATTGAACATATACACAGTTGAGTCACATTATTATGCCCACTTCCTACTTTCGTTGTCAGCAGCTCATAGCTCATGAAGGAAGTCACGTGTCGTGAGTTGGCTTGGCGGGTATATAAGGTGTGAGATAGGTTGCCTGCACACATATCCCTCTTTGTTGTCATGGGTAAAAGGGGCGATTTATCATAGTTCCAAAAATTGAAGATTATTGGCTTTCGGGCCAAGGGTGTCAGTATTTATGAAACTTTGCAGTTTGTTTACTGTTTGTGTGCTGCTATTGTGAAAGTGTATTGTGAGTGGAAAAATGGTACCATTGCAAATAAGTGACACAGAAATTGCGGTCAACCATGTGCCATTGATGTGAAAGGTGAATGTTGGCTACGAAGGTTCACGAGGGTGAACGACACAATAGAGCAGTGCAGCTCACCATTAAATGAACCAGGGAGCTACCAGATGTGTGTCTAAAACAATTGTTCAGCAAACCCTACTGCGTATGGGGCTCCGAAGCAGACAGATGTTCACTGCACCTCTGCTAATGACGTTGCATCGGCAGAAAAGACAATTTTTTCACAGTATCAGAATTGGATCTCCACTGATTGGCAAAGAGTTTTGCCTTCTCTGATGAGTCACATTTTCTGTTTCATCAAAGGGATAGACATTGCTGTGTCAGGCAAGAAACGTAAGAAAACAAAAATCCTGCAACCACTGCTGGAAGAACATAAGCTGGTGGTGGCAGTATTATGGACTGGGGATTGTTTTTGTGGCATTCTCTGGGCCCACCCATTCATCCATACACCCATACATGCTGATTGTCTTCCCTTGGGTGGATGGGATCTTCCAGCAAGACAATGTGACATGTCATACAGCTACACATGTCTGACATTGGTTGGAAGAGCATGATATGAGTGGATTCTAGTATAAATATACATAGGGAAAACTATAATGTACATGCAGGAATAGGTGTATACAAAAGATCAAGCCAATATGGTAAAATGCAGCACCCATTTTGGAAGTGCCATTATGGTCAGTAATTACTGTAATGGGATGAATTGCTTCTTCTAACCAATGGTACCATTCTTCAAAGGCCAATTTAATGACCAGCAACTCTCTATTACCAACATCATAATTTCTTTCGGCAGAAGAGAGTTTTTTAGAAAAAAAAAAGCACAAGGGCGCCATTTGCCAGGATAGGGACCCTGCGACAACACTGCTCCGACTCCCACTTCTGACGCGTCAACCTATGCAATGAAAGGTTGAGACACATCGGGTTGCATCAGAATAGGAGCAGAATCAAAATATTCCTTTATTGCAGAAAAAGCATGAAATGTCTCTTCCGACCAGACTGAGAAGTCCACACCTTTTTTGGTCATATCAGGCAAAGACTTGACAATAGTGGAATAATTCAGGATACATTTTCTGCAGTAATTAGTAAATACCAAATACCGCATCAGCGCTTTCTGAGTCTCAGGTCGATCCCAGTCCAATACTGCACAGACCTTTTCGGGATCCATTCGAAAACCTGAGGAAGAAAGCAAGTAACCCAGGAACTGCAGCTCCTGAACAGCAAACACACATTTTTCCAACTTAGCATACAACTTATTCTCCCGGAGGATCAATAATACTTGTCTTAAATTATCCTGATGTGTCTCCATATCGGGCGAGTAAATTAGTATGTCATCGAGGTAAATAACAACAAACCTCCCCACCAAATGATGAAAAATGTCATTGATAAAGTGCTGAAAGACCGCCGGGGCATTAGTCAAACCAAAGGGCATGACCAAGTTCTCAAAGTGGTCTCAGGGGTAGTAAAAGCAGTGTTGCCAGTGTTCTGTTGTTGCACTGTGTACTTACCTGCCGTCCAGTTGTTGCATCTGGTCTTTTCCCTTCTGTTACTAGGCCTGTGGGAGACTCCAATTTATCCGTGTCGTGGATGAATCGGACGTCTCTTATTCCTGACTTCCTTATTGCAGGGACTGATAGGGTCAGTAGGGCCCAGGTTCGAGAATATGAGCCCCCCTACCATCGAGGGCGGCTCATACAGTCAGGAGGTCAGGGATAGAATTAGGGCGGCTGTAGGAGGTGACCTGTTTTCGGGCTTAGTAACAGCTCCCATTATACGGTGGAATAGCTATGTCGCATGTGAAGACACCCTGAGATGGCCCTACAGTGTAAACCCCCAAAACATGACCCCATTCCATAAACTACACCCCTTAAGGTGTGTAGTGAGCACTTTGACCCATCGGGCGTTTCACAGAATTAGGAAACGCTTGGCTGTGAAAATGAAAAATTTCATTTTCTTCCAGAAAAAGTTGCTTTACACCCACATTTTTCACTTTCACAAGGGGTAACAGGACAAAATGCACCCCACGTTTTGTTCCACATTTCCCCCTGAATACGCCAACACCCCATATGTGCTCTGAAAATGATGTATGGGCGCACAGCAGGCTTCAGAGTGGAAGGAGCACCATATGGCGTTAGGAGAGTAGATTTACAGTTGCAAGAAAAAGTATGTGAACCCTTTAGAATGATATGGATTTCTGCACAAATTGGTCATAAAATGTGATCTGATCTTCATCTAAGTCATAACAATAGACAATCACAGTCTGCTTAAACTAATAACACATAAAGAATTAAACGTTACCATGTTTTTATTGAACACACCATGTAAACATTCACAGTGCAGGTGGAAAAAGTATGTGAACCCTTGCATTTAATAACTGGTTGAACCTCCTTTGGCAGCAATAACTTAAAGGGATTCTGTCACCAGTTTTTTCCCCCTCCAGTTAAAAATATGGTTATGTTCAGGGAGCTTTAGTGATTCCTAATGTGGTCTTATAACAGAAATCTGTAGGCTCATTTTGTCTAACCTGTCATTCATCCAACTAAGGTGCCCAAGGGGATGTAAATGTCTCCTAGCTGCCGCCCGCACCCGCCACCGTTCGTGCCCTGCTCCTCCTTTCCTGACATCAGCGCTGCCTCATAATCCTGTGTTACGCCTCCGGTTCTCCCTCACTCCCCCCTCCTTCTTCTCTAACATCTCGCGCGGGCTCTGACAGGCTGGCGCCAGTGTTCAGGTCATCGGGAGGTTGAGCGAAGTGCCGGCGCATGCGCACTTCGCTCCATGAAGCCGAACGGAGAAGTCCGCACGGGCGCATCAGGCACAGGCCTGTGCGCACGCGCGAGATGTTAGAGAAGAAGGAGGGGGGAGTGAGGGAGAGCCGGAGGCGTAACACAGGATTCTGAGGCGGCGCTGATGTCAGAAAACGAGGAGCAGGGCACCAACGGCAGCGGGTGCGGGTGGCAGCTAGGAGACATTTAAATCCCCTTGGGCACCTTAGTTGGATGAATGAAGGTTAGTTATAGCGTTTTTTAGACAAAATGAGCCTACAGATTTCTGTTATAAGACCACATTAGGAATCGCTAAAGCTCCCTGAACATAACCATATTTTTAACTGGAGGTCGAAAAAACTGGTGACAGAATCCCTTTAAACCAAATTTTTCCTGTAGTTGCAGATCAGACGTGCACAACGGTCAGGAGTAATTCTTGACCATTCCTCTTTACAGAACTGTTTCAGTTCAGCAATATTCTTGGGATGTCTGGTGCTAATCGTTTTCTTGAGGTCATACCACAGCATCTCAATCGGGTTGAGATCAGGACTCTGACTGGGCCACTCCAGAAGGCGTATTTTCTTCTGTTTAAGCCATTCTGTTGTTAATATACTTCTATGCTTTGTGTCGTTGTCCTGTTGCAACACCCATCTTCTGTTGAGCTTCAGCTGGTGGACAGATGGCCTTAAGTTCTCCTGCAAAATGTCTTGATAAACTTGGGAATTCATTTTTCCTTCCATGATAGCAATCCATCCAGGCCCTGACACAGCAAAGCAGCCCCAAACTATGATGCCCCCACCACCATACTTCACAGTTGGGATGAGGTTTTGATGTTGGTGTGCTGTGCCTCTTTTTCTCCACACATAGTGTGTGTTTCTTCCAAACAACTCAACTTTGGTTTCATCTGTCCACAGAATATTTTGCCAGTACTGCTGTGGAACATCCAGGTGCCCTTGTGCAAACTGTAAATGTGCAGCAATGTTTTTTTTGGACAGCAGTGGCTTCCTCTGTGGTATCCTCCCATGAAATCCATTCTTGTTTAGTGTTTTATGTATCGTAGATTCGCTAACAGGGATGTTAGCATATGCCAGAGACTTTTGTAAGTCTTTAGCTGACATTCTAGGATTCTTCTTCACCTCATTGAGAAGTCTGCGCTGTGCTCTTGCAGTCATATTTACAGAACGGCCACTGCTAGGGAGATTAGCTGCAGTGCTGAACTTTCTCCATTTATAGACGATTTGTCTTACCGTGGACTGATTGACAGCAAGGCTTTTGGAGATACTTTTATAACACTTTTATAACCCAGCTTTATGCAAGTCAACAAATCGTAGGTCTTCTGAGAGCTCTTTTGTGCGAGGCATCGTTCACATCAGGCAATGCTTTTTGTGAAAAGCAAACCCAGAACTGGTGTGTGTTTTTATAGGGCAGAGCAGCTGTAACCAACACCTCCAATCTCATCTCATTGATTGGACTCCAGTTGACTGACACCTCACTCCAATTAGCTCTTGGAGATGTCATTAGTCTAGGGGTTCACATACTTTTTCCACCTGCACTGTGAATGTTTACATGGTGTGTTCAATAAAAACATGGTAACATTTAATTCTTTGTGTGTTATTAATTTAAGCAGACTGTGATTGTCTATTGTTGTGACTTAGATGAAGATCAGATCACATTTTATGACCAATTTGTGCAGAAATCCATATCATTCCAAAGGTTCACATACTTTTTCTTGCAACTGTAGCTGGAATGGTAATTGGGAGCTATGTCGCATGTGAAGACACCCCGAGGTAGCCCTACAGTGGAAACCCCCATAAAATAACCCCATTTTGGAAAATACACCCCTCAATGAATATTTCAAGGTGTGTAGTGAGCACTTTAACCCATTGGGCGTTTCACAGAATTAGGAAACGCTTGGCTGTGAAAATGAAAAATTTCATTTTCTTCCAGAAAAAGTTGCTTTACACCCACATTTTTCACTTTCACAAGGGATAACAGGGCAAAATGCACCCTATATTTTGTTCCCCATTTCCCCCTGAATACGCCAACACCCCATATGTGCTCATAAAATGATGTATGGGTGCATGGCAGGGCTCTAGAGTCAAACAGCTAACTATGGATTTTGCTGACCTGAATTGGCAGACATGTATTTTAGGTGCCATGTCTCATTAAATAAATTCCTGAGGTCCCCAGAAATGAAAACCCCCAACAAGTGACCCCATTTCGGAAAGAACACCCCCCGATTTTCAGCAAACAGGTGTCTCACAGAAGGCAGAAATACTAGAGAAAGGATTTCAAAGCCCAAATTTGTAAAAATGAAAAATTACTAGCAAACCCCAATTTTTCACTTTCACAAGAGGTTAAAGGGGAAAATACACCCCAGTATAGGTTCCCCATTTTCTCCCCTTTTTGCAAACACCCCATATGTGCTTGTAGCCTGCTGTATTGGCGCACAGCATGTCTCTAGAGAACATTTTAACGGGTGGAAAGGGCACGGTTATCTCACAGAAAAAAATATGTAGTGGTTTTTGGAAAGTGGATATTCAAGCAAGGTGGACTAAATCAGAGATGTAAAGTGGAAATATTACAGGGAGCATAAAGGATGAAATTAAATTAATACTCCATGGATGTGTGGTAGATTCTAAAACAATCCTGCATGCCAGTGGCGTTGCTAGGGCTGGTGTCACCCGGTGCAGTAGAAAATGGTGTCACCCCCCCTGGGATGAGTCAAGCTCCGCCCTGCCGCCGCCGTGCCGCTGACATCCCTTCACTGAGCCTGCCGACTGACCCAAGCGGTAACTCGGGGGGGAGGGTTTGGATAGTAAACAAACCGCTGACGTGGGGGGGGGGGGGGGGCTAGGCAGACAGATTGGCAACAGGGGGGGGAATTTATTTGGGGGGGACGGGGGTGCTAGCAGGCAGATCGACAACGGGGGGGGGGTCGGATAAAAAAAATTGAGAACAGGTTCCCTACTCAACGGCGGACGCGGGGCGCCGCGACGCGTACGCCATATATATCCCCCATTGTAATGGTGCTCCTCATAATCCCACTATTAGTAATTCCCTTCTAGAGTGCCATAATTAGTAATTCTGCCCCCTACACTGCCCCACGCTAAGTAATATGCCCCCCCCCACATTAAGTAATATGCCCCCCTACACTGCCCAACATTAAGTAATATGCCCCCTCACATTGCCCCACATTAAGTAATATGCCCCCCTACACTGCCCCACATTAAGTAATATGCCCCCCTAAACTGCCCCACATTAAGTAATATGCCCCCCCCCCCCACATTGCCCCACATTAAGTAATATGCCCCCCTACACTGCCCCACATTAAGTAATATGCCCCCCTACACTGCCCCACATTAAGTAATATGCCCCCCCACACTGCCCCACAATAAGTAATATGCCCCCCACACTGCCCCACATTAAGTAATATGCCCCCCCACACTGCCCCACATTAAAGGGGTTCTGCACTTTGTTTTAACTGATGATCTATCCTCTGGATAGATCATCAGCATCTGATCAGCAGGGGTCCGACACCCGGGACCCCCGCCAATCAGCTGTTTGAAAAGGCAGCGGCGCTCCAGCAGCGCCGCAGCCTTCTCACTGTTTACCGCTGGCCCAGTGACGTCACGACTAGTATCAACTAGCGTGGGAGGGGCTAAGCTCTGTTTACTTGAATGGAGCTTAGACGCGCCCAGGCCAGTTGATACTAGTCGTGATGTCACTGGGCCAGCGGCGCGGCTGCCTTCTCAAACTGCTGATCGGCGGGGGTCCCGGGTGTCGGACCCCCGCTGATCAGATGCTGATGATCTATCCAGAGGATAGATCATCAGTTAAAACAAAGTGGAGAACCCCTTTAAGTAATATGCCCCCCCACACTGCCCTCAATTATGTAATTTTCCCCCCACTAAGTAATTTGCCCCCACACTGCCCTCCATTATGTAGTTTGCGGCATTTCCAGGAAATGCACTTTAATGCTCCATGAGTCATGGAGCATTAAATTGCATTTCCACCTTCTGTTCAAGCTTTACCCTGGCTGGACCTGGAGGCCCCAACCCCCTGCCTCCCCTAAATATAATAAATACTATAATGGGGTATTAAATTAAATCTAAATCTAAAGTCAATATGCGCTCTCTGCGCTACCTACCACACCTCCTCCTCCCTCAGGCGCGGCAGTGGCAGGTCTGGCTGGCTGTGTGAGTGAGTCACTGCTGTCACGTGACTCACCACCCGATCCATTAGCTCCAGACTCGAGTCCTGGGCCTGCAGGCTGCTCCTGCAGTGCAGCCGCGGCGGCGCTACTCACCAGGTAGTCACACCCCCTTCTCCACGTGACGGCCGGACCGACATCCTTGCTAGTGAGTAAGGAGTAGTGATGGAAAGTTCGGATCTTTTAGGTGAATCGGTTCATTTGAATCAGCTAATTCAAATGAACCGATTCATGAATCGGATCTTCGGTTCACTTGCTGAGTCACTGACTGCTGAGCTGACTCGCAAGTGAACCGAAGACTCTAGGTGCCGGTGCGCATGCGCAGATGCTATACAGTCGATTCACTTGCTGCTGACTCAGTGCAGTCGGCTCTTCAGCTCTCTAATTAGTAATGAGTCAGGATCAGGAAGAGTGATTTATTATAGGGATAGTGAAGGGAAGCTGAGGCTGACGCCGGACAGGAGGACTCAGGACAGGAGTCAGAAGCTGTCACTGTGGTGTGCAATGTTGTCTGTTGTGCAATGTTACCCACAGTGACAACAGTCTGACACTGACAGTAGTACAATGAACCAAGTGAAGTGAAATGTGAATGCACGCACAGGGAAAACTATGTGCTGAATTGATAACAGTATTACAGTAACACAGTCACTGGCTGATAATAAAATAGTCCCCACAGTCCCCACAGTCATCACTCAGGAAAATAACTAGTGTGCAATTTGTGCACGATTTTCTAATAAACCTGAAGAGAGATTGTCACCCTGTCAGATCCGTCCTGCCACCGCTCTGTCCCCGGATCCCATTGACTATAATGGGGACAGGGGTGGAGCTCCAGCGCGGCAGTTTGCGGTCAGAGGCCGCCGGACTAAAAAGTTGGACATGCAGGAATTTTAGCCATGCATTGCCGTGCTGCGCCGGAGCTCCACCCCCGTCCCCATTATAGTCAATGGGGACGGAACGGTGGTCTGGCGAAATAACGGCAGGACGGATCCGTCTAGTGTGAAAGTAGCCTTACAATCTCATGGCTTCTGAGCAACAGATCGCGTGGTCTTCACAGTCATCTGCTGCTTAGAAACCATGATTCTGTAGGGGGACGAGCAGTAGCCATCCCTCATCCTCATGCACATGGCTCACGGGCTCAATATAGAGTAAGATAAAGATTTAACACACTCCGTCTCCCACATGAATGGTGACATCTCTTATGACAGCCAATTTGATCCTAAGGGGTTAATTCAACCTGGAATCTAAATTCTGTGTCATCATATCACTGCTGCAACAAAAGCAGCCAGACAGCCTCAGCCTCGTTCTAGAGTCTGACTCACGGCTCTTTTAACTCAAAGAATCGAATGAGTCACAAACTAAGTCGGATCTTTAGATTCTTTTAACTTGTGACTCATTCGATTAATTTCTATTCTGACTCCCTGCACTTGTGTGACTCAGAGGCTGAGCTGCAAGTGTGCTTGCCTTGCCCCCTCAGCTCTGATTGGTTGGTGGGCGGGGAGGGGTGGGGCTGGCAGAAGCCAGCTTCCACTCTAAGATCATATTACGCTCCTCCCCGTCCCTCCCTCAGGCTCCCTGCTGCCAGCGTCTCTGCATTGTCTGTGTGACTGAGCTGAGCCGTTTCAAAACGGATCGGATCAGTAAAGGAGAACTCCGGCGGCCAGCGGGTGACACCCCATCAGACTGGTGTCACCCGGTGCGGGCCGCACCCCCCTCGCAACGCCACTGCTGCATGCACAGGGCAGGTTTCACTGTGGTAAATGGTGTCTTTCCTTATCCCCCCATTTGGAACACACCCTGCATCTTTTTTGGGTCCTTCCCATCCTTGCTGTCTGGGGGACTTTAACTGGAAAATGTTGCCCTGGTACAACACGGTCACCGTAACTTCCTGAAGTACTGGGACCCTCCCCGGCCTGGGTTTGAAAAATGAGGGCCTTGATAACCACCTCTTGCAACTGAAGGAAAGTTCCCCTGTGGCCTGCAGAATGAAATAGCACGTATGCATTGTACATTGCCATCTGTACAATGTGTACGGCCAGATTTTTGTACCACAGTTTTTTTGTGGCACTGTAGGGCTTCATAAGTTGATCTGCAAGATCCACCCCTCCCATGTGCCTGTTGTAGTCCAGGATACAAACTGGTATGGGGGTAGTGGTTGTGGTTCCACGTACAGGGGCAGGGGAGCTGGCGTTAGTGTGAATGTTGGTCAGTACAAGGACGTCCCTCTTGTCCTTGCACTTAACCACCAGCATGTTACCATGGAGGAGAGCCCTGCTTTTACCCATTCTAAGTGGTTGCCCTACCAGGGATCTAGGGAGGCCTCTCTGATTTTTGCGCACTGTGCCGCAAGCCACAATACTTCTGGCAGTTAGGGACTGAATAGGGGTATGCTGGTATAATAGTTATCCACATAGAAGTGGTAACCCTTATCCACCAGTGGGTGCAGTAACTCCCACACAATCTTCCCACAAACTACTAGGATGGGGGGCATTCTGGGGGTTCTATCCGGGAATCTCTCCCTTTATAAACGCGGAATTTGTGGGTGTACCCAGAGCCACTCTCACAAAGTTTGTATATTTTTATGTCATACGTTTGCTAGGCAGGTACTGGCGCAATCTAATCCTCCCTTTAAACAGTAATAGGAATTCATCTATGCATACATTTTTACCGGGGTTGTACACCTTAGCAAACTCAGCAATGACAGGCGTGCATGCAAAAACTGTAGTATAAAAATTCACTACAGTGCTATGCAAAATGCACACACGCAGATGGTGTGTTCCTGCAAAAACCTAAACTCACACTAAGGGTCCATTCACACGTCCGTTTTTTCTTTCCTGATCTGTTCCGTTTTTTGCGGAACAGATCAGGACCAGATCTGGACCCATTCATTTTCAATGGGTCCTGGAAAAAAATCGGACAGCACAATGTGTGCTGTCCGTTTTCGTTGTTCCGTTCCGCATGTCCGTTTAAATATAAAACATGTCCTATTATGTTCCGCAAAAATCGGATCCTGGTACAATGCAAAGTCAATGGATCCGCAAAAAACGGAAGACATTCGGATGTCATTCCGTATGTCATCCGTTTTTTGCGGATTCCGTTCCTGGAAACACATAACAATTATTTTTATTTTTTTTTCAATGAATTCCAAACAACTTTATTTGATTATTGAAATTTATACATGTTTCCGTTTTTTGCGGATCCGCAAAAAACGGATGACATACGGAAACATTTTCAGGAACAACGGATCCGCAAAAAACGGACCGAAAATCAGGATATAGGAAAATACTGACGTGTGAATGTAGCCTAAGTGAAATTTATATATATATATATATATATATATATATATACCAAGAAAAAATGGCGGCACTGGTACACAATCCAATGAAGCTAGGGTGCACGTCTCCAAGGGAATAGGCTTCTTACCCCAATGTATAGTCCAGAAAAATGGGCGGCACTCCAGAGAAAAGTCCAAGTGAACCCTGTATTCACCCAGGTGGTGCAACGTTTCGGCTCTGCACTAGAACCTTTTTCAAGCAAAGTTACAACTCAAATCACAGCATTATATACAGGTGAATTAATTAGCATTTTCAGCATGTGATCACACTCCACCCAGTGGGTGTGTTACAAATCTCGATCATCCAATAAAAACAGTGTGTACATCAAGAAAAGGAAAATAAACAAAATATAAATGCAATGAAACATACATATGAAAAATACATGTGACATACATGTTTATAGACAGTGTGCCTATGACCACATAACCATGCCAATCAATTACAAAATCGATCTGACCGATCGGTGCACTATAGTGTAGTGTGTTTAACAGGAGAGAATAGCAGAGAGGGCGGGCGATCAGAAAAGCATACCAGAGAGGCGAGTTAGAGCCTGTCATGCCGCTGTTCGGCGTTGCTTGCCATTCAGTGCGCAGACGTAGCGCAGCACCAGTCTGGGATATGCAGGCCGGAGACTTCCGATGTCATCAGGTCGGGCCGCGGCGTCATCTTCCTGAGTCTTACCCCATGCGCATGCTCAGTGAACAGAGTCTATTCCCAGCGCCATCTTGCTTGATGGAAACAGACCGCTACGTCAACACACTCAGTGTATCACATCCCAACCACTTACTTGAGGGTATGGGCAACTCAGAAAGAAAGGGACAATCTGGAAACCAGGATGTCTCCCATCCTATCCATGTGAGGTCATGCTGCGGCCACGGAATCCGCGGTCCCTGCAAGGACAACACTATGGTTACTGAGTGCCCTCATACCCGAGAGGGATCTCCTCTTCTGGGCATACGGATGTCACAGAGTGCGGACAGCAGCTAGATGTCTTGTCGCTCAGGCTTGCCATGGTGCTAAAATAAATATGCAGCAATTCAAAAAAATGTAATACAGGCATCTGAAAGATAATAAAAATAACCATAAAGGACAAAAAAAAGTCCAACATGGCCCTCTCCTATATGGTATGCTGCGATCACCCCGACCGCATCTGCCAATCCTCCAATAGTAAAGTGTAGATGATCTGTGTAAAAAACAAAAAAAAAACAATTACTAAAGCAAGAAAAATATATTTTTTTGAGTTATTTAACTCTCTTAGTGTATACATGAGGGGCCTAATGACACCCGACCTGACATAAGCGGCAAACCACCCTACAGAACATCCCCAAAATTGTAATCTACATTTAAGCCATAGGGCTTCAGGCTGCCTAACCTGTGAATCCAGCTAAGTTCTCTATATCTCAATGTCCTAGATCTATCCCCACCTCGCCTGGGTTGGGGAATATGATCCACTATCCAGCACCTCAGGTCGCCTTCCTTATGTTTGGCTTCCGTGAAATGTTTGGATACCGGTAAGTCTATCCTTTTTTTTCTAATGCTCAAGCGATGGTTATTGAGGCGAGTCTTAAGTTCTGTTGTCGTCTCCCCTACATATAATAAATTGCATGGACAAGATAGTATATAGACAACATAGCTTGAGTCACAGGTTAGGTGAAATGAAATTTGAAAAAATTCACCAGTCCCAGGATGTATAAAACTCTTCCCCTTACGAATATACTTGCAGTTGACGCAATTAAGGCAGGGATAGCAACCCAAACCCAATTGCGCCAACGTGGTCTGTTTCAAGGATCCCTTTGAGCCAATATCCGCCTTCACTAACTGATCCTTGAGGTTCCTGGATCTACGGTAGGAGAGAAGAGGTGGACGCTGGAATTCAGAGATCTCACTAAAACAGGTACCTAATAGGCCCCAATGTTTTTTCAGGATCCTATTAACAGAAGGACTATGTTCACCATACACAGAGATAAACGGAATCCTGGCCGCCTTGCGGATAGCTTTTCGTGGTGTTAATAGGTCAGCCCTTTCCAAATTGTGCACTCTGTTGATATGCTCATTTAGCAACCGCTTGGGATAACCCCTATCCTGAAATTTCAGGGCCATAGAGCCCAAGGTCTCTTCTAATTTGGTCTCAATTAGAAGAGACCTTGGGCTCTATGGCCCTGAAATTTCAGGATAGGGGTTATCCCAAGCGGTTGCTAAATGAGCATATCAACAGAGTGCACAATTTGGAAAGGGCTGACCTATTAACACCACGAAAAGCTATCCGCAAGGCGGCCAGGATTCCGTTTATCTCTGTGTATGGTGAACATAGTCCTTCTGTTAATAGGATCCTGAAAAAACATTGGGGCCTATTAGGTACCTGTTTTAGTGAGATCTCTGAATTCCAGCGTCCACCTCTTCTCTCCTACCGTAGATCCAGGAACCTCAAGGATCAGTTAGTGAAGGCGGATATTGGCTCAAAGGGATCCTTGAAACAGACCACGTTGGCGCAATTGGGTTTGGGTTGCTATCCCTGCCTTAATTGCGTCATCTGCAAGTATATTCGTAAGGGGAAGAGTTTTATACATCCTGGGACTGGTGAATCTTTTCAAATTTCATTTCACCTAACCTGTGACTCCAGCTATGTTGTCTATATACTATCTTGTCCATGCAATTTATTATATGTAGGGGAGACGACAACAGAACTTAAGACTCGCCTCAATAACCATCGCTTGAGCATTAGAAAAAAAAGGATAGACTTACCGGTATCCAAACATTTCACGGAAGCCAAACATAAGGAAGGCGACCTGAGATGCTGGATAGTGGATCATATTCCCCAACCCAGGTGAGGTGGGGATAGATCTAGGACATTGAGATATAGAGAACTTAGCTGGATTCACAGGTTAGGCAGCCTGAAGCCCTATGGCTTAAATGTAGATTACAATTTTGGGGATGTTCTGTAGGGTGGTTTGCCGCTTATGTCAGGTCGGGTGTAAATATATTTTTCTTGCTTTAGTAATTGTTTTTTCTTTTTTTACACAGATCATCTACACTTTACTATTGGAGGATTGGCAGATGCGGTCGGGGTGATCGCAGCATACCATATAGGAGAGGGCCATGTTGGACTTTTTTTGTCCTTTATGGTTATTTTTATTATCTTTCAGATGCCTGTATTACATTTTTTTGAATTGCTGCATATTTATTTTAGCACCATGGCAAGCCTGAGCGACAAGACATCTAGCTGCTGTCCGCACTCTGTGACATCCGTATGCCCAGAAGAGGAGATCCCTCTCGGGTATGAGGGCACTCAGTAACCATAGTGTTGTCCTTGCAGGGACCGCGGATTCCGTGGCCGCAGCATGACCTCATATGGATAGGATGGGAGACATCCTGGTTTCCAGATTGTCCCTTTCTTTCTGAGTTGCCCATACCCTCAAGTAAGTGGTTGGGATGTGATACACTGAGTGTGTTGACATAGCGGTCTGTTTCCATCAACAAGATGGCGCTGGGAATAGACTCTGTTCACTGAGCATGCGCATGGGGTAAGACTCAGGAAGATGACGCCGCGGCCCGACCTGATGACATCGGAAGTCTCCGGCCTACATATCCCAGACTGGTGCTGCTCTACGTCTGCGCACTGAATGGCAAGCAACGCCGAACAGCGGCATGACAGGCTCTAACTCGCCTCTCTGGTATGCTTTTCTGATCGCCCGCCCTCTCTGCTATTCTCTCCTGTTAAACACACTACACTATAGTGCACCGATCGGTCAGATCGATTTTGTAATTGATTGACATGGTTATGTGGTCATAGGCACACTGTCTATAAACATGTATGTCATATGTATGTTTCATTGCATTTATATTTTGTTTATTTTCCTTTTCTTGATGTACACACTGTTTTTATTGGATGATCGAGATTTGTAACACACCCACTGGGTGGAGTGTGATCACATGCTGAAAATGCTAATTGATTCACCTGTATATAATGCTGTGATTTGAGTTGTAACTTTGCTTGAAAAAGGTTCTAGTGCAGAGCCGAAACGTTGCACCACCTGGGTGAATAAAGGTTCACTTGTACTTTTCTCTGGAGTGCCGCCCATTTTTCTGGACTATATATATATATATATATATATATATATATACACACTGTATAACTTACTACCACTAACTGCAGCTCTTTTTTTTTTTTTTAAACAACCTAAAAAATGTGTAGATGCTACAGAGCACAATACTAATCAGTGATCTGCAACACGCACGTACACAGATCGTGTGTGCATGCAAAAACTGTAGCATAAAAATTCACTACAGTGAACGCTCGCTAAATAATCAACTTATATCTATAGAAATATATATATCCATAAAAAAATAAAAAAAAGTCAGGCAGCACTCCTTTAGTTGTACAGCTGTAGCTGTGTGGTGCCCGCGGTGGTCCCTCGATTCAGGACTTAAGCTGCAAAGAAAATCCGCAGCACTCCTTGAAGTGCACATGTCAAAAATAAGCCCTAACTACTTTTTTCTTCTTTTTTAACAAAAAAAATGAAAAAAAATTCAAAAAAATCATCACAAATAATCTGCAGGTGCTGATCATGCAGGTACGCACTGAACAGCACTTGGCGGTCAAAGCTTGCATGCAGAAAAAGTGGCGCAGAGCTGGAAAATAGTAAAAAAATAAATAAAATAAGAGCAAAAAAAAAAGTGCACGGGCGGGAAGGGACAAATCTGTGCAGGTTTTCCAGATGTTGTTCTTCTTTCTTCTTCTTTTCAGCAGGAAAGGGGTTAAATCGCTGTGGTGTGCACCATAATTCCCAGCAAGTCAACAAGCAGCACAGAGAAGCACAGAACCTCTCTGCATGCAGTCACCAGCTAGAATGGCTGCATGCAGGGAAGTTCTGCCTCTTCCTTTGCAGCTATAGCACTGCCATTGGCTGGAGTGTTGATCCAGCCAATAGCAGCGCTGGCAGGGGACCCAAAACACTAGTGTCCCCTGCCTCACCTCGGAGGTGACCAGTGCTGACTTGTTCAGCACCTGCCACCTCCCCTGGCCTCCTCCCGACCGACCCCGATGCCTCTGACAGCTTCCTGAGCTGCGATGTGCCGGTCTCATTGATCAAAACCAAGAGGTGGACATCCAGGCAAAATATTGGAGTCAACAAGTCAGCCCATGGTTCAATGACAATGAAGTAGAGGTGCTGGATTGGCCCCCACAGTCCCCAGACCTCAACCCAATCGAACACCTGTGGGTAGAGTTGAAGAAAAAGATGTATTCATGCTCAAGTCAGTCAACCAGTATGCACCAACATTCGGAATGTGTAGAAGAGACTTGGAAACAGATTTCAGTTGAGACATTCCTGAATCTGATTGAGAGCATGCCCAGAAGGATTCAGGCAGTGTTTAAAGCCAAAGGTGGATTTACAAAATAGTAACAATGCAGTTACATGACAATAATCTGCACAACTAATCATATGTTAAATAGTTGCAAGTCCAATTTATGTATGAGGTAGCCAAGATGATTGCCTATAAAATAATGATAGTCTCATGTTCAAAGCTGTAGTGGATGGTGAGATATGGAGCCTTAAAGTCAAATGTTCTAAACATTGTTAGCCTTTTGCTCGTCAGTGGTGCCTCTTACATCCAGTGACGTCTCCTCTGATGTAGATGTTCTCTTTTCACATCTTCTCCATTGGAAGCAGACCTCTATAATGATTTCTATCAGCAGTGATTTGTCTCTGCAAAGATTGACACTCAGACATCCTAGATTCCTCACTTTTCCATCATCTTCCCAATCCTATTGCCTCAACATTGTCATCCTACTGCCACCTCCAATACTGTGCCTGCTTTGCTACTCAAATGGCCTCAAATACTATACTGTAGAAATATTAGACCCATACAGATAATCCTCCCATAGTAATAGTACTCCCAGACTGCCCTAAGAAGTAATAGTGCCCTTTATATACCCCAATTGCAACCTTATTAGTAGTAATGCCCTCCATATTGTGCCCAATAATAATGTACTCCTAATATTAATAATGCTACTACAGGGGGCATGATAAATGCTGTGGGGGCCAGTTTTTCACCAGTATTTGTAAAGCTTTGAAGCAGTGCCCCTTTTAGTTATAATGACCCTCTGTAGTGTACCCTGTATTATAATGCCCCTGTAGTGCCAGTACATTTAATGTGCTCCCCTCTAGTGCCCATATGCATAATGCTCCCTGGAATGGCTGTATTATAATGTGCCCCCTATATTACAATTCCCCCTGTAGTATTCTGGCCTGTATTATAATGACCCTCATAGTGCTCCCTGTAGTATACAGTAATGCCCCCTGTAGTGCTAGTACGTATAATGCTCTCACTTCCCCATATCCCCCCCCCCCATTGCTCCCTTGTAGTATAAGGCCCCCATAGTCCAGCACCTAAATAGAAATATAATACCCCCTGTAGTGGTAAGTACATACAGACGTGGACAAAATTGTTGGTACCCTTTGGTCAATGAAAGAAAAAGTCACAATGGTCACAGAAATAACTTTAATCTGACAAAAGTAATAATAAATTAAAATTCTATAAATGTTAACCAATGAAAGTCAGACATTGTTTTTCAACCATGCTTCAACAGAATTATGTAAAAAAATAAACTCATGAAACAGGCATGGACAAAAATGATGGTACCCCTAACTTAATATTTTGTTGCGCAACCTTTTGAGGCAATCACTGCAATCAAACGCTTCCTGTAACTGTCAATGAGACATCTGCACCTCTCAGCAGGTATTTTGGCCCACTCCTCATGAGCAAACTGCTCCAGTTGTGTCCGGTTTGAAGGGTGCCTTTTCCAGACTGCATGTTTCAGCTCCTTCCAAAGATGCTCAATAGGATTGAGGTCAGGGCTCATAGAAGGCCACTTTAGAATAGTCCAATTTTTTCCTCTTAGCCATTCTTGGGTGTTTTTAGCGGTGTGTTTTGGGTCATTGTCCTGTTGCAAGACCCATGACCTGCGACTGAGACCAAGCTTTCTGACACTGGCTAGTACATTTCTCTCTAGAATTCCTTGATAGTCTTGAGATTTCATTGTACCCTGCACAGATTCAAGACACCCTGTGCCAGACGCAGCAAAGCAGCCCCAGAACATAACAGAGCCTCCTCCATGTTTCACAGTAGGGACAGTGTTCTTTTCTTGATATGCTTCATTTTTTCGTCTGTGAACATACAGCTGATGTGCCTTGGCAAAAACTTCGATTTTTGTCTCATCTGTCCACAGGACATTCTCCCAGAAGCTTTGTGGCTTGTCAACATGTAGTTTGGCATATTCCAGTCTTGCTTTTTTATGATTCGTTTTCAACAATGGTGTCCTCCTTGGTCGTCTCCCATGTAGTCCACTTTGGCTCAAACAACGACGGATGGTGCGATCTGACACTGATGTTCCTTGAGCATGAAGTTCACCTTGAATCTCTTTAGAAGTCTTTCTAGGCTCTTTTGTTACCATTCGGATTATCCGTCTCTTAGATTTGTCATCAATTTTCCTCCTGCGGCCACGTCCAGGGAGGTTGGCTACAGTCCCATGGATCTTAAACTTATGAATAATATGTGCAACTGTACTCACAGGAACATCTAGTTGCTTGGAGATGGTCTTATAGCCTTTACCTTTAACATGCTTGTCTATAATTTTCTTTCTGATCTCTTGAGACAGCTCTTTCCTTTGCTTCCTCTGGTCCATGTCGAGTGTGGTACACACCATATCACCAAACAACACAGTGATTACCTGGAGCCATATATATAGGCCCAATGGCTGATTACAAGGTTGTAGACACCTGTGATGCTAATTAGTGGACACACCTTGAATTAACATGTCCCTTTGGTCACATTATGTTCTGTGTTTTCTAGGGGTACCATCATTTTTGTCCATGCCTGTTTCATGAGTTTATTTTTTTACATAATTCTGTTGAAGCATGGTTGAAAAACAATGTCTGACTTTCATTGGTTAACATTTATAGAATTTTAATTTATTATTACTTTTGTCAGATTAAAGTTATTTCTGTGACCATTGTGACTTTTTCTTTCATTGACCAAAGGGTACCAACAATTTTGTCCACGTCTGTATAATGCTTTCCCCCACAGTAGTTCCCCCATAGTTTAATGTGAGTCAATATAATGCTCTCCCCTGTAGTATAATGCTCCTGTATATATAATGTTCTCCCCCTGTAGTATAAAGCACCCCTATATAAATCCTCTCCTCCCATAGTTTAATGCACCCATATATATATAATGGTTCCCCCCTCGTAGTATGGTGCCCTTATGCCCCATGCTATGGCGCCTTTATTTGACACTTTTCAAAACTGTGAAGTGAGGTGCAAAGTGTCTAAAACACATTATAAATACAAGAATAAAATACAGTTCAATACATGTTAACTGGATTTTAACCTCTCCCCCATTTTATGTAGCAGATCTTTCCACTGTGGAGTTAAAGGAATGCTTCAAATCTTCATAATTTATTCTGTTTTGTAGATACGGACTTTAACCACTGCAATGCAAATGTCACATATGCAAATTATTCTGTATATATGTCAGATTTCTTACCACATCTGAAGCAAACCTGAAACCGCTGCATATTTGCTATGAATTTCACTTTGTGCATTACAAAGGGAAAAGTTAACTGCAAAAGTCCATGCCATGTTTTAAAATTCCATATTCTGCATTGTACTGTTCTTTGCATGCTGCAACAAATCCACAATGTTTGATCATGGCCTTATAGAGGTCCTGCAAAACTGCACAATTCCAATGGTTCTTATTGGAAAATTGCATAAGCAGCCATATCTTGAATAGCTTGCTGAGCTCCTATATTTCAGCAGGACAGTTAGTTTCTCCTTCATCTGATTACTGTACGGTGCCTGGTGTAAAGATGTAATTTCCAGAATGTAAACAGCCAGATATATCGCTGGCAGACATTGAGCTGATGATGAATGCCGGCCCTAGGAAACAATAGTAGCTGGATCAGTACCATATAAGTAAAGCTAAAGTTGCTGATAATTTAATATATGCCAATGTAAAATACACATCTATGGAAATGTTCTATTCATATGCATGGAAGTATTTGTATATTCATCATATACCTACCAATTATATGGAGCAGAGTGACACATTACAGTACAAATCTAAATATCTTTACATTCTGGGCTTAGGACTCGAGTCCAGTGGACAGTCCTATTCAGTGAATGACAGGCATCGCTCTATATTTTCTCATACATGGGACCATTGTACTGATACTGTTGTAGAAATATGAATAGTTGTAATCAGCTTGCATCAAAGTTTGTGTAAGGAAAAAGGTAAATCCCCTTTCCCTCAACCACAGTCAGAGGCAGACCCAGGTGTTACCATCTTGCTTGAAATTCTGAGCAACTCCTCCTCCTCCCTGCCCAGTCTGTTCCTTTTATTTACTCACAAAAGGTGTAAAAGGGGCTGGCCCAAGACAAGGATACAGGAAGTGATGACATACAGGAAGTGATGACATGTCAAAGGACAGGGAAGAGCAATCAATGTGGCTGGATAGTGCAATGCACACACCCCATCCCTGTATAAGGAAGGATGAGTCATGTCCATTGTCTGACCAGCCAGGTGGCCGCCCATCCCCCATCACTGTCAGCATGGACCTCATTCAATACTGCTCAAAAGTGATCAGTATCTAATGAAGATCATTCTACTGGTTCTTATAGGTTTGAGATTATCTGTGAGACATTGCTACGGCTATTGTCAGTATACCGTACGAGTATACCGACAAGGCAGATATGCATGTCTTAAAAGCAGATATGTATCCAGAAAGGGATAGCGAAGCCGCAGCAGAGGTATAATATGTATCTCTCATTATGCAGACTTCACTTCTCTAATGTGTATAGACATTTGAAGGGAAGAAGCCCAGTGCATTGCACTTGGTGCTCACAAACCGGCAAAACGCCCCCCTACACACTGAGAACACATCTCCACGCCCATGAGAAGGTTTTCATACTGACGGTTTTACCACTGGTCCAGATTCAACCCAAGTACCCTCCGCTAGAGCATTCTTTGGCTAAATCCGACACAGGGAGACAGATGACAATCTATAAAAAACACACACACATCCTAAGATAAAATGTCTGCATAATAAAATTTCCACAACAGTACCAATACAATTTAAATAAGGGGGAATGAATAAGTATAAAAGCAATACAAAAGAATAATGACATTGTCATCTGCCCAGCAGATAAGGGTGGTGGCATTGTCATACTGTATTATGCACAATATTTAAGAGTCTATGAGAATCCTAGGCAACTAAAAAACGCATAAACAACTGAAATCTAATCCGGTACAACTATATAAACAGTATTTGAATTGACTGGTCCAAAAGGGAAGAAAGCAAGGCATTATCACCAAGAGGCCGAGTTTATAAATATACAGTCCCCTAGAATACCAATCTTTTATTATTTTCCTAAAATTCATAAAAGTGAAACCAACCACCAAGGAGGCCTATAATATCTGGTATTGGTGGTCTCATGTCGAACTTGTCTAAATATGTTGATGTTATCCTACAGAAATATGTACAAACACTACCCGCCGATTTGAAGGACACTCAGCATATCTTGCAAACATTAGAAACAATAGAATGGAAACCAGGTTATATTCTGGGAACCTTGGATGTGACGTCCCTGTATACGGTGATTGAAAATAATAAAGAAGGTAAAGAAGTGGCCGAGTACTTCCTACAGAAAGGGGGGAATTACCAATGGAACAGATTGATTTCATTGATGAATGTATATTGTTTATTTTACACCATAATTTTTTTACATTTGAGGAGATTTTTTACCTACAGACGTGGGGTACCACTATGGGGAGCAGAATAGTGCAGAGCTCCGCGCGAATCTGGTCCTCTGGCGTAGATTTATTGATGATATTGTTTTTATATGGAGGGGCGTGAGGATACTTTTCATGATTTTTTAATAGAAATAAATAAAAATGAGTTTTATTTACAGTTTACTCCAACTTTTAGTACAGAAAAGGAACATTTTTTAGATCTGACAATTAACATTGAAAATAATCAGATCCAGACTTACTCCAAACTAACTGATAGTAAAAGTTTTATATCACTAGACAGCTGCCATTTACCGGTATGGCTAACTAACATTCCTAGGAGTCAATTCATAAGATTAAGAAGAAACTACTGCAATAGAACAGTTTGGAAAAGAGGCGGAAATTTTACAACATTAATTTGAGGAGAAAGACTGCATTGGAAAAAATTAAGGAGGAAGTTAAAATAATAGATGGGAAAACATTATTGAATAAATCCAATAAAAAACTGTCAGAATATAATAATATAATAGAGGAGATGGAATGGAGAGTCCATATCATTACCCAATATAATCAGGGGGAATTTATCTTTAAAAAAAATCGTGAAGCGGCACTGGGACATCCTTAAGCAGGATAAAACTATAGGGGAAAAATTACCCCATTTTCCAACTTTTATATTTAAAAAGGCACAACATTTCGGCAACCTAATAGCTCCCTCTATCAAAACTAGAACTAGAGAATTAAAATCTCAAAAAGCCAGGAACAATGGATCTAGCTTCTTCCCCTGTAAAGTATGCAAAGCATGTCATCTTGCAAAACAGACTGAGTCATTAAAAACAATAAAGACTGTACACAATACTCATAGAATAGAGCATCATCTTACATGTAATAGCAAGGACGTCATCTACTTCATAAAATGCCCTTGCACAAAACTCTATGTTGGAAGAACTAAAAGGACACTATTGATTAGAATAGGAGAACATATCAGAAATATAAATAAAAAAATTGATGGCCATCCACTCTCACGTCATTACAAAGAGAAATTTGAAGGGTCAAAATTTGGAGCATTAGAACAAATTATACCTGATTCTAGAGGAGGGAACTTTATTAAGTTAATGTCAAAAAATGAAACAAAATGGATTTATAATTTAAACACGCTGGCACCTGCGGGACTTAATCAAGAAATCAAACTATTTGCTTTTTCCTGAAGGCCATTTAGACAAATATACATTCATATATCGGACATACTAAATTAAGCTATAAATATTGATCATCTAATGTCGTACTAGTCCATCTTGATAAGATACATTGAGATGGGGCAATTAGATATGGAGATTATCACGATCGGCGTGACTATCACATACGTGACACAGAGGGAGGGAAAGAGGAAGGCCCTGCCCAAGTGAGAGGGAAGGTGGTGACCCCTGACTCAACTTGCGGCTGGCACCTGGCTGCCCTGACGTCCCTAGACGGGTTCCTCACCCATACGCCGATCACGTGCCTAAAACCCTGGCTTTCCCTAAGATGAGCCCTAGATAGTGAACAGGGCGGTGGGAACACTAGTCTGCACCACTAGCTCTAAAGGAAAACACCAAGGGGAGGACAGACAATACAGACTAAACATATAATCCCATGTGGGCGACAACAGGAGACAACAAAAAGCCCAACAGGGATCCGGAGGGTAGCACTCTGGAACAACAACCAGGATTCACAGCTCCAGTGGGTCAGTATAGATGTCCAGGCAGGAAGCTCTATAACTGGCAACTAGAGAAGTGTGAGAGGAGAATATAAGGAGGTTGGGAGTGGCAGACAAGAAACAGCTGAGGAGGAGAAGCTACGGATCCCTGAGTGAGACAAAAAGGATTGCAAGGCAAACACAGAAAACAATCACTAAGAAACAACGTGATCTTTAGACATAGAGCGCGCAGCCACCCGCTGCGACTTCCTGACCCCGGGTATAACGGAGTCAGACGTGGGTCATGACACCCTCGTGACAGTACCCTCCCTTTCACGAGGGGCCTCCGGACACTCAGGACCAGGTCTCTCAGGATGAGAGGCATGGAAAGCCTGAATTAACCTGTTGGCGTTTACCTCTGACGCTGGAACCCACATTCTTTCCTCGGGACCGTAACCCCTCCAATGCACCAGATACTGAAGAGAGTGGCGGACCCGACGAGAATCAACAATTCTGGATATTTGAAACTCCAGATTACCATCCACAATAACAGGAGGAGGTGGCAGCGGTGATGGTTCTAGAGGTGGAACATACTTCTTGAGTAACGACTTATGGAAGACGTTATGGATCTTAAAAGTCTGAGGTAGCTCCAGGCGAAAAGCCACAGGGTTAATGACGGCTACTATTTTATAAGGACCAATGAACCTAGGACCCAGTTTCCAAGAGGGAACCTTCAACTTAATATTCCTAGTAGACAACCACACAGTCATTCACTCCTAGGTCCGGACCTGGCGACCGTTTCTTATCGGCCATGCATTTATATTTACCACTCATATTTTTCAAGTTAGCTTGCACCTTCTGCCATACCGATGAAAGAGATGAAGAAAACCGTTCCTCTTCGGGAACCCCAGAAGACCCCCCCTCTTTGAAAGTACAAAATTGGGGATGAAAACCGTATGCACCAAGAAATGGTGACTTGCTAGTGGATTCATGACAGCGATTATTTATGGCAAACTCGGCTAACGGTAAATATGATGACCACACCTCTTGGTTTTCAGACACAAAACACCTTAAATATGTTTCTAGGTTTTGGTTGGTACGCTCAGTCTGTCTATTCGACTGAGGATGGAAAGCTGAGGAAAAGGACAAGTGTACCCCCAAACGGGAACAAAAAGCTTTCCAAAACTTAGAAATAAACTGGGTTCCCCGATCCGAAACCACATCGGAAGGGACCCCGTGAAGCTTCATGATTTCACTGATAAACACCTGAGCAAGAGTCTTAGCATTAGGAAGTGCGGGTAGCGCAATAAAGTGTACCATTTTGCTAAACCTGTCTACTACTACCAAGATAACTGTTTTACCCGCAGACAAAGGTAAGTCAGTGATGAAATCCATTGATAGATGTGTCCATGGCCTATTAGGGATGAAAAGTGGCAATAAAGACCCTGCTGGACGTGTATGAGAGACTTTCGCGCGTGCACAAGTAGAACAAGTAGACACGAAATCCATTACTTCCTGACGCAACCTTGGCCACCAAAAACGACGAGACAATAGCTCCAAGGTTGCTTTACTACCCGGGTGCCCAGCAAGTGCCGAATTATGATGTTCCTTTAATAGTTCAAGACGCAGGTTTAACGGTACAAACAATTTCTCTGAGGGGCAAGAGGCCGGGGCGTCCCCCTGGGCCTCTAACACCTTTCCCTCTAGAACAGAGTGTACAGCAGAGACAACCACTCCTCTTTGTAAAATAGGTACCAGATCACTAACATTACCCCCTCCAGGGAAACTACGAGATAATGCGTCTGCCTTGGTATTTTTTGCCCCAGGACGATAGGTGATTACAAAGTTAAATCTGGTAAAGAATAGCGACCACCTAGCTTGTCTAGGGGTGAGACGCTTAGCCGATTCTAGGTACAGAAGGTTTTTGTGATCCGTAATCACCGTGACGGGGTGGATTGCTCCCTCTAAGAAGTGACGCCACTCTTCAAACGCCAGTTTAATCGCCAACAGTTCCCTATTTCCAATATCATAGTTCTTTTCTGCTGTAGATAACTTTTTGGAAAAGAAAGCGCAAGGACGCCATTTGCCAGGAGACGGACCCTGAGACAATACAGCCCCCACTCCCACCTCTGACGCATCTACTTCAACAATAAAAGTGTCAGGGATCGAACCGGGAGACTCCAGCATCCTAGGCTGTAGCCTTGCTCACTAGACCACAGAGCTTCCTGGACAGTTTCTGTTACTTTTTTGAACCACCTCCTTGACCGGAATGTTCCTGCTTTTGGTTTGACCAATCAGATCTGTGTACGCCCTATTTAAGGAAGACCATGTCACTTCCTCCCTTGCCAGATTATTGAGCTATCTCAGCCGTAGTCTTGCTTCAGCCTCTCAGTATTTTGTCTGCTAACCTGCTTGTGTACCGAACTCTGCCTCCATCGACTACTCTCCTGCCTCATCCTGAATCCTTGCACCTGCCATCTCGTGTACCGAACTCTGCCTCCATTGACTACTCTCCTGCCTCATCCTGAATCCTTGTACCTGCCATCCCGTGTACCGACCCAGGACTGCCTGACTACTCTCTTGCCTTTCTCGTTCTTCGGCACTCATCTACCACGTGCACCTTATCGGGTCCATTGAGCCACCGCCATTCCTGCATATCGGGATCATTCATCCATTCCGTTTCCACGCTCCTCTGTTCCTGTGTCGCTGCCATTGGACTCCTTCCCCTCTTCGAGTAACCTCTACAAGCAATTGTGCAGGTAACCCTAACAGAATAATCTGGCCTCAAAAATGGAGTCCGCAGTGACGCTCCTGAAAAAACAAGTTATAGAGCTACAAGAATTCGGAACCACTTATCAGGAAAAGTTTTCCCAGTTACAAAGTGTGGTACAAGATCAACAAGGGGAAATAATCGCCCTACAGAGACAACTCCTGGAGGGGCAGGCCCCAGCTGGAGATACTCGCATGCCGCTCCCAGCAAGGTTTAATGGAGATCGACGCCAATTCCGAGGTTTTATGAACCAATGTTGAATCTATTTTGAAATGAATCCAGCCCGGTTCACTACTGGAAAGATGAAGGTATTGTTCATAATCAATCTTTTGTCTGATGAGGCTCTCGCATGGGCATCTCCTTAGGTGGAGACCGACAGCAGCCTTCTGCGGGATCTGGAGACCTTCATCTCTGCCATAAGTCAGATGTTTGATGATCCTAATCGTTGTGCTACTGCGGAACTAAAACTACATAATCTACGCCAAGGAAACCGTTCAGTGGCCGTTTACACAGCCGAATTCCGCCGCTGGGTGACCGACACCACCTGGAATCATGCCGCCCAAAAGAGTCAGTTCCGGCGGGGGTTGTCTGAGCAAATGAAAGATGAACTTGCTAGGACAGATATTCCAGAAGACTTTGAAGACTTCATTAAACTTTGTATCAGAGTCGATCAGAGACTTACTGAAAGGAGAAGGGAGAAAGAATGGGCGCAGGAAAACCGACCCACCTATTTTTTCAGACCATCAGCTCCCCGTAATCCTGAACCTGCACCGGAACCTATGCAAATCGATGCATTACGGAGATCCATAACTGTAGCGGAAAAGGAAAGACGCATCTCAGAAGATCTTTGTCTCTACTGCGGAAAACCGGGACATTATGCTATCGACTGCCCTAGAAGGGTCCGTAGAATAAACGCGGTCAGAGAGATAGAAGAACAATTGGAATCAGAAAATCCATACTCCATACACTCTGAAATAAACTCTATTTCCCCTATTCCTTGGAAGAAAGACCAAACTACTATCCCCGAGTCTCATTTCATGGTACCCATTCAGATCTTCACCTCTGAACTCGAAATCTCCTGCTCTGCTATGCTGGACTCTGGGGCCGGGGGCAATTTTATGGACTTAACATTTGCACAAAAAAAACATATCCCACTATTAAAGAGAACAACACCATTGGATATGGAGACTGTGGACGGCTCACCTCTTTCCTCAGGTCCAGTTACGCAAGAAACGGTAAAGCTCCAAATGCGCATCAACACGGATCACCTTGAGGACATCCATTTTTCTTTGATCTCTTCACCAAAATTTCCCATAATCTTGGGGATCCCATGGTTGGCGATTCATAATCCATCCATTGACTGGGAAAATCATGTACTACACTTCCCGTCGGAATTCTGTCAGTGTAATTGCCTGCAAGACACTCAGTCTTCAACTCCAGCGATCCCTCTGGTTCCGGAACAGTCTACAAGTGAGTTATTACCTCTGCCGTACAAGGATTTTCAGGATGTTGGCGACAAGAAAAATGCAGATAAGCTTCCTCCTCACCGTTCTTACGACTGTCCGATTGAACTATTACCGGGAGCGGAAATACCGTTTGGCTGCATTTATCCGCTTTCTGATCCTGAATTGAAGGCTTTGAAAAAATACCTAGATGAAGATCTAAAAAAGGGGTTTATCCGACCCTCCACCTCTCCAGCTGGTGCTCCTTTTTTCTTTGTAGAAAAGAAAGATTCCTCTTTACGCCCCTGTATAGACTACCGGAAACTTAATAGTATCACTGTAAAAAATCGTTATCCCCTTCCTTTAATATCTGAACTTCTCGAAAGACTGCGCACTGCCAGAATATTTACGAAACTCGATCTCAGAGGAGCATATAACCTGGTCCGTATTCGTCCGGGTGATGAATGGAAGACTGCTTTCCGAACTAGGTATGGACATTTCGAATACCTCGTTATGCCTTTCGGACTGTGTAATGCGCCAGCTACATTTCAACACTTTGTTAACGATGTGTTCCGGGACATGTTGGATCAGTTCGTAATAATATACTTGGACGACATTCTAATTTTTTCTGAAAGTCTGGAGCAACATCGTATGGATGTCTGCAAGGTTCTACAGAGACTTCGAGAACACCAACTCTACATTAAACTTGAGAAATGCGAATTTGAAAAAACAACTGTTCAGTTTTTGGGATACATCATTTCTCCGAAGGGTCTAGAGATGGACCCCAGCAAGATTAGAGCTGTAACGGAGTGGCCTACTCCCAGAAATGTAAAAGACATACAAAGATTCATCGGTTTTGCCAATTTCTACAGGAGATTTATCCGGAATTTCTCCAGGGTCATCAAACCAATCACACAACTCACAAAGAAAACCGTACACTTTACCTGGACTCCCGAGGCACAAGACGCATTTAGTCAACTAAAGACTCTGTTCACAGGCACACCAATACTAATCCATCCAGATCCAGAACTACCATTCATGGTAGAAGTGGATGCATCTGATTCAGCAATGGGGACGGTTTTGTCACAACGTACAGGAGATAAAGAGTTGCTTCACCCTTGTGCCTATTTTTCTCGCCAAATGTCCCCAGCCGAGAAAAATTACGACATCGGGAATAAGGAACTACTTGCAATCAAGGAAGCTTTCTTGGAGTGGAGACACCTTTTGGAGGGGGCCACCATTCCCGTAACCGTCTTGACTGATCACAAGAACCTTGAGTTTCTGCATAACGCCAAAAGATTATCCTCCAGACAGGCCAGATGGAGCCTGTTCTTTTCTCGTTTTAACTTTATTATTACCTACCGTCCAGGTTCTAAGAACGGCAAAGCAGACGCGCTGTCCAGAATGTTCTCTGACTCCTCCCAAGAAAATAAGAATCAGACCACGATCCTGCCTGAAAGAAACTTCTTGGGGGCCACCCATTCGGGGGATTTATGGAAACTAATTAAAGACGGATATCAGAGTGACTCTTTCCTTAGCCACCCCACTAGTGAGGTTAACCTTCACTTCCAGGATGGTTATTGGATCAAACCGGATCATCAACTATATGTTCCCGAAATAGCTCGACTTGAAGTCCTTAAACTGGCTCATGATTCCAAGTTGGCCGGTCACTTGGGCATAAAAAAAACTCAAGAACTGTTATCTCGTTCCTTCTGGTGGCCCAATTGTAAAGGGGATGTGAAAAGGTATGTTTCTTCATGTTTGACCTGTGCGCATTACAAGACACCACGTTCTTCCCCTCTGGGATTATTACAACCACTTCCGGTTCCATCTCGCCCTTGGGGCTCAGTCTCAATGGACTTCGTGGTCGATTTACCTCCTTCTCAAGGAATGAACACTATCCTTGTTGTCATAGACCGTCTTACCAAGATGGCACACTTCATACCTTTCAAAGGAATACCATCTGCAAAACAGACAGCAGAACTCATGATCCGTGAAGTGTTCCGGCTACACGGGATTCCAGACAACGTGGTCTCTGATCGTGGGGTACAGTTCACGTCCAAATTCTGGAAAAACTTCTGTTCTGCCCTTGGAATCAAAGTAAATTTGTCATCAGCTTTTCACCCACAATCTAATGGTCAGACTGAAAGAACTAATCAAACCCTCGAACAGTATCTACGCTGTTTTATTACCCATTTACAAGATGACTGGATGGAACATCTCTCCACCGCAGAATTTGCATACAATAACTCGGAACACAGTTCGACTTCTTTCAGCCCGTTCTACGCAAACACAGGCCTCCATCCAGTCTTCATTCCCCATCAGCCAATCACCACGGCCCTCCCAGCAGTAACCGAACGGTTAACTAACCTGCAGGAGGTACAGGGAAAAATCATGGAGAATTTACACGAGGCCCAAAGACGCTCCAAACAAGCTGCGGACAAACACCGTAGACCAGAACCCGTTTTTCATATTGGGGACAAAGTGTGGCTGTCTACAAAAAATATTAAGCTGAGAGTCCCTTCTCAAAAACTGGGTCAAAAATACATTGGACCATATCAGATTTCGGCTCAAATTAATGATGTCACATTTAAACTCAAACTCCCGGATTCGCTCAAGATACATCCGGTCTTCCATTGTTCACTCTTCAAACCATTTGTCGAGAATACTTTCCCTGATCGCTTTTTGATGCCACCCCCACCAGTCAGGGTGCATGGAGAAGAGGAGTTTGTTGTAGAAAAGATCCTGGACTCTAGAATTTGTCGAAGAAAACTGCAGTATTTGATCTGTTGGAAGGGTTATGGTCCTGATGAGGACTCGTGGGAACCCAAGGAGAATGTACACGCTCCCAGACTGGTCAGTGAGTTTCATCGGCAATACCCCAACAGGCCTATCTTGGAGATGCCCGGAGGTCATCGTGGAGGAGAGGGAGTACTGTCAGGGATCGAACCAGGAGACTCCAGCGTCCTAGGCTGTAGCCTTGCTCACTAGACCACAGAGCTTCCTGGACAGTTTCTGTTACTTTTTTGAACCACCTCCTTGACCTGAATGTTCCTGCTTTTGGTTTGACCAATCAGATCTGTGTACGCCCTATTTAAGGAAGACCATGTCACTTCCTCCCTTGCCAGATTATTGAGCTATCTCATCCGTAGTCTTGCTTCAGCCTCTCAGTATTTTGTCTGCTAACCTGCTTGTGTACCGAACTCTGCCTCCATCGACTACTCTCCTGCCTCATCCTGAATCCTTGCACCTGCCATCTCGTGTACCGAACTCTGCCTCCATTGACTACTCTCCTGCCTCATCCTGAATCCTTGTACCTGCCATCCCGTGTACCGACCCAGGACTGCCTGACTACTCTCTTGCCTTCCTCGTTCTTCGGCACTCATCTACCACGTGCACCTTATCGGGTCCATTGAGCCACCGCCATTCCTGCATATCGGGATCATTCATCCATTCCGTTTCCACGCTCCTCTGTTCCTGTGTCGCTGCCATTGGACTCCTTCCCCTCTTCGAGTAACCTCTACAAGCAATTGTGCAGGTAACCCTAACAAAAAGGCTGGGAGACATCAGGTTGAATTAGAACAGGTGCCGAGGTAAATCTCTCTTTTAGAGAGGAAAATGCAATTTTAGCGGCGTCAGACCATTTAGAAAAATCAGTCCCCTTCCTAGTCATGTCAGTAAGGGGTTTAACGATCACTGAATAATTTTTAATGAACTTTCTATAGAAATTTGCGAAACCCAAAAACCGTTGTAGAGCTTTAAGGTTCTCAGGAAGATCCCAATCTAAAATTGCCTGGACCTTCCTAGGATCCATACGGAAACCTGAAGCAGATAATAGATATCCCAGGAACTGTATTTCCTGAACGGCGAAGACACATTTTTCAATTTTCGCATATAATTTATTCGTCCGTAGGACCTGCAGTACTTGCCTGACATGTACTTCATGTGTTTTCAGATCAGCCGAATAAATTAAGATATCATCTAGGTATATGACTACAAACCTGCTGATGAGATTACTAAAAATATCATTAACGAAATGTTGGAAGACAGCAGGGGCATTGGTCAGACCGAAAGGCATGACTAAATTTTCATAATGCCCCTCAGGGGTGTTAAAAGCTGTCTTCCACTCATCCCCTTCCTTGATACGAATCAGATTGTAGGCCCCCCTAAGATCAAGTTTGGAGAACCACCTAGCACCCCCAATCTGATTAAAAAGGTCAGGAATGAGAGGAAGAGGATATGGGTCTCGGATGGTTATCCGGTTTAGCTCACGGAAATCTAGGCAAGGACGCAGGCCCCCATCTTTCTTTTTAACAAAGAAAAACCCTGCAGCCACGGGTGAAGAAGAGGGTCTGATGTGTCCCTTAGCCAGACTCTCGGAGATATAATCTTTCATGGCTTGTCTCTCGGGACCCGAAAGATTATACAACCTGGACTTGGGTAATTTTGCACCGGGAATCAGGTTAACCGGGCAATCATAAGGACGATGAGGTGGTAGCTTCTGACAACCCTTTTCAGAAAAACGTCCTCAAAGTCCGAAATAAATGTAGGTAGGGAAGCTATGGAGGCGATTAAGCAATTGTTATTTAAGCAATTCTCTCTGCAATGCTCACTCCACTCCAATATCTCCCTGGCCTGCCAATCCACCACTGGATTGTGCGCTACCAACCAGGGAAGACCCAATACCACAGGAGAGGGAAGGCCCTCCCGAACGTAACATGAAAGACACTCATTATGGTGGTCCCCTACCCGAAGGTGTAAGTTATGGACAATGTGAGTGAGGTTTCTCTGAGACAGAGGAGCAGAATCAATAGCGAATATGGGAATAGGTCTCTGCAGCGTACAGAGAGACAAACCCATAGTGCGGGCAAAATGGGCATCTATCAAATTTACCCCTGCTCCACTGTCTAGAAAAAAAGAAATAGACTCCATCTTAACACCAAAAACAATAACTGCTGGCAACACAAATTGAGATGTTCGTATGGAGGAAACGTATACCCCCCGGCTGACATCCTCCGCACAGCCTGGGGTTAGTAGTTTTCCGACGGTCTTTTGTTTTTGAGAAAGGAGGGACAGACATTAATGAAATGACCCCTCCCCCCACAGAAAAAACAAGCCCCCCACCTACTGCGAACCTCAGGAGGACGGACCTGACGAGAAGTTCCTCCTAGCTGCATAGGCTCATCTAAGTCAGTACAGACTAACTGCTGCTTGGGAGAGGTTACCGATTGCTCAGGAATTTTCGATCTCTCCCTAAGACGTCTATCTATTCTGATAGAGAGGGACATAACAGCATCAAGGGAAAGGGGGGTCTCATACAGCGCCAGCGCATCCTTAACCCTTTCAGATAACCCAGCGCAGAACTGACTCCTGAGAGCCGGGTCGTTCCACTGAGTATCCGTAGCCCACCTACGGAACTCTGAGCAATATTCCTCTGCTGGCCGATCTCCCTGTAGGAGTCTCCGTAACTTCGACTCAGCCAGGGCGACTCGGTCAGGGTCATCATATATGAGACCCAAAGCCCCAAAAAATCCCTCCACTGACCGGAGAGCCTGGGAACCAGGGGGTAACGAGAACGCCCAGGATTGCGGGTCCCCCTGAAGCAGGGAAATAACAATCCCCACCCGCTGTTCTTCATTACCTGAGGAGTAAGGGCGCAGCTTAAAATATAATTTGCAGGCCTCACGGAACGTCACAAATTTGTCCCTTCCCCCAGAAAATCTGTCAGGAAGAACAACCTTGGGTTCTGTAACAACCTGGTTACCCATAGCAACCGCTGGGCTTGCGGTCTGCTGCATTTGCTGCTGTTGTTGGAGGACAGACGCCTTCAATCCTGCCACCTCCAAAGACAGGCCTTGAAGCTGTTTTGCCAAAGCAGCAATAGGATCCATATTGGATTCTAAGTAGAGAGAAAAAAAAAAATATTTTTAATTTTTATTTTTTTATTTTTTTCCTCCCAAAAAAATAAGGGCCAGTTATAATATCACGATCGGCGTGACTATCACATACGTGACACAGAGGGAGGGAAAGAGGAAGGCCCTGCCCAAGTGAGAGGGAAGGTGGTGACCCCTGACTCACCTTGCGGCTGGCACCTGGCTGCCCTGACGTCCCTAGACGGGTTCCTCACCCGTACGCCGATCACGTGCCTAAAACCCTGGCTTTCCCTAAGATGAGCCCTAGATAGTGAACAGGGCGATGGGAACATTAGTCCGCACCACTAGCTCTAAAGGAAAACACCAAGGGGAGGACAGACAATACAGACTAAACATATAATCCCAGGTGGGCGACAACAGGAGACAACAAAAAGCCCAACAGGGATCTGGAGGGTAGCACTCTGGAACAACAACCAGGATTCACAGCTCCAGTGGGTCAGTATAGATGTCCAGGCAGGAAGCTCTATAACTGGCAACTAGAGAAGTGTGAGAGGAGAATATAAGGAGGTTGGGAGTGGCAGACAAGAAACAGCTGAGGAGGAGAAGCTACGGATCCCTGAGTGAGACAAAAAGGATTGCAAGGCAAACACAGAAAACAATCACTAAGAAACAACGTGATCTTTAGACATAGAGCGCGCAGCCACCCGCTGCGACTTCTTGACCCCGGGTATAACGGAGTCAGACGTGGCTCTTGACACCCTCGTGACAGAGATACTAAATAAGCTGCTTTACCATTGGGAGTAGCTGAAAGAATTGGATTAGTAACCATAGAAACGGACGCTAATTTATTCATCAGCAGGAGGGACCAAAGCTATCCCTGAGGAAGGAACTTGATAGTTCCGAAACGCGTCGGTGTTTTGGTCCAAGCAGGCGTCCGTATCCAGTGCGACGTCACAAGGAAGATCTTCTTCATCGGATTACTATCGCGGCTTCCCTCGCACGCGATAGTCACCGGCCGGGACTACACGCGCTGGGAGTGGAAGCTGAAGACTCACGCACTCTAAAGCACAACAGCACCCATACTCAAGAGGAATACCAGCCGACAACAGTAACAGGCAAGTGATACACCTCCGTGGTACGAGCGCTCGCAACTCAGTCAGCAACTACATGAAGGTAACGATTACTATAATCGGCTCCTAAATTAGGGGGACCACATATATATGCCTCATCCTTTTATAGTGCACAATCAGCGTGGGTCTACCCTTTTATCCAATCACTGAGTAGTACCACCCACTGGACTCCTAGGCCCATAGTGAGCAGTGATTTAGAACAATACATTTCAAGTTTGCTAAATCTTTCCCCACACCACAAAACTATATATCAATCTGCTGATCTCCTACTGCTCTAAACCTGCTGCCTGCAGATGGCACTGTATTTTCAACATGACAGCTTCCCTTTAAATTTCAAGAAAGCCCCTTTAAATTATGTGTTGTAAGGGCTACACATGGATAAAGAAAATTACCCTGATACAGTACCCTGTGGGGTAGATTTACAAACACCATAGATGGTGTAAACCAAAGGGCCTATTAGATGGAGTGATTATTTCTTGAATTCTTGTATAATTGTTTGAGTTTCAGAAATTATTGTCACATGTAGTGATTGACGAATGAGAAATAATTTGTTTTATGTGGATCAGACAAATCTGCCTGATTCAAAAATTATCATTAGTCACCTCTAAATCCTCTTGTCTAATGAAAAGTCAGCCAGTTGTTTGCAACAACAAGCAAAAAGTATTCAGGCTCTGATTTATCATGCCTTCACTCCAGAATTTTGTATTTTTTTAATTTTTACACCCCTCACTGCAGTTTTGATATATAGGTGGGAGAGTAGGGATGGTTAGCTATGTTAATGAGTTTCACTCCAGATTGAGACTGTTTTAAAAAGTTGCAATCTAACTTCAGTAGGAGGGTGGAGTAGGAAAACTGGAGCAGCTTTTCTAGACAAAAGTGTTAGGTTTAAGGATAAGACAAATTTATCAAACAAGCAACATTTGATAAATTTGACGAAGTCCGCCAACACAGACTCAAGCAAAACTGACTTCTAATATTCCCCTCATGTTAAATTCCTCCCTTACTGCTAATTGTTTTGTGTAATTGAACATCTTTTTAACGACTTATAGATTAATGCTCGAAAAAAACTCTTCCTGTCTAATAGGATCCTAGACAGGCTGTGTAGACCTGCACCAGATTTATCACAGGGGCTCAGGCTGGATGATAAATCTGGTGCAGGGAGAGACACCTTTCTCTGACTCCATACCAACCATTGTTTGGCTTACTTTGAGACAGAATTTTTACGTTAGAATTGTGGCGCAACTTGGGTGCAAAATAGTGGATCTTAGTCCATGCCAAGTGGAAGGCACACTCCTCCTGTTAAATCTCACCTCCTTTTTGAGCAAATTAGAGAAGCCCTAATTGTGCCAAATCGTATCAATTTGCTCCTCTCCTTAGACAGATTCTAGGTGCAGACACATGAATAAACCTGGGCCAGTATTTTTATTATATCACAATGAAATCTGGCTAATCAGATTACTGGTGCTTAAATGGTGCCATCTTGTTCACTTTCTATGTTCCTAACCTCTGACCTTGATATTTTTATTCTGACCTGGCATTTTGTTTGACTACCCTCTTGCCTCAACCATTGGTTCTCCTTTGACTTGATGTTGCAGACCATTCATCTGAATGCTAGCAGTTAACAATGAAGAAGAAAAAAAACCTAGAGTGATGCATTTATCTAAATAGGTCACTGAAATTACCCAAAAGCTACAAAATACATGTCAGGTGTTTCTCCTTGTCCTACTTTTTATTAAATGAAGCACTGAAGCCCAGGCTGCTTACCACACCATGAGCTGACACAGACAACCATGAGCTTCAAATTAATGTGTTCAAGTGTAAAATCTCTATCACGCTGGGCCTTTAGCCAATCAGAACTGACTTTAGAACAAGTTTCTCATCCTCAAATATCAAGTATTTATGACTTGTTACCAATTAAGGAGACATTGATTTGGTAGACATCTCCCCTTGGTTTAAATAACGTGTGCAAATTGATTTTCATTGTACTGTGAAAATGTAAAATTCCCAAAACATTTTATCATAATGGACAAAAACTTTAAAAAGAACAAGAACAGAAATATGATGCCAGCATGAAACTGGCAGAGATGAAACCCATCTAGTCACGAAAACAAACTGCAACACTAATGTATATTAAAGAGGTTTTCCAGCATTTTACTATTGATAGCTTTTCCTTGTCATAATGAAGACACCAGGGGACTCAAATTGTATGTCCTTGAATAAGTAAAAAAAAAAATTGAGGGGAAGTGATCTAGAAAAAACACTTTAAGGGCTCATGCACATGACCGTATGGCTTTTTCAGTGTTTTGCGGTCTGTTTTGTATGGATCCGTTGTTCCGTTTTTTTGTTTCTGTTGTGTTTACTTTCCATTTTTCCGTATGCCACATACAGTATACAGTAATTACATAGAAAAAAAATTGGACTGGGCATAACATTTTCAATAGATGGTTCAGCAAAAAAGGACGGATACGGAAGACATACGGATGCATTTCCGTATGTGTTCCTTTTTTTTGCGGACCCATTGACTTAAATGGAGCCAAGCACTGTGATTTGCGGACAAGAATAGGACATGTTCTGTCTTTTCACGGTACGGAAATACTTAAACGGAATGCACATGGAGACACTAGTTTTTTTTTTTGCTGAACCATTGAAATGAATGGTTCAGTATATGTACCGCATACTGAATTAAAAAAACGGCCAGTATACTGAACCCAAAATACTGTCGTGTGCATGAGCCCTAACCAATAAGAAGTCAAGTTGATCTATTGATTAGATAACCTGCAAACATGAAGACTTTACGGAGTTGTGTCACTTCAGCAAGTAACATTTATTATGTAGAGAAAGTTAATACCAGACACTTACTAATGTATTGTGATTGTCCATATTGCCTCCTTTGCTGAATAGATGCATTTTTCCATCACATTTCACACCGCTGATGGATTGCAGAGTGGTCATAACCTCTAGTAAGTGGCTTATATTAACTTTCTCTACATGATAACTGCCACTTGCTGAAGTGAAACATCCCCTTTAATATTGAGTTTGACCTGAAATCATGCCTGATATAGAGTATAGTTAGTGATTGATAGGAGTATCCCCGAAGGTTTACCAAGTGAGGAGAACCCCACGTTGAGAATAATGACATAATTAGTGACATGTGTTTTTTAAATTTCTAATAATTGGATTCTAAATGTTTGATGGTCATGAGGTGATTTAAATGCCTCAAAGGCTGTAGATTTTAAATTGTTAAAAGGGGTTGTCCCACAAAAAATAATCTACATTTTTCAAACCAGTACCTGGATCTGCATACTTTTGTAATTGTATGTAAATAAAAATGTAGTATAGCCAGTGAGTTATTCGCTGAAATCTATCTGTACAACGCCACCTGCTGTTTGCTCTTTTTCTAATTTCTCTGTCCTGCTCACTAAGGCTACTTTCACACTTGCAGCAGAGTGATCCGGCAAGCAGTTCCTTCGCCGGAACTGCCTGCCGGATCCAGCAAAACGTATGCCAACTGATGGCATTTGTAAGACTGATCAGGATCCCGATTAGTCAGAAAAATGCCTGATTAGTCAGAAAAATGCATTGAAATGCCGGATCCGTCTTTCCGGTGTCATCCGGCAAAACGGATCCGGCATTAATTTTTTTCACCTTTTTTTCGGCGTTACGGTATTTTTAATGCACTAATACATTCCTATAGAAAAAAATGCCGGCATTAAGGCAAGTCTTCAGTTTTTTTCGCCGGAGATAAAACCATAGCATGCTGCGGTGTTTTCTCTTTTGCCTGATCAGTCAAAAAGACTGAACTGAAGACATCCTGATGCAAACTGAACGGATTACTCTCCATTCAGAATGCATGGGGATAAAACTTATCAGTTCTTTTCCGGCATTGAGCCCTTTTGACGGAACTCAGTGCCGGAAAAGAAAAACGCTAGTGTGAAAGTACCCTAAGATGGAAATACATGCTCAGTTCCATCCTTCTACTGCCACCAGCTGCAGCAGAAAAGACACACCTCCAGATTTGCCTTTCAGAGTCCTGGGAAAGTTGGGTTACCACAGTGTGAAACTGTAATAGAGACTTTCCACTCCTAAATAGTGCCATAGCTAGGTAGATTTGCCTTTCAGAGTCCTGGGAAAGTTGGGTTACCACAGTGTGAAACTTTAATAGAGACTTTCCACTCCTAAATAGTGCCATAGCTAGGTAGATTTGCCTTTCAGAGTCCTGGGAAGATGGGTTACCTTCGTGTGGAACTGTCATGGAGGTTGCTGAGTACTAAATCTACCAAACAAATCCCCCCACTAGCTAGGCAGATTTGGCTTTCAGGATCCTGGGAAAGCTGGGCTACCTTCACAATGTAAGTGTAACATTATATGGAAAGTGCGTACTGATCCATAAGACTTGCATATCTCCAAACGTTTAAAAAGCCCAAGGTGTAATGCAGCAATTTTTTTTTACACTAAGAAATGTTTATAACTCTGCCCAATTCCTGGCTATATACCCAATTCCACCAGTTACCTTTGTGCCCATACACAGCACTTATGCCCCTTTATTACCCCCACATAGTAGTTATTCCCCAATAGAGCCCCCTTCACAGTAACGTAGGAATGCCCCCTTAGTGCTCCACACATTAGTTGTGCCCCCTCACAGTAAGAATACCCTTAAGGTGCCCCCACATGGTCGATTTGCACACTTAGTATGCCTTAGCAGTAAAATGCTCTCTTAGTGCCCCCAAACAGTACAATGTCCCATTAGTTGCTCCTTAGTGCTCCCTAATAATAGTGCTGCACTTTTAGAGCCCCTTTACAGTAGTGCTGCCTCCTTAGTGCTCCTTTCACAATAGTGCTGCCCATTAGTGCCCCCTTTACAGTAGTGCTGCCCCCTTAGTGCCCCTCACAATAGTGTTGCCCTTTTTTTCCTCCCCTTACAGTAGAGCTGCACCCTTAGTGACCCCTCACAATACTGCTTCCTCTTCTCAATAGTGTTGCCGTCTTAGTTCCCCCCTTACAATTGTGCTGCTTCCTTAGTGACCCCTCACAATAATGCTGCCCTGTTAGTGCTCTCGTAGAGTAGTGCTGCCTCCTTAGTGCCCCCTAACAGTACTGCTGCCCCCTCATTATAGTGCTGCTCCCTTATTACCCTCTTTACAGTACTGCTGCCCCCTTACTGCCCCCTCAAAATATTGCTCACCTAGACCCCATTTCCCCCGATGAATGGAGCACATCGGATTGTGCACTCTCCAGCTCAGATTGGCATCCTCAGGAGGTAGTTACAGTTGAAGTCATAGCGCAGCGCTCCCAGAGCCGTCGGACAGCCACCGGAGTCCTGGACTGCCCTATTGGATCCAGGCAGGACCGGCTCTATAATAAGGCAGACCAAGCGGCCGCGTGAGGGCGCAGAGGCCAGGGGGGTGGCGTCAGGGCGGAATTTTATATATATATTTTTTTTTTAATACATAACTTGCGGACTTGCCCCGCCGAGCCCGCCCGCCCGCCCCAGCCTGCAGGTGTGCTGTGCGGCCCGGCCCTCACCTCCTCACAGAGCAGCACGCAGGCTCAGCAGCAGCACGGCATCAGCAACACAGTCACGGGGTCAGGGGTGTGTGACTGCCGAGTGGCGCTGCGGCGAGTGGCAGGCAGCAGCAACTGGTGTAAACTGGGGAGCGGAGGTCTGGAGACTGGAGGCGGAGCTGTTGGTGGTGAGTAACTGTGTGGACAAATGTCTCTGAGTAGTCTGTCTGTGCAGCTCGCAGGGAGGGACATAATGGAGGGGGAGAAATGTGACAACATGGACGGACGGGGAAAAATGTGACAATATGGATGGAGGGGGAGAAATGTGACAATATGGATGGAGGGGGAGAAATGTGGCAACATGAATGGAGGGGGGAGAAATGTGACAACATGGATGGAGGGGGAGAAATGTGACAACATGGATGGAGGGGGAGAAATGTGACAACATGGATGGAGGGGGAGAAATGTGACAACATGGATGGAGGGGGGTAGAAATGTGACAACACGGATGGAGGGGGGAGAAATGTGACAACATGGATGGAAGAGGGAAAAATGTGACAACATGGATGGAGGGGGAGAAATGTGAGGGCTGATATGACATAGGCGATTTGACATGGAGGGGGAGAAATGTGACATTGAGAAGGTAAATTGTGACATGGAGGGGAGAAATGTGCCATTGGGGCTGATGGCTTACATGGGGGGGCTGATGACTCACATGGGGGGCTAATGGCTGACATAGGGGGCTGATGGCTGACATGGGGGCATGATGGCTGACATGGGGGCATAATGGCTGACATGGGGGCATAATGGCTGACTGTCATGCCCCACTCTGACGATGTGCGGAGGTCGGCCAGGATAGCAGCACGAGTTTAGTGTTTGTTTTGGAGCCGTGCTGGATCCGCCTCTCATCAGGTGCACTGGGTGGGGTCATTAGTTTAAATAGCACACCAGTCCAGTGCTCTGAACGGATTATAGGAATCATTGTGGTCTTGGAAGCTAGGAAGGAAGGTTGTCTGTTCCAGCTCAGAAACATGTGTGATTTCTAGTTTGGTTGTTTTGTGTCATCTCTCCCATCCAGGTTCTGTGCGAGCAGGCTGCTCCTATTTCCCCTCTTCACCATCTCAGGGAATTCAGGGTTTTTTCAGCCCAGGCACGGGGACACATCATACCTACCTTTAAGGTCTGCATGTGGGCTGAGCAGTGCAGGGAAAGAGGTCAGGGATTAGCTAGGAGGTGACCCTTCCCCTGTCTCTCGCCCAGAGCCTGGTTGGTGGGTTATCTGTGAGTCTGAGTGCACGCCCGCCGTGACACTGACATTGGGGAATAATGGCTGACATAGGGGGCTGATGGCTGACATGGGGGGCTGATCTGAGGCATTGGGGGGCTGATATGAGGTCTGATTAACATTGGGGGTCTGATTGCTGGTCTGACTTGAGGTGTAATGGAAAATATTTTTTTCTTATTATCCTCCTCTAAAACCTGGGTGCGTCTTATGGGCTGGTGCGTCTTATAGGGCGAAAAATATGGTCCTCAAACCAGTGATTGTCTGAAGCAGAGCAAAGATACCAGGACTACACAGAGGAGAAGCCAGCTGATGCAGACAGGACCAGGGCCAGGTGAGCTGCGGGGGGGAAGGGGGCGCCAAAATGTAGCTTCGCTTGTGTTGGCAAAAATCCTTGCACTGGCCCTGGATCCAGGAAGATTAAGAGGTATGACACTTGTAATCCAGCTTTCCAACACTGATGAATCACAAATTTGACTATAAAGACAGAAATCCTTACTGCCTTTATAGGCAAACTTGACATGGAAAAGCTGTGTATCAATTTTTGTAGTGTCTGTGTCCCGTTACCTGCACACATACAGGGGTATGTTTTGTAAGAAGCTGGAGTTTTGCAGTTTCCACCTCTTTCATGGTCCTATGGGGTCCACTGAAGTGTGTGATTTTTAAGCCCTGCCCCTTTCTTAAACTTACTTTTTTGACTGCGAAGTCCTGCTGGTGCACAGTGAGAGCTAAGAGTTGGTCCCCAGCCGAAGATGGAGGGACTGGTAGGAAGAAGGCATTTGCCTGACTGCATGGAATCTGCTAAAACTGCTTTCTGTAACAAATTACAGATGCCCATGCAGAAAGAGCTATAGACAAACCTTACTTAGCAGATCATAGGGTTTTTCTTGTTTTTCAGTTTTTAGTGGTTCTTTAAGTGACTTAAACTGTTTCTTTACTCTATGTCCAAAAGACTTCAAGAAAGCTACAGAAAAACTTACTACTGGAAACATTTATATCATAATCTGTTGCTGTCTATACTAATGCTTCTGTCAGAGCAGTATGAGTAGGATAAGGAAAGAAGAGGCATATCAATATTCAGTTTTTTGAGGGAACTTGTCAATATATGAAGAATGAAACATTCTAAATAATCCAATGCATTTAATTATATGATGAGATTAAAATCAACTAATCCGCTGTCAGCAATGGGATAATTAGGACACTGAAAAAAGTACATGTAACTTGAAACGGAAAGAATAGTAGACATGCAAACCATATATGGACAGCTCCGCTCAAGTTCATCAATTCACAATCATATCAGTTATGCTTATTTAACCAGAAAATTGAGAACATTGAAAACAGAAATATACATTATAAAATAAAAGGGAGGGTAGTTGCTGAATGAACACTACAAGGCACATGTATCAATGTATTTACAGGTGCTTGCACATACCATATTTGTGAAGCTCCTGCACCTATTATTCTATGTATGTAACTGTGTTAAAAATTGCTAGGATTTCACAATGACCTGGAATGTGAATCTTTTATTTATAAATAATAGGACTTTTCTTATTTAAAAAAAAAAGTGGAGAAAACCAACGCCAGGTCTGACCTGGGGTTGTTTTCAGCTTGCACATATTCACCAGGACTATATGTGCTTTGTGGAGGGATGTGGAACTCACGGCAAGGATGCTGACACATTGCCCCATCATTTTACCAGAATACACAAAGTTCCCCTCTGTGAGTGTAGGATTCTAATAATTGTAATATGAGAAACTATGCAAAAATATTCAAATATAATATATTTACAGTGATCAGGATGATTTTCCAAGCAGAGTGATCCCAAAATTGTGGAAAGCTAATAAGACTAAGTGCAAGTAAAAGAAGTAAAAACCAGATACCGGTAGTTCTTTCAGTTTAAGGTTATGTAAATACACAAATATGTACATATATTTCCCGGAGGACATGTTTCTACCTACTGTAATTGTACCCTTTCTCAAATTATCTTTCTCACTAGTGTGAGATTTCTTACTGATTGAAGACCTTCCTATTTCTAGATCACTGAGTTACTGGAGACAGTGTTTGGTATATACTGATCTAGCTGACGTTATATAAACAACAATGAATTTTTGCCTCTTGAACATATGACATCATTGTATATATTTAGCCATAGATAAAAGCCCACACTTACTAAGGTTCAAGCACCAGAATTGTGGCACAAATTGCACCTTTTTGGGCACAAATCTATTTAGACAAATCATTGATTTGTACAAAAAAGAAAAAACAGACCTAGTTGCACCTAGTTTGTACATGCAGCAGTTTTACAAACGGTGTGTGCTAGTTTTCTGGTCTAAAGTGAAATGAGAAACATGTGTAACAACGATAGTTGTTTAAAACATTGCAGAACTGGACTTTACCTATAGCAGTCCCTTTTCCCGGTTACTAATGGTGTCTCCTGGTACTGGATACCCCCAGGACTTACAGTAGGGCCAAATTATATCAAAATTATACAGTTGAAAGAATACTATTATGAAGCATATAAACCCTGGCATGTAACAAATATACAGAAGTAGAAACTCGCTGATAGATACAAGAATGGGATAATGATGATTGCTCAAACAGATGGAGATGTCAGTAAGGTAATGAAGAAGACAGATGATGATGTCAGTCAGGTACTGAAGCAGACAGATGATGATAACCAAGTACAGCAAAGAGACACTAGTTGATCCTGACTATAGATGTCCTTTTTTTCCCTACATCTGTCCCTGAATACTTACCCTCAAACCAAACCCTCATGAGAGTGTGCCACTGTGATAGATGTGCATTTTTTGACTGCCTGGTCTTAATTTATGGTGTCTATTAGCAGGGCAGGACACAGACAGTAGAGAGCCCCTGTGCAAAGAATGTACCTGCCCCCCCTGCGTGCATTGTGGCAAGGGGCAGGGGTGCACATAGCCTTTCTGCTGCTAAAGGCAAGAATTTAAATGGCGCCCCCCATGACAAATTCTCCACCTAACCTCTTAGACCCTCATATCATATCCTCAGACCCCCATATCAAATGCTATTTTCCCCCCACATTTTGCCCTCACACAGTAATTTGCCCCATTGTCCCTTCAGTAATATGTCTTCCAGTGCCTCTCTTCCAGCTAGTAATGTCCCCTAAAGTTGGCACACAAAAACAAACAAGAAAAAAATAAAATAAAATACTCACCTGTGTGACTTGTCCCAGCTCTCCCTCGCTGCTGGTACAGGGAGGGTTGGTGAGGCAAGCACACACACATCACTGCGCTGCGTTCCGGCACAGGTGCACGATGACATCCTCATGCCCGCCTGCGCCGGGACTTTACTACCGCATAGGCCTCAGGCTTGGTAAACCTGAAGCCTATGACGATGATTATTGGCGGGGCAGGGAACTATAGGCTCCCATGCCCTGCCACAGTATTCAGCTGCAACGCGGTGGCGGTGGTCCAATCGCAGATGGCAACAAGACTTAAAAGTCTTGTCACCATCTGCAAATTTGAGTGTAGGGCCCCATCCAACGCTGGGCCCCTGTGCAGCTGAACCGGCTGCACAGGCGGTATGTCCGCCCCTGTCTATTAGACAGCATTTTGAAATGTGAGCCACTGTTGTTTTTTTGCAGTTAGAAGGTGATTATCTAATTGCTTGACACTCGGTACATTAGACTTTCATATATGATAATACATTAAAAGGATTAGTCTCTTTATAGTGTCATGTATCTTTATGTGAATGGTAATGTGCATTATATGGCACTGACAATAATATATCTTGATTTTATCTTTGGGGTTGCTTTCTAGATAATTGAAGCCATACCTCCTCCTCTCACTTGGCCACCCTTCTGTCCTGGTGGGACAGAACTCCCATCTATAAAACGGCTGAAGATGGAGAGGCACATGATCAATACGTCACCATGCATCCTGCATTCAAACACAGTAGCCTGCCATCTTTGCACACACATGTGGATGTCAGGAGTGAATATGTTTCGATATAGAGGAGGCATGTTGATATGTTTGGTCACATGCCCCTCTATCTGGAGCCATTTTATGGACTGTAGCACTGTCTGCGCAGGAATGGAGGATGGCTATGCAGATGGGGTGGGGTGGGGCAAACAGGGCTTGTCTTCAGCTACCTAGAAAACAGCCTTGAACATGAGATAAAATATATTAATTTCTTATAATGTACCTTACCATTCATATATATATAGTATAAACTTGATATAAGTGGCCAACCACTTTAAGGAGAAGTCTCACTCTAATCTATAGAATTACTGTATTCATCTTTAGAACTTGTGTACAAAGTTAAAAAAAAAAAAAATCCTGTTCATTTATTTCTTTCCCGTTGCTTGCTTATAGAGCATCAACATATATCTAGTTACCTCACTTTTTTTTTTCCGAGTGTTGTAGGAAATTTGAGCACGGGGGGGGGGGGGGGGGGGGGAGCCATGCAAACATGATGAGATCATCCTGTAGCTAGAAATGATTGTGATTATGATTGTCTGTAAAACCCATTGTTGGTTTGGATTTAAACCACATATAATACAGTGTATTTATGTTATCATGGCACCTACAGGTCTTCTTTAAGTTCAGGAAATTTTACACCTAAGGCTACTTTCACACCTGCGTTAGGTGCGGATCCATCTGGTATCTGCACAGATAGATCCGCACCTATAAATGCAAACGCTTGTATCGGGTCAGTACGAATGCGTCTGCATAACTTAGTCAAAAGAAAATCTAAGTCTAAGTGTAAGTCAAACGGATCCGTCCTGACTTACATTGAAAGTCAATGGGGGACAGATACGTTTACAATTGCACCATATTTGTGTCAATGTAAACGGATCCATACCCATTGACTTACATTGTAAGTCAGGATGGATCCATTTGGCTGCAAGCAGCGTTTTGCTGTCCGCCTTCAGAGTGGAATGGAGGCGGAATGGAGCCAAACTGATGCATTCTCAATGTATCCTCATCCATTCAGAATGCATTGGGGCTAAACTGATCAGTTTGGGGCCGCTTGTGAGAGCCTTGAAACGGATCTCACAGGCGGACCCGGAAACGGCAGTGTGAAAGTAGCCTAAGTATAATATGAAAATGTTAAGATTTTTAAATAATATGAAATAAATTCTCATTAACAATTTAATGCTACTCTTGTTTAGATGCTGCTAGTAATGATAATAAGAGAATAACGCAGGATAATAAACCTTGTGATGTTACAACTAATGGCTAAGGACCACAGAGATGTCAGATGACAGTGATAATAAACACAGTTTCCTAATACAAGAATAATGCACACAGTGATGTCATAGTACGTAGATTTACGACTGTACAGTCATAAGAAAGGTATTGCACACAGTGATAAAACAGTACAAAAAAGAATACAGAACAGAGATAAACTTATATCACTGCAAACACATAAGGATCATAGTGATGTCAGAGCACCAGGATAATAAACACAGCTTCTGTCAGGAATATGGATTATCGTTTAATGGCAGCCATGATTTTGATTTAATTCAGTGTACATGCAAAATAAGTTCTCACTTCAATCGGCTTGTCAGATAGCAGAGGTAGTGAACTCCACAGGGGTCCTGGCTTCAAGCAAGCCATTTGTTTACAAATTCACATGTCCTCCAGTCAGCCAGGAACCCCAGCTAATGGAACAGGAAAGACCTCTCTGCAAGGGTCTGGGCCATTCCCCAGTTCAATCAAATCTAGCAGACATCATGGAACCGGCGATTTATAAGGAATTATGAATTGCCCGGCCATCACAGGCGCAAACTGGATACATATTTGTGTTCCGGTGGCCATGATGAACATGCCCATGTTCATAGGTTGGAGGTCGGATGCCAGGGAAGGGAGATATACATATCTCCCCACAGAAACCCAATAATGCTACCATGCTTGGACTCTAAATGTAGCCGGAACCCAGGAGGGCCTGTTGGTCGCAGAACCATCTCCCTGTGACCTCCTGGTCTGAAGCTATGAGCCCTAATGGGTTTTGTGGGTCTTTGGCTGCCAGCCCAGAAGAGGATGAGGGGATCCTTCCCAGAGGCCGGGTGGGGAGGGGCCGGCTACAGGTCAAAAGCCCATGCAAACCAGCGGGCAGTGTTTTTCTCTGAAAGGGGGTCAAATCGTGCCATGTGTTTGGACAGACCTGGAAACTGCTGACATCACTGTCCCCATGTGACTGCAGCCAAGGACTAGTCCACCATCATAACCCAAAGGAACATTCATCTACCTGGTAACTGACTTGTACTCGGTGTAATCCTGTTTGTACCATATTACCGGTATTTGTAACCTCAGACCACTGTATATATTCCTTGTGTATATTGTGTTATCTAGTGTGCCCTTAAGGCAATTAAATATATAATTTTATCTTGTGCTGTCTTGTATCTCGATCACGAATCCCCACGTCTGTGTTTCGGCCTAGTTATAAGCTACCGCTGGTTGGTTTCTCACCCTATATAATCCCGTTACGAGAAGCTGGTGGCAGATTTCCCTGGCTGAGGAAGCGCTGTTTCACTGGGGCAGTGACCAGGCTCCCTCAGCTTGTTGCTTCTCTGTGCTCTTGTGGACAAGAGGAATCGGTGTAAACTGTACCAAGCTGACCTTACATGATTCTTCGGGAGGGCGTAACGTCACGTTGTGGTAACCAGTGACCATACAGTGTCTCGTGAGCTTGACATAGTTGACGTCAAGCGGGCACGAGGACTGGTATCCCTCACAGCTTCCTAATACAAGGATAATGCACACAGTAATATCAAAGTCCAGAGATAGTAAACCAGCTGATATCACAGCTCCTAGCTAAGGACCAGAGTGATGTCAGAGCACAGGGATAATAATACAGCAACACAATACAAGGCCAATGCACAGGGATAATTAAAACAGTGGTGTCATTGTACATGGATCATAAATAATGTTCTCCCTTTATGTGGCAGTGGGGTTATTAGCCCACTCCACTGCCTTGGAGCCAAAATATAACTGTAATCTCTTTTCTTTTTTAATTTAAAGGGACATTACCATCACAATTTTTACACATAGTAACAACTTGTATGTGAATATTCTATGTGTGTGGTATGTGGTTTTCTGTGATTGGGCATCTCACAGCCAGGCAGAAGGAGGCGCCCATTGAGAAACAGGGCCATCTTCTCCTGTCTGTACTGAAGGTATGAATTTACATACCAGGTGGGAAACCAGAACAGGGGCACAGCGGGCGAACGGAGCAGGGCATAGAAAACATAGTAAGCACTGTAACATGACTTCAGTATGCCCTACACTGCCAGCTATTTACATGATAATGTCAGGACCAGTCAAAGGTCACTCGATGTATTCTGCTTTCTGTCCTGACTCAACTTCCCCATTTGTTTGCAATTTTAGCAGTCAGACCATTCACCGCAGCCGGAAAGTAAAGGGTATGAGTGACTCAAGTAGAACATGACTCTGATGAGTGCAATGCTCTTCTGTGAACATCCATATCTAGGCCTATCAGGAGAACAATAGAGCTGCCATACTGTTATCCCAATTCTACTATTATAGTATTTTGCTAAGAGATAACACCCTATCTATCTATACATGAGTTTTAACTCTGTGCTGACTGATACAGAAGGACAGTATTTTGTATATCATTTTAATAGTACAATTCTGCTGATAAGAAAAGGGAAAACAGCCCAAAATTCTTTAAAAATAGTTTTCTATGAATATTAAGTTTAAAAAATACCCCTGTTTGATGGAAGTGTTTCTTTATTCAAATAGATTTTTCCCTTTATATTCTTAGGACTAGCAAATCTGGAAATTGAACAATCAGTCAATCCAAGTAAAATATTTCAAGCACTAGTGATCTGTAACAGCATGTGGATGATCTGTTCGAGATCTATCAGATCTGTAGGTGTGGAGAGTGAGAGACATAGTAGGTAGTTTTATTCTATCTAGCAAACTTCAACCCAAACTGGGTTTTAGAATATGTGGGATGTTGCTGATATAGAACTTCTTGGGAAGCATCTGAAGTTGGGAGAAAGCATTGCCCGCATAGTCCTGAGTAGAAAGTGCACAGGGGAAATGAGAGGAAGTTCTCATAAGAAATGTGTAGTAAATAGTAATGGTGACAATGGGATAAGAAAGTACTTATAAGTAGAGCACTGCATCCAGTACACGGAACCAATATTAAATAATCATGAACGCTATGTAAACTGTGTATGCAATCAGTACTTTAGGGAGCACGGAAAACATAGTACACAAGAGAGATATAAGGATGTGCAACCAGCCCTAGCAGATACTGTCAGTAGAAGTTGCTGGGAAAATCATACAGCCCATGGGAAAGTCTATTTGTACAAATCTAAGAATCTAATACCATAAAAATAAAACAAGGCCTATGGGATTACAGCAAGTGGAAGTCCATCAACATGTGGCTAATAATCTGTTTATATGATTCTAATTTACTCTGAAGATTTTGACTGTTTAAATGAAACAAGTAAATGTATACACCACATATACAGACTTACGGCGCTCTGTTGATTCCATGGAAACATACTCTAGAGACTAGGTTTCTTTTTTTAAACATTGAAGACCTCAAGCTGGCCCTTTTCTGGCAGATATGGGGGTAGAATAAGCAAACGGAGTTTGTAATTAGAATGACAAGAGGTAGGGAGGAGAAGGGCTTTTCTGGGACTGTGAGAATTTGATTTTGTTATTGCAAATTCAGTCTAATGTGACGTAGTTCGTTTTCGTTTACTTCCAAAAATATCTGGAAATAAATTATAACGTAGAATATGTTCTGTTTCCTAAAATACATATTTCCTGGAACTGCTTCTTTTGAAAAGTAATACAGCCACCCATTTGTTTTTATGAAGCAGTAGTTTAGTGGATTTAAATGACACAACTAACCCTAAGTGCGAAGAAGGATCTGGGTCTATATACAAACATGGGTCTTCTGACACAAACTCATAGGCATCTAAGATATTGTAAGTTCAAGGTGGTAGACCTGCAGTTGGGTCAGAAAACTTGTACATCGCATAAATGTATACATAAGGTGCTCATCTGAAACTGACCTTAGGTTGTGAGCTCCAAGCAATGCTATACAAACAATGAAGTAATAATAATGAATAAAAGAAAATAACTTTGGAATTTTATGGTGCTAAATCAGGGGCGGACTGGGAACTTAAAGTGGCCCTGGTAAAAAAAACTAACAATGGCTCCATGTTGTAGGCATAACCAAATTGACAGAAGGCAAGGTAACACAAGTAGGCAGGACTTGCAATACTGTACTGAAGCACAAAATACCGCCCCCAGCAGAACCAAACACCACGGTGGAGCACAAAATAATGCCACCCTCACCACATTATTCAACTGTATCAGATCGTTATGTATCCAGCCAGTGGCCGTGAGGAGGACTTGGGTGGACCCCTTTGCATCAGCCCACCGAGAAATTTCCCTGTAGGGTCTATAGCCAGTCCACCCCTGTGCTATATTCTGTAAATATTAATGAATATGCTTTTATATCACACCAAATATTCTTCACTGAGGTTCCCTTTGGTGGGGCCTACACACACGGCGAAACGAAGTGAGAATAGAGGCAATCACACTATGCATCAGCACACTGCAACAGGGCTTCTGCTCTCTATATTCATAGAAGTGGCATGATCAATGGGAAAATGGATATCCCAACATTTAGCCCACTCTATTTCAAGAATTATTCCTGTCAGTGTGGGGAAACCTAGTTAATGGAAATATAGGAGGTAGCAGGTATAATGTGGTTTCAAGATAGATCGTAACTTGCGGCCGCCACACAGAATTATAGAATAGTAGTTAGTTGTGGGCCAGTGCTGGGGGCCCCGTGGGCAATTGCCCCCCTTGCCTCTATGGAAGCGCCGGCCCTGATCGTAAGAAATGTTTCAATTTTCAATATATTTTGGTTTATTAATAATCTCTTATAATCTCTCACTATCTATATCAATTCTGTCTATGCCAAATGCTAAAAACGACATTGACAGGAATGTCTTCTCTGTAACTTAGGCTGTTGTTTCATATAGTGTTTAAAATTGAAACATAATTATTATATCTCAAAAATATCTGTTACTAATGTAACAATAACACAAAGCAAGAACTCTAAAGATGTAATTTCACTATGATATTAAATAACACAATAAACAGAGTGTCCAGTAAATTTTTATTTTTTGGGTTGCAGTATGGCATTAAAAATTCAATTAGTAAAATTAGTCAAAAATGAAATCCTGACTTCCGGTTACAGCGCTGGAATGTAGGGCGGCAGTGTGAGGAGCTCCGCTTTACCCTCTTCCCATATCTGCACATAACCAACCGCAGAGCCACCAGCGACACCAGGAAAGCTGCGGCTCTTTACTATCTACCTGCCTTTTTTGTCCTCCCATGGAGAGATACCTGCTCAGAAGCAGTGGAAGACCGGGGAACGCACAGGAGAAAGCAGACGGAGGTGAAAGCAAGATGGTGCCGGAAGAACGCTCGGACACATGTGAGTCTACAGCTCACTCACCAGACTTATTTGTGGGGGAAGCAGAGTTGACATTTCTTGATAATATGGGAACCCTGCTAGACTATAAAAGACTAGTCATTGAGGTACCAAAACATCTTTCCCTGGACATCAAAGACTCTCTCATCACAGATGTCTCGGCCTCGCTTCAGGAGATACACGCTGAAGTAGAGTTACACTCCTCAAGAATACGAGAAATGGAGCAAAGAATACTAACTGTAGAAGATGAGGCTACAGGGGCTTTTAATAAATTATGAGAGCTATGAAAGGAAAATGCTACACTGAGCGATCGCATGGAAGCCCTGGAAAATAGGTCGCGCAGGAATAACCTGCGAATATTAGGGGTTCCTGAATTCATAAAAGCCTCACAACTGCAGGAACTATGTGAGGATGAGATTCCAAAAGCCTTAGGCCTGACAGACCTTAAAAGAGTGGAAAGAGCCCATCGTGTGGGACCTGCCCAAATTACAGCATCAAACCAGACAATTGCGCCACAGCCCCAAATGAGCAGGCCCAGGTAAGTTATTGTAAAGTTCCTTGATTACAACCATAAGGAAGTAATTTAGAGAGCGTTTCATACAAGGAAATCCCCTCTGGAAATACATGGTGAAAAACTGTTGATATTTGCGGACTACTCCGCAGAAGTGGTGAAGAGGAGGAGGGAATACAGCACAGTATGTTCCATATTTTATGCCAAAAAGATAAAATTCCAACTGCAATATCCCGCGACATTGATCCAGATAGCGGGTGAGGCGCCCTATGTCTTCAAATCACCAGTTGAAGCGCGAAAATCTGCAGAGGCCCAGGGAAGGATATCAGGAAAGGAGCTAGACAAGACAAGCAAACCAAGCAAGAGATACTCATCAATCCAACGCCAAGAAGGAGACAAAGAAAGTTTCCAGTCTACCACCCAGGCATCCACTACATCGGAACACAGATGGAGCAAATGGAAGAGAGCACCTGGGAAGGAATCGCAAGCTGCAGAAGCCAGATCTTCTCCAAAAAACACAAAGACTGAACCAGTAGGCAAATTTCGCAGTGGACTGACAAGTATCTGGGTTTTAATATGAGGGTTATAGAAGGAAAATATGCTTACTGTGATTTATTCTAGGTTGGTTGAGTATTAAAACACAGCATTTCGTTAAAAACTTTTACCTGGATAGTATAAAAAAAAAAAAAAAAGGAAAACGGGCTCTGTTTGAAAAAGGACTGATATATAGAAGGGGGTGGAGCGGGGGATGTTTGAGTCTTAATTCCAAAAAAAGAGAAGTCCAGAGATAGTTAGAAGAGGTGAGGAGTAGTGGAATAAGAGAAGGGATGCCAAATTCCAAAAACCTTCCCAACACAATGATGTTCATGTTTATATTCTTGTTTTTGTTCACTGTTCATGAAAATACTAATTTACTTCTGAACCTTGTGAGTCTGAACACCAACTCCACAATTTGTGCCTTAGAGAGGGCATAGGGATGTACTATACTATGTATGTAGAATATAAATATATGTTTATGAATACCAATTTCATCATAACCTATAATGCGTATAATCACTTGGAATGTTAAGCGGCTCTGTTCCCCGGAAAAATTGATTATGGTCCTATGTCACTTGAAAAGATTGAAGGCAGACATTGCATTATTGCAGAAGACACATTTGGGGAATGGAAAAGGATGCGTAAACTTTGAGTGGGCACAGTTCATGGATCATCAGCCCAGGGCAGATCAGCTGGGGTGCTCACTTTAATTCACAAATCTCTACCACATAAGGTGTTGGCGGTGATACCGGATGAGGGGGGCCGCTTATTACACATGACATTGACACACCATATGGCCCATTGGAGGTGTTCAATGTTTATGGCCCAAATAATGATAACAGAGAGTTCTTTGGAGGCAGAAATAAATGGAAACTGATTTAGGCCTAAATTTGTTATCACTCACAGATATTTTTGTGTGCTACCCTTTGTATTGTACTTTGTGGAGATAGAAATAAGCAGAAATGGATGATTGAGGCCTGACGCTTAAAATCTATCACTCACAGATATACCCGGTGTATTGGTGTATATGCTGGTTTCATTAAACGAACAACCCTCAAAAAAATTTGGAGACAAAAATAAACTGAAATGGATGTTTGATGGCCAGGCCTGACACTTAAAGGATAACTGTCATCTTTTTGGGATTTGCTAGTTTATTAGAGGTAGGCATGGTTACATGAGTTAGTCTGTCAATGAGTTAGTCTGTCAATCTTTTGATGCATGTGTCTTTACAGAGGAAGAGGTTCTAAGTCAACTGTCTAAAATTAATACAAATAAGACACAGGGGCCTGATGGGATACACCCAAATCTATTAAAAATGCTCAGCGGTGAACTAGCAAAACCATTAACAGATTTATTTAACCAATCACTGGCAACAGGAGTCGTCCCAGAAGATTGGAAATTAACAAATGTTGCGCCCATTCACAAGAAAGGTAGTAGGGAGGAATCGGGCAACTATAGGCCAGTAAGCCTGACATCAATAGTGGGGAAATTAATGGAAACCATACTTAAGGAGAGGATTGTGGAACATCTAAATCCCATGGATTGAAAGATGAAAAACAGCATTTTTTGTTTAGGGTTTACTTCAGGGAGATAATGTCAAACTAATCTTATTGATTTTTTTGATTGGGTGACTAAAATAATAGATCGAGGAGGTGCAGTAGACATCGCTTATCTAGACTTTAGTAAGGCTTTTGATACTGTCCCACATAGAAGGCTTATCAATAAAGTGCAGTCTTTGGGCTTGGACTCCCATATTATTGAATGGATTAGTCAGTGGCTGAGGGACAGGCAACAGAGGGTTGTAGTCAATGGAGTATATTCAGACCAAGGTCTTGTTACCAGTGGGGTACCTCAGGGATCTGTTCTGGGACCCATATTGTTTATATTGTTATATCTTTATCAGCGAAGTTGCAGAAGGCCTCAATGGTAAGGTGTGTCTTTTTGCTGATGACGCAAAGATTTGTAACAGGGTTGATGTTCCTGGAGGGATACACCAAATGGAAAAGGACTTAGGAAAACTAGAGGAATGGTCAAAAATCTGGCAACTAAAATTGTATGTTGATAAGTGCAAGATAATGCACCTGGGACGTAAAAACCCAAGAGCAGAATATAAAATCAGTGATACAGTCCTAACCTCAGTATCTGAGGAAAGGGATTTAGGGATCATTATTTCAGACGACTTAATGGTAGGCAGACAATGTCATAGAGCAGCAGGAAATGCTAGCAGAATGCTTGGGTGTATAGGGAGAGGCATTACCAGTAGAAAGACGGAGGTGCTCATGCCGCTCTACAGAGCACTAGCGAGACCTCATTTGGAGTATCGTGCTCAGTACTGGAGACCATATCTCCAGAAGGATATTGATACTTTGGAGAGAGTTCAGAGAAGAGCTACTAAACTGGTACATGGATTGCAGGATAAAACTTACAGGAAAGATTAAAGGACCTTAACATGTATAGCTTGGAAGAAAGACGAGACAGAGGGAATATGATAGAAACTTTTAAATACATGAAGGGAATCAACAAGGTAAAAGAGGAGAGAATATTTAAAAGAAGAAAAACTGCTACAAGAGGACATAGTTTTAAATTAGAGGGGCAAAGGTTTAAAAGTAATATCAGGAAGTATTACTTAATTACTGAGAGAGTAGTGGATGCATGGAATAGCCTTCCTGCAGAAGTGGTAGCTGCAAATACAGTGAAGGAGTTTAAGCATGCATGGGATAGGCATAAGGCCATCCTTCATATAAGATAGGGCCAGGGGCTATCCATAGTACTTAGTATATTGGGCAGACTAGATGGGCCAAATGGTTCTTATCTGCCGACACATTCTATGTTTCTATATTGTCAAAAGATCTGTAATTACCTTAGCTTTCATTAATGTCCTCTGTCCCTTTCCACTGCTCCCTTAGCCCCTTCCCGACCAGCGCCGTAATAGTATGGCGCTGGCTGGGTCTTTAAAGATGGTGCCCGCTCCTGAGCACTGCAGGTGCCATAGCCACTGGTGGCCGTCTGCTTCTAACAGCAAACACCCGCGGCTCATGTCCGCAACAGGCAGTAATGCCGATTGCGGACATTTAACCCCTCAGATGCAGTGGTCAATCCTGACCACAGCATCTGAGCATGCTGAAAACCGAAAGTGCGCAATTCTGGTGGTGCTCTGACTCCCAGGTGCGGCGTTCGAAGAAGCCGGAGCTTGTGTGCAGTAGCCCCTGTCTTTGTGAATGACAGGAGGCTGCTGCATAGTATTTCCTATGGAGCCTTTCTCTGTACTAGGGCTCCAAAGGAAACAAGCAATTTTCTCTTAGACTCCAATGCTAGTGCAATAAAGTCTAGAAGAATAGCAATCTAATGGGAACTGTAATGCAAGGCACCAACAAACAGACCAGTGATGAAAGCAAAAAGGTGTTTATTCACCAGAAACATAAACGTCCAGGACACTTGCTGGTAACAAGGAATAATAACAAAAAACCAGGCAAGGAGATTCCAGGAATAGTCCCAACCAGTGCTGAATGATGCTGTGCACTTGGCAGTCGAGTCACTCCAGATCTTGGGTCCGCTGTAAGGACAAAGTTCCTGGCAGTCTTCAGTCACTAGGAGTTGTGACCTATACCTGGTTGAGGGAAAATAACAGTGGGCACTGATCACCCTGAGAGACCTCCTTTTAAATGCCTGCTGACCAATCCCAGGGTGCCAAGTGTCCACTACCATAGGTGAACAAATTGCCCTGCACCTGAGTACAAGGCCTAAGGCAATCACAAGTTGATTAACCCATGGCTGGCTCCCTAATCCACTTTGCTCTTGTGAGTCAGTATAATATGCGCCACTGGTCGACGAAGTGCATAAGAAGCGCGTACTCGCGACCGTGTATCCCTTTGCGAACCTGCCCTCGTGCGTACGCACGGACGCATGATTGACTCAGCGCGAGTATGCGAGCGCGTGGACCCAGATGCGGAAACGGAAGTCGCAGGAGACACCGGAGACAACCCTGGCCGCGGCGTCTTGTCACTCGCCTGGCCACTCTGTCCCCGGGACTCCGACGGTCCTCCCCTCCGATGTCCACGCGAACGCATCTCCGCACTGGCTCGCAAAGGGGTCAGCGCTGGTGCATCAGAGACACGCATAACCTGTCCCGCAACTCCACGAGGACCCCTCTTGGCTCCCCTGGAGTGCAAAGCAGGTGAGGATCTTACATTACCTCCCCCCCTCGAGGAGGCGGCTCTGAAGACTCCAAGCAAGCTTTCCCCGGATTATCCCGGTGAAAGGCTGCCACCAACTCATCCGCATGCACCTGGCGAGCAGGTATCCAACATCTCTCCTCTGGACCAAAACCCTTCCAGTCCACCAAGTATTGAAGAGACCTTTGGACAAAACGAGAGTCCAAAATTCTGTTTACTTCGAACTCCGGTACCCCTTGGACCTCCAGCGGGGATGGGGTCTGAATGAAGGGAGCGGAGTCGGCTGCCGATTTGAGAAGTGAAACATGAAAGGTGTTCACTCCTCGGATCGACGGTGGAAGAGCAACCTTGTACGTAACTCGGTTGATCTTTTGTGTCACTGGGTATGGGCCAATGAATCGAGGACCCAACTTGGAAGATGGCTGACGCAGCGGAATGTTCCGGGTGGAGACCCACACCTGATCTCCCACCTTAAACTTTTGCTCTACGGTGCGATGACGATCAGCAAATTTCTTCTGTTGCGCCACCGCACTGCGGAGATTCCGCTGGGCCGACGACCAAATGGGACGCCTATCCTTGAACCACTGATCCACCACCGGTGAGTCAGTGGAGGGTCCGGCCAAAGAAGAGAGTCTTGGATCCCTGCCCCCCACGCACCTGAACGGAGACATCTTAGTGGAAGCATGCTCAGAGTTATTATAAGCCACCTCCGCAAAGGGTAGATACGCTGCCCATTCCTCCTGGCAGTCTGACACGAAGCACCGGAGATATTGCTCCAGGGTCTGGTTAGTCCTTTCCGTCTGACCGTTGGTCTCTGGGTGAAAACCAGAAGAAAAAGACAAATTAATACCCAATCGGGAGCAGAAAGAACGCCAGAAGCGGGAGATGAATTGCACTCCTCTGTCTGAAACAATGTCATCCGGCGCTCCGTGTAATCGAAAGACATGATTCAGAACAGATCTGCCAATTCTCTGGCCGAGGGCAATCCAGGGAGTGGGATAAAATGGGCCATTTTACTAAAATGGTCCACCACTACCCAGATTACCGTACTTCCAGAGGACCTTGGCAAATCTGTGATGAAATCCATGGAAATGTGAGTCCATGGAGCCTGGGGAATAGGCAGTGGGAGTAAAGTCCCAGAAGGGGCAGACCGAGACGGTTTACATCTGGCGCAAACAGTACATGCCTGGATATAGGCCTTAACATCCACGGACATGTTGGGCCACCACACGTGACGTTTAACAAGGGCAAGTGTTTTTTTAACACCCAAATGCCCGGCAGACTTTGAGTCATGAAGCTGTCGGATGACCTCCAATCGAAGGTTAATGGGTACGAACCATCGACCCTCGGGTTTGTCAGGTGGACTCTCTGCCTGTGAGGGCTCAAGAAGAGAGGACAAGTCCTCCATTACTTCGGCGGCCCCCAGGGCAGCAAGAAAACATTTAGTTGGGAGAATGGTTTCTGGCTCAGAGTCCAGGACGGAAGCAGCCTCAGGGAAGCAGCGGGACAGGGCATCTGCCTTCACGTTTTTGGAACCTGGTTTATAAGTGAGGCGGAAATTGAAGCGGGTGAAAAACAATGCCCACCTGGCTTGTCGGGAGTTGAGTCTTTTGGCACTCTCTAGATACTCCAAATTTTTGTGGTCAATGTAAACCGTGATGGGATGTTCTGCACCCTCTAGCCAATGTCTCCACTCTTGAAAAGCCAATCTTACTCCCAGAAGCTCTCTATTGCCGATATCATAATTACACTCGGCTGGAGAGAGCTTCCGAGAGAAGAAGGCACAGGGATGTAACCTCTCGGGGTCCCCAGAATACTGTGAGAGAACTGCCCCTACACCGACCTCTGAGGCATCGACCTCGAGAACAAAAGGTCTGGAGGTGTCTGGATGAGTAAGAATTGGTGCCGTGCAAAAGGCCTGTTTCAGCGTCTCAAAGGCTCTGACTGCCTCTCTCGTCCACTTAGAAGGATTAGCTCCCTTCTTAGTGAGGTTGGTGAGAGGTACTACTATCGCAGAAAAATTCTTAATAAACTTGCGGTAGAAGTTGGCAAAGCCTAAGAAACGCTGCAACCCCTTAAGATCCTTAGGTTGAGGCCAATCCAAGACAGCAGAAAGTTTGGATGGGTCCATAGCCAATCCCTTTTCTGAGATAATGTACCCCAGGAAAGGCAACTCCTTCACCTCAAACAGACACTTCTCAAGTTTGGCATAGAGGCGGTTCTCCCTCAGCTTCTGGAAAACCTGACACACATGTCTCCGATGAGAGACCAGATCCGAGGAGTAGATTAGTATGTCATCTAGATAGACAACAACACATCTATCCAAGAAATCTCTGAGAACATCGTTGATGAACTCCTGGAAGACCGCGGGAGCATTACAGAGACCGAAAGGCATCACGAGATACTCGTAATGCCCGTCTCTGGTATTAAATGCGGTCTTCCATTCGTCACCCTCTCTAATGCGAACTAAATTATAAGCACCCCTTAAATCGAGTTTGGTGAAGACTCGGGCCCCTTCCACCTGAGAAAACAGATCATCAATCAGAGGCAGTGGATACCGATTCTTCACCGTAATCCGATTAAGGGCACGATAATCGATGCAAGGTCTCAAGCCTCCATCCTTCTTCTCCACAAAGGAGAATCCAGCTCCAGCAGGGGAAGTGGATGGACGAATGAAATTCTTCTCAAGGTTCTCTTTAATATACTCCCGCTGAGCCTGAACCTCAGGCCCAGTGAGATTATAAAGATGCCCTCGTGGTGGCATGGTGCCTGGCAACAGGTCTATAGGACAATCATATGACCTGTGGGGAGGTAATACATCAGCCCCCTGAGGACTGAACACATCTCGGAAATTATGATACTGCTGTGGTAAAGTACTTAATACTTCCATGGAGGCTAGTGACAGGTCGGGACGAATGTACTTAGTAAGGCATTCCGTACTCCACTGACAGATAAGACCCGAGCGCCAGTCCACTACTGGATTATGGAGCCTTAACCAAGGGAGACCCAAAATCACGGGAGTGGATGGCATGTCAAGGACAAAAAGGCTTAAGGTCTCCCGATGATCAGCCCCCACCGTTACCTGTATTCCCGGAGTCATCCACACTGCACGACCATCTTGAAGAGGGGAACCATCAATCGCGGTCACTGACATGGTGGTTTTCGGCTGGATCAACGGGATGCCAAGTCGACGAACCAAGGTTGAGTCCACAAAATTCCCAGCGGCCCCAGAATCGATTAGTGCTGACAACTCATGGACCTTGTCTTGCCACCGTAAGGATATGGATACCATCACCCGGCTTGGAGGAGGGATAATAGCACCTAGGGGGTTCTCCTCTATGCCCCCTAGGTTCATTCGTTTCCCGCCGGCAGGAGGGGACAGGTTTTAACGAGGTGTCCAGACTTCCCGCAAAATAGGCACAGGCCTTTCTGTTGGCGACGAGCTCGTTCTGCCTGTGTGAGATGGGAGGATCCAACCTCCATTGGCTCTTCGGCCGATTTTAGAGGCCCTGGATGTGGTCGAGAGGATGAAAACCGAGACGACCGTTCCACTCGCCTCTCACGGATTCGCCTGTCGGCATCGATTGCCTGAGAGATAGCCATTTCCAACGAGAAGGGGGTAGGCAAGGCCAAAAGAAGATCCCGGACCGCATCCGAAAGTCCCAAACGGAAGCGATGGCGTAGGGCTGCGTCGCCCCAGGTGGTGAAAGCTGCCCATCGCCTGAATTCTGCAGCGTATTCTTCAGCTGGGCGGCGGCCTTGTTGAATATGCTCAAGATTGGTCTCTGCGGTGCGAGTACGATCCGGGTCATCGTAAATCACAGCCATAGCCTCGAAGAAGGCATCCACTGACGAAAAAGCTGTATGGTCTTGAGGCAAGTTAAATGCCCAATGTTGGGGGTCTCCACGTAGCAGTGACATTACAATCCCAATTCTCTGCCTGAGAGTGCCAGAAGCCATCGGTCGTAACTGGAAATAAAGGAGACAGGAGTCCCTGAAGTTTAAGAACTCCTGTCGCTCTCCTGTGAAGGGGTCAGGCAGAGGGATCTTAGGTTCTGTTTGATGCCTTGCGATAGTGACGGGTAGTGCTGAGGCTCCCTGGATAAGCTGCTGAACCTCCTCCATCACAGTTGTCAGTTGCTCTTGGATTTGCGCTGCAGCGGCTGCTGGTATATTTGGGCGTCGTTGGAACAGCAGGTTAACGGCTCCCGTTAATTCATTCAGCTGCTGCTGGATCTTGTCCATGGCAACTGTTAGTTGGGCCCACTGTTCTGTAGCGCAAGGCACCAACAAACAGACCAGTGATGAAAGCAAAAAGGTGTTTATTCACCAGAAACATAAACGTCCAGGACACTTGCTGGTAACAAGGAATAATAACAAAAAACCAGGCAAGGAGATTCCAGGAATAGTCCCAACCAGTGCTGAATGATGCTGTGCACTTGGCAGTCGAGTCACTCCAGATCTTGGGTCCGCTGTAAGGACAAAGTTCCTGGCAGTCTTCAGTCACTAGGAGTTGTGACCTATACCTGGTTGAGGGAAAATAACAGTGGGCACTGATCACCCTGAGAGACCTCCTTTTAAATGCCTGCTGACCAATCCCAGGGTGCCAAGTGTCCACTACCATAGGTGAACAAATTGCCCTGCACCTGAGTACAAGGCCTAAGGCAATCACAAGTTGATTAACCCATGGCTGGCTCCCTAATCCACTTTGCTCTTGTGAGTCAGTATAATATGCGCCACTGGTCGACGAAGTGCATAAGAAGCGCGTACTCGCGACCGTGTATCCCTTTGCGAACCTGCCCTCGTGCGTACGCACAGACGCATGATTGACTCAGCGCGAGTATGCAAGCGCGTGGACCCTGATGCGGAAACGGAAGTCGCAGGAGACACCGGAGACAACCCTGGCCGCGGCGTCTTGTCACTCGCCTGGCCACTCTGTCCCCGGGACTCCGACGGTCCTCCCCCCCGATGTCCACGCGAACGCATCTCTGCACTGGCTCGCAAAGGGGTCAGCGCTGGTGCATCAGAGACACGCATAACCTGTCCCGCAACTCCACGAGGACCCCTCTTGGCTCCCCTGGAGTGCAAAGCAGGTGAGGATCTTACAGGAACTATATAAAAAAGTGTAAAAATAAATAAAACATAAAAATTCAAATCACCCTCCCTCCCTTTTCCCAAAATAAAAATAAAAGAACTAAAAAAAAAAATACACATCGCGATGTGCGAAAACGCCCATAGTATAAAAATATATTCCCCATACGGCAAACAGAAAAACAGAAAAAAGCGTCCAAATGGCCGATTCATCATGTTTCGTAGCTTAATTTTCTACAAAAAATTAAATAAAAAGTGATCAAAAATTCATACACACCCCAGAATGGTTTAAATGAAAAGTTCAGATCACCCCTCAAAAAGTGAGCCCCCATACAGTTCCACACACATAATAATGATTTTTTCAAAACGCAAGAAAAACTATAATATAAGGTATCGTAGAATAGAAGTAAACAGTCAGTTTTATCATACATCGAATGTCGTAAATAAAAAACCCGTCAAAAACTGTGGTGGAATTGCATTTTTTTTTTGCAATTTCACCCCATTTTGGAACTTTTTTCCCTGCTTCCCACTACATCATATGCAATATTAAATGGTGGTGCTGGAAAGTACGACTTGTCCCGCAGAAATCAAGCCCTCATATGGCTATGTGAACAAACAAATAAAAAAGTTATGGCTCTGGGAAGGCAGGGAGCTCAAAACGAAAACGCAAAAAGAAAAAAAACTCCGGGGGTGGAAGGGTTAAAAGACAGTTGCTATGGCTTGTCTGTCTCTGGCTAAGAAGACAGTGAGACGGAGGGGCGAGCCTTCACACTGCATGCCTGCATTAGGCTTCAGAGTGAGGAGGCGTGTCTCTCAGTAATCCAATCTGATTGGCTGGCAGGGAGCTGCTGGCTACAGCAAGTGTCTAAGGGAAGTGAGGGAAAGCAGTTTTGGCCTCAGAGAACTGGCAGAGGAGCCATCTTGAGAAGGTCCTCATATTGTAAATGTTTAAACAGCCGTGAAAAACTCAAGGAAAATTGCTTTATAATGCTGCTGATGAAAACATGACAGATACCCTTTAATATCATGTTATCACTTACAAATAATTAAATTACATTAACTTATGTGCGAAGCCCTGACACGAAATTCAGACTGGTATTTCAGGTGTTTTCACTGACATTTAAAATGCTAGATTGATGGTAGAACGTGTGTTGTACAGTTTTTGCTCTTATTTATCCCCCCTTTCCAAAGTAAAAATGGGAAAAAAAAAGTAAGTAAAGTCCTTACAGGTATTGGCTTTTGAGGGATGCAGCACCTGCAGTTATGCTAGGAGTTACTGCCAGCCTCAGCTCCTCACTTCTTACTCCCTGGCTGACAGCTTTGCCTGCCTGTCCTTATTCTACATACACAATTCTTATTGTGATTCTATCCTCTCTCGTCACTTTCCTTGTCAGTAGGATACAAGCTTGATTTTGATTTAGATCGTTTTTCTGGCAGACACTGTTACACCCATCCACCCTCATTCACAGTCCAGCAGAGAATGACATTCTACTCATTCTGCATGGGCACCTCCCTACCTGCTGCAGCACTGATTGGCTCATCCAGGCTGTCTGTCAGCCAGGGAGGCAGTCAGGGCAAGCCCCCCACTTCCTCTCAAGGTCATGTGAGCAACCTTCCTTCTCCCTAGTGCTTTTTACCTCCTGACGTGCAGTAAAATGACGACATGTGCTGTTTTACTGCATTCGTTCGAAACAAACCTGAAAAGTATCTGGTTTTCTGTCATCCAAAAAATTTCAGGAACAAATGCAGTTAGTCATGAACTAGTTCGCTTAGTTTGCATCATTTAGTAAATGTAATTTTATTTTTAAGAATGAAGGTCAATTTTATTTCAAGACACGGAGGCTCCTATTGCTTAATCTCTCTTTACTGACAGCCACAGCAGCAAAGAAAAAATGAAACCAAATTAACATATTGCCATAGCAACCGTCCCCTCCCACCATAGTCCCCTATATAATGTCCACAAGTCCATAGTACTTCCTCTTTCTTTGCTGCTGCCACAAAGATAAGTACCTGTTTGTTTTAGCAGCATGTAAATCTATAGCATTTTCTACAGTCATTGTCTTGTTTTAGGGGAGTTTGTGTATATATATATATATATTTCTTTGGGTGACCTATTACAGGTTCTAGGATTTTCTTCCCTTTATTGTAGGGTTTTAGCTTTATTTCCTTTTTTGTCTGCTTTTTCCTTAAGTGTATTCCCTTTCTCCCTGTTTGGGGTGGCTTCTTGTCTCCGGCGTTTTATTTTTTCTTCTGTCCCCTGTGGCCTCTCCCCCCTTCCTCCCTTCACTTACTTTGTCGGGGAGAGGGAGAGTTTGAGTGCTCGGTTCTCGGAGCAGCTCCCCTCTCCTCTCCCCTTCTCCCGCCGTTTGCTGCCGCGCCCGTAGTCTCGCGAGATTACGGCCGGCAGCGCGATTTCGGCGGCCATCTTGTTGTGGTCTTTTTCCCTTAGGTTTCTTACCTGAGTGACTTTCCCCCTGGTTTTTTCTCCTTCCGGCTGTGTCTTCACATCCGGCCCTGCGTTCGCATCGGCTCCCTCTCTCCCTGCGCAGTCTCACTGCTGGGTGACTACCCACTGTGAGGTTCTTCTTCCCTCATCCCTCAGTTTTGCCTGTCTTTAGATTAGCCCCCTGGGATTACCAGCCAGTACCCTCTTACATACATTACTGTTGCTGGAGCTTGATTGTGAAGCGGTTCATAACTACTGCAGTCATGTCCCTACCCTCTGGCCATACTCCATCTCAAAGCTTAGATGCAGGCAGAGATTCTGTCTCTTCCCCATCTCCTGCACATGGTGGCTCTGCTTTTTCCACGGATGCGTTCCAACGTTCCGTTTCTGAGGCCATTATGGCCGCTATGGGCTCGGTTACCACCTCCCTCACCCTATCAGCACAGCCTGAATTGCCTATACTTCACGCCTCCAGAACACTTTTGATTGGTGAGCCCAATGCCACCCCAGAAAGCGCGACCTCACGCAAAAGAGCCTCATCCTGCCAGGCAGAAAGGGCGAGGAAATGGAAATGCGCCAGAGCGCAAACGGATCTAGAGATCGACTCTGAGGTCGGATGGGGATCTGTCAGATTCCGCACATGCGGATCTTATTCAGACGCGCGCCCCAGCGCCTCCTGGCGCCTCGTCTTCGGACGCGTTACAGGGACAAGCTAGTGTCTTAACCAACCCTCTCGGTGACCCCCTCTTTGATCCTGACAATCTCCATCACCCCAGATCTGCTGAATGGCTCCCTATTGACCATGTGGCTCAGTATCTTGAGGCGCGGGTCCGTTGCCCTCTATCTAAGGAGGCTCGCAACAAGCTGAAGGCCGAGTGCCCAAGACCTATTGTTGCAAACAAAGTTTGCGAGACCCCGTCTGTGGACCCAAAAATGGTCCAGTTCCTGGCAAAATCTGGGTGGAATCCTAGGAGGGGTCTAGAATCTGCTTTGAAAGCGTGCCAAGACAAGCTCCTAGATGTCTTTGGTCCATTGACCAAGATTTTCGAGATGGCGGAAATCGCCAGAGAGGCTAATACGCCTGTAGATCCGGAGGAGCTCCGGGGTTGGGTCCAGCGGGCCATATGTATTGCGGGCAATGTGAATAGCACCCTGTCCATTGAACGGCGCAAAGCTATCCTGTTTAAGATTGAGCCCAAATTGGTGAATCTAGCCCTCACTGATGCCGGGAGAGAGGCACAAGGTCTCCTGTTTGGAGAATCCTTTATTAAGGACATGGGCAGATTTGTGGGTGCCTTTACTGGCCATTTTTCCTCGAGGGCCAGCGGTTACAGGGGCCGTTCTGCCGGCCGCTCTGCATTCCACGCCCGTGGTTCGGGCAGAGGCTCCTACGGTCAGAGACCCTTTGCTCACCGTTCCTCGTTCCAGGACTCCAGACAACCACAGGGTTTCTTCCCGTCCCGAGGTGCGCCTAGCCGCAGACCTTTCAGAGGAGGTTCCGGTTTCTGTCGTCCCCTTGGTAAGTGTTCCTTGTTTTCCTTTTTCTCCAGTTTGTGTAGGGGGCAAACTCCAACATTTTTCTCATGTTTGGGAGTCAATCACATCGGACGGTTGGGTCCTGGCCACAGTAAGGGGCTTCCAGATAGAACTGGTTCAGTACCCCCATCATGTTCCGTTCCCCCCGCCTATCCCGTCCTCCGGAGCCACGTCTCGGGCTGTGGACAAGGAACTGACGGAACTGTTCCACAAGGGCGCTATCGAGCTGGCCCCAGGTTCCCTGGAGGGCATTCTCAGCAGTATCTTCCTCGTGCGGAAGAAAGGGGGCCAGAAGCGCCCGGTCATAACTCTCAAGCCTCTAAACAGATTTGTGCGCTACAGGCACTTCAAGATGGAGGGCATTCACCTCCTCAGAGACCTCCTCCTCCAGGGAGATTGGATGGTGAAATTGGATTTGAAAGATGCCTATCTCACCGTACCGGTCGCTGTTCCTTCCAGGGATCTTCTCCGTTTCCTTGGAGAGGCCGAACGTGGCGTTTCTCTTGCCTTCCATTCGACCTGTCGTCAGCCCCTTGGTGCTTCACCAAGCTCATGCGCCCGGTGGTGGCGTGGCTACGCAGCCGCGGGATCAGGTTAATCATCTACCTGGACGACCTACTCTTACTGGCTCAGGATCCTTCTCTTCTTCTTTCACAGTTGCAGGTAACGATGGATCTGCTGTCTCGGTTGGGCTTCCTCATCAACTACGAGAAGTCTTCATTAGCCCCCTCCAGAGTGATGGAGTTCCTCGGCTTCTCTGTGAATTCAGTCTCAGAGACACTCAGTCTTTCCCAGTCGAAACTTCGGTCTATCCGCAAGGAGATCCGCAAGACGCTGGTTACCCCTCGGATCACGCTACGCCATCTGGCAAGGATCATAGGACTCCTCTCCTCCTCGTTTCAAGCTGTCTTTCCGGCTCCTCTCCACTACCGAGCCCTTCAGCGCCTGAAGCATGCACACCTTCAGTCCGGGGCATCATACGCGGGCATGATCTCACTGGATGCGGAGACGCGGGACGAGTTGTGTTAGTGGATCTCGAATCTTCAAGCTTGGAATGGGAAGGCGATTTGCGGTCCACGCCCGGACTTCACGATCGACTCAGACGCCAGTCTGCTCGGGTGGGGGGCCCACTGCGAGGGGGTCTCCACCGGGGGAAGTTGGTCTCAGGAAGAGGTTTCACTCCATATCAACGCCCTGGAACTGTTGGCCGGATCGTTTGCCATCCGCAGTTTTGCCAAGGACATTGCCAGTGCCTGCATTCGCCTTCGCATGGACAACATGTCGGCTGTCCGATATGTCAATTCCATGGGAGGTACCCATTCGTGCATGTTGTCGCATTTGGCCAAGGAGTTCTGGTCTTTTTGTCTCAAGCAGGAGGTTACGGTGGTGGCGGAGTACCTACCGGGTCTACAGAATGTCCAGGCGGACTGGAACTCTCGGTATCTCACGGATGGCAGTGATTGGAAATTAGACGGGCTGGTGTTCTCAGACATCTCATCCCTCTGGGGTCCATTCTCTATCGACCTGTTTGCCTCTCGGCTGAACGCTCAGTTACGTTTTTTCAGTTGGCGACCGTCTGCAGGATTGGTGCGGACCTCTCCTTTACGCATTTCCACCATTTGCGATGCTTCCCCGGCTCCTGACTCAGGTGCGTTGCCAGCAGGTGGAATTGGTCATAATTGTGCCGTTTTGGACTTCCCAGTCATGGTTTCCCCATCTGCTGGATCTGCTCATCCTGCCGCCACTTCTTCTGCCGGTTTTCCCAGAACTTCTCCTAGACTCAGGAGGAGCGCGACATCCACTACTGTTGGAGGGATCTCTCCGTCTGCTGGCCTGCAGGGTATCGGGCGACTTAGCCAAGGCGAGGATCTTTCGGACGCAGTTCGAAGACTCCTGGAGCAGTCGTGGGCTCCGGGCACCAGGAGGGCCTATCGAACGGCCTGGGGATCTTGGTCTGGTTGGTGCGTGGCACGACGTGTGGATCCCCTTTCAGCCCCTGTATCGGACGTCTTAGAGTTTTTGACGGCCTTGTTTGAGGAAGGTAAGGCGTATCGGACAATCAACCTTTTCCGTTCAGCGATTTCTTCCTTTCACCAGGGATTCAAGGGACGTCCTGCGGGTCAACATCCTCTGGTGTGCCGTCTCCTCAAGGGTTCTCGTATGTCGCGACCTCCTCGGCCGCGTTTTTCTTCTACCTGGGACGTCTCTTTGGTTTTGGATCTTTTCACTACGTGGCCATCCAACTCCCAACTTTCCCTACGCCAGCTGGCGGCTAAACTGGTTACCCTCTTTTGCCTTATATCTTGCAAAAGAGTTTCTGACGTCAGGGCTTTGGATTTTTATGCCAGATCTTTTTCTCCGGACGTTGTCACTTTTAATATCTCCCGCCGGACCAAGATTTATATTCGATCTGTTTCTTATCCCAGTTTTCCGGCTGTTCCAAACCTTTGCCCGGTCGCTTGTCTCCAGGAATATGAGGCTAGGACTTCTATACATAGGCCCGCTGGAAGCCATCAGCTGTTTCTCTCTTATCGCCGACCGTTTGCCCCGGTATCCACGCCTACTTTGGCGCGTTAGGTTAAGTGGAGTATGTCTTTGGCGGGGGTGGACACCTCTGTGTTCACGGCCCATTCTACTAGGAGTGCTGCCTCCACTTCTATGTTGGTCTCTGGAGCTCGTTTGGAGGACATCATGAAGATTGCCAACTGGTCCCGGGTTTCAACTTTTAAAGAATTCTATTTTCGCCCTTCTCTTCACGCCTTCTCTTCGGTTATGTTACAGCTTTAAACTTGCAATAGGAGCCTTCGTGTCTTGAAATAAAATTGTAGGATTTTACTAGTTTATGACGTAAAGTCATGATTTTATGAAAGAAACGGAGGCGAGTATTGCCCGCCCTGGGTTATTTTCCCTCCCTTGCGTTATTGTATGCTGTGATGTCAATTTTTATTTCTGATGATCTGTGTTATTGTGGATTCTTTATGGTTTTCGTGCTTGCACGTATCATACTTGATGGAACATTTTCTTTCATACATTTTGTTCTCTTTGCAGGATGATTTCTCTGCTGTGTGGTGCTCGTTGGTTCCTGTGGAGTAGCTTCTTCCCGTTCCAGTTCAACGGTTGAGAGTTCGGGGGCGTTCCTACTCTTTGCCAGATGTTCCGGATGTCGGTTTTCCTGTTATCCGTTTCCAGGGGTTGCAAGTTCGGATGGTTCCAGTTCCGCGTTTCAGTTTGGAGTGTGCTGATGTCCGGTCCGGTAGGAGTGGCATTGCCAAGAAAGAGGAAGTACTATGGACTTGTGGACATTATATAGGGGACTATGGTGGGAGGGGACGGTTGCTATGGCAATATGTTAATTTGGTTTCATTTTTTCTTTGCTGCTGTGGCTGTCAGTAAAGAGAGATTAAGCAATACTCGCCTCCGTGTCTTTCATAAAATCATGACTTTACGTCATAAACTAGTAAAATCCTACAATTTTACCGCATAGTGAACACTGTAAAAAAAAATTATCCCTCATAAGGCTATGTGAATGGAAAAATAAAAAAGTCATAACTCTTGGAAAGTGGGTAGTGAAAAACGCAAATGAAAAATCGCATGGTCCTCTAAGGGTTAAAAGGTGGAGTGGGCATTTTGATGCATATAGATGGCAATTCAGTGCTGAATATGTTGTGCCCAGCTGGTACCATCTGAGACTTACACCCCACTTCTTGAATTGATAGGTGTGTTCTACGGGGTACGGAAACGCCAAAAATGTGGATGTAAATGAAGGGAAATGAATGGAAAAACAATTGTAATATTTTTATTTACTGATCACTGTTAATAATAATAGGTGTTCACAATATTGTGCGGGTTATTAAGATTATAGGGATACGAAGTATGTTTTTTCTTTTTAGAGATTTTTATACTGATGATCTATCTTTTAAATAGGTCATCAGTATCTGATCAGTGGGGGTCTGTTGGAGAAGGCAGTGGCGATCCTGTCAGCGCCGCAGACTTTTCTCTGCTTTTCCTAGGCCGAGTGATGACACGTTCATCGGTTACGCTGCATAGGCGCAGCTCAGCTGCATTAAAGTTAATGGGGCTAAGTGCAATACCAAGCACAGCTGCTATACAATGTACAGCGATGTGCTTGGTAAGATTCGAAAAGGCAGCGGCACTCACAGGAGAGCTGGTGCCCTCTCAAAAGAGCTGATCAGCGGGGGTCCCGGGTGTCAGAACCCCACCAATCAGATACTGACAAACTATCCAGAGGATAGGTCATCAGTATAAAAATCCTGGAATACCCTTTTAACTTTGTAGAAAATATACCTTTTATTTTGCCGCTTTCTTTGCGGGCTCATTCAGAGGCCGTATGCTGTCCGCAAAAATGCGGATCCGTTTTTTGGGCGGATTAGATGCTGTCCCATTCACTTCTATGAGGCACTTTTCTTCCATTGCATGGCTCAGCAAAAAAATTAAACATGTCCTATACTTGTCTGTGAAAATCAGGACATGGCCCTATTGAAGTCTATGGATCATCAAAAAAAACAGAATGCAATCCATCTTTTTGCGGACATGCTGAACTGTCCACAAAAAAACGGATGCTCATTTTTGCGGACAGCATTAGGCCGTCTGAATGAGCCCTTACTGTAAAAGACTAGCTGGAACATTAAAGTTATATTTTTCTGTGGTAACACTAAGCAAATTATTTTAATGGTCTCTACCTGGATCTAGACCCCAGAACTTGCACATTATTTATGGTGCTTAGTAAACAGCGTTAATAAAAATGGTGCAATTGTTTTTTCCTTCATTTAACCCACAATAAACGTGGATAGAAATTAAAGCCTTACTTATGTGTATGGAAAAATGGACTGTGAAGGGAAGGAGGGGCACACAGTTTGCTTCTACGGGGCCATGAAATTCCTAATGGTAGCCCTTTTTCCAGTCAATAATAATAGTAATGATAAAAATCCCTGCCCTTTACATTCTTAAAGCAGGGATTTAAGTAACACAAATCACAAGACTAGTGGGAGAGTTTGCTCAATGCTTACAGCCTAATTGAACTTATACAGGTTGTGGCCTCTTTAACTACTGTCAATGTCAAAAAAATAGTTAAGACAGCAGTAAGCATGTGTGTGCTGCTGAGCTCCCACCTCCCACTCCTCTTGGGACTATGAGTTACAGAACCACCTTTCACATCCGATCAGCACCAGCCTGTGTGAAGCTTTCTCAGCTGCTAAATATTTCATGAAGACTCTCCCGCCTCCTCCCTCAGAGGGCTGGTATGCTCAGACAAGCACAGCAGATGGAGCCAACCAAGCTCTTAACCCCTTCAGGACCCTGCCATTTTTCACCTTAAGGATCGGGCCATTTTTTGGAAATCTGACACGTGTCACTTTATGTGGTGATAACTTTAAAATGCTTTTACTTATCCAGGCCATTCTGAGATTGTTTTCTCGTCATGTATTGTACTTCATGACAGTGGTAAAATTGAGTCCAAATTTTTTTTTTTTATTTATAAAAAAAATCCAAATTTACCAAACATTTGAAAAAATTAGCAAATTTCCAAATTTCAATTCTCTACTTTTATAATAGATAGTAATACCTCCAAAAATACTTATTACTTTACATTCCCCATATGTCTACTTCATGTTTGGATCATTTTGTGAATGCCATTTTAATTTTTGGGGGACGTTAGAAGGCTTAGAAGTTTAGAAGCAAATCTTGAAATTTTTCTGAGAATTTCTAAAACCCACTTTTTCAGGAACAGTTCAGGTCTGAAGTCACTTTGTGAGGCTTACATAATAGAAACCACAGAAAAATGACGCCATTTTAAAAAACTACACCCCTCAAGGTATTCAAAACTGATTTTACAAACTTTGTTAACCCTTTAGGTGTTCCCCAAGAATTAATGGAAATTAGAGATAACGTTTCAAAATTTCACTTTTTTGGCAGATTTTCCATTTGAATCAATTTTTCCAGTTACAAAGCAAGGGTTAACAGCCAAACAAAACTCAATATTTATGGCCCTGATTCTGTAGTTTACAGAAACACCCCATATGTGGTCGTAAACTGCTGGACGGGCACACGGCAAGGCGCAGAAGGAAAGGAATGCCATACGGTTTTTGGAAGGCAGGTTTTGCTGGACTGGTTTTTTGACACCATGTCCCATTTGAAGCCCCCCTGATGCACCTCTAGAGTAGAAACTTCAAAAAGTTACCCCATTTTAGAAACTACACCCCTCAAGGTATACAAAACTGATTTTACAAACTTTGTTAACCCTTTAAGTGTTCCACAAGAATTCATTGAAAATAAAGATGACATTTCAGAATTTCACTTTTTTGGCAGATTTTCCATTTGAATCAATTTTTCCAGTTACAAAGCAAGGGTTAACAGCCAAACAAAACTCAATATTTATGGCCCTGATTCTGTTTACACCCCATATGTGGTCGTAAACTGCTGTACGGGCACATGGCAGGGTTCAGAAGGAAAGGAATGCCATACGGTTTTTGAAAGGCAGATTTTGCTGGACTGTTTTTTTTGACACCATGTCCCATTTGAAGCCCCCCTGATGCACCCCTAGAGTAGAAACTCCCAAAATGTGACCCCATTTTGGAAACTACGGGATAAGGTGACAGTTTTCTTGGTACTATTTTGGATACATACGATTTTTGGTTGCTCTATATTACACTTTTTGTGAGGCAAGGTAACAAGAAATGTTTTGGCACTGTTTTTATTTTTTGTTGTTTACAACATTCATCTGACAGGTTAGATCATGTGGTATTTTTATAGAGCAGGTTGTCACAGATGTGACAATACCAAATATTTTTCAGTTTTACATAACAAAGCATTTTTGGAAAAAATATATTTTTTTGTGTCTCCACATTCTGAAAGGCGTTTTTTCGTTTTTGGGCGATTATCTTAGGCAGGGTATTATTTTTGCGGGATGAGATTCCGGTTCGATTGGCACGTTTTGGGGTACGTATGACTTTATTAATCGCTTGCTTTTACACTTTTTGTGATGTAAAGTGACACAAAATAGCTTTTTTCACACCGTTTTCAATTTAAAAAAATTACGGTGTTCATCTGAGGAGTTAGGTCATGTGATATTTTTATAGAGCAGGTTCTTACGGACGTGGAAATATCTAATATGTATACTTTTTTTATTTACTTAAGTTTTACACAATAACAGCATTTTTAAAACAAAACAAAAAAAGATGTTTTAGGGTCTCCACATTCTGAAAGCCGTAATTTTGTTTATTTTTTGGATGACTGTCTTGTGTAGGGGCTATTTTTTCGGGATTTGATGACGGTTTGATTGGTACTATTATAGGGTGCATATCAATTTTTGATCGCTTGCTATTACACTTTTTGTGATGCAAGGTAACAAAAAATGGCTTTTTTTACACAGAGTTTTTTTTACGGTATTCACCTGAGGGGTTAGGTCATGTGATATTTTTATAGAGCAGGTTCTCACGGACACGGCGATACATAATATGTCTACTTCTTTTTATTTATGTAAGCTTTACACAATGATTTAATTTTTGAAACAAAAAAAATCATGGTTTAGTGTCTCCATAGTCTGAGAGACATAGTTTTTTTTCGTTTTTGGGCGATTATCTTAGGCAGGGTATGATTTTTGCGGGATGAGATTCCGGTTCGATTGGCACATTTTGGGATACGTATGACTTTATTGACCGCTTGCTTTTACACTTTTTGTGATGTAAAGTGACACAAAATGGCTTTTTTCACACCGTTTTTAATTTTAAAAAATTACGGTGTTCACCTGAGGAGTTAGGTCATGTGATATTTTTATAGAGCAGGTTCTTACGGACGTGGAAATACCTAATATGTATACTTTTTTTTATTTACTTAAGTTTTACACAATAACAGCATTTTTAAAACAAAACAAAAAAATATGTTTTAGTGTCTCCATATTCTGAGCCATATTTTTTTTTTGTCTTAGGTAGGAGCTAATTTTTTGCGGGATAAGGTGATGTTAGATTGGTACTATTTTGGCAGGCATACGCCTTTTTGATTGCTTGGTGTTGTACATTTAGTGATGTAAGATGACAAACAAATGGTTTATTTAGCACATTTTCATTTTTTTTTTTAAGGTGTTCATCTGAGGGGTTAGGTCATGTAATATGTTTATAGAGCCGGTCGATATGGATGCGGCGATACCTAATATGTCTACTTTTATTTTTTCCTTATTTTTTACTAATTTTCTTTTTACTTTATTTGTCGAAAATGCCGTTTTTTTTACTTTTGGGGGGAAACTTTATTTTTTCAACTTGTTTTCACTTTATTTTTTTGTCCCACTTTGGGAATTCAACTTTTGGGGGTCTGATCCCCTTTTACAATGCATTCCCATACTTCTGTATTTGAATGCATTGGCTGTATGAGTAATACAGTGTGTATTACTCATACAGCTTCCTGCCTGTGAGATCCAGGGGGCTGGATCTCACAGGCTCTCTACCGGAAGGCAGCCCCGATGCCTAAGGCCCCTTTCACATTGGCCAGTTTTCCGCACGGGTGCAATGCGTGATCCATCACCATGGTGATGGACCATGTAACTGACCATGTGATGAGCGCAGTAACGTCACCAAAGGTCCTTTTCTCCCAGGACCTTTAGAGAAGAAGAAGAAAGAAGAGAAGCCGGGCTGCGCAAACAAGTGGATGAGGTGAGTTTAATTTTTATTTTTTAACCCCTCCATCCCTAATTTACTTAGTATTCTGTATTACGAATGCTATTATTTTCCCTTATAACCATGTTATAAGGGAAAATAATACAATCTACAGAACACCGATCCCAAACTTAAACTTCTGTGAAGAAGTCCAGGTTCGGGTCTGGGTACCAAACATACCGATTTTTCTCAAACGCGTGCAAAACACATTAAAACGCTTTGCACTCGCGTGGAAAAATCGCACATTTTTCCGTGACGCACCCGCATCCTATCCGGCCCTCACACGCGACGCCCATGTGAAAGAGGCCTAACGAAGGCTTGGGCTTCCTTCCATGCCATCGGGTCCCCGTCACAGCAGCACGGGGACTCGATGGCAGCTCCGATCTACGCCCGACATCGCACATGCTGTGGTCCACGCTGAATGCGACACATAAAGGGTTAATGCACCAGCGCCAGCATCAGTGATTTCACCGATGCTGGCGCATGCAGCAGGGGTCTGGTTATCAGTGACTGCCGGACCCCTGCCGCGGAGAGCTCCTAACTGTCCCCTAACATATGATATCAAGAAGGATCGGCTGAACTGAATTTTTCACCCAATCATTGTGTTCTCGCAGGAGAGAAGTGTCTGGTAGCAGCTCTCCCACTGACAAGACATACGTGAATCAAGCATGTATGTTTATGGGGGAGTCAGGAGAAACAGCTGTTGGACGATCATGCGGCCAACAACTATTGAATGTTTAAGTCCAACTTCAAAGTTCTTCAGAATTGGTGGAATCTAACTATGGCTACTTTGAATTGCTAAGTATTCATACAACCTTACAACTGGGGCTATTCGGAATCTGTCAAAGCTTTGAAAGCGACATGAGTAATGACTGTTAATATGAAACATAAAATACATATTGTCTCAGTGCTATGGTTGAAGAAGTGTGCATTCAAACATCAGCCTAAGGGTCCATTCACACGTCCGTGTGTGTTTTGCGGATCCGCAAAACACGGATACCACCAATGTGCGTTCCGCATTTTGCGGACTACACATCACCGGAACTTAATAGAAAATGCTTAATCTTGTCGGCAATTGCGGACAAGAATAGGACATGTTCTATTTTTTTTTCGGGAACGGAATTGCGGATCCGGAAGTGCGGATCCGCAATTCCGTATCCGGGCAGCACATAGTGCAGCCCCATAGAAATGAATGGGTCCGCAATTCTGTTACACAAAATGCGGAACAGAATTGCGGACGTGTGGATGGAGCCTAAAGATGTTGACAGTCCTTATACCTCCATGTCCTATTACTCCATAGTCTAATATGATGTTGACTGCTGCTCTGTCTCACGCTTCTTGCACATGCATGTCAATGTCTACACCAGGGGCGTTGCTAGGGTCTCAAAAGATCCGGGGCCCAAGCCCCAATGAATATGGCCCAGTTCTCTAAGTCGTCCCCCCACCCACTGCATTTTGCTGTACTTGCTATACAGCAGCACATACCTCTCACATCCAGGGCCTCCCAGGTGATGTCTCCTCGGATGTAGATCTTCTCTTTTATCATCTTCTCCACTCGGTCCATACAACTTCTCTCAGCCGCCTCTTAACTCCCTCACATTTCTATCATCATCCCCCAACCTGGAGTCTAAACAGTGTTATTTTGCTGCTCGCTGTGCCCTCCAATACCCCCAACCGTGATAATGCTCCCCAAGAGTGCCCCCATTAGTAGAAGAGCCCTCCAGTATTAATAATACCCTCACAGAGCCCCCAGTACAAATAAGGCCCCCTATTGTTCCCCCAGTGGTAATAAAGCTTTCTGCAGACACCTCAGTAGTAATAAGGCCCCCCTAGTACTCTTAGTAGAAATAAGGTTGATCTATAAGCAGGGCTATCTTTAATATTGATTGGACCCTGGGCAAAAATTTACTTGGGCCCCCTGGATCCTGCCTTCCCACACCCTAGCATGCAATCATGGCCTCCACCACAACACACACACAAAAAAAAATCCACACACCTGGTAGAGTACAGTGATGTAAATACTTACAGTTCTGAAGACTCCAGCGGCTCAGGATCACTGCTCTGGGCGGCTGGGCTAGAAGTGGGCACCGCTCTGCAGGAAGAAGACCGGGGCTCGGTTCACCCTAGCGTTACAGTGCACCCCAAAGTATGCGGTTTAGCACCTTATAGTATACAGCAACCCATAGTATGCAGTGTAGCACCCTATAGTATACAGCACCCCACAGTATGCAGTATAGCACCCCACACTATACAGCACACCACAGTATATAGTAGAGCAGTATAGCACCCCACAGTATACAACACCTCACAGTATACAGTAGAGCAGTATAGCACCCCACAATATACAGCACCTCACAGTATACAGCACCCCAAACTATACACTATACAGGACCCCACACTATACAGCCCCCCACACTATACAGTACAGCAGTATAGCACTCCACAATATACAGCACCCACAGTATATAGTACCCCACAGTATACAGCACCCCAAAATATACAGGCCCTCACAGTATAAAACACCCCACAATATACAGTATACAGCACCCCCATAGTATACAGTAGAGCAGTATAGACCCCACAGTATACAGCACCCCCATAGTATACAGTATAGCAGTATAGCACCTCACAGTATACAGTAGCTTACAGTATATTAGTATAACAGCCCCTGTGACCTTTTCCTGATGTAATCTTCACAAAAAAAGCTCCACAATTATGGGAAACTTCTCCTGCAGCAACACTCCTGGTAGCGAGAAAGGACCTTTCATGACCTCATAGCCATGTGACCAGTAATATTGCTAGGTTACTGGTCACATGGTGATTATGTAATCTAAGGTCCTAGAAAATCACAGCTCTCACAGTACGCTGCCTAGAGTGCCGGCAGGCATGGCATTGCAGCACCCCCTGTGTAGCTGATAGCCTGATACCTGGGGCAGTGGCCAGCAGGGCTCAAGAGGCAGCTGCCTTGGGGCCCCCCAGATGCAACTGGGCCCGGGGCAGCTGCCCCTTTTGCCCCTTGTTAAAGACGGCCCTGTCTATAAGTCCCTCCTATAGAGCCCTCAGTAGTAATAAGAACGCCTACAATCCCCTGGATTTGCAGTGCCCCCTGTTGTTATATTCCCACCTCCACCATACAGTCCCATGTAAATAACATCACACCATTTCTCCTGCCCCCTCCAAAATACAGTCCTATGTAAATAACATCACTCTCCTCCCTTCACCCCCTCAACATACAGTCCCATGTAAATAACACTATTTCCCTCCCTCCAGCATACAGTCCCATGTAAATAACATCACACCATCTCTCCAGCCCCCTCCAGTATACAGTGTCATGTAAATAACATCCCTCTCTATCTACAGCCCCCTCCAAAATACAGTCCCATGTAAATAACATCACCTCCTCCACAGCCACCTTCAACATACAGTCCCAAGTAAATAATATCACCCCCTCCCCAGACGCCTCCAACATGCATTCTCATGTAAACATCACCCCTCAACATTCAGTCCCATGTAAATAACATCATTCCCCCCACCAGACACCTTCAACATACAGTCCCACGTAAATAACATCCCTCCCTTCAGCCCTAACATACAGTCCCAGTTAAATAACCACAACTCCCAGCATTGCTCTGCCTCTCCCTTCACTTACCTCTCTTGAGGTAGCAGACATCACCTCATCTTCTTCCCCTCTTCACTGCCGCCCTCTCCTGCACTAGTCACATGATGGTGACATCATCGCAGGTCCTTCTCAACCACTGACTGTTTTATTGGTTACATGACCTGTGATGTCACCACAGGCCCTTCAGATCTTCCAACGCATTAGATTCAATTGTATTGCCATCCTGTGGATGGCAATACAGTTGTATCCAGCAGGCAGGTCATTTGGGGCCTGAGACAAAACATCAGGGGCCCAGGCCCGAATGTTTTAACCTAGCAACGCCCCTGGTCTACACTATTCAGAAGTGTACTAACACAGACCAGTGGTATAGCATTCTTACTCAGCAGAAATACATAGTGGCACAGCAGAGGACAGTATATGTACCTTCTGGTTGTGACCATGTATATAGTTTTCACATTTTAACAACAGAATTGTCTCCTTATACAATCCACTGATGCCACTACCGAGTGTTCACACATTAAAGGGACTTTCAAGGACCAAACACAATAGTTTGTCCTTACTGACTTCTCATTCTGATTGGCAGGTGTCCTGGCCACCATTAAACATTAACTCTGAGGGCACCTGGTAAGATCTGGAAAGCCACTTTAATATATTTATATATTTGTGTGCACTCCTGTATAAATTCTGTTCCCTAGGATCTTGGCAAATGTTTGACAAAAAGTATTTGAGAGAACAATGAGGATAGTTTATTTTGAGTTGAACTAGGTGTAAAAAAATCACACAGTGTCACGGACGTACCGAGACATACGGAAGTCCCAGCGACAGTGAGTGGCAGGAGATCTGTGAGACTGGCAACACGCGGTTTGATCTGACAGGTTTTCCTTGTGGATCAATAGGTGTCTCTGTTGCTTCTGGTAATGGCCACAGCCAGGGTGGATAAAAATCAATGATTTAAATTTTTTTTTTTTTAAATCTGTTTCTTTTTATTTAAAGGATAAATCTCACATTTAGACCCTAATTATAATTTTCATATATGTAGTTACTAATAACATGATATTCCAGAATCAGTTACTATTAGACTGACTTACCCCATATTTAATAAGATTCAGCCCTTAGCAACCAGTCTGCATAAAACTACAATTTCACTATTCAGTTAAGATGACCGCCACTGCCCTCACCCTGAGGCTAATCCCGCCTGCCCTCACTAGCCAGTAACGCAACCTGCTTCTGCGTCCTCCGTCCTTCAACACATAGACGGACCATGCCTAGCAACCCTATTTTAAGCACAGGTAAAAGTAGGCAGTACAGGGAACAAAACTGTGAAAAGTTGAAATAGGGCCACCGAGGAGATATTAATCACCACAATCCAATCATACTCCCAAAAAAAAAAAAAAAAAATACGACAGTTATACTTTAAATCTGATTTTTTTTTTATCAGATTTTTTTTTATATAAAATGCTTTTTGGGGAAAATATATTACCATCCAAAGGTTATTCCATTATGAAATAAAGATTTGTTTTTTAATTATGTAGAATAAAGCTGTATATGTTTAAATTTTTGGGTAAAAAAATTCCATTAATCCATTCACAATGTCATGCTCTTCCAGAGGTTTTTGTAAGAATTTTGGCCAGTTTCTCTGCCTACAAGATATTATCACAGATGCTTGGTTTACTTTTGCAGTTCTCAAAACTGAATTTGACTCAGCAGAGATCACATGCCTCTTCTTCACAGGCAAAATGTTATAACATGAACAGAGTTGAGAAAAATACCTTAATCCTAACTTCTACAAACCTATGAATACAGAATCAACCTAATCAAACTAATCTGAAAAGTTGTTATTCTATAAATCTTCATCTACTTGCATATTATAAGTTATACCAGCAAGAATTAGTCTTTATGTAGAAAACTATGATTTAAATCAAGCCTTACTGACTAGTGATTTAAATCGTGATTCCTGGACCTTATAGGGAAATCAGGGCCTAGGTATACTGCATATGAATATTACTACCTTCAAGGTCTATTCATATTGATAGGTAGTCAGGGCCCAGATTAGGGTTGTCTAGGAGGTGACCTGTTTCTTCCCTAGATTCCAGGCCCAGTTACTGTTTCTCTTCCCTCCTGTGTTCAGTGTGGAGTCCCCCCCCACACTGAATGTGACAATAGGACTCTAGGTATTCCTGCGTATGAACTCACCTACCTTTGGGGTCTATTCATACTGGTAGTCAGTCAGGATTTTGGTTACGGTTTTAACTAGGAGCTGTCGATCTTCCTTCCCTAGTTCTCAGGCCTGATTCCCTGTTTCCCCCTTCCCTCCTATGCTCAGTGTGGTGTTTCCCTCCCACACCGAAGCGTGACACATAGCCCTGGTTTGTGACTTTTTGAATGCCCATGTGCTTAAATTTAGGGACACATTTATGCCACCTTCGCGACTGGATAGATGGGTGTCGCAGAGGCACAGCAATCTAGGTCAATTTACTAACATTTACCCCTGGGGTAAATTACGATTGAAATCTATTCCACCTAGAGGTTGAAACAGATTTCAATCTAGGTGCATGGGATGCCAAAGGATGCGCCTAATTTTTGATGATGTTATAAGTGAAGCGCATCCTTGGCGGAGGTTATATCACAGACTGGAGTAAAATGTCGGTCTTTGATAAATGACCTTCAATGACTGTAAATAGGGTATTTTTAAAATGCTTTGGACGGTCACAGCCATTAACACTACTACAGATGCCACTTGGAGCATCCATACATGTATTATTGGTAGTTTACCCTTCAATATTGGCAGCTTATAACTCTATGAGAGAGCTGCATATCATGTAAAACCAGTCCCAGCAAGGGGTTCTACGATTTTTTTTGTAGTTTTGCTTTTATATTTTCTCGGTATTTCCTTCATATTTCTGTTTGCCAAAACCAGGATTGGATCCCAGCTTGAGAGAGCTGTCAACTTCTGCTCTTATACAAAATACCTATAAAGCAAACCAAGTAGACAAGCTGCGCGTGTGTCCTGGCCCTGATATGAGCAGCACCAAGCACGGTGCCTCCGAAAGGCTTGCTACACACTGTATTTGAGCTGTCTTCTGAGGTATAGATTGAGAGGATTTTCCACTCTGCATCTCCATATGAAGGCTGCCACACATGCCACAATATACCTATACAGCCAATCGGTCACACTGTAAAAAAGTATAATGTGTGGTAAAAGGTATACCAATGCATGCTGGGCACCCTTTTGGCATACACCAGATGAATAGGGGCCTATGGGTATGTTGAGTATACATGCTGAGAGCTTTTCTGGTGCATACACTGAAAAAGTTACCAAATGTGAAATGAATAGAGCTAGTCACTCTGTCCTACTTCATCTATACAGGTGCAGGTAAGACCAGGGGCGTAGCTAAAGGCTCATGGGCCCTGGTGCAAGAGTTCAGCTTGGGCCCCCCTTCCCTCAAACTTTCATGCTGCATGAGGCAAAAATTGAAACTGCACCCCCCCTCCTCCATACTAAATTCTTAACCTAACCCCTTCTGTCCAGCCAGAGGTGTAACTTGCATACACTTTCTATAATACCAGTGTCTTCTTATGTGGCACAAGGGTCTTTGGGCCCCTCAGGCTCCTGGGCCCGGTAGCGACTGCTACCTCTGCAACCCCTATAGCTACGCCCCTGGGTAAGACAGAACAGAAGAGTACCTCGGAACCAAAGCTGAGTTTGGTTTCAAGTTATAAAGTCGTTTTCCGCTTTAAAAATCAATTACCGAAATTATTCAACGAAGTCACGCTCGACTTACAGTATTATTCCGAAGTTTTGAACGAAGCGACTTCGGATGAAGCATAACGGTTACAGTCCACTCCACAAGTAGAGGGCACAATTCTTGAATCACAACATTACAATCACAATGGCAGCAGGTGGTGGTTTTCCACAGACTAGTGGACCCCTGGGATAGCCCCATCCATGGACGTCCACAGGGGGGGGGCAAGTGCCCCCCCCTGGGGCCCTGGAAATCTGTGAACTGAGTTCTGCCCCTGCTCTGCAGCTGCTGCACTGCGCAGCGCCGCAGAGTGAGGAGCGGTATCTATCAGTAGCATGCACGCGCGGGAGCGCACGGCAGTACGAAGCTCAGCCCACCTTCCGGGCGGGAAAGACATTGCGGAGCCGGAGCAAAAAGAAGAGCCGCCTGCAGTGTGCCGGCCGCTTCAGGACTCCACAACCACAGGCATCCTGAATGAATGAGAGAGAGCGACACTAACACAGTGAGTGACGGTCAGTGCAACAGACCAGTCAGTGTGACAGTACTCCGAGTGTTAGGTGTGGGGTGACCAGGCGGTATATGAAGGGGCATTACTGCCTGGTATTATATGGACAGCAGATATGGCATCCTCTGGGCAGTACTGTCTATGGTCAATTCTTCCTTCACAAGCACCCTGACTGCCACCTGCTTGGCTATCAGTGAGTGACAGTCAGTCAGTGTCACAGTGTGACTACTGAGTCACTCCCTGACCCTGAGTGTTAGGTGTGGGGTGAGTCACTGATAGCCAAGCAGCAGGCAGTGAAGTGCCATGAGAGCCAGGCCAAGCAGGCGGCAGTCAGGGTGCTGGTGAAGGATGGCCATAGACAGTACTGCCCAGAGGATGCCATCTCTGCTGTCCATATACCAGGCAGTATTGCCCCTGCAGGTTCTACATTTTTTATTCGGTTATAGTGCCTTGATCATGGGTGTATGACTAATGTGGTGCATTGAATAATGTTTACATTAAAGGCACACTATAGTCACCAGGTCCAGAACAACTACAGCGTATTATATTAGTTCTGGTGAGTATAATCAGCCCTTCAAGCTTTTTGCAGTAAACCCAGTGTTTACATTACTGCCTAGGAATACATCCACCGACCACTCCTCATATGGCAGCTAGAGGTACTTCCTAGGGCAGTGCTGCACACTGTGACATTTTATTATATATGAGGGGCAAGGAGGGAGAGGGGAGGCAGAGGGAGCAATAGAACCAGGGACACAACTTTGTATTCCTGGCACTTATAATATACATTTAAAGGGAACCTGTCACAGGGATTTGGGGTATAGAGCTGAGGACATGGGTTGCTAGATCGCCGCTAGCACATCCGCAATACCCAGTTCCTATAGCTCTGTGTGATTTTATTGTGTAAAAAAAACGATTAGATACATATGCAAATTAACATAAAAGAGTCATATCTTACTTGTGTGAGCAGAGAAGAGTCATATTTTCAAGCTCTGACTCATCTCAGGTTAATTTGCATATGTATCAAATCTTTTTTTTAAACAATAAAAGCACACCGAGCTATGGGGACTGGGTATTGCGGATGTGCTAATGGCCATCTAGCAACCCATGTCCTCAGCTCTATACCCAAAATCCCGGTGACAGGTTCCCTTTAAGCTTTTCCATCATGTTGCACAGCTCATGCGTTATTATACTTTGTGATAATGAATATGCCCCTTCATTACATTCTCAGAAACAAGCAGAGCATGGATGTCAATAAAATTATGCCCCCTCCCCGGAAAAATTTCTGCGGACGCCCATGGCCACATCTCCTGGGACTGGCTGCATCGGTTCTGTGCTGACTTGCTAAGACTGCACCACGTTCTCTCCAGCAGCTAGCTATGTCTGCTGCACCCTTCTGCTGAGAGACACTTTTCTTGACCCCTTCACTCGGCCTATAAGTTACTTCTTTAACTGACTCTTTCCTTGGGACTGCAGTGTGACCCCTTAAACAGTTATTGGCAACACAGCACCACTTACCAGCATAGTCATTACTATATAGACTCTAATCACTAAGCGACCCCCCCCCCCAACCCCATGGTGTCCACCAACTACACATACCCATATGTGGGAAAGCGCCTTGCTACATTAGCAAGACTTAACGCTGTTGTCCAGCCTTTAAGGCTCATGCACACGACCGCGCCGTCTTTTGCTGTACGCAAATTGCAATGTAATCTATAGAAGCTGGTGCCCGAACTATACAGCACCATCAAACTGTAGTGGAGGGAGATTGTTACTACAGTGCATCTGCTGTTGACTTCAGTGGGAGCAGCTCAGTAGTAATGACTTCCCTCTTAGGCCTCATGCACACGACTGTATTTTTTCACTGTCCGCAAAACGGGGTTCCGTTGGTCCGTGATCCGTGACCGTTTTTTCGTCCATGGGTCTTCCTTGATTTTTGGAGTCCGCCTGGCCGTGCGGAGCCAAACGGATCCGTCCTGAATTACAATGCAAGTCAATGGGGACGGATCCGTTTGACGTTGACACAATATGGTGCCATTTCAAACGGATCTGTCCCCATTGACTTTCAATGTAAAGTCTGGAGTCCCTTTTATACCATCGGATCAGAGTTTTCTCCAATCCGATGGTATATTTTAACTTGAAGCGTCCCCATCACCATGGGAACGCCTCTATGTTAGAATATACTGTCGGATATGAGTTAGATTGTGAAAACTCATTTCCGACAGTATATTCTAACACAGAGGCGTTCCCATGGTGATGGGGACGCTTCTAGTTAGAATATACTACAAACTGTATACATGACTGCCCCCTGCTGCCTGGCAGCACCCAATCTCTTACAGGGGGCCGTGATCAGCACAATTAACCCCTCAGGTGCCGCACCTGAAGGGGTTAATTGTGCGTATCATAGCCCCCTGTAAGAGATCAGGGCTGCCAGGCAGCAGGGGGCAGACCCCCCTCCCTCCCCAGTTTGAATATAATTGGTGGCCAGTGCGGACCCCCCTCCCTCCCTCTATTGTATTAATAACATTGGTGGCCAGTGTGCAGCCTCCCCCGGCCCCCCCTCCCTCCCTCTATTGTAATAATAACATTGGTGGCCAGTGTGCGGCCCCCCCTCCCTCTATTGTAATAATAACATTGGTGGCCAATGTGCGGCCCCCCTCCTTCCCTCTATTGTATTAATAACATTGGTGGCCAGTGTGTGCGGCCTCCCCTCCCCCCCCCCCGATCATTGGTGGCAGCGGAGTTCCGATCGGAGTCCCAGTTTTATCGCTGGGGCTCCAATCGGTAACCATGGCAACCAGGACGCTACTGCAGTCCTGGTTGCCATGGTTACTTAGCAATAGTAGAAGCATCATACTTACCTGCTGGCTGCTGTGCTGTCTGTGACTGGCCGGGAGCTCCTCCTACTGGGAAGTGACAGGTCTGTGCGGCGCATTGCTTAATGATCTGTCACTTACCAGTAGGAGGAGCTCCCGACCGGTCACAGACAGCGCAGCAGCCAGCAGGTAAGTATGATGCTTTTACTATTGCTAAGTAACCATGGCAACCAGGACTGCAGTAGCGTCCTGGTTGCCATGGTTACCGATCGGAGCCCCAGCGATTAAACTGGGACTCCGATCGGAACTCCGCTGCCACCAATGATCGGGGGGGGGGGAGAGGGGAGGCCGCACACTGGCCACCAATGTTATTAATACAATAGAGGGAGGGAGGGGGGCGCACACTGTGCCACCAATGTGATTAATACAATAGAGGGAGGGAGGGAGGGGGGGCCGGGGGGGGGTGCACACTGGCCACCAATGTTATTAATACAATAGAGGGTGGGGGGGGGGCCGCACTGCCCATCAATGAAATTAAAACTGGGGAGGGAGGGGGTCTGCCCCCTGCTGCCTGGCAGCCCCTGATCTCTTACAGGGGGCTATGATATGCACAATTAACCCCTCAGGTGCAGCACCTGAGGGGGTAATTGTGCTGATCACGGCCCCCTGTAAGAGATCGGGTGCTGCCAGGCAGCAGGGGGCAGTCATGTACACAGTTCGTAGTATATTCTTACTAGAAGCGTCTCCATCACTATGGGAACGCCTCTGTGTTAGAATATACTGTTGGATCTGAGTGAAAACTCAGCTCTGAAAAAGCTTTTATGCAGACTGATCTTCGGATCCGTCTGTATGAAAGTAACCTACGGCCATGGATCACGGACACGGATGCCAATCTTGTGTGCATCCGTGTTCTTTCACGGACCCATTGACTTGAATGGGTCCGTGAACCGGTGTCCGTCAAAAAAATAGGACAGGTCATATTTTTTTGACGGACAGGATACACGGATCACGGAGGCGGATGACAAACGGTGCATTTTCCGAGTTTTCAACGGACCCATTGAAAGTCAATGGGTCCGCAGAAAATCACGGAAAACGGAACAACGGCCATGGGTGCACACAACGGTCGTGTGCATGAGGCCATAGGCTCTATTCAGATGATTCAGACGTCCATATGAATGGTCTCGATCCATTCCACAATTATGCGGAACGGGTGCGGACCCATTCATTTTCAATATTGCTGGAAAAGATGAGGACAGCATCTGAACTTCTGAACCAGTGTCAGTGTTTTGCGGATCTTCAATTTGCAGATCTGCAAAACACTTACGGACGTGTGAATGGACTCTTAGGCCTCTTTCACACGGGCGTTGCGGGAAAATGTGCGGGTGCATCGCGATTTTTCCGTGCGAGTGCAAAACATTATAATGCGTTTTGCACTCGCGTGAGAAAAATCGCGCATGTTTGGTACCCAAACCCGAACTTCTCCACAGAAGTTCGGGCTTGGGATCGGTGTTCTGTAGATTGTATTATTTTCCCTTATAACATGGTTATAAGGGAAAATAGAAGCATTCTGAATACAAAAAAAATAATAATAATTTAACTCACCTTAGTCCACTTGATCGCGAAGTCGGCATCTCTTTCTGTCTTGATCTTAGCTGTGTGCAGTAACAGGACCTGTGGTGACGTCACTCCGGTCATCACATGATCCATCACATGATCTTTTACCATGGTGATGGATCATGTGATGACCGGAGTGACGTCACCACAGGTCCTGTTCCTCCACACAGCTAAGATGAAGACTTTTTTTTTTTACGGACCCATTGACTTGAATAGGCCCGTCCTCCGTTTTCCACTGAGGATAGGACAGGTTATATTTTTTTGACAAACTGGAATCACGGATCACGGATGCAAAGAAAAAACGGAGAACTATCAGGTTTTTTTTCACAGCTCCAAAGAAATGAATGGGACCTCCGCTAAACTGTGAAAAATGACGGAACGGATGTGGATGCACACAACGGTCGTGTGCATGAGGCCTTAAAGAGGTTCTCCCACAAAAATGCATGTAATTAAAAATGTAGCATAGTCACTGAGTTATTCACTGAAATCTATCTGTATAGCGCCACCTGCTGTTTGCCCTTTTTCTAAGGCCGAATGCACACGGCCGTGAGCGGTCCGTGGTAACACGGGATGGATTCCTGCTGAGAGCAGGAGTGCACGGCATCATTGGTTGCTATGACGCCGTGCGCTTCCTGCTGCCGCCGCAGTACGGTAATACACTGGTATGATCTATACCAGTGTATTACTGTACTGTGGCGGCAGCAGGGAGCGCACCGCGCCATAGCAACCAATGACGCCGTGCGCTCCTGCTCTAAGCAGGAATCCAGCCCGTGGTTCCACAGCCCGTGGTTCCACAGACCGCTCGCGGACGTGAAACACGGCCGTGTGCATTCGGCTGAACACAGAGGCGTTCCCATGGTGATGGGGACTCTTTAAGTTAGAATATACTAAGAACTGTGTACATGACTGCCCCCTGCTGCCTGCCAGCACCCGATCTCTTACAGGGGACTGTGATCCGCACAATTAACCCCTCAGGTGCCCATGGTGATGGGGACGCTTCAAGTTAAAATATGCCATCGGATTGGAGAAAACTCTGATCCGATGGTATATTAATAGGGACTCCTGACTTTACATTGAAAGTCAATGGGGGACGGATCCGTTTGCAATTGCACCATATTGTGTCAACGTCAAACGGATCCGTCCCCATAGACTTGCATTGTAATTCTGCAAGCTGCGTTCGGGTGTCCGTCTCCTGAGCGAAATGGAGGCCAAACGGAGCCATACTGATGCATTCTGAGCGGATCCGCATCCACTCAGAAAGCATTGGGGCAGTACGGATCCGTTCGGAGCCGCTTGTGGGAGCCTTCAAACGGAACTCACAAGCGGTACTCCGAACGCAAGTGTGAAAGTAGCCTAAATTCTCTGTCCAGCTGACTGAGGTTGACACCCATGCTCACTTCAACCCTTCAACTGCCACCAGCTGCAGCAGAAAGGACACAGCCCTAAGCTTTAGGCTTAAAATAAATCTAGCAGAGCAATTGGAGCAGTGAATGAGGAGATCTCTGGATCCATGTGAGGTACATGGCTGGTTCTAACTTTGTTAGAAAGAGATTGTTGTGCTATATGATATCTGATTTTAATATATATATATTTTTTTTTTACATTACTTCGAGGATAACCCCTATAAAGTCACAAACACAGAATAATAAAATATGCAAGTAATATGCATTTTTTTTCACATATTCATCATGACTAAACATATTGGTTAAAGGCACAGGCACCTTATAATTCACAGTCTGCCCTAGGAAGGAAAGAAGAGGGCAACATATCCAACCTAACCATCAGATCAATATGTCCATATTATCCGTTTTTGGTAGGGTGGGTGCATTCCTACCCATTATAGGCGTATAGTGTCTGGAGTGGAAATTGCTAGTCTCTCACACAGCAAAAGACTGGAAAATTTCCCTGGTTAGAAGTTATCTTATTCAAATATATAAAATATCCAGTGCCAATAAAAAGAATTGGTTTAGCAAGTCATTACAAGACCTGTACCAAAGACTAGAGGACATCTGGGTGTAATCATTCATTCATCAGTGGAAAAAAAGGGATATTTACAGTAATAGTGGCTTCATTTTGGATTCTTTTATGCAAAGACAATTAAAAAAATGTAAATGCAGAACAGTACTGAATTATAAAGAGCATGGTAGTCTAGTATAGTATGGAGTGCGGGTCAGTATGAAAGGTGCTCTTCTTAATCTAGTGATGACTTTACAATGTACAGCAATAGCGAAGAATATCCAACTGCCTTAGTAAAGGTTACACTAATTTTATAATACCTTGCTCACCAGCACCAACTATAGTACAGTACATTCTTGTGCTGCCACCTTGTGTTCAACTGAAAAACTTCACTAGTGATCGGTGGGACAGAAAATTATGTGGGGCCTACGGGGTTCCTGAGCAGCTACGCAGGCCGCACATTCGTACGTCTGTGATCTTTTTAATTATTACCACTCCGCACTTTAATTATATTAGATGTATGTTAACCATTACACAGGCTCCACTGGAATAGTTCTGCCGAAAAGTCACTTTTTTTTTGTACAAGTTCCATTTTGCTAAAATCTTTGCAACTTTTTGAAAGTTTACACTACGCTCAACAGTTTTCTGAAAAGTGTGTGGGGCATTAATGGGGGGACAGGGTATATCTTCCTGATATAGGAGATGAAATCACTGAACTTATAGATAATAAAGGGTAGGTATTACATATATTTCACTGAAGCTAGTTTAAATACCCAATATTGCATTTAAAAAGTATACCCACAAACATATAAAAAAAAATATAGATAATTGATAATAAAAAATATAATTTTTGGGAGACGTATGACCCAATAGGATTTAGGCACATGGGAAAAGGCACATGGAGAAAGGTTACCGCACCGCGGTTACTCACGATACTGTTGATGGATTGTCGGTGGGGGTAACAAGTAAAATGGTAGCATTAAGGGTACTTTCACACTGCCATTTCTGGGTCCGCTCGTGAGATCCGTTTCAGTCCTCTCACAAGCGCCTAAAACGGATCAGTTAAGCCCCAATGCATTCTGAATGGATAAGGATCCGTTCAGAATGCATCAATTTGGCTGTGTTTGGTCTCCGTTACTTTTTTAGACGGTCACTAAAACGCAGCTTGCAGCGTTTTGGTGACCGTCTGACTATGCGGAGCCAAACGGATCAGTCTCGACTTACAATGTAAGTCAATAAGGATGGAGCCGTTTTTCACTGACAGAATATGGTGCAAATGAAAACGGATCCATCCCCCATTGACTTTCAATGTAAGTAGGGACGGATCCGTTTTGACTTAGACTTTTTTTTTTTATGAATAATGCAAACGAATCAGTTATGAATGGATACAAGCATTTGCATTATTGGTGCGGATCCGTCTGTGCAGATACAAGACGGATCCGCACACAAACGCGAGTGTGAAAGTAGCCTTAGGATGAAGGCTTGGACTATCCAGGATAGTGATCAGTCTGTTATTCCCAGGATACCAATTCTGTGTTCATCGGAGGGACCGGACAAGATTAATGAAAATAAAGATGAATAAATTCACATCCACTTGTAGGCAACCTACACTCTCCCTGCCTGCCTGATAGGAGTTGGCATAGATTTCAGCTGTATTTTACACCACTTTTCTGCCATTAAAGGCGTTTTTGGAGACATTTTTTATTGATGACCTGTCCTCTGGATAGGTCATTAGTACCTGTTGGGTGGGTGTCCGACACCCGCGACTCCTGCCGATCAGCTGATTGAGAAGGCATTGGTGCTCCTCACACCTTACCTGTATATGGTATAGTGACAGTGCTTGGTATTGGCATCCTAGGCCCATTGACTTGAATAGGGCTGAGATGCGCCTTGGTTGTGCAACATCACATGAGCTAGGAAAAGCTCAGAGAAGGCCTACTGCGAACACCTTCTCAAAAAACTGATTGGTGAGGGTGCCGGTTGTCAGACCCCCACCAAACAGATACTAATGACGTATCCAGAGGACAGGTCATCAGTTAAAAAGTCTTGGAAAACTCCTTAATGGCAGAAAACTGGTGTAAAATACAACTGAAATCTATTCCAGCTCCTAGCAGGGCTGTGGATTGGGATACTGAAAAGCCATTCACTTCCATTAGGGTCCATTCACACGTCAATTATGCGGAATGGGTGCGGGCCTGTTCATTTCAATGGGGCCGCAAAACATGTGGACAGCACACGCAAGAAAGATAGAGCATGTCCTATTCTTGTCCGCAGCCACGGACAGGAATAGGCATTTCTATCATAGGGCTGGCCATGTGCGGTCTGCAAAATGCGGAACGCACATTGCCGGTGTCTGTGTTTTGCAGACGTGTGAATGGACCCCAATACTGTCAGTTACAGTGGATTTATGTTGCAGATTCCACAGCACCAATCTGTAGTAAATCCTGAATGTGTGAACGTCACCATATGGTGTAGGCTGCTCCTCAGTCCTACCTCATGGAAGAAAGCGGACAGTTATAGGGAAGTAGATGATTTCTCATGACTATGGCTGACAAAACGGACAGTGAAATTAGTGATGTCAGCTAATCCCCAAAACATTTGATGGCAGATCTGACAAGACAACGTCCTCATAACTAGTGACCTAACTATGAGAGTGTGAAGAGCTGTGGTCTCTCCATATTGGACATTGTTCTGCTACATGTATCCTACAAGAAATCGTCACCCGCAACTAGATATTAGCTTATCTATAATGAATTGTTTGTCTTGTATATTGTATTACTTTATTTCCCCGGAAATGTGGGATGTTAGGAGTTATACATGTGTTAACGTGTGTGCTGCCATCTCCTGGTGCTTCTGACCAGTTCTGATGCCTTGTGTGCGTCTCAATAAAGTTATTGTTGTTATATTGTGCATTAGCTTTTAGAAAATGTACAGAGGCCTGAGAGGCTGGTTTTCTCAGAGCGTAGACCGAGACCTCATCCACATCTGGGGTCAGGAAAAAATATTCTGAGTATCATGCTCTTCATATTGATATGTCCATGCTGTCTTCAGTCTGCCAAGCTGTAACACGGCGAGAAGCCGACCTCATGACAAAATCCTCACAGAAAAGTAGAGCGCGGGGGAGGGGAGAACTAGTTGGTGTAAAGCAGGGGTCCAACACTTCAGGTGTTGTGAAACTACATCTCCCATCATGCACACTTGCTTGGCTGTTCTGTGAACTCCCACAGAAGTTAAAGAAGCATGCAGGGAGTTGTAGTTGGAGTGCCAAAGGTTGCTGATCCCTGGCCTAAAGGATGGATATTTGAGTAGTGCTGATTTTACTTACTTCATGCCATAACTGAGGTATTTGGGTTCTGAAAATGGTTTTCTGGGATTCACAAGTAAAATAAAATACCACCAACCCCAGCCCAATGAATCCCCCTCATACAAACTGTAATCTATACATAAATATATACTGCTAAAGAATATATAGTATATAGAACCAACATAAAGGGACCAAACCTGACTATGGGACCACATAATACCTCAAACAGTAAGTGGCATTTATCATGTACAGAAAGTTAATACAAGCCACTTACTAATGTAATGTGATTGTCCATTTTGCATTTTGCCACCAGTGCTGGATTGCAGGGTGGTCTGTAACCATGGAAACGAGCAGTGTATAATGTGATGGAAAAATGAATCCAGCCAGCAACGGAGACAATATGGACAATCACAATACATTAGTAAGTGCCTTGTATTAACTTTCTCTACATGATAAATGCCACTTAGGCCTCCTGTACACAAACGTGTGCGCCCCGTGGCCGTGCTGCGGGCCACAAGGCACAAACACTGACTGTGGGGCAGCCACAGGATATCGCGGACCCATTCACTTTAATGGGTTCGCGATCCGCCCGTTCTGCAAAAAGATAGGACATGTTCTATCTTTTTGCAGGACGGAAGTACGGGATGGGAAGTTCCGTTCCGTGCTTCCGTTCCGCACCATTCCGCATCTCCGGATTTGCGAACCCACTGAAGTGAATGGGTCCGCATCCGTGATGCGGAATACCCACGGAACGGCGCCCCGTTTATTGCAGATCCGCAAATGCGGTCCGCAATACGGCAAGGGGCAGCACACGTTCGTGTGCAGGAGGCCTTACTGAAGTGAGACCACCCCTTTAACACAATAGCCACATATTAACAAGACATACCATCATATTACCACCATGTGCGAGGTGTCACACATAGCCTTTTTAGGAAAATAACACCTGAAAAGAACCCATGTTAAAAATTGTCTGAAAAAAAAGCACTATAAAATAGCCCCACACAAAGGACATGGACAAGTTTTAAAACAGAATGCAGACAGGGGATGTAACATCTCTTTGCAGTCTGTTTTTCTCACATTCCCATTTATTTGAATGAATACGTTCTGTGAGAAAAATGGACAAATATAGGACATGCTGTAATTTTTTAACCGTGGACCGATGTGCCATGCAAAAAAATCACCTATGTAAAAATATCCATTCAGTGTTGAAAAGGTCGGTTTTCAGTCTGGGTTCTGTCTGTTCCTGAACAGCACTCATATGGAAACATGGCAAATGTGAAAATAGCTTAAAAGGGTTGTGTCACTTCAACAAGTGGCATTTATTATGTAGAGAAAGTTAATACAAGGCACTTACTAATGTATTGTGATTGTCCATATTGTCTCCGTTGCTGGCTGGATTCATTTTTCCATCACATTATACACTGCTCGTTTCCATGGTTACGATCACCCTGCAATCCATCAGCGGTGGCTGTGCTCGCACACTGTAGAAAAAAGCAACTAGCCTATGTGCTGTTCCTCGGTCCCAGACACTAGAAAGGTTGGCACTTTTTTCTATAGTGTGCATGCATGGCCACCACCGCTGATGGATTGCAGGGTGGTCATAACCATGGAAACATTATACACTGTAATGGAAAAATGAATCCAGCCAGCAAAGGAGGCAATATGGACAATCACAATACATTAGTAAGTGCCTTGTATTAACTTTCTCTACATGATACCTGCCATTTAAGGCTAGGTCTACACGACAACATTTGTCGCGCGACAATAAGTTTTTGTTGCACCAATGTCGCGCTACAATTTTTATAATGGCAGTCTATGGTGTCGCACTGCAACATGCAACATGCTGCGACGCAACAGTCGCAGAAAAATCCATCTCGAATGGATTTTCTGTGACTGTCGCGTCGCAGTCGCAATATGTTGCATGTTGCAGTGCGACACCATAGACTGCCATTATAAAAATTGTTGCGCGACATTAGTGCAACAAAATGTCGCGCGACAAATGTCGTCGTGTAGACCTAGCCTAAGGCTACTTTCACATTAGCGGCAGCCTTCTCCGGCAGGCTGTTCAAGCAGGTGAACATCGTCCTGCCACTTTACAAAGCACTAGTCAGACCACACATGACATCAGGGAGGGTGACATAAGTGACAAGCAGACATTAGTGGATGATGATGCAGTTCCCACACCAATGGGGTAATTTATCAAACTGGTGTAGGGTAGGACTGGCTTAGTTGCCCATAGCGACCAGATTCCACCTTTCATTTTTTATAGCTCCTTTGGAAAATGAAAAGTGGAATCTGATTGGTTGATTTGGGTAACTAAGCCAGTTCTACTTTACACCAGTTTTGTAAATGACCCCACAAGTACTGTGCTGCCGCTAGTGCATGCGTGCCGCCGGACGTCCGCTCCGGCCCCATCGACTATGTGGTAGTTTTATTCCGGCCTCCTCTCTGCATGTTTGCCGTGCTGCCGCCGGGCCTACAGCACACTCCCATTATAGTCAATAGGGCCGGAGCAGGGCACGCTAGCGGCAGCACGGATCCGGCAGGCTGTTCCACCACTGGACCAGCCTGCCGGAGAAGGCTGCCGCTAAAGTTAAAGTAGCCTAATGCCTCCTACACATATACACTCTCTCGTTTTTTTTATTTATTTTTTGCTTGTAAAAAACACCTGTTTTTCCTATATCCCAGTCTAGATCTGCCTGCGTAGGAGTAAGATGCGCCTAATTTTTTAATTTTTTAAGAGGCAAATAATAAATAAATGATTTCCATCTCTGGCACCAGAAACTAAAATCTATGCCAGCAAGGGGCTGGCATAGACTTCAGCTATAACTTACACCAGTTTCTGGCATAGGTTATTAGTAAATATGGCGACTTCCACTAAGCCCTGCCCCCTCCTGATAGGCCCCACCTCTTTTCTCACTGCTTCAGAAAAGTGTCGAGAAGCTTAAAAAGTCGCAGGTTATGCCGTATATATGGTGTACAAGTTTGGTAACTATCCTTCAATGCACCAAAAGGCCATAAAATACCACAGACCAAAAAAAAACCTTTATAGAGCATTTTGTATTTCCCTAAAAAGTGGTTGCTTCATTTTTTTTTTATTTACATGAGCATATTCCGGATGTATTACACGTAGGTATTTCCAATTAGGAGGGTGCTAGAGCTGTCACTCAGAGCAGAAGAGAGGGGCTTGGGAGTATTTTGTGCAAAGAGCCCACAATCGTGGGCGTAACACTTAGATTTTTCAGTCATGTAACCTGCATGTCCATTACATGGGGTACGTTGTGTGATAAACCCTACATTGCGCTGTAGTTTCCATTATAAATGGAAACTATAATGCATATAAACAGAAAATTAACTCCTTAGTGACTAGGCCAGAAAGGGCCTTAACCGCCTCCGGACCACCTAACGCACGATCGCGGTCCGGAGGTGGCAGTCTGAGGCACAGTCATGCATATATGCGCCATCTCGCGAGACGCGAGATGACTCGCTCAGCCGGCCCGCGCATGCGCATCGCGGGCCGGCAAAAGTTAGAGGGGGGTCACGTCATCAGCTTGCCAGCCAATGATCGTGGCTGGCAAGCTGATGATTTAAAAAAAAAAAAGAATCAGAAGCCAGTTAACACATTATATTTATAAATATAATGTGTTAAATGGCTGCCCTGCTCCTCTGCTGGTCCTTTTCGTTGGTTGGTCTCAGCAGAGGAGCACAGTTCACAGTGAGTACACCAACAGCACACTTAGCCTCAGATCACCCCCCATCACCCCAACTAACCCTTTGATCACCCCTTGATCACCCCTGTCAATCACAAGTGAAAGGAAAAAAGTGATCAGTGTAAACTGTCACTTTTTTTTTCCCACTGGTATTGACTGTTAGGTTTTAGGGATAGTTTAGGTCCCTTGGTTAGGTAGTTTAGCGATCGTTTAGCGCCCAGCCCACCGCACCGCAGTCACTGATTCGCTGATTAGCGTATCACTAATCAGCATTTGTACTTTTATAGTATCTGGAAGTGATCAAAACTGATCACAGTCAGATCTATAATAGTACTAGTGTCACCTTAGCTCGCCCTCCTCCCAAAACGCAGTGTTTGCCCGATCAGGCCTGATCGGTCGTCCACACGCATGTTCACCCACGCCCGCCCCGCCGCAGTGACAAATTTTTTATTTATTTTTTTATTACTGCACAATCACTTTTTAAGCGCTGCAGCGATAAAAAAATCAGTTTTGACATTTTTTATCAATCGCAGCGGCCTCCGGTACTTCGCTAGCCTCCCATTTGTAAAACAGGCTTGCTTTTTTTCTTGGGTAGTCTCAGGGAATACCCCCTAAATTTAGTAGTCCAAATGTCAAACAAGGGGTATTTATCTGAAGAGGCCTACAGGATTCTGACCCAGTCGGATGAGGAATGGGAACCCTCATCTGACGAATCTAGCGGGTCAGAATATGAACCTGTAGAAAGCAGAGGCAGTCTGACACAAAGTTCGGACGAGGAGGTTGAGGTCCCTGATACCACCAGGCGTACCCGGCCCCGTGTTGCTAGACCACAGGTTGCACAGGATCCGCTTCAAGGGCAGTTGGGCTGGCGCTGTCGGATTACGTGGTGAGGCATACACCAGCAGCGCAGCCCTCCCTGGACCTAGTACCAACATTGCCATACAACATGGTGAAGTGGCGAGCACCAGAAGGGCAGTTGAAGCTGGTACGGTGGCACGTGCAATAGTTACCCCGTCGCAGCCACCGCACAGACAGGCCCGTAGACCCCCTAGAGTCCCTGAGGTGCTGGCAAACCCTGATTGGCAGTCCCCAACTTCAGCTGCACCATTAGTTCCCCCTTTCCCCGCCCAGTCTGGAGTTCGGGTTGAGACAGCTCAGATCGGTTCGGCCCTGAGATTTTTTAAGCTCTTCTTGACTGCGGAGCTCTTGGACATAGTCGTGGCAGAAACAAACCGGTATGCCACTCAATTTATATCCGCCAACCCGGGAAGCTTTTATGCCCAGCCTTTCCGGTGGAAACCAGTCCAAGTTTCCGAATTAAAAAAAATTCTGGGCCTTCTCCTCCACATGGGTCTAACCAAAAAGCATGAATTGCGGTCATATTGGGCCACGAACCCAATTCATCAAATGCCCATGTTCTCTACTGCCATGTCCAGGGCACGATTTGAGGCCATCCTGCGTTTCCTGCACTTTAGTGACAATAGCAACTCTCGTCCCAGAGAGTTTGACCGGCTCCACAAAATTCGGCCCCTCATAGACCACTTCAACCAGAAATTTGCAGATTTGTATACCCCTGAGCAAAACATCTGCGTAGACGAGTCCCTTATACATTTTACCGGGCGCCTTGACTTCAAACAATACATCACAAGCAAGTGTATAAGCTCTGTGAAAGGGCCACCGGCTATACCCACAAATTTCGGATCTATGAGGGTAAAGATCAGACCCTGGAGCCGGTCGGTTGCCCTGACTACCTGGGGAGCAGTGGGAAGACAGTCTGGGACTTGGTGTCACCCTTATTTGGCAAGGGGTACCATCTTTATGTGGACAATTTCTACACAAGTGTGCCCCTCTTCAGGCATTTGTTCCTAGAATGCCAGGGCAGTATAACTACCCCACAAGTGACCCCATTTTGGAAAGAAGACACCCCAAGGTATTCCGTGAGGGGCATGGCGAGTTCCTAGAATTTTATATTTTTTGTCACAAGTTAGCGGAAAATGATGATTATTTTTTTTCTTACAAAGTCTCATATTCCACTAACTTGTGACAAAAAATAAAAACTTCCAGGAACTCATTATGCCCATCATGAAATACCTTGGGGTGTCTTCTTTCCAAAATTGGGTCACTTGTGGGGTAGTTATACTGCCCTGGCATTTTAGGGGCCCAAATGCGTGCAAAGTAGTTTGAAATCAAAATCTGTAAAAAAATGGCCTGTGAAATCCGAAAGGTGCTCTTTGGAATGTGGGCCCCTTTTCCCACCTAGGCTGCAAAAAAGTGTCACACATGTGGTATCGCCGTACTCAGGAGAAGTAGGGCAATGTGTTTTGGGGTGTCATTTTACATATACCCATGCTGGGTGAGATAAATATCTTGGTCAAATGCCAACTTTGTATAAATAAATGGGAAAAGTTGTCTTTTGCCGAGATATTTCTCTCACCCAGCATGGGTATATGTGAAATGACACCCCAAAACACATTCCCCAACTTCTCCTGAGTACGGCGATACCACATGTGTGACACTTTTTTGCAGCCTAGGTGGGCAAAGGGGCCCACATTCCAAAGAGCACCTTTCGGAATTTACAGGCCATTTTTTACAGATTTTGATTTCAAACTACTTTGCACGCATTTGGGCCCCTAAAATGCCAGGGCAGTATAACTACCCGACAAGTGACCCCATTTTGGAAAGAAGACACCCCAAGGTATTTCATGATGGGCATAGTGAGTTCATGGAAGTTTTTATTTTTTGTCACAAGTTAGTGGAATATGAGACTTTGTAAGGAAAAAAAAAAGAAAAAATTCATAATTTTCCGCTAACTTGTGACAAAAAATAAAAAGGTCTATGAACTCACTATGCCCATCAGCGAATGCCGTAGTGTGTCCACTTTCCGAAATGGGGTCATTTGTGGGGGTTTTCTACTGTCTGGGCATTGTAGAACCTCAGGAAACATGACAGGTGCTCAGAAAGTCAGAGCTGCTTCAAAAAACGGAAATTCACATTTTTGTACCATAGTTTGTAAACGCTATAACTTTTACCCAAACCATTTTTATTTACCCAAACATTTTTTTTTTTTCAAAGACATGTAGAACAATAAGTTTAGCGAAAAGATTATATATGGATGTCGTTTTAAAAAAAAAAAATTTACAACTGAAAGTGAAAAATGTCATTTTTGGGCAAAAATTTCGTTAAATTTAGATTAATAACAAAAAAAGTTAAAATGTCAGCCGCAATGAAATACCACCAAATGAAAGCTCTATTAGTGAGAAGAAAAGAAGGTAAAATTGATATGGTTGGTAAGTTGCATGACCGAGCAATAAACGGTGAAAGTAGTGTTGTGCAGAAGTGTAAAAAGTGGTCTGGTCATTGAGGGTGTTTAAAGGGAACCTGTCACCGGGATTTTGGGTATAGAGCTGAGGACATGGGTTGCTAGATGGCCGCTAGCACATCCACAATACCCAGTCCCCATAGCTCTGTGTGCTTTTATTGTGTAAAAAAAAAACGATTTAATACATATGCAAATTAACCTGAGATGAGTCCTGTCCCTGACTCATCTCATGTACAGGACTCATCTCAGGTTAATTTGCATATGTATCAAATAGTTTTATTTTACACAATAAAAGCACACAGAGCTTTGGGGACTGGGTATTACAGATGTGCTAGCGGCCATCTAGCAACCCATGTCCTCAGCTCTATACACAAAATCCCGGTGACAGATTCCCTTTAAGCTAGGGGGGCTGAGGTGGTTAAAGGGGTTTTCTGAGAATTAAGAAAATAAAATATATAAATATATTCCCAAATATAGTTAGTAGTTATAATGGCTTGTTTTGACTGGGGAACAATCAGGAGAAATGCTGATTTCAGCGGTCTGTCACTCATGAGCTAATAGTAAGTGGTTGCTGAGAACCAGCATCATCATCATTGCAGCCCAGGCCTTGAAAAGAGTAAAATCTAATTGAGAAAAGTCATGGTTATTCATATCTCCTGCAGTCTCGCCCATCTGCTGATGATTGGCAGTTCTCTACTAGAGAGAAAGGGAGAAAACTAGGTAGAAGACTGTCAGCCATCAGCAGGTGGGCAGGGAGAGCAGGGATTCATGAATAACCATGACTCTTCTCAGGTGGCCGGGACTCTTTTCCAGGCTCAGTCTGCAATGATTGTGATGTTGGTTCTCGGCAACCACTTATTTTTAACTTATAAATGACAGACTCACCTGTCACTACTTTATTCTGCCGTTAGTATGGGCAGCATAAAGTTGATGACAGGTTCCATTTAATATGATCTTTAGCTGAGTCTCTTTAAGAAAAGGAGTACATGAGGAGACATGAAGTACACAAAGGAGGTGGGGTGTGGATAATGAACATCAGCACTTGTACACAGTCTCCATTACCACAGTCTGTCCTGTCCGTCCTCTCTGTACTTGACTCCTCATGGACTCTATTCCTACAGAGATTCAGCTAAAGATCTTATCAGCAGTATTCAGGATCATAATCCCTGACGAGCAGAGAGGAGGATGAGGCAGCTCTTTACCTGTGAAGTAACTTGTCCTTCTGTGTGATTAGAAAAGGTTTTGTGTGGACTAATGGGACGGCGGACATTTTATTTCTCTTGATGATTGCTCCCTAGACAAAATGATCCAATATAACTAATGAGAGGTATTTGGGAATATATTTATAATAAAGTAATATTTAAGTATTTTCATTTTCTTAATTTGCATTTCAGCAGCCATAACTTTTGCATTTATTGATGTAGCTATATAAGGCCATGTTTGATTTATTTTTGGCGCTGTTTGGGGGTACATATAAAATATGGTGTTATTTATTTATTTTTCCTGCACAAATATAGAAACAATTATTTAGACTTTTTTTTTTTTTTTTTTTACGCTGTTCATGTTTCCCATGAATTAATTCTTCAGGTTATTTCGATTGTGTGGATACCTAATATGTGTACGGCTTTTTTGTTTGTTTAATGTGTGCACAATAAAATGTATTTTATGGTATATAATGGCATTTTAAAAAAATATACTTTTTTTTGCATTATGAATACCATTCTTTTTTAAATTTATGAGATTACTTTATGAGATTACTATTTTATAACTTTGTTTTATACTAGTATAATGTACAATGGTCCCTCACGTTACAATATTAATTGATTCCGGGACAACCACTGTATGTCAAAATCATTGTAAGTTGAGTCCATAACTCTATGGAAAACTAGTAATTGGTTAAAAAAAAAAATAATCACATCCCAGAATAAGAAAATCTGAAGTTAAAAAAAAAAAATAGACAGATAATCCAAGACATATAACGTAAGTCCTTAAGAAAAACAGTTAGGAATAGATTCTGTGCCGAGGGCAGGAGCTTCTTCAGGGTCTAGTATAGTACATACATGTACCAGAAATAAGAAATGGAGTTGAAGCTCATCCTCGCACAGCCAGGGGGCAGTACAGAACATTTAGTAACACAGAGGAGCTACTAGACAACCAATACAGGTATTTTACGAGTGAAATGGCCATATTGATCTGTTGGATCAGAGTCTGAGGCATTGTATGTTGAGTCTAGTTTCAACTTACAAAGGCCCAGAAAATACAATTTTATTCTGAAAATATTGTATCCTGAGGCCACTGTATCTTGAGTGACCACTGTGTTGGCACACTCCTGGCTGCTAATACATAATGCTCTGTGTCTCTATCAGACAGGCAACACTTGAACAGACAGCTCTAGGGGTCCTTGTAGGTCCTCAGGGCTGACTGCTGATGGCTCCACCAGTTTCTGATTGCTTTACTAGAATTAAGGGTTAACAGCTGGGATCAGACGGGATCAGACCTTCTCCTGACCCTACCTCTACGGCAGGGACCTGTTCTATGAACTGGAGATAAACAGCTGGTTCTTAGAGCAGGAACACTCCAGGAGCCGCTAACCTCCTTCTACTGCAGCTACACCATAAGATGGTGCAGCAGACTGAGAACCTGCACTGCCTGCCATCAAACAATGGAGGGTGGTTGTTCAGTGGTTAATTGTGCACCATAACCCTCTTTATTTAACAGTTATTCTAGCCACAGGCATAGGTGATAAATATTAGATCTGTGGGGGGACCCTTACAATAAGCCCTGCCCCCCATCACACAACTGTGGTGGATGGGGAGTTTGAATAGAAGACGGAACAAGCTCCGGCTCCATTAAAACTCTTTGGTAGTTACAAAAACAGCCCATTTGATACATCTGTTTCATTTTCAGAGTCTGAAGATGGCATCATTACAAACTCAAGCCATCAAGCCGATTATCTCTTCAGTATGGATGCATCTCACCATGACACTCAGAGGTATGTATGATTTTATAGAAAACTGTTACTTATAAAAATATGGTAACATTCCAAGTGATATGAGCAGTGTCAGACTGAAGTCCCCTTGTCCTACCAGAGAAAATGATTATGAGAGCCCACCTTCTGTGTATATAGGACTATAAGGGCTCTGTTTCACTACAGGACTATTATTAGCCGAGCTTGGGCCTATAAGAGGATCCCTCTGGTGCTCTGGTGGGCCAGTCCGACCTTGGATATAAGAAGCAAGTAACAGCTTAATTGTCATTCTGTGTGGATATTTGGCAAGTAGTAATTACATAGGGTCATTTATTACACAGAAATACGCTTATATTAGGCGTATTTCTGGCGCAGAGTCAGCGACTTTTCCCTGCTCATGCCAGGTCTAAAAAAGTGGGCATGTTGTGTTGGCGGGGAAGAGGGCGGGCCGGCAGGCCTGTCTCATTCATCCTTTTCTACACATGTTTTATAACTTCATAACTTTGGCAGATCCACCGCCATCTATAAGGTTTATTAGGACTGGCGTCTTAAACACGTCTTAATAAATGATCCCCATAGTTTTTAAAACATGTTACTAGGGAAAAGGAAACATATAGGTCCAACAATAAAAATGTGTTTTTGACAATAGGAAAAGACACTTCCATACAGGGGCGGACACAGATAGCAGAGGGCCTCTGTGCAAGTAATGCACCTGGCCGCCCTTCCCCAAACCACACATACAAATATAAACATATACGTGCAAATAAAAAACATCTAGTTAATATGGGTCAATATGTTTACAATATGTATATACTGTATATTTTTTCATACTAGACCACACCTCTAACTCATAGCATAACTATACGCACCCAGTCCCCTTAATGCCCTGTGAGGAATATGGATTAATATTTACTGTCAGCCATGTTCCCACATCAACCATCTGCTGAAAGGTAGCAAAGGTAGTGAGCTCCACAGGGGGACCCAGCTTCAAAGTGAGCCAGATGGCAGAGAGCCTCTAGCAGTCCACCTTTGTTTACATTTCTCACCTCCATTAGCCAGCCAGGAACCCAGCAAATGGAACAGGAAAAACTTCCCTGCAGGGGGTCTAGGCCATTCCCCAGTTCAATGCACATTATCAAACATCATGGAACCGGCGATTTATAAGGAATTATGAATCGCCCGTCCTTCACAGACATAAACCAGATGCATATTTGTGTCCCTGTGGCCACGATGAACAGGCCCGTGGTCATAGCTTGGTGGTGGGATGCCAGGGAAGGGAGATATACATATCTCCCCTCCCTGACATATATACATATCGCCCCACCGAAACCAAATAACGGTACCATGCTTGGTCTCTACTGGTAGCTGGAACCCAGGCGGATCCATTGATCCCAGAACCACCTCCCTGCGACATTCTGGTCTGGAGCCATGAGTTTTAATTGGTTTTGTGGCTCATGTGCTGCCAGCCCAGCAGAGGGGGGTGGACCCCTCCCAGAGGCCAGGAGGGGAGGGGCCGGCTACAGATTAAAAGGCTTGTGCCAGAAAGTGGGCGTGTATTTTCTCTGAAGGAGGGTCACATTGTGCCATGTGTTTAACGGGACCTGCAACCTGCTGACATCCCTGCCCTCCATGTGACTATAGCAAAGGACTCCTCACAACCCAAAAGGACTCATCAATCTGGTAAACTGACTTTTGCTCTGTTTAATCCTATTTGTACCATACCACCTGTATTTGTAACCTCAGACCACTGTAAATATCCTTGTGTGTATAGTGTATTGTCTAGTGAGCCCTTAAGGCGATTAAATCTATAATTTAATCTTGTGCTGTCTTGTATCTCGATCACGAATCCCCACATCCATGTTTTGGCCTAGTAATACGCAACCGCGGGTTGGTTTCTTACCCTATATAATCCCGTTAGCGGACCGGGCTTATATCAAACAAAGAACTGGTGGCAGTCTTTTCCGGGCTGAGAACGCACTGTTTCACTGGGGCAGTGAAAATGCTTTCTCAGCTTGTTGCCTCTCTGTGCCCGTGTGGACAGGAGGAATCTGTGGAAACTGTACCAAGACTGACCTTACCCGCTTCTCCAGGAGGGTGTAACATTACACCTTGGTATCCAGTGACTATACCGTATCTCGTGAGCTCAACGTGGTTGACGTCCGACGTCAGTCGGGGTGCGGTATTCATCACATGCCCCCACATAGTAATTATTCCCTCTTTGTGCCAGTACATAGTAGTTATGCCCACACTGTGCCCGCTTCACAGTAGTAATTCCCCCTTTGTGCCAGTACATAGTTATGCCCACACTGTGCCCGCTTCACAGTAGTAATGCCCAGATATGTGCCCCTGACAGTAGCTATGCCCAGGAATGTGTCCCCTGACAGCAGTTATGCCAGATATGTGCCCCTTCACAGCAGTTATGCCAGATATGTGCCCCTTCACAGCAGTTATGCCAGATATGTGCCCCCTTCACAGGAAGTAAAAAAAAAATGCTCACCTAGTTCCTCATGATCACAGCTCAGCAGCCGCCTCTCCACAGCAGCAGCAGGATGTAGTGTCACATACAGTTGCAAGAAAAAAGTATGTGAACCCTTTGGAATGATATGGATTTCTGCACAAATTGGTCAAAAAATGTGATCTGATCTTCATCTAAGTTATAACAATAGACAATCACAGTCTGCTTAAACTAAGAACACACAAAGAATTACATGTTACAATGTTTTCATTCAACACACCATGTAAGCATTCCCAGTGCAGGTGGAAAAAGTATGTGAACCCTTGGATTTAATAACTGGTTGAACCTCCTTTGGCAGCAATAACTTCAACCAAACGTTTCCTGTAGTTGCAGATCAGACGTGCACAACGGTCAGGAGTAATTCTTGACCATTCCTCTTTACAGAACTATTTCAGTTCAGCAATATTCTTGGGATTTCTGGTGTGAATCGCTTTCTTGAGGTCATGCCACAGCATCTCAATAGGGTTGAGGTCAGGACTCTGACTGGGCCACTCCAGAAGGTGTATTTTCTTCTGTTTAAGCCATTCTGTTGTTGATTTACTTCTATGCTTTGGGTCCTTGTCCTGTTGCAACACCCATCTTCTGTTGAGCTTCAACTGATGGACAGATGGCCTTAAGTTCTCTTGCAAAATGTCTTGATAAAATTGGGAATTAATTTTTCCTTCGATTATAGCAATACGTCCAGGCCCTGACGCAGCAGAGCAGCCCTAAACCATGATGCCGCCACCACCATACTTCACAGTTGGGATGAGGTTTTGATGTTGGTGTGCTGTGCCTCTTTTTCTCCACAGATAGTGTTGTGTGTTTCTTACAAACAACTCAACTTTGGTTTCATCTGTCCACAGAATATTTTGCCAGTACTGCTGTGGAACATCCAGGTGCTCTTGTACAAACTGTAAATGTGCAGTAAACTGTAAACGTTTTTTTTAGACAGCAGTGGCTTCCTCTGTGGTATCCTCCCATGAAATCCATTCTTGTTTAGTGTTTTACGTATTGTAGATTCGCTAACAGGGATGTTAGCATATGCCAGAGACTTTTGTAAGTCTTTAGCTGACACTCTAGGATTCTTCTTCACCTCATTGAGCAGTCTGCACTGTGCTCTTGAGTCATCTTTACAGGACGGCCACTCCTAGGGAGAGTAGCAGGAGTGCTGAACTTTCTCCATTTATAGATAGTCTGTCTTGACATGGACTGATGAACAGCAAGTCTTTTGGAGATACTTTTTTAACCCTAGAGCATCTCAGCTCTGTACAGAAAAAAGGATGCCATATTTTTAATAAAGATAAAAAAAAGATTTTTAGCTCAAAATGTGTACAATGCAATAATAAAACAAAATTCCCCCCAAAGGCATACATACATTGAATACACAATTGTACCAAACTTTAACTTGACTTTTTCAACGGCTTTTGTTGTGTTAAAAGGGTTTTCCAAGACTTTTATACTGATGGCCTAACCTCGGAATAAGTCATAAGTATCTGATCTTGGGGGTCCATCATATGGGACCCCCCGCCAATCAGCCATTTGAGAAGGCACCAGTGCTCCTTCTCCGTGCTTACCTAGCACAGTGCCATACATTGTATAGGGGCTGTGCTTGGTATCTTTCTCACCACTATTCACTTCTATAGGGCTGATTTGTGCCTAGGCAACTTGACCAATGAACATGTCATCACTGGCCTAGGAAAAGCTGAGAGAAGGCAGCAGAGTGACTGCAAGCGCCTCTGCCTTCTCAAACCGCTGATCAGGGAGGGTCTGGGTGACCACCATCGATCACATATTGGTAATCTATCCTGAGATAGGTCATCAATATTAAAATCTCGGAAAACCCCTTTTAGTGCCTATTTAAAGTCTGCTGCAACTGTATATTAAGGCCTGATTTACACATCAGTGTTTGGTCAGTGTTTTACCATCAGTGACTGTGAGCCAAAACCAGGTGCGATTCAAAAACACAGAACAGTTGCAGATCTTTCCATTATACCCAGGGGCGTAAATAAAAAAACACTAGGCCCTAAAGCAAGAATCTAAATTGGGCTTACATGCCCTTTCATAGCCCCTCCCACACTGCATCTATTTTACCTTGTACCTCACATATCAGCACATATCAGTACACTGCAGCTTATACTACTACATACCTGTGTCCACTGCATCTATTATACTTTATAATAGATGTTTTATATATATATATATATATATATATATAGTGGTCCCTCAAGTTAAAATATTAATTGTAGGTCATCAGTATCTGATCGGTGGGGGTCTGACACCCAGGACCCCCACCGATCAGTTCTTTGAGAAGACACCAGCACTCCTGTGAGCGCCGTGTCAAACACAGCGTCATACATTGTATAGCGGCTGTGCTTGGTATCGAGTTTAGACTCATTGAAGTGACTGGGGTTAAGCTGCAATACCAAGCACAGCTGCTATGTACAGCGTTATGCTTGGTAGGCACGGAGAAGGCTGCGGAGCACCAGTGCCTTCTCAAACAGCTCAGCGTTGGTGGTCCCTGGTGTCAGACCCCCACCTATCAGATACTGATGACCTATTCTGAGGATAGGTCATCAGTATCCTCGAAAATCCCTTTAATTAAGGGCTGGAATGTGTTTAAAGGGGTTGTCTCATCATAGACAATGGGGGCATATCGCTAGGATATGCCCCCATTGTGTTATAGGTTCTGTGACCCGCACCTACACTGTGCAAAAATATAAACGCAAAACTTTCGGTTTTGCTCCCATTTTGCATGAGCTGAACTAAAAGATCTGTAACATTTTCTACATACACAAAAGACCCATTACTCTCAAATATTGTTCACAAATCTGTCTAAATCTGTGTTAGTGAGCACTTCTCCTTTGCCGAGATAATCCATCCCACCTCACAGGTGTGGCATATCAAGGTGCTGATTAGACAGCATGAATATTGCACAGGTGTGACTTAGACTGCCCACAATAAAGGCCACTCTGAAATGTGCACAGTTTTGCCTTACTGGGGGGGTGGGGAGGTCCGGGTGTCAGAAAACCAGTCAGTACCTAGTGTGGCCACCATTTTCCTCACGCAGTGCAACATATCTCCGTTGCATAGAGTTGATCAGGTTGTTGATTGTGGCCTGTGGAATGTTGGTCCACTCCTCTTCAATAGCTGTGCAAAGTTGCAGAATATTGTCAGGAACTGGAACACGCTGTCGTATACGCCGATCCAGAGCATCCCAAACATGCTCAATGGGTGACATGTCCGGTGAGTATGCTGGACATGCAAGAACTGGGATGTTTTCAGCTTCCAGGAATTGTGTACAGATCCTTGTAATATGGGGCTGTGCATTAACATGCTGCAACATGAGGTGATGGTCGTGGATGAATAGCACAACAATGGGCCTCAGGATCTCGTCACGATATCTCTGTGCATTCAAAATGCTATCAATAAAATGCACCTGTGTTCGTTGTCCATAACATACGCCTGCCCATACCATAACCCCACCACTACCATGGGCCACTCGATCCACAACGTTGACGTCAGCAAACTGCTCACCCACACAACGCCACACACGCTGTCTGCCATCTGTCCTCAACAGTGAAAACTGGGACTCATCCGTGAGCAGAATGCCTCTCCAATATGCCAGATGCCATCGAATGTGAGCATTTTCCCACTCAAGTCAGTTACGACGACGAACTGCAGTCAGGTCCAGACCCCGATGAGGACGACGAGCATGCAGATGAGCTTCCCTGAGATGGTTTCTGACAGTTTGTGCAGAAATTCTATGGTTATGCAAACCAATTGTTGCTGCAGCTGTCCGGGTGGCTGGTCTCAGATGATCATGAAGGTGAACATGCTGGATGTGGTGGTCCTGGGCTGATGTGGTACAAGTGGTCTGCGGTTGTGAGGCCGGTTGGATGTACTGCCAAATTCTCTGAAACGCCTTTGGAGATGGCTTATGGTAGAGAAATTAACATTCATTGCATGGGCAACAGCTCTGGTAGACATTCCTGCAGTCAGCATGCCAATTGCAAGCTCCCTCAAACGTTGCGACATCTGTGGCATTGTGCTGTGTGATCAAACTGCATATTTCAGAGTGTCCTTTTATTGTGGGAAGTCTAAGGCACACCTGTGCAATATTCATGCTGTCTAATCAGCACCTTGATATGCCACACCTGTGAGGTGGGATGGATTATCTCGGCAAAGGAGAAGTGCTCACTAACAGAGATTTAGACAGATTTGTGAAAAATATTTGAGAGTAATGTTTTTTTTTTGTGTATTTAGAAAATGTTTCAGATCTTTGAGTTCAGCTCATGCAAAATGGGAGCAAAACCGAAAGTGTTGCGTTTATATTTTTGCTCAGTGTATATAGAGAACGGAGCCTCGCAAGGTGGTGGCTGGAGGACTCCGGTCCGGCCGCCTCCAAGTCGGCTCCCCATAGAAGTGTATGGGAGCGTACCGTGCATGTGCGGCCCTGCTCCCATTCATTTCTATTGGGCCGAAAAAATAGCCGAGCCAGCGCTCGGCCATTTTTCCTGGCCCCATTGAAAATGAATGGAGGGCGGCTGCGCATGCGCAGTGTACCCTCCTTTACTTGCAGGGCTCCGTTCCTAATATATAAGACAATAGGGGAATATCCTAGCAATATGCCCCCATTGTCCATGATGAGAAAACCCCTTTAACATAAAGAAAAAAGCCACTCACCTCTTGTAAGCAGCTCCATTCCAACACCGCAAGGCCTGTCCCCACTGCTTCCGGTCCCCTATGGACGTGAACATGACCACGGACAGGACATCACAGTTCCATAGGAGACTGGAAGCAGTGGGGACAGAATTTTGGTGCTGGAAATGAGTGGGGGTTAATAGGTGAGTGGGATTTTTTTTCTTTATTTTAAACACATTCCAGCCCTTAATTTATTTTGGCTTGGAGGGTCAGACAACCCCTTTATTGCATCTGTGATGTGATGTTTTGTTATAAGACTTATGGGTTTTATTGTTTCTTTTTTCTTAGAATATATAATAGTCTGGAGTACATTGAAAACAAAGCTACTGTGTTTCATGCAAGCTTCCTGAGATCACATATCCAATTTAAAACTAAAACTATGGTCATACTAGGGCACTTTATACTCCCCCCACCATCTCTGCATGAAGGTTGGTGACTGTCCTTGATAACTATTATATGTGTTGCCTACCTATTTATTGTTTGACTAACCAATCAACCAATCTCTATCTTTCTCTATTGTATCTTATATTGTCTATCTACCTTCTTATCTATCTTTTTATCTATCTATCTTTCTATATTATACCATCTGTCTATGTATTTATATGTCTATATTATATTATCTGTCTATGTATTTATCTGTCTGTCTATATTATATGTCTATGTCTACATCACTGGAAGATTTCAGTGCAAAGTGACTACTGATGTTCAGTGCAATGTTTCATTACACACCTTCGAACCTTTCTCGTGCCCAGTGGGTGGACCAAAACATTGCCTTGATTGTGGATGAACTTTTTACATAGATTATAAATTGTGTGCGAACTGTAAAATGTCATTTAAAGATGAATAATTTTCTTGATGTCATAGATCACAGATTTGGAGTTCTCTGTCTCTTTTTGGCCTCATGCACACGACAGTTTTTTTTCACGGCCCGCAAAAACGGGGTCCGTGGGTCCGTGATCCGTGACCGTTTTTTCGTCCGTGGGTCTTCCTTGATTTTTGGAGGATCCACGGACATGAAAAAAAAGTCGTTTTGGTATCCGCCTGGCCGTGCGGAGCCAAACGGATCCGTCCTGAATTACAATGCAAGTCAATGGGGACGGATCCGTTTGATGTTGACACAATATGGTGCCATTTCAAACGGATCCGTCCCCATTGACTTTCAATGTAAAGTCTGGAGTTCTTTTATACCATCGGATTGGAGTTTTCTCCAATCCGATGGTATATTTTAACTTGAAGCGTCCCCATCACCATGGGAACGCCTCTATGTTAGAATATACTGTCGGATATGAGCTACTTCGTGAACCTCAGATCCGACAGTATATTCTAACACAGAGGCGTTCCCATGGTGATGGGGACGCTTCAGGTTAGAATACACTACAAACTTTGTACAAGACTGCCCCCTGCTGCCTGGCAGCACCCGATCTCTTACTGGGGGATATGATAGCACAATTAACCCCTTTAGGTGCGGCACCTAAAGGGGTTAATTGTACTATCATATTCCCCTGTAAGAGATCAGGGCTGCCAGGCAGCAGGGGCAGCCCCCCCCTCCCCAGTTTGAATATCGTTGGTGGCACAGTGTGCCCCCACCATCGCCCCCCCCTCCCTCTATTGTATTAAATCGTTGGTGGCACAGTGTGCCAACCACCATCGGCCCCCCCTCCCTCCCTCTATTGTATTAAATCGTTGGTGGCACAGTGTGCCAACCACCATCGGCCCCCCTCCCTCCCTCTAATGTATTAAATCGTTGGTGGCACAGTGTGCTAACCACCATCGCCCCCCCCCCTCCCTCTATAGCAGTAACATTGGTGGCAGTGTGCGGTCTCAACAGTAGAAGATTCATACTTACCGGCTTGCTGCTGCGATGTCTGTGTCCGGCCGGGAGCTCCTCCTACTGGTAAGTGAAAGGTCTGTGCGGCGCATTGCTAAAGAACTGTCACTTACCAGTAGGAGGAGCTCCCGGCCGTTCACAGACATCGCAGCAGCAAGCAGGTAAGTATGAATCTTCTACTGTTGAGACCGCACACTGCCACCAATGTTACTGCTATAGTGGGAGGGGGGGGGGCGATGGTGGTTGGCACACTGTGCCACCAACGATTTAATACAATAGAGGGAGGGAGGGGGGCCGATGGTGGTTGGCACACTGTGCCACCAACGATTTAATACAATAGAGGGAGGGAGGGGGGCCGATGGTGGTTGGCACACTGTGCCACCAACGATTTAATACAATAGAGGGAGGGAGGGGGGGGCGATGGTGGGGGCACACTGTGCCACCAACGATATTCAAACTGGGGAGGGGGGGGTCTGCCCCCTGCTGCCTGGCAGCCCTGATCTCTTACAGGGGAATATGATAGTACAATTAACCCCTTTAGGTGCCGCACCTGAAGGGGTTAATTGTGCTATCATATCCCCCTGTAAGAGATCGGGTGCTGCCAGGCAGCAGGGGGCAGTCTTGTACAAAGTTTGCAGTGTATTCTAACTAGAAGCGTCCCCATCACCATGGGAACGCTTCTGTGTTAGAATATACTGTCGGAAATGAGTTTTCACGAAGTGAAAACTTAGATCAGAAAAAGCTTTTATGCAGACGGATCTTCGGATCCGTCTGTATGAAAGCAACCTACGGCCACGGATCACGGACACGGATGCCAATCTTGTGTGCATCCGTGTTCTTTCACGGACCCATTGACTTGAATGGGTCCGTGAACCGTTGTCCGTCAAAAAAATAGGACAGGTCATATTTTTTTGACGGACAGGATACACGGATCACGGCCTCGGCTGCAAAACGGTGCATTTTCCGATTTTTCCACGGACCCATTGAAAGTTAATGGGTCCGCGAAAAAAACGGAAAACGCCACAACGGCCACGGATGCACACAACGGTCGTGTGCATGAGGCCTTTAAAGGGGTTTTCAAGGAATAAACAAAATGAAAATACTTAAGTATTACTTTGCTCTAAATATATTCCCAAATACCTTTCATTAGTTATAATGGCTCTTTTTGTCTAGCGAGCAATCATCAGGGGAAATAAAATAGCCGCTGTTCTATTAGTCCGCACAAAACCTGTGCTAATCACACAAGAGAACAAATAATGTGGGGATAGGCGCTAAAACAAAATAATAAAGTCTTTATTAAATGTACAGTTAAAAAGGAGGATATCACCCGTCAGTGTGACAATCAACACTGGCTATAACTAAGTATGTGAGAAAATAATGATATCTGCCAAACAGCGCCACCATCTGGGATACCAGAACAGTCTCACAAACTCACTAACACATAGAGGGCTCAATACACCACAGGGTTCAAGATGTATGACCCAGGGTGAAGACTATAACCAGGGGATGTCTGGTATGGGGGATTCACCAAACACCACTCCAAACAGCGAGAGCCGGCGCGCAGACTCTCACTGCACTAATAATCGCAGGTGCAGGACTATGGCAGAGCAAATACCATCACTCCAAAGTGAATTTGCGGAGCAAGGATTGCCCTGACATACCCCTAATTGGTAACAGCTCAACGCGTTTCCATGCATTGAGGATGCATTTCGTCAGGAGCTATGTGCACCAAACTATGAGCGGAGCCCAAAGCCTCAGTTATGTTTTTATTGACCGAGGTAGTGGACGGACAGACAGCAATAGAGGTACCTGCCTAGCGCCGTGTTCCTCTAGTGTGAGGTACGGAGCTGTAACAAACAAGCTACTATCCTGCCTGAGCTAGCAGCCTCTAGGTTGAGGTGCTGCGTGCTAGTATGCATGTGAATCGGCACTGTGATGACAGAACGCCGAACTTTACAGGGTGAAACCCCGCCCTGCTAGACACGCCTCCGTCACACAGCCAATCCGGCCAGGAGGCACGGTACAAGGCGAACCAATGGCTGACAGAGGGAGGAACTCAGTGGGTCTCAGGGGAAGCGCAAAAGCGCCGCATTAATACAACAGGGAATTAACAAGGCGGCTTTAAATACAGTTACCGCAGCATGGACACCTTTCTATAGATATACAGTGGAAAAGGATCACAACAGAGAGATATATATGAACGAGCAGCCGCATATGCTCATATATATACAGGGACCCATATGAATCTTTTATTACAATAAATTGCACAATATCACAAAAACCAGCCTTGTCATTATATGAAGGGGACAAATGAGATTGCATCATTGAGGCCGGATGGTTTAATGGTGTTCAGAGAAAAAATCCATCTCGCCTCTTTTTGTAGCAACATGCGATCACAGTCACCACCCCTAGATGATAACTTCACAGAGTCGATCACTTGAAACTTGACCGATGATGTATCCCCTCTGTGATGGTCAAGAACATGGCATGCAATTGGCGTATCTTTAAGATTCGTGATGTCCAGGATGTGCTCCCCAATCCGTCTTCTTAGCTCTCTGATGGTTTTGCCCACGTATTTGATGTTGCATACACATGTCATTAAGTACACAACACCAACCGACTTGCAATTATGGAAAGACTTAATGAAGAACGTTTTGTCCGCAGTACTGTTGGTAAAGCTTTTAGATTTTTTAATGAACCCACAAAATTTACAGGATCCACAAGGAAATGTGCCTGCGAGTGGGTTTCGTAGCCATGATTGCGGACGGGGGCTAGTGTATAGGCTATGCGTCAACATATCACGTAGATTGTTGTTGCGCCGATATGTGACTGAGGGGTTGGCTGGAATCAAACACCCAATATCTGGATCAGATTTAAGTATGTCCCAGTGCTCAGCAAGAACATGACGCACCCTCTCATGGGCACTGTCAAACGTCCCGATAATCCTCACGATGTTGTCACCAGTGTCTCTCTTTTTCGGAGACAACAACAGATCCCTGTTGGTGCTCATTGAGTGCTGATAAGCCTGTTTTAGACACTGCTGAGGATAACCACGACACTGAAACCTCTGCTGAAGATCTTTAGCAGCCACCCTAAAGTCACCAAGATGAGAACAGTTCCTCCTCACCCTCAAATATTGGCCCTTAGGAATTCCCCTCCTAAGGGCCAACGGGTGCGCGCTCTCCCATTTCAAAAGATTATTTGTGGCTGTGGGCTTTCTAAAAACGTTGGTACTAATATGCCCATCAGCAGACAATGAGATGGAAAGATCCAGGAAGGAAATACTGTTCATATCAATTTCTGAGGTGAAGAACAGTCCCAGAGTATTCTTATTGAGGACCGCAACAAATTCAAGGAACAGCTCACTGTCGCCCCCCCACAGGATCAGCACATCATCGATGTATCTGATCCAGAGGGGGACCACATCCGTGAATCGCTCCATGTCCTCACAGAACACTACCTCTCTTTACCACCAGCCCAGGTACAGGTTCGCAAAAGTCGGGGCACAGGGACTACCCATTGCGACCCCCCTGAGCTGGTGGAAAATACAGCCGTCAAACAAAAATACGTTATGTGTGAGTATGAAACTCAACAGTTCCATGACAAAGGCATTGTGGTCCCTGTATTGTTCACCCCTCTGCTGAAGGAACGTTAGGATCGCTCCACAGCCCAACCCATGAGGAATTGAGCTGTAGAGCGCCTCCACGTCCAAACTAGCTAAATAGGTGCCCTTGTCACATTGGACACCATCCAAACGTCCCAGCACATCCATAGTATCCCTTACATGTGAGGGCAAACTATTGACAAATGGACGCAAGATGGTGTCCACGTAAGTACTGATATTGGCTGTCAAACAGTTGTTCCCAGACACTATAGGCCTCCCCTTTAGAGGCTCATACCCCTTATGAACTTTGGGGAGACAATAGAAGGCCGCAGTGACTGGGTGTGCAGGTAACAAAAAAGCCAATTCAGTCTTATCAATGAGTTTCTTCTCTAGGGCTTGGTTCAAAATACAGGACAGTTCCATCTTGTAGACTGGAGTGGGATCAGACGGGAGTAGTTCATATGTGAGCTTATCCTTGAGCACGCTCATACACATATTGCGGTATTGTTCGTGCCCAAGAACAACAATATTCCCGCCCTTATCTGATGATTTAATCACCACTTCCTTATCCTGCTGCAATAACCACAAAGCCCCTCTTTCTTGATCATTCAGATTGTCGCTACTGAGTCCATGCGCATCAATCTGACTCAGCTTATTAGACACTATGGACACAAACGTGTCAATTGGGGTGCAGTCACCAATAGGCGGCATTTTGGTTGAGGGTAATCTGAGCTTGGTGAATTTAGAAGTCATACTGACTTCAATAAAAAAGAGTCACTCCTTCAAATCTCTGTGGAAAAATATACTGCCCAGTTAAAAGAAAAGAAACACTCCCTCTTCAATAGGGATATCAGAGACTTCAAAGAGGGCAAAATCTTTGACTATAGCACTAAACATTCAGATGCCCTTGAGCTAGATACAGAAGTTTCTTCCTCAGAGGGTGAACCAGACTCAGAGGCTACTGGTGGCAAGCGAACAGGGCCCAAATCTGCTAGAAGACCATATGGTGGTAGAAATAGGGGTCAGGGTAGCAGAAGGGGACGAGTGGGTAGAGGTCAATACGGTAGGGGGTTTTTTTTTAGACGATACCCCGCCGATTTCTCAATACCTACTGAGGAACAAACATTGACATCCCCCTGCGCTTCCCAAACAGCATCCCTATTTTCATCTAGATTAGCGAGGGATGAGTTACAAGTTATTAACTTGTCTTCACGCATTCTGACCACCGTGGAGACTCAAGTGTTACAAAAGGGCCTTTCGTTTGTCCTGATGCGCAGATTTGATTGTTTTGGGTGGGTTAAAGACCTAAATCTATTTGCGCGCAAACTCAAATGGCGCAAATTCTTTGTCACCCATGACCGCAGAAAATGCGAGGAACTAGGAATTGATATGTCAGATCTGCCAGACGTCCAAATTCTATCAGATCTTCTTGCTGAGGGACAAAGAAATCCAGGCGATGGTCCATTCACCAAGCTCAGATTAGCCTCAACCAAAATGCCGCCTATTGGTGACTGCACCCCAATTGACACGTTTGTGTCCATAGTGTCTAATAAGCTGAGTCAGATTGATGCGCATGGACTCAGTAGCGACAATCTGAATGATCAAGAAAGAGGGGCTTTGTGGTTATTGCAGCAGGATAAGGAAGTGGTGATTAAATCATCAGATAAGGGCGAGAATATTGTTGTTCTTGGGCACGAACAATACCGCAATATGTGTATGAGCGTGCTCAAGGATAAGCTCACATATGAACTACTCCCGTCTGATCCCACTCCAGTCTACAAGATGGAACTGTCCTGTATTTTGAACCAAGCCCTAGAGAAGAAACTCATTGATAAGACTGAATTGGCTTTTTTGTTGTCTGCACACCCAGTCACTGCGGCCTTCTACAGGTCCTTCTAAAAAAATTAGCATATTGTGATAAAGTTCATTATTTTACTGTAATGTACTGATAAACATTAGACTTTCATATATTTTAGATTCATTACACACCAACTGAAGTAGTTCAAGCCTTTTATTGTTTTAATATTGATGATTTTGGCATACAGCTCATGAAAACCCAAAATTCCTATCTCAAAAAATTAGCATATCATGAAAAGGTTCTCTAAACAAGCTATTAACCTAATCATCTGAATCAACTAATTAACTCTAAACACCTGCAAAAGATTCCTGAGGCTTTTAAAAACTCCCAGCCTGGTTCATTACTCAAAACCGCAATCATGGGTAAGACTGCCGACCTGACTGCTGTCCAGAAGGACATCATTGACACCCTCAAGCAAGAGGGTAAGACACAGAAAGAAATTTCTGAACGAATAGGCTGTTCCCAGAGTGCTGTATCAAGGCACCTCAGTGGGAAGTCTGTGGGAAGGAAAAAGTGTGGCAGAAAACGCTGCACAACGAGAAGAGGTGACCGGACCCTGAGGAAGATTGTGGAGAAGGACCGATTCCAGACCTTGGGGGACCTGCGGAAGCAATGGACTGAGTCTGGAGTAGAAACATCCAGAGCCACCGTGTACAGGCGTGTGCAGGAAATGGGCTACAGGTGCCGCATTCCCCAGGTCAAGGCCACTTTTGAACCAGAAACAGCGGCAGAAGCGCCTGACCTGGGCTACAGAGAAGCAGCACTGGACTGTTGCATGTCATTCGGAAATCAAGGTGCCAGAGTCTGGAGGAAGACTGGGGAGAGGGAAATGCCAAAATGCCTGAAGTCCAGTGTCAAGTACCCACAGTCAGTGATGGTCTAGGGTGCCATGTCAGCTGCTGGTGTTGGTCCACTGTGTTTTATCAAGGGCAGGGTCAATGCAGCTAGCTATCAGGAGATTTTGGAGCACTTCATGCTTCCATCTGCTGAAAAGCTTTATGGAGATGAAGATTTCATTTTTCAGCACGACCTGGCACCTGCTCACAGTGCCAAAACCACTGGTAAATGGTTTACTGACCATGGTATTACTGTGCTCAATTGGCCTGCCAACTCTCCTGACCTGAACCCCATAGAGAATCTGTGGGAGATTGGGAAGAGAAAGTTGAGAGACGCAAGACCCAACACTCTGGATGAGCTTAAGGCCGCTATCGAAGCATCCTGGGCCTCCATAACACCTCAGCAGTGCCACAGGCTGATTGCCTCCATGCCATGCCGCATTGAAGCAGTGATTTCTGCAAAAGGATTCCCGACCAAGTATTGAGTGCATAACTGAACATAATTATTTGAAGGTTGACTGTTTTTGTATTAAAAACACTTTTCTTTTATTGGTCGGATGAAATATGCTAATTTTTTGAGATAGGAAATTTGGGTTTTCATGAGCTGTATGCCAAAATCATCAATATTAAAACAATAAAAGACTTGAACTACTTCAGTTGGTGTGTAATGAATCTAAAATATATGAAAGTCTAATGTTTATCAGTACATTACAGAAAATAATGAACTTTATCACAATATGCTAATTTTTTTAGAAGGACCTGTATTGTCTCCCCAAAGTTCATAAGGGGTATGAACCTCTAAAGGGGAGGCCTATAGTGTCTGGGAACAACTGTTTGACAGCCAATATCAGTACTTACGTGGACACCATCTTGCGTCCATTTGTCAATAGTTTGCCCTCACATGTAAGGGATACTATGGATGTGCTGGGACGTTTGGATGGTGTCCAATGTGACAAGGGCACCTATTTAGCTAGTTTGGACGTGGAGGCGCTCTACAGCTCAATTCCTCATGGGTTGGGCTGTGGAGCGATCCTAACGTTCCTTCAGCAGAGGGGTGAACAATACAGGGACCACAATGCCTTTGTCATGGAACTGTTGAGTTTCATACTCACACATAACGTATTTTTGTTTGACGGCTGTATTTTCCACCAGCTCAGGGGGGTCGCAATGGGTAGTCCCTGTGCCCCGACTTTTGCGAACCTGTACCTGGGCTGGTGGTAAAGAGAGGTAGTGTTCTGTGAGGACATGGAGCGATTCACGGATGTGGTCCCCCTCTGGATCAGATACATCGATGATGTGCTGATCCTGTGGGGGGGCGACAGTGAGCTGTTCCTTGAATTTGTTGCGGTCCTCAATAAGAATACTCTGGGACTGTTCTTCACCTCAGAAATTGATATGAACAGTATTTCCTTCCTGGATCTTTCCATCTCATTGTCTGCTGATGGGCATATTAGTACCAACGTTTTTAGAAAGCCCACAGCCACGAATAATCTTTTGAAATGGGAGAGCGCGCACCCTTTGGCCCTTAGGAGGGGAATTCCTAAGGGCCAATATTTGAGGGTGAGGAGGAACTGTTCTCATCTTGGTGACTTTAGGGTGGCTGCTAAAGATCTTCAGCAGAGGTTTCAGTGTCGTGGTTATCCTCAGCAGTGTCTAAAACAGGCTTATCAGCACTCAATGAGCACCAACAGGGATCTGTTGTTGTCTCCGAAAAAGAGAGACACTGGTGACAACATCGTGAGGATTATCGGGACGTTTGACAGTGCCCATGATAGGGTGCGTCATGTTCTTGCTGAGCACTGGGACATACTTAAATCTGATCCAGATATTGGGTGTTTGATTCCAGCCAACCCCTCAGTCACATATCGGCGCAACAACAATCTACGTGATATGTTGACGCATAGCCTATACACTAGCCCCCGTCCGCAATCATGGCTACGAAACCCACTCGCAGGCACATTTCCTTGTGGATCCTGTAAATTTTGTGGGTTCATTAAAAAATCTAAAAGCTTTACCAACAGTACTGCGGACAAAACGTTCTTCATTAAGTCTTTCCATAATTGCAAGTCGGTTGGTGTTGTGTACTTAATGACATGTGTATGCAACATCAAATACGTGGGCAAAACCATCAGAGAGCTAAGAAGACGGATTGGGGAGCACATCCTGGACATCACGAATCTTAAAGATACGCCAATTGCACTGCCATGTTCTTGACCATCACAGAGGGGATACATCATCGGTCAAGTTTCAAGTGATCGACTCTGTGAAGTTATCATCTAGGGGTGGTGACTGTGATCGCATGTTGCTACAAAAAGAGGCGAGATGGATTTTTTCTCTGAACACCATTAAACCATCCGGCCTCAATGATGCGATCTCATTTGTCCCCTTTATATAATGACAAGGCTGGTTTTTGTGATATTGTGCAATGTATTGTAATAAAAGATTCATATGGGTCCCTGTGTATATATGAGCATATGCGGCTGCTCGTTCATATACTATCTCTCTGTTGTGATCCTCTTCCACTGTATACCTATAGTAAAGGTGTCCATGCTGCGGTAACTGTATTTAAAGCCGCCTTGTTAATTCCCTGTTGTATTAATGCGGCGCTTTTGCGCTTCCCCTGAGACCCACTGAGTTCCTCCCTCTGTCAGCCATTGGTTCGCCTTGTACCGTGCCTCCTGGCCGGATTGGCTGTGTGACGGAGGCGTGTCTAGCAGGGCGGGGTTTCACCCTGTAAAGTTCGGCGTTCTGTGGGCCGCTTTGCGGCCATCACAGTGCCGATTCACATGCATACTAGCACGCAGCACCTCAACCTAGAGGCTGCTAGCTCAGGCAGGATAGTAGCTTGTTTGTTACAGCTCCGTACCTCACACTAGAGGAATACGGCGCTAGGCAGGTACCTTCTATTGCTGTCTGTCCGTCCACTACCTCGGTCAATAAAACATAACTGAGGCTTTGGGCTCCATTCATAGTTTGGTGCACATAGCTCCTGACGAAATGCATCCTCAATGCATGGAAACGCGTTGAGCTGTTACCACTTAGGGGTATGTCAGGGCAATCCTTGCTCCGCAAATTCACTTTGGAGTGATGGTATTTGCTCTGCCATAGTCCTGCACCTGCGATTATCAGTGCAGTGAGAGTCTGCGCGCCGGCTCTCGCTGTTTGGAGTGGTGTTTGGTGAATCCCCCATACCAGACATCCCCTGGATATAGTCTTCACCCTGGGTCATACATCTTGAACCCTGTGGTGTATTGAGCCCTCTATGTGTTAGTGAGTTTGTGAGACTGTTCTGGTATCCCAGATGGTGGCGCTGTTTGGCAGATATCATTATTTTCTTACATACTTAGTTATAGCCAGTGTTGATTGTCACACTGACGGGTGATATCCTCCTTTTTAACCGTACATTTAATAAAGACTTTATTATTTTGTTTTAGCGCCTATCCCCACATTATTTGTTTGATTGTACTTATAGGCGTATATTTAATATACCACTCTAGTTTATTTTCCATTTAATCACACAAGAGGACAAGTTACTTCACAACACTGAGCCATAGAGCTGCCTCATCCTCCTCTCTGCTCTGCTTTTCAGGGATTATGGTCCTGAATACAGTTGATCCTGTGGAGACATGGAGTACAGAGAGGACGGACAGGACAATCTGTAGTAATGTGGGGCTGTGGTAATGGAGACTGCATACAAAGGCTGCTGCTTATTAGTCACATCCCCGCCCTCCTCTCTGTACTTCATGTCTCCTCCTGAGCTTCATTTCTACAGAGATTCAGGATCATAATCCCTGACAAGCAGAGCAGAGAGGAGGATGAGGCAGATCTTTAGCTGAGTGTTGTGAAGTAACTTGTCCTCCTGTTTGATTAGGACAGGTTTTGTGTGCACTAATAGGATGGCGGCCATTTGATTTTTTCTAAAGATTGCTCCCTAGACAAAACAAGTGTCACGGCGGACAGGACATCAGATACACAGAAAAATAAATAAACAAGTATCTAGGCAAGAAGCTGGGAATCAGGGTCACCTCCTGACACTTCCCTACCAGCTCTCCCTATACTGCTATGCCCACATTCCGACCCTTAAGGTGGGAATAATGTGTCCTCGTGCCTGGGCTGCAAATACCCTAAAATCCCTAAGATGGTGAAGGGGAATAGAGCCAGCCTGCTCCCTCAGAACCTGGAGGGGACAGGCGTCTCTCTAACAGCTTAGACAGCAAACAACAAGAAAACAATAACCAACTTATCTTTTCTGAGCAGGAAAAGCCAATCCTTCCTTCCTTACTTCCGCACAGCCAGACAGAAGCTATAACCCGCATGGAACACTGGGAGTGGGTGTAATTTAAACCAACAACCCCACCCAGTGCACCTGAAGGGAGGTGGATGTAGCTCGACTCCAAAACAAAACAAAAGACTAGACACGTGCTGCTAATCTGGCAGACCTCCGCACGTAGCCCGAGCAGGGCATGACAACAAGTCATTATAACTAATGAAAGGTATTTGGGAATATATTTATAATAAAGTAATATTTAAGTATTTTCATTTTCTTAATTCCTGGAGAACCCTTTTAAGAAGTCAGGCAATGCAAACAGGACAGGACATTGACTTGTGTGTGAGCAGCTGGCATTATATAGAGCAAACCTGAAACTTTTTGACATTGTAATATTGTATGAAAGTCCTGGAAGGACTCTTTGTGAAGTGTCTCTGTTTTAGGGCTCATGCACACGATCGTTGTTGTTTTGCAGTCTGTTTTTCACAGATCCGTTGTTCCGCATCTGAGTTTTTTTTTCTCTCTGATTTAAGTCCTCTTCCACTCCATTATTCCACAAAACATATCCGTAATCCGTTTTTTTGCAGATCGGAAACAGTAACTTATTAATCACCAAACACACGAGCAATATGGGCAGGGCATTTCTACAGTATGGATCTGCAAAATACGGATGACATACAGATGTGTTCCGTGTGCGTTACGTATTTTTTGCGGACCCATTGACTTGAATAGGACCTCAGACCGTGATTTGCGGACAATAATAGGACATGCACTACTTTTTTGCGGAATGGAAATACGGAAACGGAATGTACACTGAGTACCTGCCTTTGTTTTTGCGGACCCATTGAAGTGAATGGTTCTGCATCTGGTCATCAAAAAAAAAAAAACGGAAAGGAAGCAGAAAGAAAATACGTTTGTGTGCATGAGCCCTTACAGTGTTTGTAAAACTTGATTTCTATTCTTCAGTTTGATAAACGTTGTATATAGGTATATTTCATGTCTAATATTTATTACAATGCCCCTGTAAAAATTTATTTGTTTTGGATTTTAACATTACCTTAGTTTACAAGACTGAGTTACACAAGCTTCTTGTAATAATATCCTTTTCTGTTGTCTTGAGCATAAAAAAATGACTGTGGAGATTTTTTGAGAACGTAGTGTAAGGCTATTTTCACACTTGCGGCAGTGTGATCCGGCGGGCAGTTCCGTCCTCGGAATTGCCCGCGGGATCCGCCGATCTAGATATGACTGAAAGCATTTGTGAGACGCATCCGGATGTGGATCTGTTTCACAAATGCATTGCAAGAACTGATCCGTCTCTCCGCTTGTCATGCGGACAGACGGAGCCGTCTTGTATCTTTTTTCACATTTTCTACCGGTCTGCACATGCGCAGACCGGAAGGACGGATCCGGCATTTCGGTATTTTGAATGCCGGATCAGGCACTAATACATTCCTTTGGGGAAAAATGCCGGCAAGTCTTCAGTTCTTTTCGCCAGAGATAAATCCGTAGCATGCTACGGTTTTAACTTTTGCCTGATCAGTCAAAACGACTGAACTGAAGACATCCTGATTAGAGATGAGCGAACTTCTGTTTTAAGTTCGGCGTCTAAAGTTCGGGGGCGGGTTAGCGGAGAATCCCGATCTGGAACCGGATATGGATTCCGACTTCCGTTGTGGTCCGTGGTAGCGGAATCAATAATGGCCGATTATTGATTCCGCTACCACGGACCACAACGGAAGTCGGAATCCATATCCGGTTCCAGATCGGGATTCTCCGCTAACCCGCCCCCGAACTTTAGACGCCGAACTTAAAACAGAAGTTCGCTCATCTCTAATCCTGATGCATCCTGAATGGATTACTCTCCATTCAGAATGCATGGGGATATGCCTGATCAGTTCTTTTCCAGTATAAAGCCCCTGTGACGGAAGTCTATGCCGGAAAAGAAAAAAGCTAGTGTGAAAGTACCCTAAGGCCTCTTTCACACTTACATTGTCCGGATTCGGCGTGTACTCCACTTGCCGGAATTACACGCCATATCCGTCTTCAAAATGCGTTCAGTGTTACTATGGCAGCCAGGACGCTATTAAAGTCCTGGTTGCCATAGTAGTAGTGGGGAGCGGGGGAGCGGTATACTTACAGTCTGTGCGGCTCCCGGGGCGCTCCAGAATGACGTCAGAGCGCCCCATGTGCATGGATGACGTGCCATGCGATCACATCATCCATGCACGTGGGGCGCCCTGACGTCACTCTGGAGCGCCCCGGGAGCCGCATGGACGGTAAGTATACTGCTTCCCCGCTCCCCACTACACTTTACCATGGCTGCCAGGACTTTAGTGTCCCGGCAGCCATGGTAACCATTCAGAAAAAGCTAAACGTCGGATCCGGCAATGCGCCGAAACGACGTTTAGCTTAAGGCCGGATCCGGATCAATGCCTTTCAATGGGCATTAATTCCGGATCCGGCCTTGCTGCAAGTGTTCAGGATTTTTGTCCGGAGCAAAAAGCGCAGCATGCTGTGGTATTTTCTCCGGCCAAAAAACGTTCCGGTCCTGAACTGAAGACATCCTGATGCATCCTGAACGGATTTCTCTCCATTCAGAATGCATTAGGATAAAACTGATCAGGATTCTTCCGGCATAGAGCCCTGACGACGGAACTCTATGCCGGAAGAAAAGAACGCAAGTGTGAAAGAGCCCTAAAGCAGTTATTTTAACTGGAAACTTGACTTTTTGATTCAATAAAATAAAAATGTCTCTATCTTGCCCAATAACTATGTAATATTAGATCAAGCACAGAAATTGCAATATAAGGTAGATTTCTTTACTTAGCTTGTTTTACGCTATATGGCATAATTACTACCGCGGATGAATGATTACCTAAAATACTGTCAGACTGCAAACACGACTTCTACTGTAATCCAGATTTATAGCTGATAGACATGCTGATCATTTTAGTGATATTTGAGGCTAAATCATGCAGCGGCTTGCAAGCATAAGGATATAAATACCAGATTAATGACAGCTTGAGTGGGTAGCTTTACAGTATTCTACAATTTAATTCTACATAAAAGTGTTGGTGACATCCACCAAACATGTTGAGGTGGGGGTTTTAAACATGGTGCCCCACTCGGAAGCTTAAGTAGGTGCCGTAGCCGGTCGATGACTGCTGTATTATACGGCAGACACTTGCAGACAGTGTCAGAAATAACTCTGATCATAGAAGTTAATTTTTTAGATGCTGTGGGCAATTGTGAGGTGTCATTTGCTGGGAGAAGGCTACTCATTGAGACCAAATGGCCCACCTAAGATGAGAACGCAGAAGCCGGTGAGTTGCCATGGCAGCCAGGACCTTTCTGGAGGCCTGCTATACCAGAATTCCTATTGAGTGTTGCTTGTGGCAGGGCATGGTAAGAATACATTGGGGGAGATTTATCAAACGGGTGTAAAGTAGAACTGGCTTTGTTGCCCATAGCAACCAATCAGACTCCACCTTTCATTTTTCACAGCTCCTTTGGAACATGAAATGTGGAATCTGATTGGTTGCTATGGGCAACTAAGCCAGTTCTACTTTACACCAGTTTGATAATTATGTACCAATAATAATGTTTGCTTCATGGATATGCACCTGTGATTCTGAAGGTTCTAGTCTAAATTCTCTTATAGTATATATTAAGGGTAGCGCCTCTTTTAGACTGAACACACCCATCTACCTGGGACTTCTGAGCAGAGTACGTTTGTAGCTGGTTCCTACACTGCCCTGAATATTGTAGGCTTAAGTAAGTCCAAAGAGAGGCAGTATATTTAGTGTTAGGGCCCGACACATGTTTGAGCAAATATGTGCGCTAAGAGCTTCCATTAACTCATTTATAGTCGGTATTGTACCGCTTTTATTTAGAATGACCCCCATTTCTTAGCTCTATTGTTTGTATATATAACGGTGTGCAGCCATTTTGTTTTTTGTAATTATGTTTGCTTCATGGATATGTACCTGTGATTCTGAAGGTTCTAGTCTAAATTCTCTTGTAGTAAGATAGAAATGATATCATAGATAACTACATAAAACCAAATATAACAATGTCCACTAGATGGCAGCATAGCACACTAAGTAAGTGGATAACAACTATAACACAAGATACAATAATGAATTTAAATAGAAAGCCATAGCTGGGACATCACAAAATGTATTCCCTTTTCACACAATAAGCAACTGATCAGGGGGTCAGATCAGTGGTACCATCACTAATTCAGAATGTCACTATGAGCCTGCGCTCTGCCACTCCATTCATTCTCTATGAGACTGCTGGAAATAACTACAGTGCTCTTCGATTTTTTTGCAGTTCCTTAGAGAATGAATGGAGCAGCGGCGAGCATATTTAACCTCTGTTTCACTCATTAGGAAGAATTGGGATCCCCATTCTTGGCATTGGTGGGGGTCCGAGTGGTCAGGCCCCAACAATCAGATGCTATTCTGTGACTAGGGCATAGTTTTCAGATTAGTACAATCCCTTTAATTGAAGTTGTATACATATGCATGAACAAAAGAATTTGTGCTTTTAATTTGTGACATTAACCACCAGACTATAATGGTATCCAACTAAGGGCTCATGCACACGGTCATGTTTTGCGGTCTGCAAATTGCGGAAATACAAAACACAGATGCCTGCGAAGTGCATGCCATCATTTATTTTTTTACTTCTGTAGAAATGTACTATATTTGTCGGCAAAACTGACAAGAATAGGACTTGTTCTATTTTTTTGTGGGTGAATAGAAGGGGTGTGCGGATGCAGACAGCATACGGTGTGCTGTCCCAATCTTTTGCGGCCCACTTGAAATGAATGGGTACACATCTTATCCGCCAAAAATGTGAATTGGATTAGTTTTAATAAATGAGGCCCATAGACTTTCTACTGAGCTTGTCTCCTGTAGTGATGAGGAAGAGCACTATGTGCTGATCACTTCTGTCTCCTTGTTCTAGCAATTGGTGGGGGTCTCATTTTTAAAGGTATTTTTGCTTTTTATTTCCATCATTTTTGTTCTTTTAGAAAAACAGCTGCAGCCATATGTTAGGGTAAAGACAATTGGAAAATGCACTATACGTACAATACATATTTTGAGTTGTGTTTCTTCACTTTTGGTGCATTTTTTAGGCCCTTTTTTTTTCAATACGAAGCACTAGGTCAGGGGCGTACATAAACCTCATATGGCTCATAGCAAAACTTAGTATGGGCCCCCTGCACCAGAATCATCACCATTGAACTAAAACTATTGTCTTGTAGCACTTCCTCCTTTCCAGACGTGCTTTTCTTTCCTTGCTGCTTGGTTTCTATCTTGAAAAAATCCACTTTATTCCTTATGTAAATGAGCTAGTAAGTTGCCCAGAGGGGCGTTATTTTTGTTCAAAGGCGCCCAGGAACGCCCCTATTGAGTGCCCAGGCCCGCCCTCAAGCAGAGCCCAAGCACGCCCCCAGCAGCTCCATTGTCCCCCCCATCTCACCAATACACTAACAGCAGAGAACCCTGCCCACTTTTGCCTTCAGTGTCACTGACAAATCTCGCCGCGATCTTCCAGCAGAGGATGAAACCATCACTGGGCTTGGCGCATGCCCAGTGAAACATTTGAGGCTGATGCCCTCAGTTCCGAACACTGCCAGCGCCTCCACTCTTCTGATTCAACTAAGGGCATCAGCCTCAAATGTTTCACTGGGCATGCGCCAAGCCCAGTGATGGTTTCATTCTCTGCTGGAAGATCGCGGTAAGATTTGTCAGTGACACTGAAGGCAAGGGTTGCGGGGTTCTCTGCTGTTAGTTGTTAGTGATATGGGGGGGGGGGGGACAACGGCTCTGCTGGGGGCGTAGAGTATGAGCCGAGGAGAGGCGTGCTTGGGCTCTGCTGGAGGGCGGGCCTGGGCACTCAATAAGGGTGTTCCTGGGCGCCTTTGAACAAAAATAACTCCCCTCTGGGCACCTTACTTACTCATTTGCATAAGGAATCAAGTGGATTTTTTCAAGATAGAAACCAAGCAGCAAGGAAAGAAAAGCACGTCTGATAAGGAGGAAGTAAGTGCTACAAGACAATAGTTTTAGTTCAATGGTGATGATTCTGGTGACAGATTCCTTTAACACAACTGCCATGGAAGCTGTAATAATCTCTTTGCATTGAGCTCCCCCTAGTGATGGCTATGTGAAAAGGCAGTGTGTTCACACTGGGAAGAGAACAAGTTCTGTTCTGCCCCACCTCCTCTCCCTTAGGCTCCATAGTAGTAACGTGGTCGTCCTCTGCAGGTACTCCACTGCTTTAGGTGTCCCTAAAAAACAAAAACTAGATTTCTATTTCTAGAAGATTCCTGGTGTAATTTGCATCAGAAATTTCAGGGCCCCATAAGACAAATCATGTGATTCATCCTGACCCTTCTCACACTCATAGCCACAGTATTTTAATTTTTAACAACTTTTATTATGGGTTAGGGAGAAAATGTACGCCATTTTTACATCTGGGGTGTGTGGACTGAGTTGGAGTGTGCTTGAGACCGGGTTTTTATAATCTGTCTCTAATGCATCCAAGGCCACGCTCACCTGCAGCATCCAATCAAAGCATGATTTTGAAGGTAAGACCTTGCCTTTTACAGCAAGCTCATGTGGCTATTGCCCACTGCAGTTGAGTGGAGCTTTAGGCCTCATGCACACAACCGGTGTGTCCGCAAAAACGCAGGTTCGTAGGTCCGTGATCCGTGTCCGTTTCTTCTTCCGTGGGTCTTCCTTGATTTTTGGAGGATCCACGGACATGAAGAAAAAATCGTTTTGGTGTCCGCCTGGCCGTGCGGACCCAAACGGATCCATCCTGACTTACAATGTAAGTCAATGGGGACGGATCCGTTTCACGTTGACACAATATGCAATCCATCCCCCATTGACTTTCAATGTAAAGTCAGGAGTCCCTATTATACCATCGGATCGGAGTTTTCTCCAATCCGATGGTATATTTTAACTTGAAGCGTCCCCCTCACCATGGGAACGCCTCTATGTTAGAATATACTGTCGGATATGAGTTAGATCGTGAAACTCAGATCCGACAGTATATTCTAACACAGAGGAGTTCCCATGGTGATGGGGACGCTTCAAGTTAGAATATACTAAGAACTGTGTACATGACTGCCCCCTGCTGCCTGGCAGCCTGGCAGCACCTGATCTCTTACAGGGGGCTGTGATCCGCACAATTAACCCCTCAGGTGCCGCACCTCAGGGGTTAATTGTGTGAATCATAGCACCCTGTAAGAGATCAGGGGCTGCCAGGCAGCAGGGGCCCCCCTCCCTCCCTCTATTGTATTAACTCATTGTTGGCCAGTGTGCACCAGTTTACTCGCTGGGGCTTTGATCGGTAACCATGGCAACCAGGACGCTACTGCAGCAATATTAGAAGCATCATACTTACCTGCTGCGCTGTCTGTGACCGGCCGGGAGCTCCTCCTTCTGGTAAGTGACAGGTCTGTGCGGCGCATTGCTTAATGATCTGTCACTTACCAGTAGGAGGAGCTCCCGGCCGGTCACAGACAGCGCAGCAGGTAAGCATGATGCTTCTAATATTGCTAAGTAACCATGGCAACCAGGACTGCAGTAGCATCCTGGTTGCCATGGTTACCGATAGGAGCCACAGCGATTCAACTGGGACTCCGATCGGAACTCTCCGCTGCCACCAATGATCGGAGGGGGGGGGGGTGGAGGCCGCACACTGGCCACCAATGAGTTAATACAATAGAGAGAGGGAGGGGGGCCGGGGGGAGGCCGCACACTGGCCACCAATGAGTTAATACAATAGAGGGAGGGGGGGGCCGGGGGGAGGCCGCACACTGGCCACCAATGAGTTAATACAATAGAGAGAGGGAGGGGGGCCGGGGGGAGGCCGCACACTGGCCACCAATGAGTTAATACAATAGAGGGAGGGGGGGCCGGGGAGGCCGCACTGGCCACCAATGAGTTAATACAATAGAGGGAGGGAGGGGGGGCCGGGGGGAGGCCGCACACTGGCCACCAATGAGTTAATACAATAGAAGGAGGGGGGGCCGCACTGGCCACCAATTAAATTAAAACTGGGGAGGGAGGGGGTCTGCCCCCTGCTGCCTGGCAGCCCCTGATCTCTTACAGGGGGCTATGATACGCACAATTAACTCCTGAGGTGCGGCACCTGAGGGGTTAATTGTGCGGATCACAGCCCCCTGTAAGAGATTGGGTGCTGCCAGGCAGCAGGGGGCAGTCATGTACACAGTTCGTAGTATATTCTAACTAGAAGCGTCCCCATCACTATGGGAACGCCTCTGTGTTAGACTATACTGTCGGATCTGAGTTTTCACGAAAGCTTTTATGCAGACGGATATTCGGATCCGTCTGTATGAAAGTAACCCACGGACGCGGATGCCAATCTTGTGTGCATCCGTGTTCTTTCACGGACCCATTGACTTGAATGGGTCCGTGAACCATTGTCCGTCAAAAAAATAGGACAGGTCCTATTTTTTTGACGGACAAGAAACACGGATTGCGGCCGCTGATGAACAACGGTGCATTTTCTGAGTTTTCAACGGACCCATTCAAAGTCAATGGAAAACGGAAAATCATGGAAAACGGAACAACGGCCACGGATGCACACAACGGTCGTGTGCATGAGGCCTTATCCGAATGCGGCAGCTGCATCAAGGCTGTCTTGTGTGAAAGAAGCCTGGTGTGCAACCTGAATGGAAGGTGACTACAGTACAAGATTGGGTGATTGGAGACAGATTAACCCTGTGTAGTGGCACCGATGTCACATGCTGTGAAAGTGTGCATGTTACAATAGCACCTTCATAATTCTACCAATTAGTATACAATAAACAAGAACACTGCTTATACTTGGGTGTTATTTTTTATACAGACTTTTTTTTATTTTTTTTCATGGCAGAAATCAGAAGGGAAATCGGCAACTTCTTTTGGGAACAAGACAACTTCGTAGATATCCAGCAGGTCAGTAAAAATCTAAATAATTTTTGTGTCCCGTGGACATGATTTTCATGGTTTTCTTCCAGTGAGGTACGAAAAAAAAACTTTAAAGGGAATCTGTCACTAGCAATTTACCAATTTTTTTTTTCATGAATCCATGTTTAACAGAGTACCTTTTTTCCACCTGTCTTGTTCTTTTGATTGTGAGTCTTGTAGTTTCTTCAAAAAACCGATTCTTATGATATGTAAATGAAGCTGTAAGGAGCCCAGAGGGGCGTTATTCTTATTCCACGGTGCCCAGGAACGCCCCTCTGAAGTGCCGTGCCCAGCTAAATTTGAAAAGTAATAACTCCTCCAAGCAATCTAAATCGCCTCCCAGAGGCGCGGCTAAGTGCTCAACACCACCCCCCAAACCCCCGCCGCGCTCAGCGGCAAAGACCCAGATCCTCCTCTCACCGGCAACCCAAATCCCGCGCATGCGCAGTGCCGTCAGTCATCTTATCATAGCGCAGGCAATCGCCGGCACTGCGCATGCGCGGGATTTGGGATGCCGGCGAGAGGAGGATCCGGGTCTTTGCCGCAGAGCGCGGCACTGGTGGGGGGGGGGGGAGTTGGGGGTGGTGTTGAGCACTTAGCCGCGCCTCTGGGAGGCGATTTAGATTGCTTGGAGGAGTTATTACTTTTCAAATTTAGCTGGGCACGGCACTTCAGAGGGGCGTTACTGGGCACCGTGGAATAAGAATAACGCCCCTCTGGGCTCCTTACAGCTTCATTTACATATCATAAGAATCGGTTTTTTGAAGAAACTACAAGACTCACAATCAAAAGAACAAGACAGGTGGAAAAAAGGTACTCTGTTAAACATGGATTCATGAAAAAAAAAAAATTGTAAATTGCTAGTGACAGATTCCCTTTAAAGGGCTATCCCATGACTAACGTAAAAAATGAAAACCGGACATCATATAGTATATGACCTCTTCTAGCAGGTCAGGAAGCAAGTCTTTTCTGCTGCAGCTAAAGGGGCATGTCCATTCTGATGCAGCTCTCTGCCTATCACATCTGAGGAGGCAGTTGAAAAGATGAAACTAAGCATGTGCGACCATCTCAGTGAGCCGGACAAAGTAATAAAAACAGAAGGTGGCGCTATACAGATACATTTTATTGGATAACTCAGTGGCTATGCAAAATTTTTAAAGACATGCAATTACAAAAGTATTCAGATCCAGGTGCTGGTTTGAAAACTGTAGAATATTTTTCATGGGACAACCCCTTTAAGGTGGCCATATACAGTCAGTAGCTGTTGAATGAATGATCGTCCAGCAGATGGCGGTTTATCTCTTGGGAGAAAAGGATTGGGCAAAAAATTTTGTTTGCCCTATATTTTTCTCCCCTAACATGATCTCTTGGTGGAGAGTCAGGAGTTCAGCATACACGTTAGATTTTTGGCACCACCTATTGTTCTCAGCGAGTTTGACAGACACCAATGTGTAAGGAGGTCTTTAAAGCAGACATCTGAACTGATCTTATAGTAGTTAGTGATGAGCGGCAGGTGCCATATTCGATTTCGACGAAATTCGCGAATATTCGATAGAATATTCGTTTTATATTCGTCGAAACCGAATATTCGTCATTATTCTTGTTATCGCGATTAATATGCGATTTAAATAATCGAATTTCGATTTTAACTTAAAGGCTACTCTCCTATTGAAATTGCAATTCGATTTTTTCAAGTTATAAAATTCGAATTTCGATTTTAACTTAGCACTGCTATATGCCATATTAGGCTAACTAATATGGCATATAGCAGTGCTAAGTTAAAATCGAAATTCGATTATTATAACTTGAAAAAATCGAATTGCGATTTCAACGTAATTCTCAAATCCGACAGTACATTCTAGTATATGGAGTCGTTCCCATGGTGATGGGGACGCTCCATAACTAAGCATGGAATATGGCTTCAATGGCTTGGTAGAATTAGCGAATTGACGAATATATTCGTTATATTCCACAAAACGAATATAACGAATGTATTCGTCATATTCCACAAAACGAAGATAACGAATGTATTCGTCATATATCACAAAACGAAGATAACGAAGTATTCTGCATCTTCATTTTAGCTACATATTCATCAATTTCGCTAATTCTAGCAATGATATAGGAAAGTTGACTATAGAGACAGCTAAGTATAATTCGCTATGCGATTATATTACTGCTTTTTTTTATAAATAGTATAATTATAATAATTATCAGGTATTATAATTATTCTATTTATTTAAAAAAAAAGCAGTAATATAATCGCATAGCGAATTAAACTTAGCTGTCCAGTCAGTGCCCGTTGCCGCTTCTGCCGACTTCCATGCTCATGGAGCGTCCCCATCACCATGGGAACATCTCCATATACTAGAATGTACTGTCGGATTTGAGAATTACGTTGAAATCGCAATTCGATTTTTTCAAGTTATAATAATCGAATTTCGATTTTTAACTTAGCACTGCTATATGCCATATTAGTTAGCCTAATATGGCATATAGCAGTGCTAAGTTAAAATCGAAATTCGATTATTATAACTTGACATAATCGAATTGCGATTCCAACTTGGACCTGGTTTACTATATGGTTGGCTTCAATGGCTTGGTAGAATTAGCGAATTGACGAATATATTCGTTATATTCCACAAAACGAATATAACGAATGTATTCGTCATATTCCACAAAACGAAGATAACGAAGTATTCTGCATCTTCGTTTTAGCTACCTATTCATCAACTTCGCTAATTCTAGCAATGATATAGGAAAGTTGACTATCGAGACAACTAAGTTTAATTCGCTATGCGATTATATTACTGCTTTTTTTTTAAATAAATAGAATAATTATAATACCTGATAATTATTATAATTATACTATTTATAAAAAAAAGCAGTCATATAATCGCATAGCGAATTAAACTTAGCTGTCTCTATAGTCAACTTTCCTATATCATTGCTAGAATTAGCGAAATTGATGAATAGGTAGCTAAAATGAAGATGCAGAATACTTCGTTATCTTCGTTTTGTGATATATGACGAATACATTCGTTATCTTCGTTTTGTGGAATATGACGAATACATTCGTTATATTCGTTTTGTGGAATATAACGAATATATTCGTCAATTCGCTAATTCTACCAAGCCATTGAAGCCATATTCCATGCTTAGTTATGGAGCGTCCCCATCACCATGGGAACGACTCCATATACTAGAATGTACTGTCGGATTTGAGAATTACGTTGAAATCGCAATTCGATTTTTTCAAGTTATAATAATCGAATTTCGATTTTAACTTAGCACTGCTATATGCCATATTAGGCTAACTAATATGGCATATAGCAGTGCTAAGTTAAAATCGAAATTCGATTATTATAACTTGAAAAAATCGAATTGCGATTTCAACGTAATTCTCAAATCCGACAGTACATTCTAGTATATGGAGATGTTCCCATGGTGATGGGGACGCTCCATGAGCATGGAAGTCGGCAGAAGCGGCAACGGGCACTGACTGGAGCAGCCAGGAAGCCAGGAATCCAGAGGACAGGTAAGAACAACTTTAGGGAAGTGGGAAAGAAAAAAATATAACACAAAAAAAAACAAAAAAAAACGAATATTCGAAATATCGAATTTATATCACTATATTCGAAATATTCGCGAATTAGCGAAGTGCCGATATTCGCGAAAAAAATTCGATATTCGAATATTCGCGCTCAACACTAATAGTAGTATTGTAAATTGATATTCACTTCTAAATTTGCAGTAAATGTTTATGAAAATATTCTTGCCATGCAAAAATAATTCTTATTTTGGTGTTGAAAGCATGTGTCAGGACAGGATATGTTGGTGTCCAAAGCAAAGTTGATATAATGCTCCAGCTTTAATATTAGAATTGAGCAGTTTGCTATTTAAACAGTAAATGACCCATTTCACTTGACAACAATCCTTCATATCAGCACATTCTAAATGGTGTAACTAGATAAATGACTTTATTCTTTCAGCGTAGAGATGAAGAGGATGAGCCAATGAAACCTGAATATGATAAGAGGTAGATGTCGTATGTTCACCAACAATATAGAGTGAGCCAGATGAGATGTAGATGAGGGATGCTTGGTTGGCATGGGTGTACGATGTAGCAGTTCCAACCTAAGCCTTGGTCAGGCACACCAAAGATAGAAGCGACAGTCAGGAGCTGTTTACTGCAAAAGAAGCTTAACTCCCTGGGGTTGAGGCCTATTTTAATTTTTGTATTTTGGATTTTTCCTCCAAAAACCATAACTTTATTATTTTCCATTCACATAGCTATATGAGGCCTTATTTTTTGTGGGACACTATGCATTGCCATTTTCTGACAGCTGCAACTTTTTATATTTCAGTCTACAGAGCTGTACGAAGACGTATTTTTGTTGGTACCATTTTTGTGGTATGTACGTCTTTTTGATCACTGTTATAAAAAAAAATTGGGGGCGGACAAAAAAATTGCTAACCGTACAGGAATTTTAATAGTTCAGACATTTTCAGACGTGGCGATACCTAATGTTTATTTTTTTATTGTTTATATATTTTTATATGTGAAATTGGGAAAGGGGGGATGATTTAAACTTTTAACCCCTTAAGGACACAGCCTTATTTCACCTTAAGGACCAGGCCATTTTTTGCAAATCGGACCAGTGTCACTTTATGTGGTGATAACTTTAAAACGCTTTTACTTATCCAGGCCATTCTGAGATTGTTTTTTCGTCACATATTGTACTTCATAACACTGGTAAAATGGAGTTGAAATAAAAATCATTTTTATTTATAAAAAAAAAATACTAAATTGACCAAATTTTTGGAAAAATTAGCAAATTTTCAAGTTTCAATTTCCCTACTTTTATAATACATAGTAATACCTCCAAAAATAGTTATTAGTTTACACTTCCCATATGTCTACTTCATGTTTGGATCATTTTGGGAATGCCATTTTATTTTTTGGGGACGTTAAAAACCCACTTTGGTCTGAAGTCACTTTGTGAGGCTTACAGAGTTTCTACTCTAGGGGTGTATCAGGAGGCTTCAAATGGGACATGGTGTCAAAAAACAAGTCCAGCAAAAACTGCCTTCCAAAATCCATATGGCATTCCTTTCCTTCTGTGCCCTGCCGTGTGGCCATACAGCAGTTTACGACCACATATGGGGTGTTTCTGTAAACTAAAGAATGAGGGCAATAAATATTGAGTTTTGTTTGGCTGTTAACCCTTGCTCTGTTGCGGGAAAAAAATTATTAAAATGGAAAATTTGCCCATAAATACCTGTTTTGGCACCGTTTTTATTTTTTACAACGTTCATCTGACAGATTATATCATGTGCTATTTTTATAGAGCAGGTTGTTACGGACGCAGGGATACCTAATATGTTTACTTTTTTAAATTTATTTAAGTTTTACACAATAATATCATTTTTGAAAAAAAAAAACATTTGTGTCTCCATAGTCTGAGAGACTGTTTTAATGGTATGATTTTGGGGTAATATTCCTTTTTGATCGCTTGCTATTACACTTTTTGTGATGTAAGGTGACAAAATTATGGCTTTTTAGTCACCATTTTTATTTTTTATTTTTACGTTGTTCACCTGAGGGGTTAGATCATGTGATATTTTTATAGAGCAGGTTCTTATGGACACGGCAATACCTAATATGTATACCTTTTTTATTTATTAAGGTTTTACACAATATAATTTTTGAAGCCCCCCCAAAAATTTTGTGTCTACATAGTCTGAGAGCCATATTTTTTTTATTTTTTGGGGCAATTGTTTTATGTAGGGTATCAGTTTGTGCGTAATGAGAAGTCGGTTAGATTGGCACCATTGTGGGGGGCATACGCCTTTTTGATCGCTTGGTGTTGCACTTTTAGTGACTTAAGGTGACAAAACAAATGATTTTTTAGCACTGTTTTTATTTTATTTTTTTGACAGTGTTCACCTGAGGGGTTAGGTCATATGATATTTTCATAGAGCCGGTCGTTACGGACATGGTAATAGCTAATATGTATATTTTCTTTTATTTTTTTAAGTTTTACACAATAATGTTATTTTTGAAACAAAAAAAACATGTTTTAGTGTCTCCATAATCTGAGAGTCATAGTTTTATCAGCTTTTAGGCAATTGTCTCAGGTTGGGTACCATTTTTGCGGGATGAGATGACGGTTAGATTGGCACTATTTTGGGGAGCATACGACTTTTTGATCACTTGCTATTACACTTTTTTGACACCGTTTTTTTTTCTTTTTTCTTTTACGGTGTTCACCTCAGGGTTTAGGTCATGTGAGATTTTTATAGATCAGGGTCTTCCGACGCGACGATGCCTAATATGTCTACTTTTAAAAAAAAAATTACTTTTAGCATAAAAAAGCATTTTTGAAACAAAAAAATCATATTTTAGTCTGAAAGCCATTGTTTTTTTATTTTTTGGGCCATTTTCTCATGTACGGGCTCATTTTTGTGGGATGAGGCGTACATATGACTTTTTTGATCACTTTTATTACCTTTTTTGGGAAGTGAGGTGGGCAAAATTTCAATTTTATCATAGTTTTTATTTTTTATTTTTTATGGCATTCACCGTGCGGGGAATATAACATGACGGTTTTATAGATCAGGTTGTTACGGACGTGGTGATATATAACATGTGTAGGGAATTTTTTTTATTTTTTATCAGGGATAAATGTGTTTTTTTATTTTTACATTTTTTTCCACTTTTTTTAACATTTTTTTTTTACCCATACCCACTTGGTTCTTGAAGATCCAGTGGGTCTGATGTCTGTTTAATACAGTACAGTACACTATATAGTGTACTGTACTGTATTTCACTTACACTTTGTCTGAACAGATCTCTGCCTTTAGCACAGATCTGTTCAGCACCATGGAAAGCAGGATGCCTGAGAAGGCGTCCTGTTGCCATGGGAACCTTCTCCTTCTGCCACAACTGAGCAGACGGGGAAGGGGAGGGAGGGGGGCTCCCTCCCTCTGTGACACCATCCTGTCTGGGAGAGGGAGGGAGCTCCCTCCCTGTTCACCACTGCCATACAGCGGTCCCTATGGAAGGTGTTAAAACGGCTGACATCTGCACAGATGTCAGCCGTTTGAATCAGTGTCAGCAATGAGCGCGCTCGCCCCCCACACTGCCGCCCGCCTCCTGCACCTCCCGCACCTGCGGTTTGTAGCGATCGGCAATAGGACCCCCCTAGGCATTTTCACAGGCTGCCTGCTGAGTGATTTAAGCAGGCACCCCGTTCTGATCACTGCCGGCCGCGCGGCAGTGATCAGAACTACAAATTACTTACGGGTACGCCCTGTGTCCTTAAGTACCAGAACATCAGGGCGTACCTGTACGCCCTGTGTCCTTAAGAGGTTAACCCCTTCGTTACAAGCGCCGTGTAAACATGGCGCCCGCTCGTCATGGCCGGCAGATCTCTGCTGTTTCATACAGCAGAGAGCTGAGGCTAATGCCGATTGCGGTAATTAAAGGCTTTAGATGCCGCCGTGATCAAGCGAGATCACGGCATCTAAATGCGCAAAAAACAGGAAGCTCACGCTTCTGGGCTTGCTACCAATGCACGGTTAGGCCAATTCGGGCATTGATAGTTGTGCTGAATACTTTCTGAATACCTGAATAGTTGTGCTGAATACCGCTGACGAGGCTAATAGTATTCATGCTGCAATTCTTATTTTTGCCACCAGATGGCAGGCCAGGATAAGAAATGAGCAAATTAGGGTTTAAATGTCAATTTAAAAATCCCTGATAGAACAAAATCAAAAAAGAAAAAAACATCATTTATAGGCTCATATATAAGCTTCAAAATTATTCCAAAAAAATAAAAAATTAAAAATAAAAATGTAAAAAAATACAGTTGCAAGAAAAAGTATGTGAACTCTTTGGAAAGATGGATTTCTGCACAAATTGGTCATAAAATGTGATCTGATTTTCATCTAAGTCACAACAATAGACAATCACAGTCTACTTAAACTAATAACACACAAAGAATTAAATGTTGCCATGTTTTTATTCAACACACCATGTAAACATTCACAGTGCAGGTGGAAAAAGTATGTGAACCCTTGGATTTAACAACCGGTTGAACCTCCTTTGGCAGCCATAACTTCAACCAAACGTTTCCTGTAGTTGCAGATCAGACGTGCACAACGGTCAGGAGTAATTCTTGACCATTCCTCTTTACAGAACTGTTTCAGTTCAGCAATATTCTTGGGATGTCTGGTGTGAATCGCTTTCTTGAGGTCATGCCACAGCATGTTAATCGGATTGAGGTCAGGACTCTGACTGGGCCTCTCCAGAAGGCGTATTTTCTTCTGTTTAAGCCATTCTGTTGTTGATTTACTTCTATCCTTTAGGTCGTTTTCCTGTTGCAACGCCCATCTTCTGTTGAGCTTCAGCTGGTGGATAGATGGCCTTAAGTTCTCCTGCAAAATGTCTTGGGAATTCATTTTTCCTTCGATGATAGCAATCTGTCCAGGCCCTGACGCAACAAAGCATCCCCAAACCATGATGCCTCCACCACCATACTTCACAGTTGGGATGAGGTTTTGATGTTGGTGTGCTGTGCCTCTTTTTCTCCACACATAGTGTTGTGTGTTTCTTCCAAACAACTCAACTTTGGTTTTATCTGTCCACAGAATATTTTGCCAGTACTGCTGTGGAACATCCAGGTGCTCTTGTGCAAACTGTAAATGTGCAGCAATGTTTTTTTTGCCTCTGTGGTATCCTCCCATGAAATCCATTCTTGTTTAGTGTTTTACATATCATAGATTCACTAACAGGGATGTTAGCATATGCCAGAGACTTTTGTAAGTCTTTAGCTGACACTCTAGGATTCTTCTTCACCTCATTGAGTAGTCTGCACTGTGCTCATGCAGTCATATTTACAGGACGGACACTCCCAGGTAGTGTCACGGAAGGTGTACAGGAAACAAGACAATGCAAAATGAATATATGACTCACTGGATCCAAAACTAAGGAACAAAAGGGAGACCCCTGCATAAGACCAGGCACTCTCCCTGACTGCTCAGCCAATGCGAAAATCCCAATGGTGGATGATCGCATATCCACGTACCTCGACTATATACCACCTGAACACCCTACAATAGTGAGGGGACACGACCACCGGCTCCCTACACTAGACACGGAGGGAGTCAGGGTCACCTGGGATCCAGCAAACAGAAAATCACAAATAAATGTACAGCACTTATCTTGTAGAAGGCTGGAAAATAGGATCAGCATGCACACACACTCCAGGAAGTTGTATAAGCCGCACACTAATGCATTATGGGGAGGGATTTAAAGGGATGCAATCAGTCCAACTACATGACAGCTGACTTGGAAGATGCTAACGAGGCTAACGAGATGAGGAACTGAAATTCAAAACATAGAAAACTCAAGGAGGAGGTTCTGAAAGGCTTCTGTCAGAGCTTCTCAGCTGTCTGGTTGTGACAGTACCCCTCCCTCTACGAGTGGACTCCGGACACTCAGAGCCCACCTTCTCAGGATGGGACCTATGGAAAGCCCTGAGGAGACGAGTGGCCTTAATGTCCGTCACTGGGACCCACATCCTCTCCTCAGGACCATAACCCTCCCAATGAACGAGGTACTGGAGAGAACTGCGGACAAGACGAGAATCCACAATCCTAGAGACCTGAAATTCAAGATTCCCATCAACCATAATCGGAGGAGGAGGCAAAGGCGAGGGTACAATGGGTTGAACATAAGGTTTCAATAAGGACTTATGAAAAACATTATGGATCTTCCAAGTCTGAGGAAGATCAAGACAGTAGGCAACAGGATTGATGACAGACAGGATTTTGTAAGGCCCAATAATCCTAGGACCCAACTTCCAGGAGGGAACCTTCTATTTGATATTCTTGGTAGACAACCACACCAGATCACCAACATTCAGGTCCGGACCAGGCACACGTCTCTTATCTGCCACACGCTTATATCTCTCACTCATGCTCTTTAGATTATCCTGAATCTTTTGCCAAATAGAAGACAAAGACGAGGAGAATCTGTCCTCATCAGGTAAACCAGAAGACCCCTCTCCCGAGAAAGTCCCAAACTGCGGATGAAACCCATATGCACCAAAAAATGGTGACTTATCAGAGGACTCCTGACGACGATTATTTAAAGCAAACTCGGCAAGGGACAAAAAAAGAACACCAATCCTCCTGATTCTCCGCCACAAAACAGCGCAGATATGTCTCCAGATTCTGATTGACGCGCTCTGTCTGGCCATTCGACTGCGGGTGGAAAGCAGAAGAGAATGACAACCGAACCCCCAAGCGAGAACAGAAAGCCTTCCAGAATCTGGAAACAAACTGCGTGCCCCTATCAGAGACTATATCTGAAGGAATACCATGCAATTTGACAATGTGATCAATAAATGCCTGCGCCAGTGTCTTAGCATTGGGCAAACCAGGAAAAGGGATGAAATGCACCATTTTGCTAAAACGGTCCACCACCACCAGAATCACAGTCTTCCCCGAGGAACGAGGCAGGTCCGTTATGAAGTCCATGGACAGATGTGTCCAAGGACGGGAAGGAATGGGTAAGGGAAGGAGAGGACCTGATGGCTGTGAATGAGGGACTTTGGCACGAGCGCAAGTCTCGCAGGCTGCCACAAAACCCTCAACCGACTTACGAAGCGCAGGCCACCAGAATCTCCGAGCGATGAGATCCACTGTGGCTCTTGCTCCCGGGTGCCCAGCAAGGACCGTATCGTGGTGTTCCTTAAAAATGTTGTGTCTTAAAGCGAGAGGCACAAACAACCTCCCAGGAGGACAAAGATCAGGAGCCTCTGACTGGGCTGCCTGCACCTCTGCCTCCAATTCAGGAAAAAGAGCAGAGACCACCACACCTTCAGCCAAAATGGGACCCGGGTCTTCAAAATTCCCACCTCCCGGAAAACAACGTGACAGGGCATCTGCCTTCACATTCTTAACCCCAGGGCAGAACGTGACAACAAAATTAAACCTTGAAAAGAACAAAGACCATCTGGCCTGTCTCGGGTTCAGACGCTTGGCTGACTCCAAGTAGGCCAGATTTTTATGGTCAGTAAACACGGTAATAGGGTGTCTGGCTCCCTCTAGCCAATGGCGCCATTCCTCAAAAGCCAACTTGATGGCCAACAATTCCCTATCTCCCACATCGTAATTTCTCTCTGCGGAGGAGAGTTTCTTCGAGAAAAAGGCACACGGTCGCCATTTGGCAGGAGAGGAACCCTGAGACAAGACCGCACCCACACGCACCTCAGAAGCATCAACCTCAACTATGAAGGGTAGAGAAATATCAGGTTGTACCAAGATGGGAGCGGAAGCAAAACTCTCCTTGATATTAGAAAAGGCCTTACGCGCCTCTACCGACCAGGAAGAAAAATCTACCCCCTTTCTGGTCATATCAGTGAGTGGTTTAACAATAGAGGAATAATTCAAAATAAACTTCCTGCAATAATTGGCAAAGCCCAAAAAACGCATCAGCGCCTTCTGATTCTCAGGAAGCTCCCACTCCAGCACAGCGCGGACCTTCTCGGGGTCCATGCGAAAACCAGAAGCGGAGAGAAGAAACCCCAGAAATTGAATTTCTGGAACCGCAAACACACATTTTTCCAGTTACGCGTATAATTTATTCTCCCGCAGGATGAGCAAGACCTGACGTAAGTGTTCCTTATAAGTTTTGAAATCAGGAGAAAAAATCTAAATGTCATCCAAATACACTAATACAAATTTTCTTATTAAATGATAAAAAATGCTGTTCACGAAATGCAGAAAAACGGCTGGGGCATTCATCAAACCAAAAGGCATAACCAAATTCTCAAAATGGCCCTCAGGGGTATTGAAGGCCGTCTTCCATTCGTCTCCTTCTCTGACCCTGACCAGGTTGTATGCCCCTCTTAGATCTAATTTGGAAAAGACTTTAGCCCCAACAATCTGGTTAAACAGGTCCGGGATCAGAGGAAGCAGATAAGGGTCACGAATAGTGATACTGTTCATCTCCCTGAAATCCAGACAAGGTCTTAAAGAACCATCTTTTTTCTTAACAAAGAAAAAACCAGCGGCAACAGGTGACTTCGAGGGTCGTATGTGTCATTTTCTCAGACTCTCCGAGATATAAGCATGCATAGCGACCCTTTCAGGTTGGGAAAGATTGTATAAACGAGATTTAGGGAGCTTGGCGTCTGGGATGAGATTAATAGGGCAATCGTACTCCCTGTGTGGGGGCAAATCCTGAACTCCACTCTCAGAGAAGACATCCAAAAATTCAGAGTGAAATGGTGGTACAGTCTTAGTAGAAACCTCAGAAACAGATGTCGTGAGGCAATTCTCTCTGCAAAAGTCACTTCAACCTTTTATTTGCCTCGCTTGCCAATCAATGGTGGGGTTATGCTTAGTGAGCCAGGGTAGCCCCAACACAAGAGGAGTAGGTAATCGCTAAGGACAAAACATGACACATCCTCAACATGAGCATCACTCACAATTAAACGAATATTGTGAACTATGCCCTTTAATGATTTCTGAGAAAGTGGAGCGGAATCAATAGCAAAAACAGGAATATCCTTTCCCAAAGTGCACACCTGGAAACCATGAGTTATGGCAAAATGATTATCAATGAGATTGACAGCTGCTCCACTATCTACAAAAATCTCACAAAAAATGTTCTTGCTCTCTAGCGCCACCCTGGCAGGCAGGACAAAACGGGAACTACAAGCAAACGGAAAACCTTCAATTTCCGGCTCAACCCTGCCAATAGTAACAGATGGAACATTTTTAAAAGATTTTTTCCTTTTTGTTTCTTTATTACTCCCAGAAAACTGCCTGAATCTCCTAGAGGGACAAACATTTGCCAAATGATTTATACCTCCACAACAAAAACAAACCCTCCCATGTGGGCTGAATCTTCTATTGTCAGAGGCAATCAACCCCAGCTGCATGGGCTCCTGCTCAGAAGGGGCTGACAGCGACTGAGACCCCTGCGCATAGAATGAGACCGCTGCACTGTCCTGGGACTGAGTATGACAGGAAGGAGAGATCTCTCCTCTCTCTCTAAGACGCCTGTCAATACGAACGGCCTGAGACATAGCACAGTCCAAGGAGATAGGCCTCTCATGAAAGGCAAATGCATCTTTCAATCCCTCTGAAAGACCATGGCAAAATTGACTTCGGAGTGCAGCATCATTCCAACCAGTATCAGCTGCCCATCTCCGAAATTCTGAGCAGTATATCTCTGCATATTGTTTACCCTGGCATAACAGACCTAGTCTAGACTCAGCCAAAGCAACACGATCCGGATCATCATATATCTGACCCAGGGCTAAAAAGCCCACGACTGAGCGTTACCCCTGAGCAGCGATATAATGATCCCCACCCTCCATTCCTCATCACCAGAGGAATGGGGAAGAAGGCGAAAATGGAGTTTGCAAGCCTCTCTGAAACGCACAAAATTCTCACTACCCCCGGAGAACGTATCCGGGAGCGAGATCTTAGGCTCAGAACAAACTCCATGAACGCAAGCTGAACCGGTCACTAGAAACTGAGAAAGAGTCTTACAGAGATCAGCTACCTCCAATGAAAGACCCTGGAAGCGTTCAGTCAAAAGTGAAACCGGATCCATGCTTGAGGCGGTTTTGGGCGGCTTATAATGTCACGGAAGGTGTATAGGAAACAAGACAATGCAAAATGAATATATGACTCACTGGATCCAAAACTAAGGAACAAAAGGGAGACCCCTGCATAAGACCTGGCACTCTCCCTGACTGCTCAGCCTATGCGAAAATCCCAATGGTGGATGATCGCATATCCACGTACCTCGACTATATACCACCTGAACACCCTACAATAGTGAGGGGACACGACCACCGGCTCCCTACACTAGACACGGAGGGAGTCAGGGTCACCTGGGATCCAGCAAACAGAAAATCACAAATAAATGTACAGCACTTATCTTGTAGAAGGCTGGAAAATAGGATCAGCATGCACACACACTCCAGGAAATTGTATAAGCCGCACACTAATGCATTATGGGGAGGAATTTAAAGGGATGCAATCAGTCCAACTACATGACAGCTGAGAGAGGCTAACGAGATGAGGAACTGAAATTCAAAACAAAGAAAACTCAAGGAGGAGGTTCTGAAAGGCTTCTGTCAGAGCTTCTCAGCTGTCTGGTTGTGACAGGTAGAGTAGCAGCAGTGCTGAACTTTCTCCATTTATAGACAATTTGTCTTACCGTGGACTGATTAACAGCAAGGCTTTTGGAGATACTTTTATAACCCTTTCCAGCTTTATGCAAGTCAGCAATTCTTAATCGTAGATCTTCTGTGAGAGCTCTTTTGTGCGAGGCATCATTCACATCAGGCAATGCGTCTTGTGAAAAGCAAACCCAGAACTGGTGTATGTTTTTTATAGGGCAGGGCAGCTGTAACAAATACCTCCAATCTCATCGCATTGATTGGACTCTAGTTGGCTGACACCTCACTCCAATTATCTCTTGGAGATATCATTAGTCTAGAGGTTCACATACTTTTTCCACCTGCACTGTGAATGTTTACATGGTGTGTTCAATAAAAACATGGTAACATTTAATTCTTTGTGTTATTAGTTTAAGCAGACTGTGATTGTCTATTGTTGTGACTTAGATAAAGATCAGATCACATTTTATGACCAATTTGTGCAGAAATCCATATTAATCCAAAGGGTTCACATACTTTTTCTTGCAACTGTATATAAAGAAATTAAGTTTAAATCACCCCCCTTTCCGTATAATTAAAAAGTCAATACCTAAATAACAATAAATATAAACATCATGGGTATCATCGCGACCGAGAACGCCCATACTATTAAAATATTTTTAAAAAATTCCAACATGGCGAATTGCGTAATGGAAAAAAGGGTCAAAACGGCCAATTTGCCATTTTTTCATTGCTTCTCTTACCCAATTTCCTTTTTTATAAATTGTGATAGAAAAGTCACGCACGCTCCAAAATGGTATTAATAAAAACTACAGATTGTTCCGCAAAAAATGAGCCTCTAAACAGCTCAGTAGTCATAAGTATAAATAAGTTATGGGGTCAGAATATGGTGATGTAAAAAAAAACATTTTTTTTTTTAGCAAAGTTTACATTTATTTTTACACTATTTAGACACACAAAACCTACACATATGGGGTATCGTTGTACACATCCTGACCCAGATAATGAAAATCATGGGTCAGTTTTTCTGTAAACAAAACGCTGTAGGAACAAAACTCGGAAAACTGTGGAGGAATTGCGTTTTTTTTTTCAATTCCACTCGATTTGGAAAAATTTTTACCGCTTCCCACTACATTTTATGCCATAATTAATGGTGGCATTAGAAAGTACAAACTGTCCCACAAAAAATAAGCCAATGTGACTGGAAATATAAAAAAGTTATGACTCATGGAAAATAGGGAAAAAACTGAAAAATGCAAAAACGAAAAAACCTCTGGTATCCTAAGGGTTAATATATTGGTGTTTAACTTTTTTTTTCTCACTTTTTTAAATTATTAGACCCCTTAGGGGCCTAGTACATTAGATCTTTTGATCCTTCTCCTATTTACCCTAATAGACTTCTATTAGGGTGAATAGGATTTTCACACTGTCTATTCTGAGCTATACCTCGTGCTTAGCTCCGTATGGAGATTGCCATGGCAGGCCTTGACCGCTTCAGCAGCGTCCAGGCTGCCTTCGCAACTGATCAGAGCCCCGCGATTTCAAAGTGGGGGCTCCGATTGGAAGGCAGAGGGAGCCGCATCCCTCTGCCTTTACTCACAGGTGCCTCAAGAGCTGGACCCCTCTGCATATGGCGCAGGCTTACTGCAAAGGCCCGATCCAGACATCCCCTCAGGTATTTTGAAGTAACTGTTTAAAAAAATGTCCCAAGTGCCCTAAAATAACCTTAGGGATCATGCCCTCAGGCTCATGATGGGTCCGCAAGCCGGAAGGTGCAGTGCAAAACGGAGGCATGGAAACCCACAGAAACACTACAAAGCGCTTCCGTGGGGTTTCTCTCTGTGCCTCCGCACCGCAAAAAATTAGCACATTTTCTATTTTTTTGCTGGGCGGACAGATCATTCAAGTTCAATGGGTCTGCATCTGTCTGTGGTAGTTTCACACAAGGGGGCCACAAATTGCATTCCTCAATGCACGGGACGGCCGGAACATGCTCGTATGCCTAAGCCGTGAAGCCCTGATTTCAATCACGCTTTTAATTCACTATTCTGGCACATCGCTGATTTTTTGGGTGGTGTCTTTTTAGTCACACACCATTTTAAAGGGAACCTGACAGCAAGATATTCAATACTTAACTAAGCACATTAACTTATCTGTCCAAGCGTGTTGCCCCAATGGTGCCCTTGTCTTGATTTAGGGTTTTATGTATACAGAAAAAGTAATCTTTATTCAACACTCCTGGGGTATGCTAATGAGAGCTGTCAAGTTAAGGAGGTTGGCCCTTGCAGCCTCCGAGCTCGGCTTGCCGTGCCCAGATCCTGCCTCCTGCCCCTTATTGTTCTAGGGCAGTGGAACATCCTGTGTAGTAAAGCTGAGTGTACAGCTCCTGGCTTCAGTGCATGTGCCAGGTAATGGAGACAGTATGTGCCTGAAAGGTTGGCTTCACTAAGCAGGCTCTGTGAAAGAGAAAGATTATACCTGCGCGATATGTGGAGGTGCTATAACACACATATAATGCATGTAAAAAAGGGTTTCCTGTGCAAGGTTATTTTTGGAGTAACTTCTTTTGTGGTTAATATACATACTGTTTTCTGTTAAGGAAAACGGCTGGTCGTGAACAATCAGCTGATGTGAGACTCCACACTCTACCCAAGTACCCCGAAAATAATATGTTTTCAGGTAAATCTGTTATATTAGATTTCATCACCAACAATTTTGCCTTAAATAAAAAATAAAAAAATCATACAAATAAGATGTTGTTAACTATAGCACATCTCCAATGATATGTTTTTTTCTCGGTATACAGATTTACTTTTTTAACTAATAAAGGGTTGTTATTATTTACTTCATTTTTTGATGTGTGATGCCATTTACGTGCTCCATCTTCTTCTTTGCTTTGTTATTCTCAGGATCAAGAAACAAAAAATACCTCCACAAAATGACAACCTACCACATATTTACTGAATGGCACCATACTATACAAAATATATTGTCACCTACCAATATTCAAAGAATCACCTAAATATTTACACTTTGAAATATTTTTTATTTTATTTTTGCCTCCCACAGGTTACACTTCCATTGACCAGTTGAGAAAATTCTCAGAAGAACTTCATGATTTTATACCTGACACCTCAGAATATCGTGTTTTATATGTTCATGGTGAAAGCAGCAATTTTCCAGGGATTAAAAATTTAAATAGCAAAAAATAGGTTTGTTATCCACCACCACCACAACTAAATGCAATCACATGGCAGGTTTGCCTGATTACAAATTCTATGTTCCATAAATATTTATGCTTGTATTTCAATCATTTTGTGCAACATGTAATAAAATAGGATGTGTGAGAAAAAGAATAATGTCCAGGAGTATTTAAAGAGGCCCTTTCACCACTCCTGACATGTCTGTGTTAATAGCTTCATGCATTCCCTATGTAATAACAATTCTAGAGCATCTATTCTTCTGTCTGTATGTTGTCCCATTCCTCTATTATTTCCACTAGAAGTTATGAATAATTGCTAGCAGTCTGCAGTAAGGGTACAGAGGGGAAGTTGGGGGTGTGTATAGAGTGAGTCTCTGTAGGTACACCCCCCCCCCCCCCAACTGGTTACCTCCCCTCTGTACCCTTACTGAAGGCTAATAGAAATTAATTCATAACTTCTAGTAGAAATAATAAAGGAAGGGCACAACATACAGACAGAAGAGCAGATGCTCCAGAATTGTTATTACATGAGGAATGCATGAAGATATTAAAACAGACATGTCAGGAGTGGTGAAAGATCTTCTTTAAGACGTCTAAAATGTAGATAGCACTGCTATCAGCTCTCAGGTACTCACAAGTAGTGACAAGTTCAAACAACTACCGGCGTGTATATACTATCAGTGATTTACAACCTTCCCTCTATGACTGTGTATACAGAAATAGCTGTCAGTCACTGATAGGACCTCCTCCTTGACTTAAAAAATCAGAATAATCAGGAATTTAAATTAATGAAATACACATTATATTGAATATTTTCTCATAAATCTGTATGTCCAGTGGCATACACAAAATCCATGGGGCCCCGGTGCGAAACTGATCCATGGGGCCCCCTCCCTGTCGCCCCACCACCAACCCGCCACAAGAATTTACTTGGGCCCCCTGGATTGGGATTAATAACGCTCCGTGCCTCTCTGTGACCTTTTTACTGCAAAATCACAGTGAGATAAAGTTGTCACTGTGATTTTGTAGCAAATAGATCACAGAGAGGCAAAGAGCATTATCAATCATATTAGTGCTCTGTGTCTCTGCTGTCCAGTACGGGGCTTGGCTCTCTTTCAAGCAGCAGATACCCCGCACGGCATCCACTCATGTCAAAGAGCCCTAAGCCCAGATATGTGTCCCCCTCACAGTAGTAGTTATGTCCAGATATGTGTCCCCCTTACAGTAGTTATGTCCAGATATGTGTTCCCCTCATAGTTGTTATGGCCAGATGTATCCCCCTCACAGTAGTAATGCCTAGATATGTGTTCCCCTCACAGTAGTTATGGCCAGATGTATCCCCCTCACAGTAGTTATGGCCAGATATGTGTCCCCCTCACAGTAGTTATGCCCAGATATGTGTCCCCCTCACAGTAGTAGTTATGTCCAGATATGTGCCCCCTCACTGTAGTTATGGCCAGATATGTGTCCCCCTCACAGTTACAGGGGGCAAAATGGAATATATATACAGCGGAGGCAAAAAATGGAATATATACACAGGGGACAAATGGAATTTATACAAAGGGGGCAACATGGATATATATATACAGGGGCCCTGTATATATATATGTATATATTTATATATATATTTATCCATTTTGCCCCCTCTGTATATATTCCATTTGTCCCCTGTGTATGTATTCAATTTTTTACCCCCTCTGTATATACACTCACCTAAAGAATTATTAGGAACACCTGTTCTATTTCCCATTAATGCGATTATCTAGTCAACCAATCTCATGGCAGTTGCTTCAATGCATGTAGGGTTGTGGTCCTGGGTCAAGACAATCTCCTGAACTCCAAACTGAATGTCAGAATGGGAAAGAAAGGTGATTTAAGCAATTTTGAGCGTGGCATGGTTGTTGGTGCCAGACGGGCCGGTCTGAGTATTTCACAATCTGCTCAGTTACTGGGATTTTCACGCACAACCATTTCTAGGGTTTACAAAGAATGGTGTGAAAAAGGAAAAACATCCAGTATGCGGCAGTCCTGTGGGCGAAAATGCCTTGTTGATGCTAGAGGTCAGAGGAGAATGGGCCGACTGATTCAAGCTGATAGAAGAGCAACGTTGACTGAAATAACCACTCGTTACAACCGAGGTATGCAGCAAAGCATTTGTGAAGCCACAACACGCACAACCTTGAGGAGAATGGGCTACAACAGCAGAAGACCCCACCGGGTACCACTCATCTCCACTACAAATAGGAAAAAAAGGCTACAATTTGCACAAGCTCACCAAAATTGGACTGTTGAAGACTGGAAAAATGTTGCCTGGTCTGATGAGTCTCGATTTCTGTTGAGATATTCAAATGGTAGAGTCTGAATTTGGCGTAAACAGAATGAGAACATGTATCCATCATGCCTTGTTACCATTGTGCAGGCTGGTGGTGGTGGTGTAATGGTGTGGGGGATGTTTTCTGGGTACACTTTAGGCCCCTTAGTGCCAATTGGCCATCGTTTAAATACCACAGGCTACCTGAGCAATGTTTCTGACCATGTCCATCCCTTCATGACCACCATGTACCCATCCTCTGATGGCTATTTCCAGCAGGATAATGCACCATGTCACAAAGCTCGAATCATTTAAAATTGGTTTCTTGAACATGACAATGAGTTCACTGTACTAAAATGGCCCCAACAGTCACCAGATCTCAACCCAATAGAGCATCTTTGGGATGTGGTGGAACAGGAGCTTCGTGCCCTGGATGTGCATCCCTCAAATCTCCATCAACTGCAAGATGCTATCCTATCAATATGGGCCAACATTTCTACAGAATGCTATCAGCACCTTGTTGAATCAATGCCACGTAGAATTAAGGCAGTTCTGAAGGCAAAAGGGGGTCCAACACCATGTGAGTATGGTGTTCCTAATAATTCTTTAGGTGAGTGTATTTTAATTTCTGTCATTTTTTGCATTTTGCCAAATATTTCATTAAATTTGCCACCTTGGTCGGGCCCCTATAAAGGATTTGCTGCGATGCCAGTGCAGTGCTGCCACTCTGCCGCACTGCCAGATGCTCCCTGTGTTATGACCTGGCACATACAAAAAAAAAAAAATTAACTGCTCTGCTCCCGCCATCTTGTTCATAATCCTGTCTTCTGGCATGCGTCGGCCGCGTCATCCAGTCAACCAGCGTGATCCCGCGAGACCTGGCGCGAGGGTCACGGGTCTGGAGCAAGGCACTGGCAGCAGCCCTGGATGGGTGGAGGAGGGGCCACCGCGTAAGTTACTAACTGCGAGTGCGCAGTGCTGCACCGCCGGCCAGGCACAGAGGCCGGGGCCCGACCGGCCATATACTATTAAAACTTTTAAAATCATTTGCGGTGGGGCAGCGGGCCCCAGCTGCCTTGGGTACAGCACTACTGCAGGGGCCAGGGGTCCACAGGCGGCCGGGCCCCCTGGAGTGCCGGGCCCGGCCGCAACTGCGACCGCTGCGACCCCTTTATGTACGCGCCTGTGTATGTCTGTAAAGAGGAGCTGGCGATGTTCACTCTCTTCAGCGGCCGACGGCCTAGTTTCCATGGTGATAGCGGGGAGGACACGGTCGCGCGCGCCTCTTCAGTGTGGCCGGCGTTCTCCATCCCGTAGGCAATGAGCAGCAGGGGAGCTGAGCGCCGATAGGAATGAATCGGCGCTCAGTTGCATTGAGGTGCGTGATGCTATTTAATAGGCAGCCTGCTGGCAAAAGGTTGTCTGTGATTGGTCTTTCAACCTCACTAGCATTTGCCTGCATGTGTGACTTTGGGAACTCGACCTCGGCTTGAATTTGACTCTTGATCCTGTGTTACCCCTTTTTACTGCATGACCTCCTGACTCCTGACCTCGGCTTGTATTTGACGTTGATTTTGGTGTTCTGCCTTAGTGTTTGCTTCTGTGTGTTCTGTCCTAGCTTTGTTGTTTTCTCCACTGTTGTTTCTCCCTGTAAGCCCCCGCATGTACTTAAGCTAGGGACCGCCGCCCAGTTGTACACCGTCAGTTAGGACGGACCGTGCAAGTAGGTAGGGTTAGTCGTGTGGGTGGAGCTTAGGGCTGCACTCATCCCTACCATTTGTGACAATGTCATTCTGCTCTGCTCCTCCTGCTCCTGCAGATTATTCTGTGCTTTCAGGGTGCATCCATACAACTGCATGTATTCTGCATTCAGTTTGGCAAAAAATATGGATGACATCCGTGTTGCACCGTTTTTTTGTTTTTTTTTTGCGGATCCATTGTAACAATGCCTATTCTTGTCCACAAAAAGAACAAGAATAGGGCATGTTCTATCTTTTTTGCAGGGCTATGGAATGTACATATGGATGTGGACAGCATACGGTGTAACAAATTTGTCCGCATCCTAGCCGCATAAAAATGCGGATAGGATGCAGACCAAAAATATGGTCATTTAAATGGGGCCTCACCCAAATGCTAAAATTCTATATGTAGTCTTTTCTCTTAGGCTACTTTCACACTGGCGTTTTGGCTTTCCGTTTGAGAGATTCGTCATAGGCTCTCGCAAGCGGTCCAAAACGGATCAGTTTTGCCCTAATGCATTCTGAATGGAAAAGGATCCACTCAGAATGCATCAGTTTGCCTCCATTCAGTCACCATTCCACTGTGGAGGCAGACACCAAAACGCTACCTGCAGCATTTTTCTGTCAGTCCTGGGATGCGGAGCGAGACGGATCCGTCCTGACACACAATTTAAGTCAATCGGGACTGATCCGTTTTCTATGACACAATAGAAAACGTATCCGTCCTCCAATGACTTTCAGTGGAGTTCATAATTAATCCGTCTTGGCTATATAAGACATAATACAACCAGATCCATTCATGACGGATGCATGTAGTTGTATTATTGTAACGGAAGGATTTTTGCAGATCCATGACGGATCCGCAAAAAACACTAGTGTGAAAGTAGCCTTAGTTTGGTGCTAACTAGAGACAGGCTATTCTTTTATGAAGTCAAGTATTGTGGTCACCCACTGTAATGAACAGTGCAGCCCTGTGCTCCACCTGCACCACTGTCCCTACCTACTTGCACGATCTGTCCTAAGTGACAGCCACAACTGGATGGCAGTCCCTTCTTAGCTAAGTGCAGGGACCTAAACCAAAATGGGAAAAGAGTAGTAAGACAAAATGAATGAAAACAAGACTGGCAAAACCAAGACCGGATTAGGATACAAAATCAGATACAACTACACAGCAATGTGAGACCAGGAGGAAAACAGGTGAAGTCTGCAGGCAAAGGAGAGGTCACAAACTAGCAGAGAAAAATATCAGGAGGTCACGTCAGAGGCAAAATAAATAATCAGAAGCAATGGCAAAGTAATAGGCAAAAGGTTAGTGATCCAGAGTAGCAAACACACAACTAGCTAGTGAGGCTTAGAAAACCAATCACAGACAACTATGGCCAGCAGCTGCCTGATTAAATAGCTTGTCTCAGGAAGCACGTGATGCTGGCACAGACCCTCATTAGTGTTGATTGGGCACCAAAGTGCTCGGGTGCTCTGGCCAAAAACATCAGGATGCCCGGGTGCTCTACCCAGCACCCGAGTATAATGGAACTCAATGGGAGAACCCGAGCATTAAACCAGGCACCCCCTGCTCTGAAAAGGAGAGGGTGTCTGGTTTACAGAAGAAGGTTAGAAATTGATAGAAACACCACCAAAATGGTTTGGAAACAGCATGGGGAGGACATCTGGATGCATCTTGAACTCCTATTACCTATTACATACAATAAACAACCACACAAAGACTATATGCCAAAAGCAAAGTATATGCAAGCCAACAATCTATCCATAATACAGATACAATCAGCACACCTTACAATGGCAGCCTTGTGCACTATGAGACATTCAAAACCAGCTCTCATCTGACTGAGAGCCAGTAAGCCTCAAAGTTGCTTCATATCTGTTGGATGGCTTGGGTGGACCTGTGCACCTAGATCATTATCATTAGGGTGACAAAAAGTTTTCTGATTGCCCTAACATAATATTCAATAACCTTTCTATACAGTTTTATCATGTAAACTAATTTGCATAAACATGGGCATATGGGAAAGACATGCAAATGAGCAGAATCTGCCTTGTTTTTCAGCTGAAAAACCATTTGCATGGAAAATTAGCAATTACAATATTCGCTATCTACACTACTTATGAACAGCACCATCTATTGGATTCATAGTCTTGTCATAAGACTATGAAACCTTCTTGTCCTCCTCCCCTCCTTCCTTTCATCTTGTATTGATGATTGTTGACATTATATCTGTACGCTGATATGATATGTAATTCAGAAACTTTCATATGTTACATATGTCTAAGCTTACATGGTTTTCAATAAAAACAAATTGAACCATAAGACTATGAAACCAATAACATATAAAGCATCTGTTACGACCATAGGCAGGGACACGCACTTACACAGTGAGCCCTAACTTGAACCCAGCCCTCTGACCCTGCCTACTTGCAGAACAAGTCCTAGGCGACAAGTGCACAACTGGTCGACGGTCCCTATACTGGTAAGTGCAGAGATACAATCCAAGTGCCCGCAGAAACCGCAGGTACCTGTTCACACACAGGACCAGACAAAGAAACACCAAGGGAAGTTGTGCCAGAAACAGTGAAACCAGGAGATCAATACCAACACAATCACTAAGCAGAAGGAGGCAGCAATAACAAGCCATGGGTCAATATAGTACAGGAAGAAAGTACAGAATCGCTAAGCAGAGAGAGAGGTCTAGGTATAGCCGAAGTCAAGTCCAAAAGCAACAGTTCAATTAACACACAGGCAGCAGAGCACAGCAAGGATGCAAAGATGATTGCCAGTAGCAGCCTTAAATAGCTGACATTACCGGGGGCGTGGCTCAGGTGTGACATCATGAGCGGCGTGACCACAGCGGACAGTTGAGATGGGGCGTGGCCTACATGGCGCCAATAGGGGCGTGGCCTAAACACTGAGTCACCAAGGGGCTTGGCATGACAGCGCGTCTGGCACCGCGATGCAGTGTCCGAGCCCCAGACTGCAGTGCTGGAGCTCGAACAGGCAAGTTGGTGACATTACCCACTCCTTTTATGAGGGGCCACCGGACCCTCAATACGGGGCGACGGCTTATACGTAAATTTAGAATTAAATTTCTTAATGAGACGCATGGACATCCCGATCAGGTACCCACGTCCTCTCCTCAGGACCATACTCTTTCCAATGTACCAGATATTGAAGAGAACCGTGAACCATCTGTGAATCAAGGATTCTCTCCACCTCATACTCAAGTTCATCAAGAATAATAATAGAGTCAGGAAGCCTAGGAGGAGGAATTGCCTGTGGAACAAATGTTTTAAGCAAAGAAATGTGAAAGACATCATGAATTCTGAAACAGTCAGGTAACTGTAGACGAAATGACACTAGATTGATGACAGAAATGATCTTGTAAGGTCCAATAAATTTAGGCGCCAGTTTACCTGAAGGCACCTTGAAACGTACATTTTTGGTAGACAACCAAACTTGTTCACCCAACACAAAATTTGGCCCCTTGGACCGTCTTTTATTGGCCTGTCTAGATTGGATGCTTTGGGCTTTTTCCAGGCTCTTGCGAGCCTGGGCCCAAACTGTGCACAAATTTTCTACGATAGCATCCACAGAAGAAGTTACAGAACTAGAACCACACACTGACGAAAACCAGGGATTAAAACCATAGTTACAAAAGAACTGAGACATGCCGCTAGAGGAACTCACATGATTGTTAATAGAGAACTCTGCAAAAGATTAGAACTTTCTCCAATCATTTTGGTGATTCGACACAAAGCATCTCTAGAATTGCTCTAGTGCCTGGTTGACCCTCTCCATTTGTCTATTAGTCTCAGGGTGGAAGGCGGATGAGAAGGAAAGCTTAATCCCCAGTTTTGTGCTGAAGCATCTCCAGAAATTTGAGACAAATTGGACACCCCTATCCGAGACGATGGAGTGCAACCTAAGGATGTTATCAATAAATAAGGTAGACAACTCTTTAGCATTGGGGAGTTTTTTTAATGGGATAAGCTGACACATCTTCGAAAACCTGTCTATTACAACCAAAATGACCGACCTACCCTGGGAGGGTGGGAGCTCAGTGATAAAGCCACCAGTATAACCGAGATATTAGATGCTTAGTCCCTGCAATACCTGGATGACCTGCCAACACAGAACAATGAAATTCCTCCAGTACTTTAAGACGTAAATTTAGAAGTACAAACAGTTTGCCAGCAGGAAGACCATTGGGAGCTAAATCCTGACAACCAGCTATCTTAGTGGCCAAATCAGAATTAATAGCGGCAACCCCAGGAGGCAGAATATTTCCAGGCTCCATAACAACACTCTGCTCCTCATCAAAACTCTGTGATAAAGCATCCGCCTTTACATTAGCAGACCCAGGACGATAGGTTACAACAAAGTTAAAACGCGTAAAGAATAGAGCCCACCTTGCCTGGCGGGGATTCAAGCGCTTAGCAGTATCCAGATAAGTACGTTTTTTATGATCAGTCAGCACGACGATCTTGTGCTGAGCTCCTTCTAGGAAATGCCGCCACTCCTCAAAAGCCCATTTGATAGCCAACAACTCACGGTTACCGATATCATAGTTTCTCTCTGCGGGAGAGAATTTTCAGGAAAAGAAAGCACATGGTTTCAGGTTAGTCAGGAAGGACGGCCCTGTCAGGAAGCAGGGGGTGTTACCCCTACTCTGGGACCACGGGCACGGCGCAGGGCACGGGTTCCCCTTCAGCTCGGTAGAACACCTGGTGCCCGAGGTGCGGGTGCACGGCGTGTGCGCAGTACACAGGCTGCTCGCACATTTCCGGGTGCATAGAGTTCCTGCATTATCCGGCTGTCAGGTGTGGGCCTTGCTGAGGGAGATTCCCAGTACACACCTTCCACCTTCCTCGCCTGCCATTGGTTCCTGGGGAGGGTGGTTCCTACCTTCCCTGGCTATAAAGACCTGGCCTGAGCTCTGGTTCATTGCTGAGTTATTCCACCTTATGGTGAACACCTAGCCTCCCTGCAGATCCTTCTATTGCCTGTTGTTTCTTTGTATCCTTCCCGGCTACTGACCCCTGGACTGTCTTCCGCCTTGAACCTTCGCTGCCTGCCTCGACCCGGATTGGACATTGACTACCCCTCTTGGATTATCCCTAAACTTGTACCGCATTCTGGGCTGTCAGCTGCTTACTGCCAGTGGGTTCCTCATCCCACTACTGGCTCCCTGGGAGGTTCTGACATAATAACTCAGCCTTCACCATGGAACCCGCAAAAGCAGTGGATCCCATGACGGCCATGACCCAGCAACTTAACCTCATGACGCAGGCCTTTCAGGAGATGCAAGCGAGTCATGAGCACCTGCTGCAGAGGGTTGCCACACAGGAGCAGCGCATCGCAGAGTGCACCGCGCTACCACCCTCGCCTCCCCCTACGCCGGCGCGCACCCTGGAAGTGGTCTCTAGCGAGCCGTCAGTCAGCCTCCCTGAGCGGTTTTCAGGAGATCGGAGGAAGTACCGCTCCTTCATCATCTCCTGCGAGCTGTTGTTTTCCCTGAGGCCACGTACATATGCCACGGACTTCGTCAAGGTACGCACGGCAATTTCCTTGCTCTCAGGGCCTCCCCAGACCTGGGCGCACCAACTCCTACTAGCCGATGACCCAGTGCTGGCATCTTGGAAGTCCTTTGCTGCAGCTATGCAAAGACTTTATGATGACCCCCTGCGTTCTTCAACCGCCAGGGGTACCTTGCGCACCCTCCGCCAGGGCAGACGTCCAGTGGAGGATTACATCATGGAATTCCGTGAGGTAGCCCCGGATACGGGCTTGAACGAGGTGGCCTTGATTGACCAATTCCGCATCGGTTTGTCCGAGCAGCTCAAGGATAAGCTCGCCCGCATTGGGGTGCCGGGCTCCTTGGGGGGCCTGATGGACTCAGTAACCCACCTGGATCGCCGCTTCCGGGAAAGACGACAGGAGCGACAACAGACCCCGCCTCTAACGGAGCGCCGGTCGGAACCCTTAAGGCTTCCTGTTCCTGTGGCAGCAGACGGTAACCAGGAGGAGCCGATGCAGATCGGGGCTGTTCGGGGTCCCCTGTCCACGGTGGAGAGAACCAGGAGAAGAACCTTGCATCTGTGTTTATATTGCGCAAAACCGGGCCATTTCCTGAAGGACTGTCCCATCAAACCTACCGAAGGTAGGCCGGAGACACCCACGGTATGCATTAACCTACCTATGTATAACAACTGTTTTATGGACAAGGATCTGGCTTCCCAACTAGGCATCCCGTTGCGCCCTAAGAAGAACCCATCCCAGCTGCATCTGGTGGATGGCAGCACCCTAAAGACGGGACCTATCGCCATGGAATCACATCCCTTGTTCCTCCGCATCGGCCTTTACCATTCCGAGAAGATCGTGTGGGACATCGTGCCTTCCCCCTTGTTTCCAGTCATTTTAGGCATCCCCTGGCTTAGGAGACACAACCCCACGATTAACTGGACCTCTGGCTCCATCACCTTCACGCCCCCCTCCGGTTCTCCTGTTCACGCGTCTCCGGCTCCAAGCCCTCCTGCGGTTCTGGGCACCGTTGAACACAGACTACCTGACAAATATCGGGACTATGCAGACGTTTTTGAAAAAAAAGGAGCAGACGCCTTGCCGCCACACAGGCCTTATGATTGCCCCATTGACCTGCTCCCTGGAGCCCCACTGCCGTACGGGCGCTTGTACAATCTGTCCGAACCCGAGACCAGGGCCCTGAAGGACTACATAGAGGAGAGCCTAGCGAAGGGGTTCATCCGTCCCTCGACCTCTCCAGTTGGGGCCGGCATCTTCTTTGTGGGAAAAAAAGATGGGGGTCTCCGGCCCTGTGTCGATTACCGGGCCCTGAACGACATCACCAAGAAAAACCGGTACCCACTCCCTCTCATTCCCGACTTGCTGGACAGAGTCAAGGATGCCCGTTTCTTCACCAAGATCGACCTCCGTGGGGCCTACAATCTGATTCGTGTCAGGGAGGGGGATGAGTGGAAGACAGCATTCCGCTCACGGTTTGGGCACTACGAGTACCTTGTCATGCCCTTCGGGCTCTGTAACGCCCCTGCCACATTTCAGTGCTTAATCAATGACGTCTTCCGTGACCTGTTGGATACCCATGTTGTGGTATATCTGGACGATATCCTTGTCTTCTCCAGATCACTGCCACAACACGAACGGCATGTCAAATCGGTGCTCCAGCGTCTGCGGACCCACAGTCTCTATGGCAAGCTTGAAAAAAGCACCTTCGAAGTCTCGTCCATTGAGTTCCTGGGCTACATCCTATCCCCAGGTCGAGTGGAGATGGACCCCAGGAAGATCCAGGCCGTCCAGAATTGGCCTGTCCCCCGCAATCGGCGGATGGTGCAGCAGTTCATTGGTTTTGCCAATTTTTACCGCCGATTCATTCGGAACTTTTCAGCGATCTGCGCTCCCATCACTGCTCTGACCAGGAGCAACACCCTGTTTGAATGGACCCCGAAGGTCCAACAGGCATTCCAGCACCTTAAGAGGCTGTTCACACAGGCACCTATACTAGTACAACCGGACGCCTCTTGCCCGTTTTTTCTGGAGACCGATGCCTCCGAGGGGGCTATCGGGGCTGTTCTCTCCCAGGTCCAAGGGGAGAAGCAGCTTCTCCATCCCGTTGCCTTTTATTCCCGCAAACTCACCGGGGCCGAACGCAACTATGATGTGGGTGAGAGGGAGCTGCTCGCTATCAAGGACGCCCTGGAGGAATGGAGACATTTGCTGGAAGGAGCCGAAAACCCTGTGGTGGTGTACACCGACCATCGCAACCTCGAATATCTCCGCAGTGCCAAGCGACTGCGTCCTCGACAAGCCAGGTGGGCTCTCTTTTTCTCCCGTTTTCGCCTCCAGATTACCTATCGACCGGGATCCAAGAACGGCAAGGCTGATGCCTTGTCCCGTATGTGCTCCTCCGAGGCCGATCCTGCACCTCCGGAACCGATCCTGCCAGCCGCATACTTTCTAGCCACCCAACACTCCTTGATCGAGAGGATCCGACGGGCCAGCATGCCAGCTCCAGAGGAGGCAGCCCATCTGCCAACGAAGCAGGGGCTTTGTTACCACCAACAGTGGATCTACGTCCCAGTCTCCCAGCGACTGCCTGTACTACAGCATCACCATGACCACCCCACAGCAGGCCACCGAGGTAGGCGCAACACCATGGAATGCATCCTACGTCAGTTTTGGTGGCCCTCTTTGGCAGCCGACGTACGCTCCTTCATAGAGTCTTGTTCCGTGTGTGCACTCTACAAACGTCCCACCTCAAAACCTGTTGGGTTATTACAGCCTCTGCCAGTGCCAACCCTTCCATGGCGCAACATAGCCATGGATTTCATTGTGGACTTACCGCCTTCACAAGCCTGTACCACCATCATGGTGGTGGTTGACAGATGTACCAAGATGTCCCACTTCATTCCGACCTCCGGTCTCCCGACGGCCCAAAAAACCTCAGAGTTGTTCCTCCAACACGTGTTCCGGTTGCACGGGCTCCCTGATTCCATCGTCTCAGACCGGGCTCACAATTCACCTCCCGCTTTTGGACCCAGTTTTGCCGTAGCCTTCATATCACTCGCAGCCTGTCTTCTGCCTATCACCCCCAGTCCAATGGGCAGACCGAAAGGACCAACCAAACTCTCGAACAGTTCCTTCGCTGTTACACATCCCATCTACAAGACGACTGGGTGAGCCATCTCCCCTTCGCGGAATTTTCCTTCAACAATCAGCTTCATTCCTCCACCGGGCTCTCACCATTCTATGCCAACTACGGCTATCATCCCGCAACTCTCCCGGATCTCCCCCTTGATGTCCCAGTGCCTGAAGTGGCTCAACGGCTCCGGCTCCTACGAGAACTGAGGCGGACCCTAACGCAACAACTCCAGGCCGCTCAGCAGCGGCACAAGATGCAGGCAGACCGTAGACGCACAGAATTCCCCAGGTACAAAGACGGGGACAAGGTGTGGCTTTCCACACAGCACCTCAAGCTGTCCTGTCCCTCCCGAAAACTGGGACCCCGTTACATTGGTCCCTTTGAGATCGTGAGTATGGTCAACAACGTTGCAGCCAAGCTCCAGTTGCCTACTTCCCTGGGAATCCACCCGGTATTCCACGTGTCCTTGTTGAAACCACACCGTGCCAACCCATTCCCGGACCGGGCACCTGCTCCACCACCTCCCATCCAGGTGAATAACGATGATGAGTATGAAGTCCAGGAGATCCTGGACTCCCGCCGCCGGCATGGGGTCCTGGAGTATCTCATCCACTGGAAGGGGTACGGTCCCGAGGAGCGTTCCTGGGAGCCCTTGGGGAATGTCCATGCGGCCGCCAAGGTGCGGGCGTTCCATCGTGCTCACCCCGAGAGGCCTTCCCAGGGTCGCGTCCGGAGGCCGCTCCTTGGTGGGGGGCTCTGTCAGGAAGCAGGGGGTGTTACCCCTACTCTGGGACCACGGGCACGGCGCAGGGCACGGGTTCCCCTTCAGCTCGGTAGAACACCTGGTGCCCGAGGTGCGGGTGCACGGCGTGTGCGCAGTACACAGGCTGCTCGCACATTTCCGGGTGCATAGAGTTCCTGCATTATCCGGCTGTCAGGTGTGGGCCTTGCTGAGGGAGATTCCCAGTACACACCTTCCACCTTCCTCGCCTGCCATTGGTTCCTGGGGAGGGTGGTTCCTACCTTCCCTGGCTATAAAGACCTGGCCTGAGCTCTGGTTCATTGCTGAGTTATTCCACCTTATGGTGAACACCTAGCCTCCCTGCAGATCCTTCTATTGCCTGTTGTTTCTTTGTATCCTTCCCGGCTACTGACCCCTGGACTGTCTTCCGCCTTGAACCTTCGCTGCCTGCCTCGACCCGGATTGGACATTGACTACCCCTCTTGGATTATCCCTAAACTTGTACCGCATTCTGGGCTGTCAGCTGCTTACTGCCAGTGGGTTCCTCATCCCACTACTGGCTCCCTGGGAGGTTCTGACAGGCCCCTGAGCTAGAACAGCCCCAAAACTTATCTCAGAGGTTTCCACCTCAACCACAAAAGGTTGTGTGATATCAGGCTGCACCAGCATGGGCGCCTGAGTAAAACTCATCTTAAGAGTTTCAAAGGCAGATACAGCTTCAGGACCCTAATGGAGAACATCAGCCCCCTTCCTGGTAAATCCGTCAACAGTTTGGCAATGACTGATTCGGAATCAGAGGAAGAGGATACTGATTCCGGACGGAAATTTTGTTGAGCGCCCTGTAGTCAATACAAGAGCGAAGACTACCGTCCCTTTTCCCAACAAAAAAGAATCCAGCCCCTACGGGAGAAACAGATGGACGAATATGCCCCTTCCTAAGGCTATCTTGAATGTACTCCCTCATGGCCAATCTCTCAGGCCCAGAGAGATTAAACATCCGACCCTTAGGAAGTTTAGCTCCAGGGAGTAAATCGATGGCACAGTTGTATTCTCTATAAGGCGGCAAGGTCAATTCCAGATGCCGGAATGGGTTCAGATAATTTACTTACAATGGGACTAATAAATTCATAATTAACTACATTTGCAGCGGACCCTGAATCAACAAACGCATGACCAGTAATTAACCTTCCCTGTGAGGATCACTCACAGGCAGTAGTAATCTACCACACTTGTCGAGAAATACCTGTGCGTCTGAGTGAACTCCCCGAACTTCAATCAGACGCTGAACTTTTCCGCCTTCCGTTTTTTAGGCAGGATTGTATCTGCTGTGCGGGGCTGCCGCAGTAGAAGCACAGACTGTTCTTCAGGCGATGCTCTGTCCGCTGCTGAGACGCCGCAGCACCAGCCTGCATAGGAACCTCGGATACTTCAGGGGCCCTAGTATTACTGACAGAGGAAGAAAAAGAGGGATAGACACTGACAGACCTCTCACGCTTGCGTTCTCTTATACGCCTATCTAGGCGAATAGCCAAAGACATTGCTTCTTTAAGGGAACCTGGGGAGGGATAATTAACTAACAGATCTTTTAGTTTGTCAGACAGACCCAGCCTGAGCTGAGACCTCAGGGCTGGATCGTTCCACCCGGAGGCAGTACACCATTTGCGGAACTCTGCACAGTATTCCTCCACAGGTCGCTTGCCTTGAGTAAGGGACAGAAGCTGACTCTCAGCATAAGCCGCCCTCTCCGGCTCATCATATAACAAGCCCAGAGATGAAAAAAAACAATCAACAGAACATAATTCAGGGGAGTTAGGTGCCAGGGAAAATGCCCACTCTTGAGGATCTCCCTGTAGCAAGGACCTAATAATGCCCACCCTCTGAACTTCCGACCCAGAAGAGTGTGGCCTAAGGCGAAAGTACAGCTTACAACTCTCCTGGAATGTAACAAAGTTTTTACTGAGACTCCTGCTGATAAACCCTCTGCGCTAAGTCTTGGACTAGTTGGACAACACCCTCCATCTTGTTGGCTAGGCCTAGCATGGGATCCATAGCACCAGCACATTCGGGGTGGAGGGGAAACTTTTAAGGCCAGTTATACTGTCACGACCGTGGCAGGGACACGCACTCACACAGTGTGCCCTAACTTGAACCCAGCCTTCTGACCCTGCCTACTTGCAGAACAAGTCCTAGGTGACAAGTCCACAACTGGTCGATGGTCCCTATACTGGTAAGTGCAGAGATACAATCCAAATGTTTGCGGAAACCACAGGTACCTTCTTCACGCACAGGACCAGACAAACAAAGACCAAGGGAAGTCGTGCCAAAAACAGTCAAACCAGGAAATCAATACCAACACAATCACTAAGCAGAATGAGACAGCAATAACAAGCCAAGGGTCAATACCGGACAGGAGGAAAGTACAGAATTCTTAAGCAGAGAGAGAGGTCTAGGTATAGCCGAAGTCAAGTCCAAAAGCAACAGTTCAATTAACACACAGGCAGCAGAGCACAGCAAGGAAAATCTATAACTGGCAAAGATAATTGCCAGTAGCAGCCTTAAATAGGGAGCTAATCACCTGAGTGCTGACATTACCGGGGGGAGTGGCTCATGTATGACATCATCAGGGGTGTGACCAAAGCGGCGGTCGAGAGGGCGTGGCCTAAATGCAGAGTCACAAAGGGGCTTGGCATGACAGCGCGTCTGGCACCGCGCTGCAATGTCCAAACCCCAGACTGCAGCGCTGGAGCTCGGACAGGCAAGTGACAGTTTCATCAATCCTTACATAAAGACGCACTGCCATGAAACTACACGACAATAAATCCACATGAACTCCAAAATGAGACACTGTACACCTCCAGGAATACCTATAACAAAAAGAAAACTTTAAAGGGACACTGACAGCCCCAATTAGCATATTTAGGTATATATACGTGAGTACAGGTCTTATAAAGTCTATTAAAATGATCTAAGTATCCCCCCTGTCCACCTTATAAGTACCAAAATATAAAGTTATATAACCTGCTTGTCCGGTCACCAATCTGCCCAAGGGGCGGCGCTTCATCACAAAATGCGCCCAGCCAGCCGCTCCTAACTGCCGTTCTGAAGCGCCGCCCAGCTCATCAATATTCACTTAGCTGGGCGGCGGCCACAACTCTCCCGACTCAAGTGCCCGGCGCATGCGCATAAAGCAGAGGCTGCAGCACTTGAGTCCGGAGAGTTGTAGCTGCCGCCCAGCTAAGTGAATATTGATGAGCTGGGCGGCGCTTCAGAACGGCAGTTAGGAGCGGCTGGCTGGGCGCATTTTGTGATGAAGCGCCGCCCCTTGGGCAGATTGGTGACCGGACAAGCAGGTTATATAACTTTAGATTTTGGTACTTATAAGGTGGACAGGGGGGATACTTAGATCATTTTAATAGACTTTATAAGACCTGTACTCACGTATATATACCTAAATATGCTAATTGGGGCTGTCAGTGTCCCTTTAAACCACATCACCTGTATAGAAGGGGGGAGGGTTAGGGAGGAAGGGAAATGTTTAGGGAAAGGATTATTGCACTGTTTATATGTTTTATCTTTGTTTTCACTGCAAATATCTGTAAGAACCTGTAAGAACCTGATCACATCACCTAATCCCTCAGGTGAACACCGTAAAAAAATTAAATAAAAACGGTGTAAAAATAGCTTTTTTTTTTTGTCACCTTACATCACAAAAAGTATAATAGCAAGCGATCAAAAAGTCATATGCACCCCAAAATAGTGCCAATCAAACCGTCATCTCATCCCACTAAAATGGTATCCTACCTAAGATAATCGCCCAAAAACTGAAAAAACTATGTATCTCAGAATATGGAGACACTGAAACATGATTTTTTTTTGTTTCAAAAATTAAATCATTGTGTAAAACTTACATAAATAAAAAAGTGGACATATTAGGTATCGCCGCGTCTGTAATAACCTGATCTATAAAAATATCACATGACCTAACCCCTCAGGTGAATACCGTAAAAAAAATTAAATGGTGTAAAATAAGCCGTTTTTTGTCACCTTACATCACAAAAAGTGTAATAGCAAGCGTTCAAAAAGTCACCCTATAATAGTACCAATCAAACCTTCGTATCATCCTGAAAAAAATGAGCCCTACACAAGACAGTCACCCAAAAAATAAATAAAACTATGACTTTCAGAATGTGGAGACACTAAAAAATCTATATTTTGTTTTTCAAAAATGCTTTGTTATGTAAAACTGAAACAAACAACCCAAAAAAGTAGTCATATTTGGTATTGTCGTGTCCGTAACAACCTGCTCTATAAAAATACCACATGATATTACCTGTCAGATGAATGCTGTAAATAATAAAAAATAAAAACGGTGCCAAAACTGTTATTTCTTGTTACCTTGCATCACAAAAAGTGTAATATAGAGCAATCAAAAATCATATGTACCCTAATATAGTAGCAACAAAACTGCCACCTTATCCCGTAGTTTCCAAAATGGGGTAACTTTTTAGAAGTTTCTACTATAGGGATGCATCAGGGGGGCTTCAAATGGGACAAGGTGTCAAAAAAACAGTCCAGCAAAATCTTCCTTCCAAAAACTGTATGGCGTTCCTTTACTTCTGCGCAATGCCGTGTGCCCGTACAGCAGTTTATGACCACATATGGGGTGTTTCTGTAAACTACAGAATCAGGGCCATAAATATTGAGTTTGGTTTGGCTGTTAACCCTTGCTTTGTAACTGGAAAAAATTGAATAAAATTGAAAATCTGCAATTTCATCTCCATTTTCCATTAATTCTCGTTGGTTAACAAAGTTTGTAAAATCTGTTTTGAATACCTTGAGAGGTGTCGTTTCTAAAATGAGGTCATTTTTGGGTGGTTTCTATTATGTAAGCCTCACAAAGTGACTTCAGACCTGAACTAGTCCTTAAAAAGTGGGTTTTGCAAAGCCTTCTAACGTCCCCAAAAAACAAAATGGCATTCACAAAATGATCCAAACATGAAGTAGACATATGGGGAATGTAAAGTAATAACTATTTTTGGAGGCCTTACTATCTATTATAAAAGTAGAGAAATTGAAATTTGCTAATTTTTCTAAATTTTTGGTAAATTTGGCATATTTTTTTTTATAAATAAAAAAAAAATGTTGACTTAATTTTACCACTGTCATGAAGTACAATATTTGACGAGAAAACAATCTCAGAATAGCTTGGATAAGTAAAAGTGTTTTAAAGTTATCGCCACATAAAGTGACAGTGGTCAGCTTTGCAAAAAATGGCCTGGTCCTTAAGGTGAAAAATGGCAGGGTCCTGAAGTGGTTAAACTCTGTCTGGTTGTTTGGGGTTCTGCACCATTACATTCATCTTGTAACAAAATCCATTTATGAGTTACTCATACACTAGAAATGATGTACTCAGCATTTAAAATGAGGACTTTGAAACCATGAATGGCAAACTTAAACCACATGCCCAAACATTTCTTACATAAGTCTTTAAGCAAATCTATTAAAAAGGAGTCTTTACAACTTACTCCTTCCTTAGAAACTTTTCCACATGTGTAGTCAGAACAATGGTGCTGTAATGACTGGCGTCACACACAGGGAGGAAAACAGGGAAAGCCCTGCCCAAGGGAGAGGGAAAGGTGGTGACCCCTAACTCACCTTGCGGCTGGCACCTGACTGCCCTGACGTCCCTAGACGGGTTCCTCACCCGTGCGGCGATCACGTGCCTAAACCCTGGCTTTCCCTGAAATGAGCCCTAGATAGTGAACGGGCCGGTGGGATCGCTAGTCCGCACCACTGCACTAAGAGGGAAACACCAGGGAGAGGACAGACAAATACAGACAAACACAAACACCCAGGTGGGCGACCACAGCAGTCCACAAAGGTCCAACAGTGATCCGGAGGGTAGCGTTCTGAAACAACAATCAGAGGACGCAGCAACACAGCTCCAGTGGGTCAGAATAGATGTCCAGGCAGGAAGCTCTATCTCTGGCAACCAGAGAAGTGTGAGAGAGGAATATAAGGAGGTTTGGGAGTGCTGGACAAGGAACAGCTGAGGAGAAGGAGCTACGGATCCCTGAGTGAGCCAAAAGGGTTTGCAAAGCAAACCCAGAAAGCTACCATAAGGAAAACAGCCCTATCTTAAATAGAGCGTGCAGCCAACCGCTGCGACTTCCTGACCCCGGGTATAACGGAGTCAGGCGTGGTTCTTGATACCCTCGTGACAGTACCCCCCTCTCTACGAGGGGCCTCCGGACACTCAGGACCAGGTCTCTCAGGATGAGAGGCATGAAAAACCCGAACTAACCTGTCGGCGTTTACCTCAGACGCAGGAACCCACATTCTTTCCTCGAGACCGTAACCTCTCCAATGCACCAGATATTGAAGAGAGCGGCGGACCCGACGAGAATTAACAATTTTGGTTATCTGAAATTCTAGATTACCATCCACGACAACAGGAGGGGGTGGCAGCGGTGATGGTTCTAGAGGTGGAACATATTTTTTGAGTAACGACTTATGAAAAACATTATGAATTTTAAAAGTCTGAGGTAACTCCAGGCGAAAAGCCACGGGGTTGATGATGGCTACAATTTTGTAAGGGCCAATAAACCTAGGACCCAGTTTCCAAGAGGGAACCTTCAATTTAATATTCCTAGTAGACAACCACACATAGTCATTCACTCCTAGGTCCAGACCTGGCGACCGTCTCTTATCAGCCATGCATTTGTATTTACCTCCCATATTTTTCAAGTTAGCTTGCACTTTCTGCCATACCGATGAAAGAGATGCCGATGAAAGAGGGTTCCTCTTCGGGAACCCCAGAAGACCCCCCCTCTTTGAAAGTACAGAATTGGGGATGAAAACCATATGCACCAAGAAATGGTGACTTGCCAGTGGATTCCTGACGACGATTATTTATGGCAAACTCAGCTAACGGTAAATATGATGACCACAACTCTTGGTTTTCAGACACAAAACATTTTAGATATGTCTCAAGGTTTTGGTTGGTACGCTCAGTCTGTCCATTCGACTGAGGATGGAAAGCTGAGGAAAAGGACAAGTGTACCCCCAAACGGGAACAAAAAGCTTTCCAAAATTTAAAAATAAACTGGGTACCCCGATCCGAAACAACATCGGAGGGGACCCCGTGAAGCTTCACGATTTCACTGACGAATACCTGAGCAAGAGTCTTAGCATTAGGTAGTGCGGGTAACGCAATGAAGTGTACCATTTTGCTAAACCTGTCCACTACTACCAAAATAACAGTTTTACCCGCAGACAAAGGTAAGTCAGTGATAAAATCCATTGACAGATGTGTCCACAGTCTATTGGGAATGACGAGTGGTAATAGAGACCCTGCAGGACGTGTATGTGAAACTTTTGCGCGCGCACAGGTAGAACAAGAAGACACAAAATCTAATACATCCTGACGCAACCTTGGCCACCAAAAACGACGAGACAATAGCTCCAAGGTTGCTTTACTACCCGGGTGCCCAGCAAGTGCCGAATTATGATGTTCCTTTAATAATTCGAAACGTAGGTTCAACGGTACAAACAATTTCTCTGAGGGGCAAGAGACCGGGGCGTCCCCCTGGGCCTCTAGCACCTTCCCCTCCAAAACAGAGTGTACCGCAGAGACAACCACTCCTCTTTGTAGAATGGGCACCGGATCACTCACAGTACCCCCTCCAGGGAAACAACGAGATAGTGCATCAGCCTTGGTGTTCTTTGCCCCAGGACGATAGGTAATCACAAAGTTAAACCTGGTAAAAAATAGCGACCACCTAGCCTGTCTAGGGGTGAGACACTTAGCTGATTCGAGGTACAGGAGATTTTTGTGGTCCGTAATCACAGTGACGGGGTGGACTGCCCCCTCTAAGAAGTGACGCCACTCCTCAAACGCAAGTTTAATAGCTAATAGTTCCCTATTGCCAATATCGTAGTTCTTTTCTGCTGCAGATAGTTTTTTAGAAAAGAAAGCACAAGGACGCCATTTGCCAGGAGACGGACCCTGAGACAGCACAGCCCCCACTCCCACCTCTGACGCATCGACTTCAACAATAAAAGGCTGAGAGACATCAGGTTGGACTAGTACAGGTGCTGAGGTAAACCTCTCTTTTAGAGAGGAAAAATCAACTTTAGCGGCGTCAGACCATTTAGAAAAATCAGTCCCCTTCCTAGTCATGTCAGTAAGGGGTTTTACAATAACTGAATAATCTTTAATGAATTTCCTATAGAAATTCGCGAAGCCCAAGAACCGTTGTAGTGCTTTGAGGTTCTCAGGAAGATCCCAATCTAAAATTGCCTGGACCTTCCTAGGATCCATACGGAAACCTGACGCAGATAAAAAATAACCCAGGAATTGTATCTCCTGAACGGCGAAGACACATTTTTCAATCTTAGCATATAATTAATTCGTCCGTAGGACCTGCAGTACTTGTCTGACATGCACCTCATGTGTTTTCAGATCAGATGAATAAATTAAAATATCATCTAGGTATATTACCACAAACCTGCCGATTAGATGACTAAAAATGTCATTAACGAAATGTTGAAAGACGGCAGGAGCATTGGTCAGACCGAAAGGCATAACTAGATTTTCATAATGCCCCTCAGGGGTGTTAAACGCTGTCTTCCACTCATCCCCCTCCTTAATACGAATCAGATTGTAGGCCCCCCTAAGATCAAGTTTGGAGAACCACCTAGCACCCGCAATCTGATTAAACAGGTCAGGAATGAGAGGAAGAGGGTATGGGTCTCGGATGGTTATCCGATTTAATTTGCGAAAATCTAAGCAAGGACGCAGGCCCCCATCTTTCTTTTTAACGAAGAAAAACCCTGCAGCCACGGGTGAAGAAGAGGGTCTGATGTGTCCCTTAGCCAAGCTCTCGGAGATATAATCTTTCATGGCTTGTCTCTCTGGACCCGAAAGATTATATAACCTGGTCTTGGGTAATTTTGCGCCGGGAATAAGGTTAACCGGGCAATCATAAGGACGATGAGGTGGTAACTTCTGACAACCTTTTTCAGAAAGAACATCCTCAAAATCCGAAATAAATGTAGGTAGGGTAGTTATGGAGGCGACTAAGCAATTGCTATTTAAGCAATTTTCTCTGCACTGCTCACTCCACTCCAATATCTCCCTGGCCTGCCAATCCACCACTGGATTGTGCGCTACCAACCAGGGAAGGCCCAGCACCACCGGAGTGGGAAGCCCCTCCAGAACATAACCTGAAAGCATCTCGTTATGGTGGTCCCCTACCCGAAGGTGTAAATTATGAATGATGTGGGTGAGGTTTCTCTGAGACAGGGGAGCAGAATCAATAGCGAATATGGGAATGGGTCTCTGTAACGTACAGAGAGACAAACCCAAAGTGCGGGCAAAATGGGCATCTATCAAATTTACCCCTGCTCCACTGTCTAAAAAGAAAGAAATAGTCTCCGTCTTATCACCAAAAATAATAACCGCTGGCAACACAAATTGCGATGTACGTATGGAGGAGACGTATACCCCCCGGCTGACATCCTCCACACAGCCTGGGGTTAGTAGTTTTTCCGACGGTCTTTTGTTTCTGAGGAAAGAAGGACAGACATTAATGAAATGACCCCTCTCCCCACAAAAAAAACAAACCCCACGCCTACGGCGAGCCTCAGGAGGACGGACCTGACGAGTAGTTCCTCCTAGCTGCATAGGCTCGTCTAAGTCCGTACAGACTAACTGCTGCTTGGGAGGGGTTACCAATTTCTCCGGATCTTTCAACCTGTCCCTAAGGCGTCTCTCTATACGGATAGAAAGGGACATAACCGCATCAAGGGAAACGGGGGTCTCATATAATGCAAGCGCATCCTTAACCCTTTCGGATAACCCAGAGCAGAACTGACTCCTGAGAGCCGGGTCGTTCCATTGGGTATCCGTAGCCCACCTACGGAATTCAGAGCAATAATCCTCTACCGGCCGCTCTCCTTGTAAGAGTCTCCGTAATCTTGATTCAGCCAGTGCTACTCGGTCAGGGTCGTCATATATGAGACCCAAGGCCCCGAAAAACTCATCCACTGACCGAAGAGCCTGGAAATCAGTAGGTAAAGAGAACGCCCAGGACTGCGGGTCCCCCTGCAGCAGGGAAATAACAACCCCCACCCGCTGATCTTCATTACCAGAGGAGTAAGGGCGCAGTTTAAAGTATAACTTACAGGCCTCACGGAACGTCAAAAACTTGTCCCTTCCCCCAGAAAATCTGTCAGGGAGAGGGAAAGGTGGTGACCCCTAACTCACCTTGCGGCTGGCACCTGACTGCCCTGACGTCCCTAGACGGGTTCCTCACCCGTGCGGCGATCACGTGCCTAAACCCTGGCTTTCCCTGAAATGAGCCCTAGATAGTGAACGGGCCGGTGGGATCGCTAGTCCGCACCACTGCACTAAGAGGGAAACACCAGGGAGAGGACAGACAAATACAGACAAACACAAACACCCAGGTGGGCGACCACAGCAGTCCACAAAGGTCCAACAGGGATCCGGAGGGTAGCGTTCTGAAACAACAATCAGAGGACGCAGCAACACAGCTCCAGTGAGTCAGAATAGATGTCCAGGCAGGAAGCTCTATCTCTGGCAACCAGAGAAGTGTGAAAGAGGAATATAAGGAGGTTTGGGAGTGCTGGACAAGGAACAGCTGAGGAGAAGGAGCTACGGATCCCTGAGTGAGCCAAAAGGGTTTGCAAAGCAAAAACGACGAGACAATAGCTCCAAGGTTGCTTTACTACCCGGGTGCCCAGCAAGTGCCGAATTATGATGTTCCTTTAATAATTCGAAACGTAGGTTCAACGGTACAAACAATTTCTCTGAGGGGCAAGAGACCGGGGCGTCCCCCTGGGCCTCTAGCACCTTCCCCTCCAAAACAGAGTGTACCGCAGAGACAACCACTCCTCTTTGTAGAATGGGCACCGGATCACTCACAGTACCCCCTCCAGGGAAACAACGAGATAGTGCATCAGCCTTGGTGTTCTTTGCCCCAGGACGATAGGTAATCACAAAGTTAAACCTGGTAAAAAATAGCGACCACCTAGCCTGTCTAGGGGTGAGACACTTAGCTGATTCGAGGTACAGGAGATTTTTGTGGTCCGTAATCACAGTGACGGGGTGGACTGCCCCCTCTAAGAAGTGACGCCACTCCTCAAACGCAAGTTTAATAGCTAATAGTTCCCTATTGCCAATATCGTAGTTCTTTTCTGCTGCAGATAGTTTTTTAGAAAAGAAAGCACAAGGACGCCATTTGCCAGGAGACGGACCCTGAGACAGCACAGCCCCCACTCCCACCTCTGACGCATCGACTTCAACAATAAAAGGCTGAGAGACATCAGGTTGGACTAGTACAGGTGCTGAGGTAAACCTCTCTTTTAGAGAGGAAAAATCAACTTTAGCGGCGTCAGACCATTTAGAAAAATCAGTCCCCTTCCTAGTCATGTCAGTAAGGGGTTTTACAATAACTGAATAATCTTTAATGAATTTCCTATAGAAATTCGCGAAGCCCAAGAACCGTTGTAGTGCTTTGAGGTTCTCAGGAAGATCCCAATCTAAAATTGCCTGGACCTTCCTAGGATCCATACGGAAACCTGACGCAGATAAAAAAATAACCCAGGAATTGTATCTCCTGAACGGCGAAGACACATTTTTCAATCTTAGCATATAATTAATTCGTCCGTAGGACCTGCAGTACTTGTCTGACATGCACCTCATGTGTTTTCAGATCAGATGAATAAATTAAAATATCATCTAGGTATATTACCACAAACCTGCCGATTAGATGACTAAAAATGTAATTAACGAAATGTTGAAAGACGGCAGGAGCATTGGTCAGACCGAAAGGCATAACTAGATTTTCATAATGCCCCTCAGGGGTGTTAAACGCTGTCTTCCACTCATCCCCCTCCTTAATACGAATCAGATTGTAGGCCCCCCTAAGATCAAGTTTGGAGAACCACCTAGCACCCGCAATCTGATTAAACAGGTCAGGAATGAGAGGAAGAGGGTATGGGTCTCGGATGGTTATCCGATTTAATTTGCGAAAATCTAAGCAAGGACGCAGGCCCCCATCTTTCTTTTTAACGAAGAAAAACCCTGCAGCCACGGGTGAAGAAGAGGGTCTGATGTGTCCCTTAGCCAAGCTCTCGGAGATATAATCTTTCATGGCTTGTCTCTCTGGACCCGAAAGATTATATAACCTGGTCTTGGGTAATTTTGCGCCGGGAATAAGGTTAACCGGGCAATCATAAGGACGATGAGGTGGTAACTTCTGACAACCTTTTTCAGAAAGAACATCCTCAAAATCCGAAATAAATGTAGGTAGGGTAGTTATGGAGGCGACTAAGCAATTGCTATTTAAGCAATTTTCTCTGCACTGCTCACTCCACTCCAATATCTCCCTGGCCTGCCAATCCACCACTGGATTGTGCGCTACCAACCAGGGAAGGCCCAGCACCACCGGAGTGGGAAGCCCCTCCAGAACATAACCTGAAAGCATCTCGTTATGGTGGTCCCCTACCCGAAGGTGTAAATTATGAATGATGTGGGTGAGGTTTCTCTGAGACAGGGGAGCAGAATCAATAGCGAATATGGGAATGGGTCTCTGTAACGTACAGAGAGACAAACCCAAAGTGCGGGCAAAATGGGCATCTATCAAATTTACCCCTGCTCCACTGTCTAAAAAGAAAGAAATAGTCTCCGTCTTATCACCAAAAATAATAACCGCTGGCAACACAAATTGCGATGTACGTATGGAGGAGACGTATACCCCCCGGCTGACATCCTCCACACAGCCTGGGGTTAGTAGTTTTTCCGACGGTCTTTTGTTTCTGAGGAAAGAAGGACAGACATTAATGAAATGACCCCTCTCCCCACAAAAAAAACAAACCCCACGCCTACGGCGAGCCTCAGGAGGACGGACCTGACGAGTAGTTCCTCCTAGCTGCATAGGCTCGTCTAAGTCCGTACAGACTAACTGCTGCTTGGGAGGGGTTACCAATTTCTCCGGATCTTTCAACCTGTCCCTAAGGCGTCTCTCTATACGGATAGAAAGGGACATAACCGCATCAAGGGAAACGGGGGTCTCATATAATGCAAGCGCATCCTTAACCCTTTCGGATAACCCAGAGCAGAACTGACTCCTGAGAGCCGGGTCGTTCCATTGGGTATCCGTAGCCCACCTACGGAATTCAGAGCAATAATCCTCTACCGGCCGCTCTCCTTGTAAGAGTCTCCGTAATCTTGATTCAGCCAGTGCTACTCGGTCAGGGTCGTCATATATGAGACCCAAGGCCCCGAAAAACTCATCCACTGACCGAAGAGCCTGGGAATCAGTAGGTAAAGAGAACGCCCAGGACTGCGGGTCCCCCTGCAGCAGGGAAATAACAACCCCCACCCGCTGATCTTCATTACCAGAGGAGTAAGGGCGCAGTTTAAAGTATAACTTACAGGCCTCACGGAACGTCAAAAACTTGTCCCTTCCCCCAGAAAATCTTTCAGGGAGAGGGAAAGGTGGTGACCCCTAACTCACCTTGCGGCTGGCACCTGACTGCCCTGACGTCCCTAGACGGGTTCCTCACCCGTGCGGCGATCACGTGCCTAAACCCTGGCTTTCCCTGAAATGAGCCCTAGATAGTGAACGGGCCGGTGGGATCGCTAGTCCGCACCACTGCACTAAGAGGGAAACACCAGGGAGAGGACAGACAAATACAGACAAACACAAACACCCAGGTGGGCGACCACAGCAGTCCACAAAGGTCCAACAGGGATCCGGAGGGTAGCGTTCTGAAACAACAATCAGAGGACGCAGCAACACAGCTCCAGTGAGTCAGAATAGATGTCCAGGCAGGAAGCTCTATCTCTGGCAACCAGAGAAGTGTGAAAGAGGAATATAAGGAGGTTTGGGAGTGCTGGACAAGGAACAGCTGAGGAGAAGGAGCTACGGATCCCTGAGTGAGCCAAAAGGGTTTGCAAAGCAAACCCAGAAAGCTACCATAAGGAAAACAGCCCTATCTTAAATAGAGCGTGCAGCCAACCGCTGCGACTTCCTGACCCTGGGTATAACGGAGTCAGGCGTGGTTCTCGATACCCTCGTGACAGGTGCTGATTTACTAATCCTTTCTAAAATGTAGACAACATACAGTTAACCAGGCAGTCTAAAGATCCTCCAAATCTATCACAGGGGCTCAGGCTGGGTGATATAGCTGGTGCAGGTATAGACACTGTTCTCTAAATCTTATTTTGCCCCAGAATTCTGGAGTGCGCTGGTACACCTTAAGCCACACCCTCTTATGCTACGACGCTTTCTGGCTAAGTCGAAACCCTAATTGAGTGAGGTACAGTGGATGATTTATTTTGGCACATTTACTTCTTAAATATGTGTTTTTATATATTTTTTTCATTCCCCTCCCTTTGCGATGCGTCTCCACCCCCCGGGACAAGAAAAGGACGGAACGGGGATAGTGATAAGGTTGAGGCAGGAAAAAAACATTTTAAATTCCATTCTCCCCATACCTTAAACCATTTATCCTCAGAGTTTTTGTTTATAGAAGATGGTTTCATACCTTTCAATCTTGTTAACAAGATTTAACCATTTATTTATACTTTGAGTATTAGATGAAAACCAAACCCGTGCAATCAGAAGCCTTGCCAAAAACATTATTTTAACCAAAAGAATACTTTTGTATTTATGGCACCCAACCTTGGCGAGATCACTCAGAATCCAAGACTCTACCGTAAACTGAATCACTACTTTCAATTTTTGGGTAGTATAATTATGTATTGCTTCCCAGTATCCTTTTAATTCTGTACAAGTCCAAAAAATATGTAAAGGATCGTCCTCAGGTGAATCACACCGTGGACAGTTAGAAGTGTTTCTCAAACCCCATTTATTAAGCCATAAAGGTGTAATATAGATTCTGTGTAAAATATTACATTTAACCTTTTGCCCAGGGGAGTGTACATTAATAAATCATGCTTTAAGTAGATATTTCTAACATTGAGAAATCTTAACCCTAAATATGTGTAAAACTTGATGTAAAATTATGCATTAAAACTGTCACATTAGTAATCGTAAATGTGGATCAGGTAACGTCATTAATTTAAAACGGAGAAAAAAACTGATCAGATCTGTGCTAAGCATAATTTTGTAGTTGTTAGTTACATTACTCTGAAACCAAACACAGGAGTGAATCCAAATGAGGAGAGTTAGTGCCATTGTTCTGTTATTAAATTGACAACCCTTTTGTCAATCGGATGTGTCCCTATATACTCATGCACACGACCCCCAGGGGTAAACCACCAACGAGGCCAGGTGAGGCGATCGCCTCAGGCAGCACTTGGTAGGAGCAAGAGGGGGGGCAGCGGAAGGGCCATGGGGAACGAGCGCTTTCATTACGGAAAAAGGGGTTAGGTTAAGAAATTGGTTTGGGCGGTGGGGGGGGACGCTAGTTCAGTTTTCGCCTCAGGCAGCAGAAAGGCTAGGTGCATCCCTAACGACCGCATCTGTGATCTGTGTCCGAGCCGCAATTTTTGCGGGTTGGAAGCTCTTCCTATTATTTTTTGTGGTCCTCCATGCTTTCTCCCGCACGTCAGTTTTCCTGTTCCCGGAACCGGTGCATGGGCATGGTCACATGCTTTTCTGCAGTCAGCCACTAACGTGGCCACAAGCAGCACATGAACATGCAGGAGCCACTGTGGAGGACCGTAGCGGCGAGAGACACATAAGTATGAATCTTCTATTTACAGATGCAGGCTGCGGGAGGTACACCAAGTCTTTATTCCCGGAAAGCCCCTTTAATCTGGCACTGTTCATTGTTGAGTTCCTTCAGATTGGCTTCTGTATTTTGCTACTTGGACTGTTTCTTCCCCTTCTCTGCTCACTTTTTCCCCTGTCAATTTCTGCTTCTTCTCTCTTCGTTAGAACTGAATGCTATTTATGGCCTTCTTCAATCTCCTCACACACAGCTGGTCATTTCAGCCTTAATGTTTCCAGCATTGTTCCTTTTCTATAAAATGAGACAGCTGAAGAATAAGAGGATTTGTCACTCAGATAATATCCAGCAACATGTCTTCAGAGTGGTTTGTAAAATATTCAGTCAACTTTTACACGGGCTGATGGTTGGGTGAAGGAATGTTCACATGAACCTTCAGTCCTGATCATGCTACATGTAAGCACGTCCCATGATCAGCTGACAATGTAAATGGACCCTTACACTACTTTGAATGTTACCTTTTGAACAAAAACATTTACCTGTATTCCTCTTGCTGTATACCTCCGTGCCTACAATTACTGTGGCCAATAACGCCTGCCATCTCTAAATGAAATGGCCTTAGGGTACGTTCACTTATGCAGCAGCGGAACCAGCAGGCTGTTCTAGTAGAGATACACCTATACCGAAATGAACTGAGACTAAACAGGTTTTACATCAAAATATATATATATACTTTATTTAAATACAGATTACATAAATAAAAAAGAGAACATGATACATCAGATAAAAAAGTGGACTACACCTGAGGTGGTATTACAGAGTATACATGTGGAGGAAAAAACAAAGACAAAAACAAAAATCATATAGGCTGGCCCAATTATATGTGTATATATATATATATATGTGTGTGTTAAACCCAGCAGTATTAAAGTGCAAGTGCATTACATCTAATGAAGTTGTGTCTCCATGTCAGACAGCAATACGCCAGTCACATAAATGGGACTGCCTATATCTTCCAAACATGTATGCTGGGGAACACACATATAAAGAGCCTAGACTATAAAAAAAAAAAAATATATATATATATATATATATGCTGAGTATGTGTGCAAATACACTGCTAAATGCTTATATCTCATACACAAAATCACAATAGTGTCACATACCCATCATAATAGGGATATCCACCTAAGGAGAGCCATGTAACCCTGACGTGCGTTTCGGCAATGCCTTCCTCTGGGGGTGCCAGAGTAGAGAGCAGCCTGCTGGATTTTGCCATATCGGCATTGATGGATTCTACAGTTCAATGCCTGATCCCCATTGTCTTTAATCTGTCTGCTTTTCCAGCATATGCAACGGCATTTGTGCCAGATGAAGCATGCCACAAATGTGAATGTACCCTTATTTAAATTTTTCTCTGAAGAGAAACTGGGGACACTACCTTCATGATAAAGAAATAACTAATTGTCTAAGGTCAATATCTTCAAAATCCAATCTTCCAAATATGCAAACATTATAGGTGGAGAACTGATTACCTTTGAAAGATGCCCCACTGCTTTAGGTCTCATGCACACGACCATAGTTTTGGTACGCATCCGTTCTGCATTTTTGCATCTGATGCTGACCCATTCATTTCATTCCGTGGCCCCACAAAAAATAATGTTCTATTCGTGGACAAGAATATACATTTTTAACATGGCGCGGGACCTGCAGAAGGGAAAATGCAGGATGCACACTGCCGTTATCCTTGATTTGTGGATCTGCAAATTGCTGACTGCAAAAATGAAAACGGTCATGTGCAGGAGGCCTCAGATGTACAGTATGATACTTGTCGTACCCAGTGACACAACGACATCTTATTTTAGAACAGACGTCAAAGGGCAGATGAATCCAATGTATGGCATATTGCTGAACAGACATTTATTATCCCCTGTACGCCTGAAAACTGGAATTAAAAAGTCACAGAGCTTTGTGCATGGTATAGTTTTGTTAATTTTCTGACTTTTTAGGGGTTTAGAGCCCCACTCTCCACATTGCAGAGTGCACCGCTTATCATATGTACAGCGCTATGGAATGAATGGCGCTTAAATAATAAATAATAATAATTCCCAAAAAGGAGGAGTGGGCAGGGAATGGGCGATGCAGAGGCAGATATAGCCAACCTGGCATATTTATTATAATCTAAGACAGGAAACTGGCATAGATTGTAGCAAACTTCTATTTTGGTGGACGGACCTGCACAGATGTGCCACAATTGATAAAGGGAGCCTGTCAGGTTGAACATAGTGTCTGAGCTGCAGGCAGCATATTATAGAGCGGGAGGAGCTGAGCAGATTGTAGGGATTGTCATTTATACCTTTAATTTCCTGCTCATTCTTGGCTTGTCAAGGAGGTGGTCCTATCGGTGATTGAAAGCTACCTTTGTATGCACAGTCATAGTGGGAAGGTTGTCAGTCACTGATAGGACCGCATCCTTAAAGTCAAAGCCCAGAATGAGCAGGAATTTAAATGTATGGCCTCATGCACACGACCGTTGTTTTGGTCCGCATCCGAGCAGCTTTTGCGGACCCATTCACTTCAATAGGGCCGCAAAAGATGCGGACAGCACTCCATGTGCTGTCCGCATCCGTTGCTCCACTCCGTGGTCCGCAAAGGAAATATAACCTGTCCTATTCTTGTCCGTTTTGCGGACAAGACTAGGCAGTTATATCAATGGCTGTCTGCCGTTCCGCAATTTGCGGACCGCAAAACACACAACGGCCGTGTGCATGAGGCCTATAAATGATAATTTTCATTGAATCTTTCTTTTACCATGAATCTAGGATGATTCTGCTCAGCTTCTTCTGCTGTATAACATGGTGCCGGTAGCTTTTCATGGTGACAGTTTCCCTTTAAGAGACATGGGCATCTTAATACGTGTGCGCATCTGGGATAGATTAAGACTGGAGTGTAATACATCAGTCTTAATAAATGTCGGCTTATAAACGTATGCACTGTGAGAAACAAAAGCAGAAGAAATTAACTTCTTTGCATTACACATTAAATACATCAAATGTATGCTCCAAAATAAATAAAACGATCTGAATATTGTTGGAAATCGTCCACAGCAATATGAAATTCTTGAGATAAATTTTTCTTGGGAAGGTTCTTACGTGTTTATTAGAGACATAGCAGCAAAGCGGGATGAAGGAAATAATAAAGACAGCAGGCAGAACACGGCAATGAAGTGATGATGGCAATGGTGCCCTCTGTCTCCAAACCTGGACTTTTATACCCCAGAGAACAAAGGAAAGGAGAGATCATTAGTATAGTTCAAGTTTGCCGTATTCTTCCCAGTAAATTGGCACTGGTGTTTCATATTATATTACATAATGTGAAATACATTAGAACATTACCATACATGAGAAAAGTCACACCTCCTGTGCACTTCTCAGTTCTTGTTATCTGACATCCTCCAAACATGAATATGCATAAGGGCTCATGTTCACGAGCGTACTTGCTCAGTCCCCGTATTGTGGACCATAAATGGCCGGATCGCAATATACGGCACTGGCCGTGTGCATTCCGTATCAGAGATGCAGACCCATTGACTTGAATGGGTTCGCAATCCACCAGATACAACTGAAGATAGGGCTTCACCTATCTTTTTGAGAAGCGGATGCACTCCGAAGCGTTTCTGTGGGCTTCTGATCCATGCCTCCACACTGCAAAAAGATAGAACATGTTTGTCTTTGGCCATATGTTCTGGAGCCAGCACAGAACTGGTGCCCGTGCAAATGGTGGTCCGCTGCACAGGCACTGAGCATGTACGCTGGTGGGCATGAACCCTACAAAAGACCTACGCCTCTTTATACTTCATGATAGTTAACTGGCTAAAAGTTTTCTAGCACATATGATCATGAGCATCTAATGTATTTTAACCTTTGATCCATCATCCTTTAATCTTGTCATTAAAAGTGTTTTGTTGGTCATAAAATATTAAAGCTGACAAATACACAATAATCAACCATCTAGGATAATCATTGAATTATATTAATCTGTCACCAAGACTCCATGATCTCATGGCTAGTCCTCATCAGAAAAAATATGTTTTAATCAATCTGCTGGAGACCTCAGAGCACATTAGAATTATTTGCTAATAACCAAACAATTTCTTTACTTAACTCTTTTCTGATCTTTGAGGTAGAAATAAAAGATGCCCGACCAAGACCACTAGGTAGGAGTGGGCACTACACAAGGGTCAATTGGGTCACGTGTTACTTCTGCTCACAAGGGACAGTGATGTTATATTCCTATATGCATTTAATGTGTTTTTACATTTGTATGGTTCCCCTGTTATATGCTCAGCAGGCCTATTTGGGTGTAGTTAGACATACTAGACACTAGAGGGAGATAGGGAGCCCCTAATATAAATGTCCAGGCCCAGACAGGGAGGGGTAGGTCATAGTCAGGAGTCTGTGAGGACAGAAGTGAGAAGGCACCAGCCAGAGACAAGCTGAGGGCCTCCTCCTGACATGCAGCTGGATAGTCCAGGCTTCTAGTTGCCCCAGGAGGCTAGTAAAGGAGTATAGCCTGCCTGGAGACCAGTAAATCCAGCTAGCACAGATGAAGTAACCCCAGTAGTAGGAATGGACCTCCTGGGAGTAACCTGCAGCCACCTTCAAACCCAGCACAGGAACAGAACAACCAGGTCAGATAAGTAAGCTGATGGGCAGAGGTACTTTAAAATAAAGCAAGGGTCAATACTGGAGGAAGATTTATACACCAAGGATTAAAGCCAGCATTTAGGCATCCGGGCCTTGGGATCCAGCCAGCTAGAATAGCTGAGGGTATAGTGCAGCATAGTTCTGCGAAGCATTAACTGTTTACCCTCCAAGTATCTTGCAAGATTTATACCTGCCGTATTGTGAAGTAAACCTGCTGTGCATATGTGACATAAGGGACTGCATCATCATCAATTGTATGTACAAAGTTGGACTGTTTCTCCAAGTAAAGCAACGTTTGGTTTACCATACCATCTGTGTACTCTATTACTACTCCTACAAATCGGTGTGCCACCATTACAGGCACTGGTGTCACGATCCTTAAAGGGACCTTGCCTCAGGCACTCAAAATACCTGCAACATCCAGGGCACCTCATCCACCATCAGACCTGGTCCCTATTTACAAAGTGTGCCCCAGAGGAACTTGTGTATACCTCTCCTTCACTGCCGCATGCCTGCCCAGGGTTCCCCTCTAAAAAGTGAGTAAGCCTCGATTGCCCATAACCGTGACCTCACTATCGCAATACCCTGCAGGTCTGGCGTGCTGCATAAATTGGCATCACGAACAGGATCCGATCATTCCTGCGCCATTGTGGAATATAAAAACTGTGTGCCGTTATCTGTCTAAAAAGTGACCTACTTGTTTACTTGAAAATCGCTGGGCCAAAGAGAACTGTAATAATTTGCGGTGTGAAGATTATAGTGTATGGACTGTTTGCCATTTGTTTAAGCCACCGCTTGCTGTCAGTGAATAGACAGCGATTTGCTCAAAGATGGCCGCTTAAACTGACTGGATTTAATTGCTGCGTCATCTTCATACTAAATTGGCGGGAAGAAATTGGCGCCTTCTGCTGAAAAGTGCAGGAAAGGCTATATGTCCGCACCACCGCCCTGTCTGGACATTTGCATGTCTGCAGAAATGGACTCCGCCTCCCTTTATACTGGAGTACCTGGGGGGCGGCCTCCCAGAGCGATGGGAGGTCTTGACTGAATTAATGTGTGTGCCGCCCTGTCGCTCTCCAGAGAAGGATCGAGCGTGTTGGAAAAATGGGCGAGTCCGCAACCCTCACCTGAACTGCCCCACCGGGAGAAGACGATCCAGGAGATCGAGAACCTGGAAAGGTTCCATACAGCTTTGGACAACATCCGAAAAGGAAAAAGAGCGGACGCCTCACCTGAACCTGCAGCGGCTGCACAGGAAGCACCAACTTCTGTACCAGTGCCGGCGGCGACGGCGGAGGACAGCGATCCCGAGACTGAAAGCCTAGACGACCAGATCGTGCGGCGGGAGAAACAGTTACGGGAGCTGCGCCAGATTGCTCCCGCCAGGATCCAGACTCCACCTAAACAGAAGGAAAGTGGACTTAAGGACTCAGACGTCTCCGGGTCTGAGGTGAGAGTACCTGTCCCTGCCAGCCGGCCACCTTTAGTGTCAGCACCTGCGGTGAGGTCTTCTTATGCTGTGCACCGACGCGCAGAGCCAGTTGTCCAGGAACCTACCGGACCGCTTGCAGAAGCGGTACCCAGGCCAGTGCAGCAGCCCAAAATTGTTATGCCTGCACCGGTGCGGTCAGCAACCGTGATTACCACTAGGCCTATGGGGCCAATACCAATTAGGGGTCCTTTCATGCTGCAGTTGCCCCCTAATACTGTGTTGTGGGCACATCCGCCTGTTGACGCTCACTACAGGCCCAATCTACAAATGGAGCCAGGGAGCACCACTGTGACGCCAAGTGGATTTGAGGGACCCTATAAAAGTGGATTAACCCTTTTCAGGACAGGAGTCTCCGTGGCACACTCTATTACAGGGGACACCGGCCAGGTGGTGATTGAGGTGCCCTTGATGGTGATTGGGTTTCTGAGTGCTTGTGCGGCTGGGACCCTGACTTAGGTTAAGTTGTGATGCCAGCACCTTGATGGTGCAAAATGTTGAGAATAGTGGTAGTATGGAGAAGAACAAGGCAGGTTTAAATCCAACTGAGAACTTTACTGTAACCAGGTTCTTGATAACAATTTGCATCCAGTAATAAAACAGTCTCTGATACATATGCAGGTTGGATGTGGTGAATCCCAGTAACAGGCTGTACATGTAGTTATGTCTCAGGCTATAGTAGGTAGTTAGGTACTCGCTGATATTCAGCTCTTAGCCTTGCTTCAGTCTCAGTTGAGGTAGTTCAAGTCTTAGGCTACTTTCACACTTGCGTTCGGAGCAGATCCGTCTGGTATTTGCACAGACGGATCCGCTCCTATAATGCAAACGATGGTATCCGTTCAGACGGAACAGTTTGCATTATATTTCACTAAAAAAGTCTAAGTACAATTTGTATTCAGACGGATCCGTCCAGACTTTACATTGAAAGTCAATGGGGGACGGATCCGTTTGAAAATTGCACCATATTGTGTCACCTTCGAACGGATCCGCCCCCATTGACTTCCATTGTAACTCCGGACGGATCCGTTTGCCTCCGCACGGCCAGGCGGACACCCGAAAGCCGCAAGCTGCGTTCGGGTGTCCGCCTGCTGAGCGGAGCAGAGGACAGACGGTGCCAGACTGAGGCATTCTGAGCGGATCCGCATCCACTCAGAATGCATTAGGGCTGGACGGATCCGTTCGGGGCCGCTTGTGAGAGCCTTCAAACGGAACTCACAAGCGGAGCCTCGAACGCTAATGTGAAAGTAGCCTTAGTCTTCTACAGAAGCAATTTAAGAGATCAGGTGCTGCCAGGCAGCAGGGGGAAGACCCCCCTCCCTCCCCAGTTTGAATATCATTGGTGGCCAGTGTGCGGCCCCCCCCCTCCCTCCCTCTATTGCACGGGTGTCAAACACAAGGCCTGCGGGCCGAATCCGGCCCGCCAGACCTCGTCATGTGGCCCGCGTAGCCGCCGCTGGCCGCCAGCCTTCACCTTTTATTATCAAGTGATAATAAATCGCATAAGGAGCGCTGTGTATTACCGATACTTACAACTACAAGCGCTCGCCGGGAGGAGGGAGGAGGCAGGCTGGGAGGATGGGCGCTGGCAGTGTGAGTCATACGTCACGCGCCTGCGCCGCCCACTTTATGAATGAAGCAGGCGGCGTGGGCGCGTGACGTATGACTCACGCTGCCAGCGCCTGTCCTCCCGGCCTGCCTCCTCCCTCCTCTCGGCGAGCGCTTGTAGTTGTAAGTACCAGTAATACACAGCGCTCCTTATGCGATTATATACATACGGTAACCATTAACTATTAGAGATACGATTATACAGTGAGCGGGGCCCGTGTAGTAGAATAGTCACTGCACGGGCCCCGCTGTCATTATAAAAGCAGATGCCGGCCCCTAGCTGTTGTATTGAGGGTCATTCACTACTACAGGGACACTTATGGAGGGGATCTGTGGATGACACATAGCATAAGATGCTATATATGTGTCATCCACAGATCCCCCCCATAACTGTCATACACAGATCCCCCATAAGAGCCACCCACAGATCCCCCATAAGTGTCACCCACAGATCCCCCATAAGTGTCACCCACAGATCCCCCATAACAGTGCGTCACCCACAGATCCCCCATAACAGTGCCATCCACAGATCCCCCATAACAGTGCCATCCACAGATCCCCCATAACCGTGCCACCCACAGACCACAATTAGGTCAAAACCCACCAAAAGCACACCTTTTGGTTCCAAAATTTTTTTTTCTTATTTTCCTCCTCAAAAACCTAGGTGCGTCTTATGGGCCGGTGCGTCTTATAGGGCGAAAAATACGGTAACCCTTACAGTTCTGAAATGTGTTGGATAACACTGACAACATTATGTCAGTGTTATCCAACACATTCCAGAACTGTAAGGGTTACATAGCATCATAAATCAGTATAATGCTATGTGACCCCAGTCAGCGCTTGCAGGTCAAGCTTTCAGAACTAGTTATTACTTACATTATTACAAAAAACAGTAATAATTGAATGCATTGACAATAATTTATGATAATAAAGAGTGGACACATAGTCCTACAGATACAACCGGCCCCCGATGAATTTGAGTTTGACACCCCTGCTCTATTGTATTAATATCATTGGTGGCCAGTGTGCGCCCCCCCCCTCTCCCTCCCTCTATGCGGCCTCCCCCCGCCCCCAGCAGCAGAGAGTTCCGATCGGAGTCCCAGTTTAATCACTGGGTCTCCGATCGGTAACCATGGCAACCAGGACGTTACTGCAGTCCTGGTTGCCATGGTTACTTAGCAATATTAGAAGCATCATACTTACCTGCTGCGCTGTCTGTGACCGGCCGGGAGCTCCTCCTACTGGTAAGTGACAGGTCTGTGCGGCGCATTGCTTAATGATCTGTCACTTACCAGTAGGAGGAGCTCCTGGCCGGTCACAGACAGCGCAGCAGGTAAGTATGATGCTTCTAATATTGCTAAGTAACCATGGCAACCAGGACTGCAGTAGCGTCCTGGTTGCCATGGTTATCGATCGGAGCCCCAGCGATTAAACTGGGCTTCCGATTGGAACTCACCACTGCCACCAATGATGGGGGGGGGGGGGTGAGGAGGGCCGCACACTGTGCCACCAATGATATTAATACAATAGAGGGAGGGAGGGGCGCACACTGTGCCACCAATGATATTAATACAATAGAGAAAGGGAGGGGGGCCGCACACTGTGCCACCAATGATATTAACACAATAGAGGGAGGGGGGGCCGGGGGGGCGCACACTGTGCCACCAATGATATTAATACAATAGAGGGAGGGGGGCCACACACTGGCCACCAATGATAGTACAAACCGGATTCCAAAAAAGTTGGGACACTATACAAATCGTGAATAAAAGCTGAATGCAATGATGTGGAGGTGCCAACTTCTAATATTTTATTCAGAATAGAACATAAATCACGGAACAAAAGTTTAAACTGAGAAAATGTACCATTTTAAGGGAAAAATATGTTGAATCAGAATTTCATGGTGTCAACAAATCCCCAAAAAGTTGGAACAAGGCCATTTTCACCACTGTGTGGCATCTCCCCTTCTTCTTACAACACTCAACAGACGTCTGGGGACCGAGGAGACCAGTTTCTCAAGTTTAGAAATAGGAATGAAAGATCTGGACTGCAGCCTGGCCATTTCAGTACCCAGATCCTTCTCCTACGTAGCCATGATGTTGTGATTGATGCAGAATGTGGTCTGGCATTATCTTGTTGAAAAATGCAGGATCTTCCCTGAAAGAGATGACGTCTGGATGGGAGCATATGTTGTTCTAGAACCTGAATATATTTTTCTGCATTGATGGTGCCTTTCCAGACATGCAAGCTGCCCATGCCACACGCACTCATGCAACCCCATACCATCAGAGATGCAGGCTTCTGAACTAAGCGTTGATAACAACTTGGGTTGTCCTTGTCCTCTTTGGTCCGGATGACATGGCGTCCCAGATTTCCAAAAAGAACTTTGAATCGTGACTTGTCTGACCACAGAACAGTCTTCCATTTTGCCACACTCCATTTTAAATGATCCCTGGCCCAGTGAAAACTAGAGCTTGTGGATCTTGCTTAGAAATGGCTTCTTCTTTGCACTGTAGAGTTTCAGCTGGCAACGGCGGACGGCACGATGGATTGTGTTCACTGACAATGGTTTCTGGAAGTATTCCTGAGCCCATTCTGTGATTTCCTTTACAGTAGCATTCCTGCTTGTGGTGCAGTGTCGTTTAAGGGCCCGGAGATCACGGGCATCCAGTATGGCTTTACGGCCTTGACCCTTACGCACAGAGATTGTTCCAGATTCTCTGAATCTTCGGATGATGTTATGCACAGTTGATGATGATAGATGCAAAGTCTTTGAAATTTTTCGCTGGGTAACACCTTTCTGATATTGCTCCACTATCTTTCTGCGCAACATTGTGTGAATTGGTGATCCTCTACCCATCTTGGCTTCTGAGAGACACTGCCACTCTGAGAAGCTCCTTTTATACCCAATCATGTTGCCAATTGACCTAATTAATGTTAATTGGTCTTCCAGCTCTTCGTTATGCTCAAATTTACTTTTCCCAGCCTCTTATTGCTACTTGTCCCAACTTTTTGGGGATTTGTTGACACCGTGAAAATTTGAATCAACGTATTTTTCCTTTAAAATGATACATTTACTCGGATTAAACGTTTGATCTGTCATCTATGTTCTATTACAAATAAAATATTGACATTTGCCATCTCCACATCATTGCATTCAGTTTTTATTCACAATTTGTTTAGTGTCCCAACTTTTTGGGAATCCGGTTTGTACAATAAAGGGAGGGAGGGGGGCGCACACTGGCCACCAATGATAATACAATAGAGGGGGGGGGGCCGCACTGGCCACCAATGAAATTAAAACTGGGGGGTCTGCCCCCTGCTGCCTGGCCGCCCCTGATCTCTTACAGGGGGCTATGATACGCACAATTAACCCCTTCAGGTGCGGCACCTGAGGAGTTAATTGTGCAAATCACAGCCCCCTGTAAGAGATCGGGTGCTGCCAGGCAGCAGGGGGCAGTCATGTACACAGTTCGTAGTATATTCTAACTAGAAGCGTCCCCATCACCATGGGAACGCCTCTGTGTTAGAATATACTGTCGGATCTGAGTTTTCACGAAGTGAAAACTCAGCTCTGAAAAAGCTTTTATGCGGACGGATCTTCGGATCCGTCTGTATGAAAGTAACCTACGGCCACGGATCACGGACGCGGATGCCAATCTTGTGTGCATCCGTGTTCTTTCACGGACCCATTGACTTGAATGGGTCCGTGAACCGTTGTCCTTCAAAAAAATAGGACAGGTCATATTTTTTTGACGGACGGGATACACGGATCACGGAGGCGGATGACAAACGGTGCATTTTCCGAGTTTTCAACGGATCCATTGAAAGTCAATGGGTCCGCAGAAAATCACGGAATACGGAACAACGGCCACGGGTGCACACAACGGTCGTGTGCATGAGGCCTAATACTGCCCCACTGTGCACCCTCAGGCCATTATTTGAGTCAGTGTGCAAATGAGGCAGGGAAGCAGGGATCTCAGGCTGCAAGACCCCTGTGGCCTGCACCTCAGATAGTGGCATGGAACGGGACTCAAGTATTTTATTTTTTTCTTTCCTAGGCCACTAGGGGAACATACTACTGGGGGCACTATAGGGGTCATTACTAGGGCCAATATAGGGGGGCATTATAGGGGTATTTTTTTAATACTAAGGGCACTATAAGGACAGTATTGGGCCACAATAGAGGAATTATTATTGCTGGAGGTACTATGGTGCATTACTACTACTGGGCATATTATTACTAGGGGGGCATTATTAGTAATGGGGTATTAAAAGGGGCATTATTACTACTAGGGGCACTATTTTTCTGCAGTACAGAATTGGGGTGGCAGCAGGAAAATGATGGAAAAATAAGATGTATCTGTGCCACACTCTGCAGAGACGAGACGTGACTGAATGAAGTTGTTCTCGTGGCTTCGGCAGAATGGAAAAAAAGAAAGAGAATGTGACAGTTAGGGACAGCCCCCCTCGTGTTTGCCCCGTTCTGTTTATTTACCCCATCTCAGAAGGGCGCTCTTTGGCCCAATTGTACTTTTCCCCTTTTGTTTTCCACCCTGGGAAAAGCTCTCTCTCAGGTGCTGCCTACGAGGAGATATCCTCCTGAGAGAGATGCGAGTACCCAGGGACGTTTTTCCGCAGTTTCATGGAGCCCTGAACGGGCTACAAGTTTACACCTGACCCGCTGGTCCACCGGAGGAAAGTGCCAGCCAATCAGCAGGAGAGCTACGGTTGTTTACTTTTAAACTGTCCAATCCCCGAGATACCGCTCTCCAGGACTAAGCTGATTGGCTGGCCACGCATAGCTCAAGTTCAAGCTCCATATTCGAATCCAGCGGACTAACATGATTAAGCCCATGAACTGCTCTTCGGATTGGAGATAAGTCACGCACTGGTGTATTTCGCTCTATTATTGCACCGCCCCCCTAGCTCCGAGCACTATTTTCCCTAAGTGTTCCCCATCCCCAGAGCTATCTGGGTATATATATTGTGTCAAAGGATAATGTATGTAACCATGTAAAAAGTGTCCTGTTTGTATGGGCAACCTGTAGTCTGGGAGAGAAGGTGAGTCAGACTAATCTTATCCATATCTCCCAGACACAGCGGTGACAGGGCTGTGTCCCATTGTTCTATCCCTGGACCTCCTGTCGGGTCCAGGTGTATATAAGGCCTGGTGCAGGCACTGTTAATAAAATCCGTCTGATTCACTCTTAACTAAGTTTCAGCTAGTTATTGGGTGGGCTATCGTACGCTGGAGGGTTTCAAGGCGCAGGAAGGAGCTGTACAAAGGTACCCAGCGGCTTCGTAACAGAGAACATCTATATAAGATCATCACAAGATTTAATAGGTATGTAGTACTGTATTCTCCTGTATGTTTGGTAGCATTGAAGGATCAGGCAGCATGCTGAAGATAGGGCTGGTTTGGTGCTATGGTCCCTATCTCACCTCCTATCTCCCGTGTTCCATATCTTAATAAGGCTACTTTCACACTAGCGTTTTTGCTGGATCTGGCAAGGCTCAGCAAAAACGTTTCCGTTACTGATAATACAACCCTCTGCATCCGTTATGAACGGATCCGGTTGTATTATCTCCAACATAGCCAAGACGGATCCGTCATGAACTCAATTGAAAGTCAATGGGGGACGGATCCGTTTTCTATTGAGTGAGATTGTGTCAGAGTTAACTCTGACACAATCTGACACGTCTTGCTCAGCATCCCATGATGGAAAGAAAACTGCAGCTTGTTGCGGTTTGCTCTACGGTACGGGAACACAACCAAACTTATTCTTTACAGATATATACCATGACCTGGATAAATGAGAACCTTCACAGACAACCAAATGGAATGGAATGCTTTTTGGAGCATTCCGTTCTGTTCAGTTACGTTTTGTCCCCATTGACAATGAAAGGGGACAAAATGGAAGCGTTTTTTTTTTCGCTATTGAGCCCCTATGATGGAACTCAATACCGGAAAATATTAACACTAGTGTGAAAGTAGCTTTAGAGACAACTGAAGGAGGAGGTGGACAGGACATGGTGGCTTGTGCTGGCTGCCACAGTAGATCAGCTAGGAATAGTATTTTTTTTGCTAATCCCCCCTGTTTGCCTTTGTAAACAGAAGATCCATACTTCCTTTGTGTTGCCTTCTGCATGTCCATTTTCCGGTTTACCATAAGATGTTAACATTTTCAGCAGCATGGGCATGGTCACGTTCTTTTTGCAGCCAATGCTTGCCTCAATGCTTACCTCTTATTTTACTCTCTATTAGGGCCGTTGCTAGGTTAAAACATTCAGGGCCTGGGCCCCTGATGTTTTGTCCCAGGCCCCGAATTTACTGCCTGCCAGATCTAACTGTATTGCCATCCTCAGGACGGCAATACAATTAAATCTAATGCCTTGCAAGAGCTGAAGGACCTGTGATGACATCACAGTCCATGTGATCAGTTCTAAATGCAGTAGCTGAAAAGGACCTGTGATGATGTCACCATCTGACTTTTGGAGGGAGCTGTAGATAGAGAGGGATGTTATTTACATGGGACTGTATATAGGAGCGGGCTGGAGAGATGGTGTGAGGGTATTTAATTGGGACTATGGCGGAGGAGGAAAATAATGTTATTTACATGGGACTGTATGGTGGCGGGCTGAGGAATTATAATTTCTGAGGATAGTAAACAGAGGAATATAACTGCAGGGGGCATTATAAATACTGGGGATGCTTCAAGGCGAGTATTATAACAGTAGGGGGCAATATAAATACTGGGGGCACTGTGTGGGCATAATAACAGTAGGGGGCGATATAAATACTGGGGCACTTCAGGGTGAGCATTATAACAGTAGGGGGTATTATAAATACTGGGGGCACTGTGGGGACATTTTAAATCCAGGGGACATTAAGCATTCTTATTACTACTGGGGGCTCTATAGGAGGGACTTATAGATCCACGTTATTTCTATTAAGAGCATTATGGGGGGCCTTATTACTACTGAGGAGTCTGTAGAGAGCTTTATTACCACTGGGATAGCAATAGGGGGGCCTTATTTCTACTAGGGGCTCTGTAAGGACATTATTAATACCGGAGGGCTCTTCTACTAATGGAGGTATTCTTGGGGAGCACTATCACTGTTGGGAGCACTGTAGGGGGCAGTATTACTAATGAGGGCATTCTAGAAGGGAATTACTATTAGTGGGACTATGTGGAGTACTATTACTATAGTGGGCACTCATTTTTCTTTAGGATAGTATTTGGGGGTACAGAAAATTGAGGAAGCTAAGATGTCTGTGTTTCACACTCTGCAGAGACGAGGCGCGGCTGAGAGAAGTTGTCTGGACCGAATGGAGAAGATGATGACAGAGAAGATCTACATCAGAGGAGACGTCACCTGGAAAGCCCTGGATGTGAGAGGTAGGTGCTGCTGCACAGCTGTTTAGCAAGTATAGTAAAATGTCCTCAGTGCTAGTGTTTGCAGGGAGAGGGGTTGGGGCGATTGGTTATCTTAGAGAATTGGGCAAAATTCATTGGGGCTTGGGCCCCGGATCGTTTGAGACCCTAGCAACACCCCTGCTCTCTATATACCTATAACCAGAGTATCTCTTTACCTAATATATCCGATTATTACTATAGCTATCTATACTACATATGCATTCTGTGTCAGGATTATGTCCAGATACTCTCCAAGCTTGGTATAGCTCTGACTATGGATTTTCCTCACTTATTATATATATTTAAGGCTACTTTCACACTTGCGGCAGTGTGATCCGACGGGCAGTTCTGTCGTCGGAACTGGCTGCCGGATTCGCTGATCTGCCGCTGACTGAAAGCATTTGTGAGACGGATCCGGATGCAGATTCGTCTCACAAATGCATTGCAAGGACGGATCCGTCTCTCCGCTTGTCATGCGGACCGACGGATCCGTCTTGTACATTTTTTCACATTGTTACAGATCTGCGCAGGCCGGAAGGACGGATCCGGCCTTCCGGTATTCTGAATGCCAGATCCGGCGCTAATACATTTCTATGGGAAAAAATGCCGGATCCGGCGTTCAGGCATGTCTTCAGTTTTTTTCGCCGGAGAGAAAACCGTAGCATGCTGCGGTTTTCTCTTTTGCCTGATCAGTCAAAACGACTGGACTGAAGACATCCTGATGCAAACTGAACGGATTACTCTCCATTCAGAATGCATGGGGATAAAACTGATCAGTTCTTTTCCGGTATAGAGCCCCTGTGACGGAACTCTATGCCGGAAAAGAAAAACGCAAGTGTGAAAGTACCCTTACCTATTCAATGGCTTGGAAAGTGTCCCGATATACCCGCAAACTACAGATGTGTCCACACTTAACTGATCACTTATCTCAACATGTCCTGAGATGTGTGTCACGAAATGACATTATATCTAAATTTGATAAATTGCAATACAACGTTCAGATAGCAGGTGGCGCATTATGTTACTAGCTAAATACCTGAACTTAAGGTAAAGACCTGGTAATGGAATTGCAATTGTGAAATTTGGCCGGGTTCACAACAGGCCTTTGTCTTACATTTAACATATATGAAAAATGTATGCTCTTTTTTTTACTGTGCAAAGATTACCATATATTTTAACCTGTGCTATTGTTCACTACAATTCTAAATGCCGTATACTATGATTTAGATACACTTGGTGTCAGTATACAGTGCTAGTCTAGTATTATATTTATTATATTCAAAATAACACACGCCAACCAGAGTATTATGCAGAGTTTATTATATATTTTTAACAGTCTCATTACATGTTACAAATGTACATAATACAATTCAAGCACATTGGGTGTCAGTATATACCGCAATTTTCGCATGACATTTTGTCACGGCTGAGGATGAGGGAAACCCTCAGCCGTGCAATGCCAGAAGATGTATGGTCGCTGCTCGACCAGGACGACAGAATAACGGAGCAGGTCACCTCCTATAGCGTCCCTAACACTGACCCTGACTCCTAGCCGTATGAGCCAACCCTGATGGTAGGAGGGCTCATACACCGGAACCTATAGTCCCTACTAGCCCTCAGGGTGACCCTGGACTAGGAGCAGGGTAAGACGACCTGTTCCTCCTAGGCACGGAGGAACAGGAGTCTCACTGGCCAAGCTGCAAGGAGAAGGGGTACATAAACAGACATATGGATATGGCAGGTGAACTACTCTAGTTCAAACCTACCTGCCACAGCCTTGCTGACTGGATCCTGTGCTCACAAGCTGATGTCCACACCATACATAAATGGACACAGCCTACACACATACACACACAGGAACCCAGATCCATAGCTGCATTAAACATGAAAAGGAAAACATCAACTTAACATCAAATATAAACTATCTATGACCACAAGGGTGGCCCTCACTGGCAGATGGTAAAAGAGCAGGAGGATGACTCCAGCTTACAACAAGGCTGGAGTACCCCTCAGACTTCTGATCTAAACTGAGGCTAAATAGCCTATGTAGCCACACTCACACACAGACACACCCAGTGTTCACACAAAGAAGGGAGTTAACCCTTCCTACACCAGGTAAGGGAAGACAGCCACTTAAAGGGGAAGTGTACTCATACATAAATCCTGTGCACACCAAAACAACAAAAGTGCACACATACAAAGACAACATACTACAGCCCTCACCTGTGATTGACAACAAGACAAGACCGCAGGCAACTGCATGCGGTTCCAGGAGTCACGGCCATGAACATGGTCGTGACACATTTAAAATACTTATTGATTATTGATTGTCTGCTGAGCTGTGTATCTAATCCTATCATGTGTGATACTGTCTGCAGAGCTGTGTATCTAATCCTATTATGCGTGAGATTGCCTGCTAAGCTGCGTATCTAATCCTATTATGTGTGATACTGCCTGTTGAGTTGTGTATCTAATGATATCATGTGTGATACTGTTTACTGAGCTGTGTATCTAATCTAATCCTGTGTGATACTGTCTGCTGAGCTGTGTATCTAATCCTTTCATGTGTAATACTGCCTGCTAAGCTGAATAGCTAATCCTACCATGTGTGATACTGTCTACTGATCTGGGTATCTAATACTACCATGTGTGATACTATCTGCTGAACTGTGTATCTAATCCCATCATGTGTGATACTGTCTGCTCAGCTGTGCATCTAATCCTATCATCTGTGATATTGTTTGCAGAGTCGTGTGTCTAAGCCTATTGTGTTTGATACTGTCTGCTGAGTTGTGTATCTAATCCTATCATGTGTGATACTGCCTGCTAAACTGCGTATCTAATCCTATTATGTGTGATACTGCCTGTTGAGTTGTGTATCTAATCATATCATGTGTGATACTGTCTGCTGAGTGGTGTATCTAATCTAATCCTGTGTGATACTGTCTACATAGTTGTATATCTAAGCCTATTGTGTGTGATACTGCCTGCTGAGTTGTGCATCTAATCCTATCATGTGTGATACTGTCTGTTCAGCTGTATATCTAATCCTATCATGTGTGATATTGTTTACAGAGTTGTGTATCTAATCCTACCATGTGTGATACTGTCTGCAGAGTCGTGTGTCTAAGCCTATTGTGTTTGATACTGTCTGCTGAGCTGTGTATCTAATCCTATCATGTGTGATACTGTCTGCAGAGCTGTGTATCTAATCCTATTATGTGTGATACTGCCTGTTAAGCTGCGTATCTAATCCTATTATGTGTGATACTGCCTGTTGAGTTGTGTATCTAATCATATCATGTGTGATACTGTCTGCTGAGCGGTGTATCTAATCTAATCCTGTGTGACACTGTCTGCTGAGATATGTATCTAATCATATCATGTGTAATACTGTCTGCAGAGTCGTGTGTCTAAGCCTATTGTGTGTGATACTGCCTGCTGAGTTGTGTATCTAATCCTATCATGTGTGATACTGTGGCTGCTGAGTGGTGTATCTAATCTAATCCTGTGTGATACTGTCTACATAGTCGTATATCTAAGCCTATTGTGTGTGATACTGCCTGCTGAGTTGTGCATCTAATACTATCATGTGTGATACTGTCTGTTCAGCTGTATATCTAATACTATCATGTGTGATATTGTTTTCAGAGTTGTGTATCTAATCCTATCATGTGTGATACTGCCTGCTGAGCTGCATATCTAATCCTATCGTGTGATATTGTTTGCTGAGCTGCATATCTATTCCTACCATGTGTGATACTATCTGCGGAGCTGTGTATCTAATTCTTTCATGTGTGATACTGTGTGCTGTGTTTCTAATTCTGTTCTGTGTGATACTGTCTGCTGAGCTGTGTATCTAATCGTATTAGGTGTGATACTGTCTATGAAGCTATTGCATGTATCTGTATAGAGTGTTACAGAGATAAGGAGCTCTGCTTTAGGTACATACTGTACCCTCCAGCCACTACTGAGAAATGAGAGGTGGGGGAGGTGCTGATGGATTTCAGTCCCTGTATTTCCCTGTCTTGTGGATGAGGCCCGAATATAAGTTAAATAAGTTATAGGAGCCCATTCATGTTGCTATTGGAAAACATAACGCAAAACATTCTTAGGCCCCTTGCAGAACAGCGTGTCTGGATTAGATCTGGATGCGTTGCGTCTGCGATCAGGGAAAATCGTGTGAGTGCGTACGTAATTTCAGTCAGTTTATGGTTATAAGGGAAAATAATAGCATTCTGAATACAGAATGCTTACTAAAATGTGGCTTTAGGGTTTAAAATAAATAAATAAATTAACTCACCTCATCCTCTTGTTCGCGCACCTGTGAACAACAGGATGAGGTGAGTTCATATTTTTTTTTTTTATTGACACTAGTAAGCATTCTGTATTAAGAATGCTATTATTTTCCCTTATAACCATGTTGTAAGGGAAAATAATACAGTAAATTGACTTTAATCGGGTTGCTCATCCCTATCATCTCCTAGCAACCATGTGTGAAAATCGCACTGCATCCGCACCTGCTTGCGGATGCTTGTGATTTTCACGCATCCCCATTAATTTCTATGGGGCCTGCATTGCATGAAAAACGCAGAAAATAGAACCTGCTGCGATTCTCACGCAACGCACAAATGATGCATGAAAATCAGCGCTTATCTGAACAGCCCCATTTAAGTGAATGGGTCCCGATTTAGTGCGAGTGCAATGCGTTCACCTCACGCATTGCACCCGCGCGTAATTCTCGCCCGTGTGAAAGGGGCCTTATTGTCTTGGGTCCCTGAGGCGGTGCTTTCCACAGAGCTTTTCACAGAGCACTACATGCCACTGGTTTTGTTTGTCCCCCTTAAGTTTTTTGATTTTTTTTAGCAGTTGGGACCTTCACCCAGTGGCAGACCCTGATTCAGGGTTTCATTTTAATAAACTTTAATTATGGGTTTAATGCAGAAAATAACAATTGCACCATTTTCATTTACAACATTTCCCAGTCCCAATGAATTACAATCATGCAGCTGTAGTCCAGGACCACATCATGGATCTACAGGAGGTCTGCCCTTTACTCTTCCATGGTGAACATGAAAAGCTTAAGGCCTCTTTCACACTTGCGTTGTCCGGATCCGGCGTGTACTCCACTTGCCGGAATTACACGCCGGATCCGGAAAAACGCAAGTGTACTGAAAGCATTTGAAGACGGATCCGTCTTCAAAATGCTTTTAGTGTTACTATGGCACCCAGGACGCTTTTAAAGTCCTGGTTGCCATAGTAGTAGTGGGGAGCGGGGGAGCGGTATGCTTACAGTCCGCGCGGCTCCCGGGGCGCTCCAGAATGATGTCAGAGCGCCCCATGCGAATGGATGACGTGCCATGCGATCACATCATCCATGCGCCTGGGGCGCCCTGACGTCACTCTGGAGCGCCCCGGGAGCCGCGCGGACGGTAAGTATGCTGCTCCCCCGCTCCCCGCTACACTTTACCATGGCTGCCAGGACTTTAGCGTCCCGGCAGCCATGGTAACCACTCTAAAAAAGCTAAACGTCGGATCCAGCAATGCGCTGAAACGACGTTTAGCTTAAGGCCGGATCCGGATCAATGCCTTTCAATGGGCATTCATTCCGGATCCGGCCTTGCGGCAAGTCTTCAGGATTTTTGGCCGGAGCAAAAAGCGCAGCATGCTGCGGTATTTTCTCCGGCCAAAAAACTTTCCGTTCCGGAACTGAAGACATCCTGATGCATCCTAAACGGATTTCACTCCATTCAGAATGCATTAGGATAAAACTGATCAGGATTCTTCCGGCATAGAGCCCCGACGACAGAACTCTATGCCGGAACAGAAGAACGCAAGTGTGAAAGAGCCCTTAGTGATACAGAATGTTACATGCCAGTGGCACGGCCTTTCTTTTCTATCACTAATGGAAGGACTTTATACAGATGATCAATATAATTGTTGCATTGTTGTACAGTTAGGACATCATCCCAGAACTTAAGTATTCCATCAATCAACTCCTGCTTAGTCCTTGGCTTTATTTCAGACCTTAGAAATCTCCTGGAATTCCATACAGGTTTTGTACACGGGCACGGCCAACGCAGGACCTACCCATAAATGACATCCGTGCCTTCTCTGGGAGAGCTGTACCTGACATTCCTCTGACTGTCATCACCCCAGAACTGGTCGAATTATTGTTTGCCACAAGTCACGGACAGCTGCATCGTTGTGCCCAAGCAATCTTCCAAGAGCATGTGCCCCATGCGATGTACCTGACCTGGGTCAAGACTGAACTTTGATGGCAGTTGAGCAAAGAGAGTTCTGCCCAGCAACTTGAAGGAGGATATTTTATCCAGATGCCAGAATAGGTTCGGGATTGGCATTATCAGTGACACCTTGAATGCCTTGCTACAGATGCCCAGAGTCCAGCCATGGAAGAGCCATAAAGAACCACTAGCATCCCAGCAGCCATTGGGACGTTTCATTCCCTTTCCAACTGTATTTCACTAGTTTGCACGTTATTAGATTCTGTAAATGAACAGTTTTATTGTGTGAGAAGACATTACTAAAGCATTTTTTGAAGCAAGTTTTTTTTTTTTTAAACAAACAGCATTTCTGCCATGCTACATAAGCACTTGTCCATTGCAAATATAACGTATATTGTGTGCTCATACAGAATGTACTTAGATTTGTGTGATTGTTTTTGCTGGTGTTATTGAAAGTAAAACATATTTTTTTTTTTAAATAACCACATGCATCTGTTGGGTTTTATATTTTAATTGTAAAGTAAAAATATGACTGTAGGCACAATGAACACAAAAGAACAGTAAATAAAATAATATAGCAAAAGGTATAAAAAATTTACTTTACAATCAGAAGTGTAAAATACAACTTTGGGACTGTGAGTGATTTAACCCTTTCCCAACCTATTCTATATGGGGAGGAGCGACGGCATTAGTGTTTGCTCCTCCCAATAGTATTAAGGAGGTAGGTACATGTAATAGCAGCGGTCTCCTTCAATAACGAGCAACGCAACGATTCCCAAGAAATAATACCACCATAGTGCCCTCAGTATTTATAATGCCGCCCCTGCAGGTCCCCATGTAGTTCTAATGCCCTCTGCAGTTATAACTCCCCTGTACTGTGCCCTGTATTATACTGCCCCTGAAGTGTCTGTATATACAGTACAGACCAAAAGTTTGGACACACCTTCTCATTCAAAGAGTTTTTGAAAATTGTAGATTCACACTGAAGGCATTAAAACTATAAATTAATGTGGAATTATATACATAACAAAAAAGTGTGAAACAACTGAAAATATGTCATGTTCTAGGTTCTTCAAAGTAGCCACCTTTTGCTTTGATTCAAAACTTTCAAAGTTTTTCCCAATTTTTCGGACTGACTGACCTTCATTTCTTAAAGTAATGATGGCCACTCGTTTTTCTTTACTTAGCTGCTTTTTTCTTGCCATAATACAAATTCTAACAGTCTATTCAGTAGGACTATCAGCTGTGTATCCACCTGACTTCTCCACAACTGATGGTCCCAACCCCATTTATAAGGCAAGAAATCCCACTTATTAAACCTGACAGGGCACACCTGTGAAGTGAAAACCATTTTAGGTGACTACCTCTTGAAGCTCATCAAGAGAATGCCAAGAGTGTGCAAAGCAGTAATCAAAGCAAAAGGTGGCTACTTTGAAGAACCTAGAATAGGACATATTTTCAGTTGTTTCATACTTTTTTGATAAGTATATAATTCCACATGTGTTAATTCATAGTTTTGATGCCTTCAGTGTGAATCTACAGTTTTCATAGTCATGAAAATAAAGAAAACTCTTTGAATGAGAAGGTGTGTCCAAACTTTTGGTCTGTACTGTATATATATATATATATATATATATATATATATGTATATAAAATGGTTCCAGTGTTTACTGCTCCTCCGTTTCCACCAGTAGTGCCAGTATATAATCCTCTTTCGACCTCCCTCCTGTCATGGTCTTACCTTCTCACTGTTCTCCTTCGTTTGACATGTGCTGGCGGCCATCTTGGTTTCTGGGTTTCTTGTAGCCTCCCACCCTGCGGCTTCTCCTTCCCACTGGGAGGAGCTGGATGCCTAGCTCATATATATAGGAGGTCTGTGGCTTCAGTTCCTTGCTTGGTCCTCCTGTGTTCACATGTGTTAAATATCGTCCAGCATTTCTTAATTTTGTAAGAGATGCTTCAGAAGGAGCCAACAAAATATGGAGAGTTCTTGATGAAAGATAAAAGTTAAAAGGGTTTAATTCGCATAAAAAGAAACAGTTACAAAGTTTAGGAAGAGAAAAATATAAAGTACAGCAGAAGAATCTCAAAAGATAACAAGCATGTAATAAACCAATTTAGAATGAGTGAAGAAAAAGTGATTCCCTTAAAGTAACGTGTATGTGTGAATGTGTGTGCGTAGAGAGCACAGGTGTCTTGTCAAAGAATGCTCTCCCAATGTCATGAGACAAAGCCTTTTTATAGGTTGACTCTCCATAGAGTTACATTGTATCCTAAATTTATCATTATAACAGACATATATGGTTAACTAGTAAAACCCCTTACATCATGGTTTTCTAAGTTTCCTTATTTGTAAAGCTAATAATAATGTGCTGAGGAGGAGGATTCCTAACCTTTCTAAATACTATTGTCGTCTCAAGAACTGTCAAAATTGACACGTCACACAAGTGCTGACCTTTCATGGTCCTTAAAATACCCTATCCTACTAAAAAGTGTTAATATGTTATTTTACATTTCCCCCTGATTATGATTTTAAATCTAATTTTTCAATCATAACCTTCGCAATTATTCACCATTCGTATCACATTCATATCACATTCATTCATTGACTATGTTATAGCACTTGGTTGATTGATCAATTTTTGGTTCCGTATTCAATATAGAATTGGAATACTGAGTTCTTTTTAACATTTCTTTTAAAATGTTGTCTCCCTTATTAATTTCTTCCTTTATATTCCTATATGTTTTCCTAATCTTATACATAATAAAAATTTGATAGATAACACACAAAAATATCACAATAAATATAATAATAATAGGATGGGACAAAGTATTCCCAACTGCTGTTTGTGCAGAAGATTTTGTCCACATATTTACAGATTTCTTAAATTTTCCCCACCAAGATGTTCCAGACATAGTATTCCATTCATGTTCTATTTCTGATAATTGTCCTTGATGATGATTAAATGCAATTTCAGCTTCTTTTACTTGTTCGTTTAATATTTTTAAAAAACCTTTATCCTTTTTAATTTCTTCTGTCCACTTATCCCACGGAAATTTATCAATTTGAGTGAGATTAAATTGTACTGGAAGGGTTTTTAACTGATTTGTATTTATGGAAGAAATATTAAGTCTTCCTAAATTCATAGAAATAGCTCTCAGATCTCCTTCCAAACAATATAGACCTCTTGTCAAATTCTCGTAATGTATACAAGAAGAAAAGAATGCTACGACCTTTTCTTTCTCAGACATCACTTGTACACAAACTTTGTTTAAACCAACTTGAGTTACCAAATCATGAATTGAGTATACATTCTCAATCCGTGCATGGCAAGAAGTTTGATTATGGAAACAAGAATGATAAATCGCCTTATCTTGCTCCGGTAAACAGATTATTTTAGAAACAAAGTGTAGACATGAAGAAAGATCCAATTGTTCTATATGAGAACCATCATATGCAAATTCTGTATATTGCAATTGATAATAAATCAACTGTGTTTCACTCACAGGAATTCCTAAAACAATTATTGGAACGACCATTTGTTCTCTTCCAGCTACTGGAATCAATGAGGTCGCTGTACATGTGTTCTCATTACATCCTAACCACTTATTTACCCTTAAATCTATATGTCTCATACTATCTCCAATTTTCCACCCAATCTTCATCAACTTTTCCTGTTATGGGAAAAATTTATGAATCCATTATTTTTACATAATTCTGTGTTTGAAACCAAATTTCCTCTCGAGATTTTCCCACTCTTCCAAATGATATCTTATCATTTGTGAGCTCTCCAGACCATGTAGCTGACTCATTTCCTTTTATCACAATACTCCAATATAATCCATCTATCGATGTACACTATCATGTACCTGTTCTATTGTTATGTGTGAATGTTCCTTGTAATTGAGTGAACTTGGTCCTGCTGTTGCATGTAATTCAATGTGTGTATCATGTCTGAAGTGTAATTCAATACAACAGTTAACACCATAACCCATGCAAAGACTTCCGGAAATGTCTCTGGAATTATCTTGAATTTGTTCTTCCAGAAAATCCTCAAGATGAAATCCTCTTCTCCTTCGTGTAAGGATTGAAGTCTCTGTATCATGGTCACTCTTTTTATCATAAAATAATTCTGCGAACGTAGTTGTGAACATCATCATCAACAATGACATTCCCACCATGAAACAGCTTTTCTGAAGAAATCTTTTTCCGTTGTAGAATGCATATTCCATGAAGAATTTCATTCCCTAATGAAGAAAAGCAGTATCATTATTTTGGTACATACAATTTACATTGATCAACATGTACCCACAATTTATGTTGTCTGCGAGTATTCTTTAAAGCATTTGGTGCTCTTTGAACCAAAATCATTACTTTTCCCATAGTATCAATGATTTCAAAGGGACCTTCCCAATTACTTTCCCAAGGTCCACTCTTCCTGAAGGTCTTAATCATTACAAAAGCACCTTTCACAAATTTAGAAGAGTGAGGTGGTATCATGCGTTGCATTTTAGATGCAGCATATGGAAGAATTGTACTTAAATTCTCCTGCAATAACTGTAACCACCTGGACCTTGCTATCGCATCTTTTTGAGGTGTAGACAAGAATGGTTCGTTTGGGAATATTAATGGCATTATTCTTCCCGTCATCAATTCAAATGGAGTATATTGTGTCGTAGAGGAAACAGTTCCTCTTATACTCATTAGTACTAAGGGTACTGCATCAACCCATGTATTCCCTTTGTCTAATAACATTTTTGCAATCCTTGTCTTAATTGTTCTGTTCATTCTTTCCACAATGCCTGCAGATTGTGGGTGATATGATACATGGAACTGTTGTTTTACGCCTAGAATAGCACAAACTGTTTGCATGATTTTACCTGTAAAATGACTTCCTCTGTCAACTCTCATGATTGTATTTGGTGAATTCAATCTGTAAGTGTTTTGGGACAACAGGACGCAATTCCCCCTGACAGTCATGACACAAAACCCCGTTTTCACAAACAAAGGGAGGTTTTGGATCAACCTGAGAAGTAGCAATGGACGAATCCTTCGCTTGTTCTTCTGCAAAAGAAGGCAAATGCGTGTCTGTTTTCCTAACTGGTAAGGCTTTCAAAGATTCAGTTTCTCCCTCCAACTTTCCTGTCTTAGCTGCTTCCTTAGCCAATGCATCTACTGTATTGTTTCCAATAACTAGCTCATGTTTGCCTTTTTTATGTGCGGGAACTTTGACTATAGCATACCCATTTGGATTTTTAGTAGCTAACTTGAATACTTCCTTGAGTGTATCACTATGAATCAGGACCTTGTTAGAGGAATCTACAAAACCTCTCTTCTCCCACACTGGTAAATAGTCTGTCAGTGATCTCACGACATATGAGCTGTCACTATAAATAACCAAGGGACTCTTGTTTTCTTTCTCATCAATTGTCAGTACTGTCTTGACAGCTTCTAACTCTGCTCTCTGAGCTGAATAGTGTCCTGGTAGCCTATGCTGAACCGCATAACCCCTGTCAGGATACCAGAGAGCATAACCTGAATAGTATTTTCCCTCTGACCAAAATCTGGAGCCGTCTACGAACACTGGTTCATCAACGTTCTCTGCATCTCTTCTAAAAAGAGATGAATTTGGTTCACAAAATGTCTCTAAGCATTCATGCACTTTCCCTTCATACTGCATTAATTGAGGAAGGACATACTTGGCTTTGTGATCAATCTCAATTTGCTTTGATGATAAAGACAACAACCAATGTGCAAATCTTTGATGTGACACACCCGGGATGTTTTTCTCAAGGAGAAGTTTTAATGTGGAGTGAGGAGTCTGCAGAATGATTTTGTTAAATCCAACTATGTGTTCTATTGCCTTGACAGCAAAATGAACACCCACCAAATGTTTTGCACAAGTTTCAAACCCTTTTTCCACAGGTGTGAGAAGCTTGGAGAAATAGCCCAAAATCCGCCATTCTCCCCCTTGCAACTGCAAGAGTACAGCTGACACAGCCATGTCTGAGGTATGAACCTGCAAAGCAAACGGTGCCAGAGGCATAACCGTTGATAATGCTGGAGAGGTTTGCATATTTCGCTTTAAAAGTTCAAATGCCTTCTGTTGTTCCTCTTCCCATGGTCCAAAAGAGTCATCATCATTATTTTTCAAGAGATCATAAAGAGGCTTAGCTTTTTCTGCAAACCCTTCTATGAATTCTCTGGAAAAGTTTACCAGACCCAAGAAATGTCTTAGAGCCTTGTGTGATGTTGGAATGGGAAGAAAAGCAATAGCTTCAATCCTTTCTTGAAGAGGCTGTCTCTTTCCTGGACTGATTAACACTCCAAGATATCTCACTTTATTTCGTAATAATTTGACTTTTTGGGTATTCAATTTCAAACCTGCTTCATGCAACAATGAAAACAATTCTGCTAAGAGAGATAAATGCAACTCCCTATCCTCAGTGGCTAAAAGAATATCATCAACATATTGCAACAGACAATCGGGTCTTGAGAATTTGGACAATACTTTTGCAACTGCCTGATGAAATATGCTAGGTGATAAATGCGCTCCTTGAGGCAATCTGCAAAATACATATTGCTCATCCATATAAGAAAATGCAAACTTGTATTGACAACTTTTTGCTAGAGGAATGCTAAAAAAACCATTACTGATGTCTAAAACAGAGAAAAACTTTGCCTTAGCATTCAGTCGTGCCATCATGTCATGAGTATTTGCAACAATGGGTGCCACATTTGGGGTATACTTATTCAGCAGTCTTAGGTCCAATAACATTCGGTATGAACCATCAGGCTTCACGGTACACCACAAAGGATTGTTCGTTACTGAATTAGCTTTTCTAATTACACCCTGATCAAGCAGTTCCTGTATGATTTTAGACATGGGACCAATTGATTCAGGTGGCAATTTGTACTGCTTTTGGGGAGGAGGATCTCTCCCCTCCACATTCACTAATACTTCTCTCATTGTGCCCACCTCATTTCTGAATTGTGCCCACAAAGAAGGAGCACATTGTACAATTCCTTTTAAAACTTCATCATCACCAGTGTCTGGCCACAAATGTTCTGAAGAAACAACTTCAGTTAAGCTAACAGTCCCAACCTGACTGTATTCAGTGGGATCAATGACTACAGGTTTAGATCCATCAACATCTTTCCAGATCACCTTATTCCCTAAGTCAATGACCCAACCCCATTTCTTCATGATGTCCGTTCCTATGATGTTTTCAGAGTTAGTACTATGCCAAATGTCAATTTCAGTTTTCAGATAGCCAGGTATTTCCAAACCCACATTCTGAGCTAAAATCGCTTTAGTACCGCTCTTTCCACTAAAACCAACAATTGTACAAACAGGTGCATTTGGAGTTAGTGGTAAATCCTGATTAGTCACGCTTAATTGAGCTCCTGTGTCAATGAGAAATGTCACCTCTTTGCCCTGTAAAGATCCCTTTACAAAAGGTCTCCCACACTCATCTAATGAAACTGGAGCTACTAGTTCCAAAGGACGAGAGGTCAGAGTTCGTCCTAGTCATGGGGAAGGTAACAAACCAGTTGTCTCCTCAATCTTATCACCATAAGATTTCCCCTTGTACATTGTGTTATTTAATGTTAATTCTCTAATTTGTCGTATTAGAGGTGCATACGGTGACTGTGACTGATACTGCTCTGGAGAAGGAGCTGTTGGCACAAAACCATTTTCTTTCCCTGAATTTTGTGTCTCACTAATGAATTTCCTACATTGCCATTTTAAATGTCCTATTTTCCCACAATGATAACAAGTAACTTGTCCTCTGTGAAATGACAACTTTCCTTTCTGTTTGGAATATTCCCCTTTCATGTGACGGTTTGGTTTAAGATTACTTGAATTAGTTATCTGTTTTTCATCCTTTTTTTGGACAGCAACAACTTTGGCCTTTACACTACTTTGTTTCATCGATCTTCTAATTTGATCAATAAATGTCGCTGCCTCTTGTAGACTAAGCTTTCCTAATGCTAACTCCCTGGAGACTGGGTCAAGGTATTTGAATCTTTTTACAAATGACTTTATCATTGAGGTGGGTTCAGAATCATCCTCAATTTCCATGACCATTCTAAAAGCCTGTTCAAATTTTATTAAGAATGAAAATGGATCATCCTGTAAAGTTGGCTTTAACATGTCAAGGATTTCAAAAGTAGGAGTAGATTCTCCAGGTTCCATGACATTAGGACCAAGCCATGAATTCTGACGGTACAGGGCCATCCTCGCTACCTACGCTGGTTGCCAGACTTGATCAGCAGGATCACCTGTTGGGTCGGTTCGCTGTGGCGTTGCAAACCCTGCTTGAACGCACGGCTCATTTCGCTTCCGTTGCCGATGGGTCGGTTGTCGCTCCTGGGCCCGTTCCTACTGCCGCTCCGGTTGTTGCGCCAGAGTCTACCCCGACACCTGTTGCTGCGCCTGCGGTGTCTCGGGGTATGACCGGTTCTGCCCCCCTTCCACAGCGCTTTGGGGGAGAGCCAACTCAGTGCCGAGGTTTCCTTAACCAGGTGGGCATTTATTTCGAGTTGCTGCCACATGCCTTTCCTACTGAGAGATCAAAGGTGGGCTTCTTGATCTCGCTGCTCTCGGACAAGGCCTTGGCCTGGGCCAGCCCTTTATGGGAGAACAACAATCCGGTGGTTGCCGAGTTTTCCGGTTTTGTTGCTTCTCTTCGGAAGGTATTCGATGTGCCGGCTCGTGCTGCCTCTGCTGCGAAGCTCCTTATGTCCATCAGACAGGGTTCACGATCCGTAGCTGAATACGCCATTGAGTTTCGTACCCTGGCAGCAGAGGTGGGCTGGAATAATGAGGCTCTGGTCGCTGCTTTCTCTCATGGTCTTTCGGATGCCTTGAAGGATGAGGTTGCAGCTAAGGACCTACCAGTGGAGCTCGAGTCTCTTATTTCTTTCCTGATTTTGATTGACACCAGACTCAGGGAGAGACCTTCCTTTAAGGAGAGCCTGCGGAGGTCTTCTAACAGATTGGCGCCTACATTTGCTGTCCCACCCGTGCCTCCCTCTCCTCCCACGCCTCCTGGGGATGACTTGTCTGGGGGTGAACCCATGCAGCTGGGGTTTGCTCGCCTGTCCGAGGGGGAGAGGGTACTCCGGAGACGCGAGGGCCGATGCATGTACTGTGGTCTTGGTGGGCATTTTCGGTTGGCATGTCCGAACCGTCCGGGAAACGCTCGCACCTGAGATCCTGTCGGGGGCAGATCTTGGGTGGAGTCTCCTCGTCCCCGGTTTCCCGTGTTGACAAACCACTGATCACTGTTGTCCTCTCCTGGGTCGGGGGCTCGGTGACGACCCAGGCGTTGGTGGACTCTGGTGCTGGTGGTTTGTTCATTGATAGTGTGTTCGCTGCCGCCAATTCCATTCCTCTGCAGCCTCGAGGTTCCCCACTGGCTCTTGAGGCGATAGACGGCAGACCCCTTCTGCCGCCACACGTGACTCATGAGACCCTTCCAGTGGGGATAGCCATTGGTGCCGTTCACAGAGAGTCGGTCTGTTTCCAGGTGATTTCGTCTCCACACTACTCGGTGGTCTTGGGGTACCCCTGGCTCCAGAAGCATAATCCGACTTTCGATTGGAGATCGGCCGAGATCCTCTCGTGGTCACCGCAGTGTGGGGCTAGTTGCATCCATAGGCCTGTCAAGTTGCTGTGTACTTCCTCGGACTCTCTGTTGCCTCCTGAATACGAAGAGTACCGGGATGTATTCGATAAGGTGCGCGCGGTTGCCCTACCTCCGCACCGCCCATACGATTGTGCCATAGAGTTACAATCTGGTGCCGTTCCTCCTCGTGGCAAAGTCTATCCACTGTCGGTAGCGGAGAATGAGGCCATGGAGGAGTACGTGAGGGAGGCGCTTTCACGCGGACACATTCGCAAATCCTCGTCCCCGGCAGGGGCTGGATTTTTCTTTGTGAAAAAGAAGGGCGGTGAGTTGAGGCCTTGCATCGATTACAGGGGTCTCAATCGCATCACGATCAAGAACGCTTACCCGATACCCTTGATTTCCGAGCTGTTCGATCGCCTCAAAGGGGCCACGGTCTTTACCAAACTCGACCTGAGGGCGGCATATAACCTGGTAAGGATCAAGGCGGGCGATGAGTGGAAGACCGCGTTTAACACCAGGACCGGTCATTATGAATCCTTGGTTATGCCCTTTGGGTTGTGCAATGCGCCCGCAGTCTTCCAGGAATTCATCAACGATGTTTTCCGTGACCTGTTGCAGCAGTGTGTGGTGGTCTATTTGGATGACATCTTGGTATATTCTGAATCCATGGAGGCCCACATTATGGATGTCAGACGAGTGTTGCAACGGTTACGAGAGAACAGGCTGTTCGGTAAGCTTGAGAAATGCGAATTTCACCGATCCCAGGTAACCTTCTTAGGTTACATCATTTCCGCTGAGGGGTTCTCCATGGATCCTGAGAAGGTTTCGGCTGTCTTACAGTGGCCCCAGCCCAGTGGTCTCCGTGCCCTGCAGCGCTTTTTGGGCTTCGCCAATTATTATCGGAAGTTCATCAGGGACTTTTCTATGCTAGCCAAGCCGCTCACGGATCTGACCAGGAAGGGCAGTAATTTCCAGGTCTGGCCACTCGAGGCCATCCGAGCGTTTGAGGCTCTAAAGTCCGCCTTTGTGTCGGCTCCGATTCTGTCGCATCCCAACCCTGGGTTGCCCTTTGTCCTCGAGGTGGACGCGTCTGAGACGGGAGTAGGCGCCCTCCTGTCTCAGCGTAGAACACCAGAGGGTCCTCTGCTTCCTTGTGGGTTTTACTCCCGGAAACTGTCTTCCGCGGAGTGCAACTATCAGATTGGTGACAGGGAGTTATTGGCCATCGTGCAGGCCCTTAAAGAATGGAGGCACTTGCTCGAGGGTTCGGTGGTTCCGGTTCTCATCCTGACAGACCACAAGAATCTGACCTACCTTTCTGAGGCCAAGAGATTGACACCACGTCAGGCCAGATGGGCTCTGTTCTTGTCACGTTTTAATTACGTGGTCTCCTACCTACCCGGTTCCAAGAACATCCGAGCGGATGCCTTATCACGGCAGTACTCCGAGCTGTCCGGGGAGGAGTCGATTCCGACTTCGGTCATACCTCCGAATCAGATCCTGGCCGCCATTCGCACCAGCCTGACCTCTCCCCTGGGTGAGCAGATTTTGGCGGCTCAATCTGGTGCTCCCTCTGGGAGACCCAACGGCAGGTGTTTTGTGCCTGAGGAGTTGCGCATTCGGTTGTTGCGAACCTACCATAACTCCAAGGCCGCGGGGCATCCTGGAAAGAATCAGCTGTCCTGGGCTGTTTCACGTCTGTTCTGGTGGCCTTCTCTACGTTCCGACATCGCCGCATATGTAGCGGCATGCTCCGTTTGTGCCCAGAGTAAGTCCCCTCGGCACCTTCCGTTGGGCCTTTTGCAACCCATAGCCACCGGGGAGCGCCCATGGTCACACCTGGGGATGGATTTCATTGTGGACCTCCCTGCATCCCGAGGCCATACGGTCATTCTCATGATTGTGGATCGGTTTTCCAAAATGTGCCACTGTGTTGCTCTCAAGAAGTTACCCTCTGCACAAGAGTTGGCCACGATTTTCGCCAGGGAGGTCTTCCGGTTGCACGGTTTGCCCAAGGAGATTGTGTCGGATCGGGGGAGTCAGTTTGTGTCCAGGTTCTGGCGCGCCTTTTGCTCCCAGTTGGGGATTCATCTCTCTTTCTCCTCGGCCTACCACCCTCAGTCCAATGGGGCCGCAGAACGATCCAATCAGGCCTTGGAGCAATTCCTTCGTTGCTATGTCTCCGATCACCAAGACAATTGGGTTGACCTCCTGCCTTGGGCTGAGTTTGCCAGGAACACGGCAGTGAACTCTTCCTCTGGGACGTCTCCCTTCATGGCCAATTATGGGTTCCAACCTGCCGTGTTACCGGAGGTATTCTCTCCCCAGGATATTCCGGCTGTGGAGGATCACCTTTCCGTCCTACGTGCTTCTTGGGTACAGATCCAGAGGTCCCTTGAGGTCTCTGTGCAGCGCCAGAGACTCCAGGCTGATCGCAGACGAGCGCCCGCTCCTTCCTACCAGGTCGGAGACCGTGTATGGTTGTCCACCTGCAACCTCAACCTTCGAGTGCCCACTCCCAAGCTGGCGCCTCGCTTTGTTGGTCCCTTCCGAGTGCTTCGCAGGGTAAACCCGGTAGCCTATGCCCTTGCGCTTCCTCCTGGCATGCGGATCTCCAACGTGTTTCATGTCTCCCTGTTGAAGCCATTGGTGTGTAATCGTTTCACTTCCTCGGTTCCTCGGCCCCGTCCGATCCAAGTGGGCAATCGTGAGGAATATGAGGTGAGCAATATCCTGGACTCACGCCTGGTCCGCGGTCGGTTGCAGTTTTTGGTCCATTGGCGTGGTTATGGTCCAGAGGAGCGTTCCTGGGTTCCCTCCGCAGATGTCCATGCTCCTGCTTTGCTCCGAGCCTTCCACGCACGCTTCCCTCAGAAACCGTTCCTTACTCTCATATATATAGGAGGTCTGTGGCTTCAGTTCCTTGCTTGGTCCTCCTGTGTTCACATGCTTCTAAGACTGCTGCTGCTTCTGGTTCCTGATCCTGGCCTCGTCTGACTACCCCGTTGGTTCCTGATCCTGGCCTCGTCTGACTACCCCGTTGGTTCCTGATCCTGGCTTCGTCTGACTACCCCGTTGGTTCCTGATCCTGGCTTCGTCTGACTACCCCGTTGGTTCCTGATCCTGGCTTCGTCTGACTACCCTTCTGGTTCCTGACCTCTGTCTACGCAAGACCCTGCTTCGGTTTAGCCATCCGTTTGGACTTTTGCTTACGGCTTGCTTTTCAATAAAGCCTTCTTATTTTCCACTTATCTCTTGTTGTACGTCTGGTTCATGGTTCCATGACACCTCCTTATATTGCGCGCTTTGCCAATAAATATATATTGACCACCCTGTATTGCCAATGGAGAATTCCCCCTGCAAAACATACAAGAATAGGACAGGTTCTATATTCTTGGGGGGGGGGGGGGGGGGCACAGAACAGACATTCAGATGCAGGCAGCACATGGTGTTGTCCACATCTTTTTTGCCCCCACTGAAATGAATGGGTCCTCAAAAAATGTGGATCGGATGCAGACCAAAAATATGGTCATGTGAATGCACTAAGGCTAAATACACATCAAGTTTTTTGGATGAGGATTTGAAGCAGACCTGCCTACAGAAATGGATTAGAAAGGAATTAGAAATATACAGTAAAGGAAAGATTTCTACTTCTGTATTTGGCTGACAATCAGCTGTGTTTAGTCGTGGTATGTTAGCATTTAGCATTATAGCTTCTCATCTAAGTGTCCAGGCCTCATATTTACTGCTTATGTCAAGGTTCCAGTCTCCAGGCCCTGTCTCTTTATTAGCTGTTTGTTTGCTCTGACTATTCACCATTGTATCCAGCTGTTCTGTGATTAGTCCCTGATTAAGTTACATCCAGTCCCCCGTCTATTGTTCACACCTAGAAGTGTAAATGTAAGGCTTTAGTAAGGATTAGATACACAGCTCAGCAGACAGTATCACACATTATAAGATGAGATACACAGCACAGAAGCTGGTATCACACATGATAGGATAAGATACACGGCTCAGCAGACAGTATGACACAGGATAGGATTACATACACGGCTCCGCAGACAGTATCACACATGATATGATTAGATACACGGCTCTGCAGACAGTATCACACATGATATGATTAGATACACAGCTCAGCAGGCAGTATCACACATAATATGATTAGATACGCAGCTGAGCAGACAGTATCACACATGATATGATTAGATACACAGCTAAGCAGGCAGTATCACACATGATATTTGGATTCTGGATTTAGTGTTCCTTTATTCTCATGTGTTTGATTTTCGCACATTTAACATTCTCAATAGCTCTCACCAAATCTAGCTAGGTCTGCCGCTAAATATCTCATATTTGAGGCTAGCTTTTCTGCAGCTTAAAAGGGTTGTCCAAGTTATATTTATTGATGACCTATCCTCAGGATAGGTTATCAATATCAGATCGGCGGGGGTCCCACACCCAGCACCCCCGCCGATCAGCTGAATGTGGAGTACTCACCGCCCAGTGGTTGTGATGCATATTGCAGCTTTTTAGAGTTTAGTTACAATCTCGCGATATGATGTTGTTTTGCTCTCAGGACAAACACCACTTTCAGTTTGGAGATCAGGTAAGAGAGGATGCATCTGTACTTATATACCTTATACTTACCTTTGGCTGCACTGTCTAACTATATATACATGGGGACACCTACTGTGTATTTTTATTAATGGATATGCCTACTATATTCCCAGTAATCCGGGTTATCATATTTACAATATACTTCTGAAGAATTATTTGGGACGACAGCCTACATATACTACATCAAGGACTTTTCTTCAACTATTTAATTTATGAAATTTTTATACTACTATATGCCATCATGTATAATTTATTGTCTTTTTATATATGTATTATCTAGGCCTTGAACAAGGTCCCGGATAGACCGAAACGTTGGCCAATGGCTCCTTGTTAACAAAAAAAATTTAGGATGAAATTAATTATGTTCATTATCACGTCTGAGTGCCGTAGTTTACTCGTTTTGATTCTACATTATACTTGCCACTGAGCACCCCCTGCGACGACTAGGAGTGCCGACAAATCAGCCTTTATTACATCTTCCTTTGCAGCCAATGACTGACTTCAGCAGTGATGTGGCCACATGAATTGGCTACAGAAGATGATGTGACTATGCCTATGCTGTGCCAAATTTAAACACTGCATGGGGACTGGAAAATGGACATGCAGAAGGGAGTGCAGGGGACTGGAGCGACAGGGAGCAGGTAAGTGTGAATCTTCTGTTCAGCCCCATGCACACGACTACATCCATTTTGCAGTCCACAAAATACGGTTGCGGTCCGTGTGTTGCTGCAGCGTCCCACATATGTGTGTAAATGGGACACTTCAAACATCTGAATATATATATATATATATATATATATGTATGTATTGAATTGCAATGTATGGTATTTTCTATTATCTGTCTGGCAAGTTCATTTACATCCATTCGCCCCTAGGTGGTGCACATAATATATAATATATATAGTATGTGTGTGTGGGGGGTGGGGGGGGTGTCTAGCGTAGAGCAGAGTAGGGCAGAGTAAAGCAGAGTAAAGGAGGATTAGAATGTAGTCAGAGTAAAGAGAAGCAAGTTCATGGAGGAGAGAAACAGGCTAAAGTCGTCATGTAGCTGTTTTCCTTTCCTCTGGGCCCTGATCAAGCCTGGAGAAGACTACCACAGCAACCAAGCACCAGACAGTAAGGCCTCTTGCACACAAACGTTTTTTTTCCGTTTACGCTCCGTTTTTTGCGTTCCGTATACGGACCGTGTACGGGACCATTCATTTCAATGGATCCGCAAAAAAAAATGAAGGTACTCCGTATGCCTTCCGTTTTCGTATTTCCGATTTTCTGTTCCGTTCAAAGATAGAACATGTCCTATTATTGTCCGCATAATGGACAAGGATAGTACTGTTCTATCAGGGACCAGCTGTTCCGTTCTGCAAAAAACGGAATGCACGCGGACGTCATGCGTATTTTTTGCGGACCGCAAAATACTGAAAAAGTCATATGGTCGTGTGCAAGAGGCCTAACAGCTAAACTTAGCTTATGGACCTCATTAGCACAAGTGACCAGGAGTAGCTTTCCGAGTGCCTGGACATGTATGGACAGTTGATGCGCAGAATTGTCTTTATCACTAAGCCTTCCGGGTCATAGTGGAAAACCCTATTTAGAGGAGTATCCTGCAAATAATGAAGCAGATGTGTTTGCCTGCCACAAGGGAGATCGCCCTTAAAGGATAGCTCATAGTAACCAGATATATCAGCATACTTAGCACCAGAGTGCTATAGAGTGAACTTGGGATTACTACCTGGATCCTTGCCTGTAAAGTGTCTACTTTAAAAGGGACAACTCCTTCATTGACAACTGCCACTACCTGATAATAGGATTACCATTGAACTTTTAATGCTTACTAAAAGCTTCCCATTGATGAACTGTACCAACTGTCCAGAGACTATTGTTTGTCAGTAAATGTTCAACTGGTTTACCAGACAACTACCGAGTCCTCATTCTTACTACCACTACTCTCAACATTTGCACCTAACGGTGCTGGCGTCACGGACACAGGGGCCCAGCCACAAGCAGCCTAAACATCACCACCATCAAGGGCACCTCAACCAACATCTGGCTGGTGTTCCCTGCAACTGAAAGTGCCCTGGAAGATCTCATGCGGTCTTCTCATCCACTGCACTGCCGGCCCCAAAGGACAACTAAACCGTGAGTACTACTATCCTCGGCATCTATCGCTATCATCTATCACTCGGCATACTACTATCCTCGGCAGCCTATCACTAGTACGCTCACGCCCGCATCATCCTTATGGAGCCCAGGCACGCTGCAATGCATCTACATTTTTTGTGTATCCACTGACTTCAATGGGTCCGCGGGCCACATTTAGCGGACAAGAGTAGGACTTGTTCTATTTTTTGCGGAACGGGCATATGGATGTGGAGAGCACATGGGTGATCCGTTTGATTTCTGTATCTGTATGTCCTTTCTGCAAAAGGAAAGAACAAGTCCTATACTTGGCCACAAAACGTGGATCCAATGAAGTTAATGGGAACGCAAAAAAACAGATCCCACAAGTGGACATCGTCTGCATTTTGCAGATCCGTGTTTTGCGGACCACAAACGGACGCGTGCATGAGCCCTTAGCGGTCTGACATGCATATCTGACATCTACAGGCCAAATGGAGAACTACGCTATTTCCTATGCAATCTTATGTATAACCCAAACTCCTAAAGGTACTTTCACACTTGCGGCAGAGGATTCCGGCAGGTAATACCATCGCCGTAACTGCCTGCCAGATCCGTCAAAACGTATGCAAACTGATGGCATTTGTCAGACGGATCAGGATCGCATGCAAACTGATGGCATTTGTCAGACGGATCAGGATCCTGATCCATCTGACAAATACATTGAAATGCCGGATCTGTCTCTCCGGTGTCATCTGGAAAAACGAATCCAGCATTTTTTTTTTTTTAACATTCTTTGTGGTCTGAGCATGCGCAGAACGCAATGCCGGATCTGTTTTGCCTGAACACCCGTGGTCGGATCCAGCATTAATGCATTTCTGGCGGCATTCTGGCAAGTGTTCCGGAATTTTGGACGAAGATAAAACCGCAACATGCTGCGGCATTATCTCCATCCTGAAAAGTCATAAAGACTGAACTGAAGACATCCTGATGCATCCTTAACGCATGGGGATAAAACTGATCAGTTATTTTCTGGTATTGAGCCCCTAGGACGGAACTCAGTGCCGGAAAAGAAAAACGCTAGTGTGAAAGTACCCTAAAGCTGACTACACAATTTCTTAATAAAGTGTTATTCTGGGTCATAGCCTCATGGTTGAATTTAAAAAGCTTAAAATGGTTGTCCTAGTTAGGCTACATGCACACGACCGTGCTGTTTTTTACGGTCCGCAAACCGCGGATCCGCAAAAAACGGAAGCCGTCCATGTGCCTTCCGCAATTTGCGGAACGGAACGGCGGCCCATTGTGGACATGCCAATTCTTGTCCGCAAAACGGACAAGAATATGACATGCTATATTTTTTGGAGGGGCCACCGAATGGTGCAACGGATGCGGACAGCACACGGTGTGTTGTCCGCATCTTTTGCGGCCCCATTAAAATGAATGGGTCCGCATCCGAGCTGCAAAAACGGCGGCTCGGATGCGTACCAAAACAACCGTCGTGTGCATGAGACCATAGTCTATTTTCACACTCGCGTTTGGTGAGGATCCGTCATGGAAAATGGATGCATTCTGAGCGGATCCTTTTCCATTCAGAATGCTTTAGGGCAAAACGAATCCATTTTGGACCGCTTGTGAGATCCCTGAACGGATCTCAGAAACGGAAAGCCAAAACGTGAGTGTGAAAGTAGCCTTATATCTATACATGTTAGTTTGTCTTATAACAGTATTAAAAAAACATTTGTAATTTACTTACATAATTTATTTTGCATTGTTTGTGAACTGCCGATGTGGGTCACGTGACCCCTGACGTCATCCACCAGGCTCCGGCGGTGACCTCTCGTGTACAGGCTTCTCCCTGTAAACGTCAGAGCCTTGTGTCTCCGTCCCCCTCTCTCTTCTCTGGCTGCCGTGGCTCCTGTGAGGTATCGTGCATGCGCGATCCTTATCAGTGGCGGCAGTGGGGCCGTGGAGAGATTCTATGGTGTGCCCGCTCCCTCTCTATGATCCACTTCAGTATTCTTCTCCTTATTCATGCAAAAGCAGTGCCAGGTTCGGTAAGTGTGTGCCCAGATTATTGTTGGGTGGCCTGAACCTATACTTATGCTGCCTCACACCACCATACTGAAGCCATGCTCAGTGACCCGGAAAAAAAATAATAATAACAAATGAACATCTCCCACAAATAAAATGGCAGAATTGTGTTTTTCTGTTTTCCACCCCACAAGGACCTTTTTTAAAGTGTTTCAGTACACTGGCCCAGATTTATTTATTAATAGCGTAGATACATATAGCTTAGATAGATGTAGGTGTCATATAGCTTAGCTACATATAGGTGTCATATAGCTTAGATAAATATAGGTGTCATATAGCTTAGATACATATAGCTGTCATATAGCTCAGATACATATAGCTGTCATATAGCTTAGATACATATAGCTATTATATAGCTCAGATACATATAACTGTCATATAGCTTAGATACATATAGCTGTCATATAGCTTAGAACAGTGATGGCGAACCTATGGCACGGGTGCCAGAGGCGGCACTCAGAGCCCTCTCTGTGGGCACCCGCACCCTGGAAAAAGTCTATGGTGTACCAATATGCTTTAGACTTTTCCTGCCATTCATCAGCACAGGACGCACTATGAACAGCAACAGGCAGCACAAAGAATGTAGGCTATTAGAGCTAAATGATAGTACATGGAAGATATACTATATTGGTATTCAGGTTAAATTGCTGTGTTGGCACTTTGAGATAAATAAGTGGGTATTTGGTTGCAGTTTGGGCACTCGGTCTCTAAAAGGTTCACCATCACTGGCTTAGAAATATATAGCTGTCATATAGCTTAGATACATATAGGTGTCATATAGCTTGGATACATATAGCCGTCATATAGCTTAGATAGATATAACCGGCATATAGCGTAGATACATATAGCCGTCATATAGCTTAGACAGATATAACCGGCATATAGCGTAGATACATATAGCCGTCATATAGCTTAGATACATATAGCTGTCATATGGCTGAGATACATATAGGTGTCATATGTCTTAGATACATATATCTGTCATATGGCTTAGATACATATATCTGTCATATAGCTTAGATACATATAGGTGTCATATAGCTTAGATACATATAGCTGTCATATAGCTTAGATACATATAGGTGTCATATAGCAATGTGACAGGAAGATCTTCTGCCTCTGTGAGGTTATTGGAGATGATTATGTGTTTTTTATGCAAAGTTAGGATGTGCCGGGGGCGGGGAAGGTCAGATTATTCACACCCACAAATATTTATGAGGGAGGGCTTAGTCATTGTTGTTACCCCCCCCCCCCAGCTTTGCTGCAGCTTGTAAACAAAGCATGAATAACAGAACCATGAAAAGGTGTAAGTATGGGTTTTTCTCTTAAAGGATAACTGTCATATTTTTTTTATACAATTGAATTTGTCTCATTGTGTTTACATTAGTGCCCTAGTTTATACTTTTGGCTACGTACTAAATTACCATGTAATTCCTGCATGTCCGGTCCTCCCTCTGGCATTTTAGCTTTGCTGCTAAAAGAGCGTTGATTGGTGTCCTCTGTCTCCCAGCTTCTTCATTCAGAAGACGGAGGACGTAGAAGTGGGCAGTCCCGCACCCTGCGTGTTCGCTCCCGTCTGAACTAGGAAGTTACTTCTTGCTCAAAGAGCTGTAAATCACGTTCTAAGCATTAGACCAGGTACCCAGCCACGTGTAAAAAAAAAGGAAATATACATAAACCCCTGCACTGACGTTCAGCAGCGCGGCTCCGATCCCCTCAGAGAGTGTTTTGGAGATCGGGCCGTACTGCTGTGTTTCTGTGCCCTGATCTCCCGTTCAGGATGGCCGAGGCGGATAAAATGTTTATTTCAGACAGGGAGGCAGTCCATCCCCCCACCCCTCCTCTCCCCTGCAATTGAACAGGATGGCCGAGCAGTTCAGTAGATTGTCAGCTGTAAATCTACTGTAACTGCGGACTTCAGTGGATGTCTGCCGTTTAACCCCTACCTTGCTGCGGTCCGTAGGGACAGCTGTATGTAAGGGGTTAACGGTGAGGTAGCTCCCCCCTCCCCTCACCTCCCAGCGCTTCGCTTCTCTGCTGCGGCAGGCTCCAGATTCCACATAACAGAAGGAGGGCGCTCCCTCCTTCCCCCCTTCCATCAGAGGCTGCTGTACTGTGGCAGCATGTGATGGTTACCATGGCAACTGGACGCCATACACAGGCATCCAGCCTTGCCATAGTATGCATGTATGTGGAAGCAGCAGCCTGTTCAGGCTTCTTATGAATGGAAAATACACTGAAGTACACTATACAGTGTACTCCAGTGTATTTTAGAACCCTCAGACTCACTGGATCTTCAAGAAATAACTGGGTCTGAGTAAAAAAAAGTGTAAAAGAAAAGTGTAAAAAAAATATTTATAATTTACAAAAAATTTATAAAATAAAATAACCTAAACATGTTTCGTATCGCCGCGTCTGTAAGAATCTAATCTGTAAAAATATCACCTTACCTAATCCCCCATTTGAACACATAAAAAATAATAAAAATAAATAAAATTACCTACCATCAAAAAAAGTGAAATACCAAGCGATTAAAAGGGCATGTGCCCCCCAAAATAGTACCAAAATATTATCAATCAAACCGTCACCTCATCCCGTAAAAATGAGACTCTACATAAAACAATCGGCCAAAAAATAAAAAGCTATGGCTCTCAGACTATGGAGACATTAAAACATTATTTTTTTAGTTTAAAAAATGCTTATAATTGTGTAAAATGGAAATAAGAAAAATATACATATTAGGTATTGGTGCGTTCATAATGACCTGCTCTATAAAATTATACATGACCTAACCCCTCAGGTGAACGCCATAAAAAAAAAAAGAAACGGTGCCAAAATTTAAAAAAAATTGCCCCCTCTGTCTCCATCGCTCTCTATCTACCACATAATTCTATCAATATAACTATTTACCTCTACCTCTTCATCGCCACTATCTCTCCATTGTTCTCTATCTCCTACATCCTCTCGTCTTTCTATATTTCTTCTCTACATCTCAATCTTGATTTGAACTATTTCTACCATCTCATATATCACCATCCCTCTCTATATTATCTATTTGTCTAAAATTCTCTAAAAACATACATTCATCTCATATGTATCTACTATAAAGCTGAGTATATATTATCGAACATTTCTGAAATAATTTTGTTTTGTTTGTTTGTTTTTTGAAAGGCTGAGAGTAAAACAACACCTTCACAAGAATTTAAATTGTACTATGAGCAAAGTGATTTGGATAGTGAGGCAAGTATTATATGTCAATATTTCCGTAGTCATAAATACACCTATATAAGGTGTAAATCCTCCGTCGTATTTAGGTGGTCCTTCATTCTTCGCGTTATCCACACTCACCTGTGTTCTATAAAAGGTATTACTAGTGTGGTTGTGGAACAGGACCTTGTTTACTTATTATTCCTACACCCGTTTGAGGCATAATAATAGGTGTGAGGCTACAAACACACGACCGATGTGTGTTTTGTGTTCCGCAAATTACGAATCCGCAAAACACGGAAGGCGTCAGTGTGCGTTCCTCAATCTGCAGAATGGCATGGACAGCCATTGATATAACTGCCTATTGTTGTCTGCAAAATGGACAAGAATAGGACAGGTTATATTGTTTTTTGTGGAGCACGGAACTAGGGCTGAAACAATTACTCGATTGAATCGAGTAATTCGACACCCAAAAATCCTCAAAGCAAATTTTTTGTTTGTGTCATGTGACCACAGTGCGGGAGTCGCTTGCCATTAACCGCTCCGTAGTCACCCACCGGCCCGCACCGCGCTGTACTGGATCCTGACACATTGTCAGATCATAGTGCACGTAAGCGCGCACTATGATCCGACGCTGTGTGCAGAGTGTCTGGCAGCGGAGGAGGCAGGCGCGAGTGGCAGTACAGATCAGAGCTGCTGGTTATTGGCAGAAGGCTGCATGTGTGAAGAGGCACTGGGTAATTAGTGCTTGCCATGTGTGTCCCGGCACGGAGAACCCCTATGATAACACGTTTACCACCCAGTGGTGGAGCATGGACTTCTAGTTAGAGCTGTGTCACCTGTGCCGGTATGGCCAGAGGTTGATAGGCGTAGTAGTGTGGTCATTAGTGGCTGGTTCATAGCGGTTTGGGTTTTGTTTCCTTTTAGTCCTTATAACGGTTATTATTCTCTGCTTGTTTCCCTCATGGGTCTCCTCTGCTGTCTCAGGTGGCTGGTGACCTTACATATTAACCTACTGAACCCTGTGGGGGAAAGGAAGTGCCAACAGTCCTGATCCCATCTCTGATGCGGGTATATCTCTGCATCCTGACATCACACTGCACACTGTGACATCACTGTGCACACTATCCCTGCACTGTGACATCACTGTCCACACTATCCCTACACTGTGACATCACTGTGCACACTATCCCTGCACTGTGACATCACTGTGCACACTATCCCTGCACTGTGACATCACTGTGCGCACTATCCCTGCATTGTGACATCACTGTGTGCACTATCCCTGCATTGTGACATCACTGTGCACACTATCCCTGCACTGTGACATCACTGTGCGCACTATCCCTGCACTGTGACATCACTGTGCGCACTATCCCTGCACTGTGACATCACTGTGTGCACTAATTCTGCACTGTGACATAACTGTGCGCACTAATTCTGCACTGTGACATAACTGTGCGCACTATCCATGCACTGTGACATCACTGTGCACACTATCCCTGCACTGTGACATCACTGTGCACACTATCTCTGCACTGTGACATCACTGTGCACACTATCCCTGCACTGTGACATCACTGTGCGCACTATCCCTGCACTGTGACATCACTGTGCGCACTATTCCTGCAATGTGCACACTATCCCTGCATTGTGACATCACCGAGCACACTATCTCTGCACAGTGACATCACTGTGCACACTATCCCTGCACTGTTACATCAATGTGCACATTATCCCTGCTGAGCTGGTGGCACAAGGGGGAGAGCTGATGGCACTGGAGGGGGGGGGGGGGGGACGAATACTTTTTCTTATTTACTTAAGTTTTACACAATAATAGCATTATTGAAACAAAAAAAAATAATGTGTTAGTTTATCCATAGTCTGAGAGCCATAGTTTTTTTTTTGTTTTGTTTTTTGGCCAATTGTCTTATGTAGGGTATCATTTTATGTGGGATGAAGTGGTGGTTTGATTGGTACTATTTTGGGGGCATACACCTTTTTGATCACTTGGTGTTGCATTTTTTTGTGATGGTAGGTGACAAAAAACTGTATTTTTGGAACTGTTATGTGTTCACTGCTGGAGGCTGCTGCTGCTGTTTGTTCAGATAAGGCCCCATGCACACGGCCGTGTTTCACGGCCGTGTGCGGGCCGTGGAACCGCGGCCTGGATCCCTCCTGAGAGCAGGAGCGCACGGCGTCACTGGTTGCTATGACGCCGTGCGCTCCCTGCTGCCGCCGCAATACAGTAATACACTGGTATGATCTATACCAGTGTATTACTGTACTGTGCCGGCAGCAGGGAGCGCACGGCGTCATAGCAACCAGTGACGCTGTGCGCTCCTGCTCTCAGGAGGGATCCAGGCCGCGGTTCCACGGCCCGCACACGGCCGTGAAACACGGCCGTGTGCATGGGGCCTAAGTCTTTTCTCTTATTGTGTTTCCTTGCTGGCTTTATTCTAGGTGAAGGGTCCAGGGGCGGACAGAAAGTTGCGAGCAACTTTGTGTCCGCCCCTGGACCCTCCAGCTACCCTTTGAGGAAGCTACAATAAAGCAACTGTTATACACTTCGGTGAGTGCCGCAACTTTATATTCACCTTCTCTTTATGTTGCAACTTCTCGCTCAAAGTATCTTCTCTGCTGAGCACCACACTGAGAAGTGTTTCTTGTACTGCATTACGGTCTGGTTTATCACGGCATCATCAGTGCACGCAGTGCCGCCTGATTACCATTCTTTCGTCTCTCTGCACCATTTATTCTAGGTGACCCTGACTCCGTCCGTATTAAGTGCAGGGAGCCGGTGGTCGTGTCCCCTCACTATTATAGGGTTTTCAGGTGTCACACAGTCTTAGGTACGTGGGCATGCAATCGTCTACCATTGAGACCCTTGCATGTGCATAGCAGTCAGGGAGAGCTCTTAGGGTTTTAAAGGGCTCACCCATATGCTCCTTAGTTTGGGATCAAGCCAGTCAGTCGTTTATTTATAAATTCCAGCTATCTGCAACTTCATCCGTGACAGGAGGTGAGGGGAGGGGGGAAGGGGGGGGCTTCCTCACCGTTAACCCCTTACATACAGCGGTCCCTACGGACCGCAGCAAGGTAGGGGTTAAACGGCAGACATCCACTCAAGTCCGCAGTTACAGTAGATTTACAGCTGTATGTGCAGTGAGCTGGACCGGGGTATGCACTCTGACGCCAAAAATGCAATGGCTGGGTCAGGTGTAGGTGATCGTTTATAGTTTTGTTCGTGACGCCAATTGCAGCGTGCGCAGGGTACAGTCACAGGGCCCTTTAAGGTGTTGTAACTCATGTACCAGGTTAGAAATGCCAGAGTGGTGTAATGTCTCTGTATGGTAGTGGTAATGGTGTCAACGGTGTCTCCTACCTGGGTACGGCTAGACTCCTGGATCCTGGCTCACTTGCAATTGAGTGTGGTGCTAGTAGGAGTAATAGAGGAATTTGCAGCAGTAATTGAGATCCAGACCTTTGGTAAAGTTCAAACTTGTCTTTACTGGTTGTAGCTTTGATCCAAGCAAGGTACAGCATTAGGCCTCATGCACACGACAGTTTTTTTTCACGGTCCGCAAAAACAGGGTCCGTGGGTCCGTGATCCGTGACCGTTTTTTCGTCCGTGGGTCTTCCTTGATTTTTGGAGGATCCACGGACATGAAAAAAAAGTCGTTTTGGCGTCCGCCTGGCCGTGCGGAGCCAAACGGATCCGTCCTGAATTACAATGCAAGTCAATGGGGACGGATCCGTTTGAAGTTGACACAATATGGTGCAATTGCAAACGGATCCGTCCCCATTGACTTTCAATGTAAAGTCAGGAGTCCCTTTACTTTCACACTTGTGTTCATAATGCAGACGGTGGCTCCGTTCAGAGCGGATCCGTCTGCATTATATTGTTAAAACATTTCTAAGTGTGAAAGTAGCCTCAGACGGATCCGTCCAGACTTTACATTGAAAGTCAATGGGGGACGGATCCGTTTGAAAATTGAGCCACAGTGTGTCATCTTCAAACGGATCCGTCCCCATTGACTTACATTATAAGTCTGGACGGATCCGCTTGCCTCCGCACGGCCAGGCGGACACCCGAACATAACTTGAAGCGTCCCCATCACCATGGGAACGCCTCTACGTTAGAATATACTGTCGGATATGAGCTACATCGTGAAACTCATTTCCGACAGTATATTCTAACACAGAGGCGTTCCCATGGTGATGGGGACGCTTCAGGTTAGAATACACTGCAAACTTGGTACAAGACTGCCCCCTGCTGCCTGGCACCACCCGATCTCTTACAGGGGGATATGATAGCACAATTAACCTCTTCAGGTGCGGCACCTAAAGGGGTTAATTGTACTATCATATTCTCCTGTAAGAGATCAGGGCTGTCAGGCAGCAGGGGGCAGCCCCCCCCCTCCCCAGTTTGAATATCGTTGGTGGCACAGTGTGCGCCCACCATAGCCCCCCCCTTCCTCCCTCTATAGTTAAAAATCGTTGGTGGCACAGTGTGTGCCCAAAATCGCCCCCCCCCCTTCCTCCCTCTATAGTTAAAAATCGTTGGTGGCACAGTGTGCGCCCACCATCGGCCCCCCTCTCTCTATAGTAGTAACAACCATTGGTGGCAGTGTGCGGCCTCCCATTCCCCCCCCCCCCATCATTGGTGGCAGCGGAGTTCCGATCGGAGTCCCAGTTTAATCGCTGGGGCTCCGATCGGTAACCATGGCAACCAGGAAGCTACTGCATCCCTGGTTGCCATGGTTACTTAGCAATAGTACAATTGTAGAAGATTCATACTTACCTGCTTGCTGCTGCGATGTCTGTGACCGGCCGGGAGCTCCACCTACTGGTAAGTGAAAGGTCTGTGCGGTGCATTGCTAAAGAACTGTCACTTACCAGTAGGAGGAGCTCCCGGCCGGTCACAGACATCGCAGCAGCAAGCAGGTAAGTATGAATCTTCTACAATTGTACTATTGGGGGGGGGCAGATGGGAGGCCGCACACTGCCACCAATGGTTGTTACTACTATAGAGAGAGGGGGGGGCCGATGGTGGGCGCACACTGTGCCACCAACGATTTTTAACTATAGAGGGAGGAAGGGGGGGGCGATGGTGGGCACACACTGTGCCACCAACGATTTTTAACTATAGAGGGAGGAAGGGGGGGCGATGGTGGGCACACACTGTGCCACCAACGATTTTTAACTATAGAGGGAGGAAGGGGGTGCGATGGTGGGCACACACTGTGCCACCAACGATTTTTAACTATAGAGGGAGGAAGGGGGGGGCGATGGTGGGCACACACTGTGCCACCAACGATTTTTAACTATAGAGGGAGGAAGGGGGGGCGATGGTGGGCGCACACTGTGCCACCAACGATATTCAAACTGGGGAGGGGGGGGGGGGTCTGCCCCCTGCTGCCTGGCAGTCCTGATCTCTTACAGGAGAATATGATAGTACAATTAACCCCTTTAGGTGCCGCACCTGAAGAGGTTAATTGTGCTATCATATCCCCCTGTAAGAGATCGGGTGGTACCAGGCAGCAGGGGGCAGTCTTGTACCAAGTTTGCAGTGTATTCTAACTAGAAGCGTCCCCATCACCATGGGAACGCTTCTGTGTTAGAATATACTGTCGGAAATGAGTTTTCACGAAGTGAAAACTTAGATCAGAAAAAGCTTTTATGCAGACGGATCTTCGGATCCGTCTGTATGAAAGCAACCTACGGCCACGGATCACGGACACGGATGCCAATCTTGTGTGCATCCGTGTTCTTTCACGGACCCATTGACTTGAATGGGTCCGTGAACCGTTGTCCGTCAAAAAAATAGGACAGGTCATATTTTTTTGACGGACAGGATACACGGATCACGGCCTCGGCTGCAAAACGGTGCATTTTCCGATTTTTCCACGGACCCATTGAAAGTCAATGGGTCCGCGAAAAAAAACGGAAAACGGCACAACGGCCACGGATGCACACAACGGTCGTGTGCATGAGGCCTTAGTCTTTGGTCCCAGCAGGTATTGGCAATGTGTGGCAGGAATTTATCTTCTATCATGTACCTGGAGCTTTGCAGGAAAAGACGTCTGCTTGTTAGCTCTATACTGTTGCAGGAATTTGGCTTCTGCACTATCCTCTGCTGTCTGGGGACTGACTAGCTGGGGAGGAATATGGCTTCTCCTGGGTCTCTGGACTTTGACTGACGGTTGTCTTTCACAGCGTAAGCTTCTTCCTGGAACTGGAGTTGTCTGCTTGCTTCTACCAGCTGAGGCTGCAAGGCTCAGGCTGGGGATGATGATCAATGTCTCAGCCGAGACAAGATCCTGGCTTTGGATCCCTTTATCTGGGAGCTCCTACACGCAAAGCCTTCCCCTAGCAGGGGTGGCTGGCACACTAACTCTAACTTCCTTCTCTCCCCATGAGGCAGGATATGGGCATAGCCCACTTCTGCTCACAGAGGGGGGAGCTAAACTGGAATGTACTATTCCAGCCTAGAAACACTAAATTGAAACTAAGTCCTTGCTAACACATTGCTGCCACCTGCTGGTGAACATGGAAATTACAGCAATATACATTTAACAAGGCTTATAATGCACATTTATGAGTATGTAAGGTAAAATGACATTAGATGACAATGTAAATGCTCTTAACAGATTGTAGCGGGGTAAAAGAGTTTAGTAACACAACTCTGGGGTCTTACATATGTTACAGCTGACAATCTACTGAACCGCTTGGCTATCCTGTTTAATTGCAGGGGAGAGGAGGGGTGGGACATCCTGAATGGGAGATCAGGGCACAGAAACACAGCAGCACGGCCCGATCTCCAAAACACTCACTGAGGGGATCGGAGTCCAAAGGCAGAGACCGCTGTGATTGCTCCTCTGCCGGGTGCCCTGATAGTTCTGCTGGCGGTAGCACCCATTTAGATGCTAGGGTTAATGCTTACCTTTGTTTTCATGTGTCCAGGCTGAACAGCCACTTGCTAAAATGTATGGGCTCTCAGGAGGAAGAGGTTGTGAAGTGTGGACAACTCAGGCAGTGCATTCCTGAGATTAGCACAATGCATTCTGGGTAGTGAGGGAAGGTGGGCTTAGCCTCAGGGTGAGGGCTCGACGGCCATCTTGAGAGGAGAGGCAGAATGAAGTCTGGTGAATAACGGTTGCTATGGACGGAATCTTCTTATGGGGTATGTGAGGAAAAAAAATTGTGATTATGGATTATTACCTCAGTAGTAACTACATATGTGAAAATAGAATTTTGAGTTAAAATATGACAGTTATCCTTTAAGAAATCAAGTTTAACTAATATATATGTATGTACTGATGTGTTTTATAAGTCCCCCCCCCCCCCCAAAAAAAAAACTCGGATAACCCTTTAAATGGGTTGTCCGGGTTCAGAGCTGAACCCGGACATCCCTTCATTTTCACCCAGGCAGCCCCCCTGACAGGAGCATTTCATGCTCCGATGCTCTCCTTTGCCCTGCGCTACATAGCGCAGGACAAAGGCATTTTCTGGAGATCCAGTGATGTACCAGGGCTCTCCATGGGGCTGCCAGGAAGCCCGGTGACATCACCGGCACTGATGGGCGGGATTTAACGCTGCCCTAGCCAGTAAAACGGCTAGGGCAGAGCTAAAGCCCGCCCATCAGAGCCGGTGACGTCACCGAACACACTGCTGGACGGAAGTTACCGCCCGGCAGTGTGTTATTGAAAACAAAAGAGACCTTGCCCTGCGCGATCTAGCGCAGGGCACGGGAGCGCATCGGAGCATGAGATGCTCCGTCGCTAGGCTCAGGGATGCTGCCTGGGTGAAAATAAGGGTATGTCGGGTTTCAGCTCTGAACACAGACAACCCCTTTAACTAAATGGACTTGGGCTGCAATGTATCTTCCTATCATTTTTTTCTACTATAGCCGCACCCACTACAGAGACCACGCCCTGATGGTGTAGCCACACCCACTGTACGGGGGGGGGGGCGGGGCTTTTTTCCACAATCCTATTACACTCTGTGATAAGGACACTGGCGGTGTAAGCCTATTAAAGGTACTTAACAGAACTGCCTGCATTATCCCTGTACGAACTTTATTGACACTTTCATCACGTACACCGCGCAGGCCGCGACGTATGGAAATCTCGCGATAGGAGGACGTGGGTAGATCCGGGAGGAGAGAAGCAGACTAACGGTGGCAGGACACATCACATCGCAGGACTGAGTGAGGAGCGCTGCGTGTGAATGACAGTGTGTGCGGCGGCTGACTGCTAGAGCCGGGTATGTGCACAGAGCGGGGGTGGATGTGACGGCTGGTGCTCCATGTCTCCATCACCAGTGCGCAGCGCCGGGGATGCTGTGCACAATGACAGTTGTTGACATTGAAGCTTATGCTTGGTCTATGTACAGCTATCACTGCTATGTGATGTCATTACAGGGGTCGTCCGGTATTTATCACTGCTCCAGCGCCGTAGTGGACCTCACTACATCCACATGACTGCCACAGCTAATCCCTGGCCTCAGCAAGTAACCGTAAGGCTGATTGGTGGTGGCGATCATGTGGCTGCGTCCAGCTGGGCCACAGGAGTGGGGGAGTTAACCCATGAGTAATGGTTATTTCTTATCGTCTCAACTAGTCAGCCATTTTTTTTTTTTAATTCATGGACACCCCCTTTAACTTAAAAATGGATGACCTATCGTCAGGATAGGTGATCTATATCAGATCGTGGCGGGGGCAGATTCCGGACACTACCACTGATAAGCAGTGATGGCCAGTTCGCCGTGTTCGCCTGCTAACACATGCAGGCTGCCATCTTAACTCACAAGTCCGGCAATGCACAGGTAATCCCTTACCTGTGCCTGCGCCGCGAGCTGGTCTGAAACAAATGCGGTCAGCGGGAGCAGGCAGTTTCGAGAACAGCCTCCGGGGGCCTTCATCAGACCGACTCGCGGCGCAGGCACAGGTAAGGACTTACCTGTGCATTGCCAGACTTGTGAGTTAAAATGGCAGCCCGCATGTGTTCGCGGGCAAACACTGCGAACTGGCAATAACTGCTGCTAAGCAGTTTTAAAGGGGTTGCAGCGCAGTGAGCGCCGGTCTCTCAGGATTTGCGGATTTCTGAATGCCAGATCTGGTTTTGCACCACTACATCCCAGTATTCATGCATACTTTCACACATGCAGTACAGACTTCCAGCAGGCTGGTCTGGCACAGAATGCCGGGAATTGGACTGACAAAAAACGGCTCCTGTCCGACCGATTCTCTGCATATTTACCGGGTGGCAGCCGGATCTCCACCGGACCCCATTGGGCCATCGGTCATTCCGGTAGCATCCAGCAGTACTGGATCCGGAGATCTCTGGCAGGCTGTTCTGTGCCGGAATGCCGTGCCGCAAGTGTGAAAGTACATTTGCCATTCAGAGATCAAGAAGTGATAGCAGCCACTTGTACCAAAGAGTGCGGCGACTGAGGAACAGCTAAGTAGGCCCCTTTCACACGGGCGAGTATTCTGCGTGGGTGCAATGCGTGAGGTGAACGCATTGCACCCGCACTGAATCCGGACCCATTCATTTCTATGGGGCTGTGCACATGAGCGGTGATTTTCCTGCATCACTTGTGCGTTGCGTGAAAATTGCAGCATGCTCTATATTGTGCGATTTTTCACCATAAAAGTGAATGGGGCCGTGTGAAAATCGCAAGCAAGTGCGGATGCGGTGCGATTTACACGCATGGTTGCTAGGTGATGATTGGGCTGGGGACCTGATCATTATTATTTTCCCTTATCACATGGTGATAAGGGAAAATAATAGCATTCTGAATACAGAATGCAAATTAAAATAGTGATGGAGGGGTTAAAACTAAAAACTAACTCACCGAGTCCACTTGATCGCGTAGTTGCGGATCTCTGTCTTCTGTAATGTTGAGCTGCTGGCTAAAGACCTGTGGTGACGTCACATAACATGGTCCCTCACCATGGTGATGAACCATGTGATTGGACCATAGTGACATCACCACAGGTCTTTTGCCAGGTCCTGAAGATAGAACAGAGACTGGCAGCTATGGAGCAGGTAAGTTAACTTTTTTTTTTTTTTTTTTTTTTTTTATAACCCCTCCATCCCTAATTTACTTTGCATTCTGTAATAAGAATGCTATTATTTTCCCTTATAACCATTTTATAAGGGAAAATATTAAAATCTACACAACACCTAACCCAAACCTGAACTTCAGTGATGAAGTCCGGGTTTGGGTCTGGGTACCAAACATGGCGATTTTTCTCACGCGGGTGCAAAACGCATTAAAATGCTTTGCACTTGCGCAGAAAAATCGCGCATTTTACCGCAACGCACCCGCATCTTATCGGGCCCTCACACGCCACACTCGTGTGAAAGAGGCCTAAGTTGTCAGCAGCTGGACAGGTATTTACGGATACGTTTAAAAAAAAAAAAATCCAAATGTGTTCAAAATGGCTTTAAAGGTTTCTCCAAGCTCTTGATATTGATGACCTCTAAAGGTATTCCGTCATAGAGTTGCGTTATGGTCCGTGGTAACGGAATCCATAACGCGATTCTGCTTTTACCAGTAAACGAATCGCAATCGAATTTCAAAATATGAAATTCGCTCCTCTCTATTATTAACCTATCCTGAGGATAGGTCATCAATATCAGCAGCCTGGAAACCCCCTTTAATAATCAATGAGCACACCATCGGCACTTTATTAGAGTCAGTTGACAAGTTATAAGAAAGCAGTATACATTTACTTACTTTTTTTTTTCGCTTGATAAGACAGGAGGAAATTAAGAAAATATTGTTAATAAAGTGGGCAGGGCCGGAGGATGACTGAGCGAGTGACGCCCGCTACGTGCATTGCGAGTACTGCTAGGGGCTGCTGTATACACTTTATATGTGATGGCTGCTCTTACCGGCTTAATGAAGTTAAGTGACTGCGCCGGGCTCCGCTACTACCCTGGTAACGCACCTGTTTACATGTCACTGGTACATCGCAGGCCACTCGCTATGCCAATGCAGCACAGCATGGCCTGCGATGTGCCGGCCATATAATACTGCTGTATTCGCTTTATAAGACGTACGGCCATTTCCCCCCCACTTTTGGGGGAAACAAGTGCGTCTTATAAAGCGGAAAATAGGGTACATTAACCTGGGAGATTTTTATATATATATATATTAGTGCTTCCAACCTTTCCTGTTATTAAAGGGATTGTGTCACTTCAGCAAATGGCATTGATCATGTAGAGAAAGTTACTACAAGGCACTTACTAATGTATTGTAATTGTCCATATTGTCTCCTTTGCTGGCTGGATTCATTTTTCCATATACACTGCCTATTTCCTGGGCAGCGCATATACGAGGTGGCTGGATCGGGGGTTGCTGCACATTCATGCCTATGTGCGCTCCCACAATCCCAGACACCAAAGAGGCTGGTGCTTTTTCCTCTATTGTGCAAGCACGACCACCGCAGCTGGACTGCAGGGTGGTCATAACCCCTGGATATGAGCAGTGTATAATGTGCTGGAAAATGGCAATCACAATACATTAGTAAGTGTCTTGTATTAACCTCCTCTACATGACCCCCACAGATCAGCTAGTGATGGGCTATCTTCAGGATAGCCATCACTTGGTAAAGGCTGAACAACCTCTTTAACCCTTTGTATGTAATGGGAAACATTATTAGGTAATGTGGATTTACTTGTCATTAGAACCCAGTGTACCGTATGGGGAGCGTGTGATAATACTGTAGCTTGAATCTTTGCGCCGATTGTCACATTTGTTGAAGACTGACCTATTCCTCTAAATGTCCCATAACACAAACAGCGGTGCGCTCCCTGGGAAGTGGGTGTAACAGGTCTGGCCAGTCTTTGTGTACAGAATTGCAGTATTGACTCGCTGTGTTGCACTGAGACGAGGGCTACACTGGTCGCAGCCGACTTTTGTCAGTGCATGGCCAGTTTTACTTCACCCTGCGTGTTTTTGTCATATGAACATGTGCTCCAACCAAGGTGGATTTGATTTAAATCAAACCGATTTAAATCACTAGTCAGTAAGGCTTGATTTAAATCATAGTTTTTTACATAAAGATTCATATTTGGACAATTTTTCTGTTGTACTTAGAAAGGAGAAAAATAATCATTACCTTAATAATAACAATTTAAATAGGATTTATTCAACTGAAACAATAACATTACAGCACGTTATTTGCTTACACATCCATGTTTGTTAACTAATTTGGCTAAAGAAAATATATATATTTTAAGAAACTTAGACTGTCAGCCCAGCCTACACAAGAAAGTGACATTTTGAAGTGAAAGTGAGGAAGAAATATTGTTTATATTCTATTCACTGAACTTTAACCACTTAAGGACCACAGGTTTATACCCCCCTAGTGACCAGGCCCTTTTTTACAAATCGGCACTCCACAACTTTAGCGGTTTATTGCACGGTCATGCAACTTACCACCCAAATGAATTTTACCTCCTTTTCTTCTCACTAATGGAGCTTTCATTTGGTGGTATTTCATTGCTGCTGACATTTTTACTTTTTTTGTTATTAATCGAAATTTAACGATTTTTTTGCAAAAAAATGACATTTTTCACTTTCAGCTGTAAAATTTTGCAAAAAAACCGACATCCATATATACATTTTTCGCCAAATTTATTGTTCTACATGTCTTTGATAAAAAAAAAATGTTTGGGCAAAAAAAAAAAATGGTTTGGGTAAAAGTTATAGCATTTGCAAACTATGGTACAAAAATGTGAATTTCCGCTTTTTGAAACAGCTCTGACTTTCTGAGCACCTGTCATGTTTCCTGAGGTTCTACAATGCCCAAACAGTAGAAAAACCCCACAAATGACCCCATTTCGGAAAGTAGACACCCTAAGGTATTCGCTGATGGGCATAGTGAGTTCATAGAACTTTTTATTTTTTGTCACAAGTTAGCGGAAAATGATGATGATTTTTATTTTTATTTTTTTTCTTACAAAGTCTCATATTCCACTAACTTGCGACAAAAAATAAAAAATTCTAAAAACTTGCCATGCCCCTCACGGAATACCTTGGGGTGTCTTCTTTCCAAAATGGGGTCACTTGTGGGGTAGTTATACTGCCCTGGCAATTTAGGGGCCCAAATGTGTGAGAAGAACTTTGCAATCAAAATGTGTAAAAAATGACCGGTGAAATCCAAAAGGTGCACTTTGGAATATGTGCCCCTTTGCCCACCTTGGCTGCAAAAAAGTGTCACACATCTGGTATCGCCGTACTCAGGAGAAGTTGGGGAATGTGTTTTGGGGTGTCATTTTACATATACCCATGCTGGGTGAGAGAAATATCTTGGTCAAATGCCAACTTTGTATAAAAAAATGGGAAAAGTTGTCTTTTGCCAAGATATTTCTCTCACCCAGCATGGGTATATGTAAAATGACACCCCAAAACACATTCCCCAACTTCTCCTGAGTACGGCGATACCAGATGTGTGACACTTTTTTGCAGCCAAGGTGGGCAAAGGGGCACATATTCCAAAGTGCACCTTTCAGATTTCGCAGGCCATCTTTTACACATTTTGATTGCAAAGTACTTCTCACACATTTGGCCCCTAAATTGCCAGGGCAGTATAACTACCACAAGTGACCCCATTTTGGAAAGAAGACACCCCAAGGTATTCCGTGAGGGGCATGGCAAGTTCCTAGAATTTTTTATTTTTTGTCGCAAGTTAGTGGAATATGAGACTTTGTAAGGAAAAAAGAAAAAAAAAAGAAAAATCATCATTTTCCGCTAACTTGTGACAAAAAATAAAAAATTCTAGGAACTCGCCGTGCCCCTCACGGAATACCTTGGGGTGTCTTCTTTCCAAAATGGGGTCACTTGTGGCGTAGTTATACTGCCCTGGCAATTTAGGGGCCCAAATGTGTAAGAAGTACCTTGCAATCAAAATCTGTAAAAAATGGCCGGTGAAATCCGAAAGGTGCACTTTGCAATATGTGCCCCTTTGCCCACCTTGGCAGCAAAAAAGTGTCACACATCTGGTATCGCCGTACTCAGGAGAAGTTGGGGAATGTGTTTTGGGGTGTCATTTTACATATACCCATGCTGGGTGAGAGAAATATCTTGGCAAAAGACAACTTTTCCCATTTTTTTATACAAAGTTGGCATTTGACCAAGATATTTTTCTCACCCAGCATGGGTATATGTAAAATGACACCCCAAAACACATTGCCCAACTTCTCCTGAGTACGGCGATACCACATGTGTGACACTTTTTTGCAGCCTAGATGCGCAAAGGGGCCCAAATTCCTTTTAGGAGGGCATTTTTAGACATTTGGATCCCAGACTTCTTCTCACACTTTCGGGCCCCTAAAAAGCCAGGGCAGTATAAATACCCCACATGTGACCCCACTTTGGAAAGAAGACACCCCAAGGTATTCAATGAGGGGCCTGGCGAGTTCCTAGAATTTTTTTTTTTTTTGCATAAGTTAGCGGATATTGATTTTTTTTTTTGTTTTTTTCCTCACAAAGTCTCACTTTCCGCTAACTTAGGACAAAAATTTCAATCTTTCATGGACTCAATATGCCCCTCACGGAATACCTTGGGGTGTCTTCTTTCCGAAATGGGGTCACATGTGGGGTATTTATACTGCCCTGGCTTTTTAGGGGCCCTAAAGCGTGAGAAGAAGTCTGGAATATAAATGTCTAAAAATGTTTACGCATTTGGATTCCGTGAGGGGTATGGTGCGTCCATGTGAGATTTTATTTTTTGACACAAGTTAGTGGAATATGAGACTTTGTAAGAAAAAACAAAAACAAACAAAAAATTTCCGCTAACTTGTGCCAAAAAAAATGTCTGAATGGAGCCTTACCAGGGGGGGGTGATCAATGACAGGGGGGTGATCAATGACAGGGGGGTGATCAATGACAGGGGGGTGATCACCCATATAGACTCCCTGATCACCCCCCTGTCACTGATCACCCCCCCTGTAAGGCTCCATTCAGACATCCGCATGATTTTTTACGGATCCATGGATACATGTATCGGATCCACAGAACGCATGCGGACGTCTGAATGGAGCCTTACAGGGGGGTTATCAATGACAGGGGGTGATCAGGGTAATCAGGGTGATCACCCCCCTGTCACTGATCACCCCCCCTGTAAAGCTCCATTCAGACATCCGCATGATTTTTTACGGATCCATGGATACATGGATCGGATCCACAGAACGCATGCGGACGTCTGAATGGAGCCTTACAGGGGGGTTATCAATGACAGGGGGTGATCAGGGTAATCAGGGTGATCACCCCCCTGTCACTGATCACCCCCCCTGTAAGGCTCCATTCAGACATCCGCATGATTTTTTACGGATCCATGGATACATGGATCGGATCCACAAAACGCATGCGGACGTCTGAATGGAGCCTTACAGGGGGGTTATCAATGACAGGGGGTGATCAGGGTAATCAGGGTGATCACCCCCCTGTCACTGATCACCCCCCCTGTAAAGCTCCATTCAGACATCCGCATGATTTTTTACGGATCCATGGATACATGTATCGGATCCACAGAACGCATGCGGACGTCTGAATGGAGCCTTACAGGGGGGTTATCAATGACAGGGGGTGATCAGGGTAATCAGGGTGATCACCCCCCTGTCACTGATCACCCCCCCTGTAAGGCTCCATTCAGACATCCGCATGATTTTTTACGGATCCATGGATACATGGATCGGATCCACAAAACGCATGCGGACGTCTGAATGGAGCCTTACAGGGGGGTTATCAATGACAGGGGGTGATCAGGGTAATCAGGGTGATCAGGGTAATCAGGGTGATCACCCCCCTGTCACTGATCACCCCCCCTGTAAGGCTCCATTCAGACATCCGCATGTGTTTTGTGGATCCGATCCATGTATCCATGGATCCGTAAAAAATCATGCGGATGTCTGAATGGAGCCTTACAGGGGGGGTGATCAATGACAGGGGGTGATCAGGGTAATCACCCCCCTGTCACTGATCACCCCCCCTGTAAGGCTCCATTCAGACATCCGCATGATTTTTTACGGATCCATGGATCGGATCCACAAAACGCATGCGGACGTCTGAATGGAGCCTTACAGGGGGGTTATCAATGACAGGGGGTGATCAGGGTAATCAGGGTGATCACCCCCCTGTCACTGATCACCCCCCCTGTAAGGCTCCATTCAGACATCCGCATGATTTTTTACGGATCCATGGATACATGGATCGGATCCACAAAACGCATGCTGACGTCTGAATGGAGCCTTACAGGGGGGTTATCAATGACAGGGGGTGATCAGGGTAATCACCCCCCTGTCACTGATCACCCCCCCTGTAAGGCTCCATTCAGACATCCGCATGATTTTTTACGGATCCATGGATCGGATCCACAAAACGCATGCGGACGTCTGAATGGAGCCTTACAGGGGGGTTATCAATGACAGGGGGGTGATCAGGGAGTGTATATGGGTGATCACCCGCCTGTCATTGATCACCCCCTGTAAGGCTCCATTCAGACGTCCGCATGTGTTTTGCGGATCCGATCCATGTATCCATGGATCCGTAAAAATCATGCGGACGTCTGAATGGAGCCTTACAGGGAAGTGATCAATGACAGGGGGTGATCAGGGAGTGTATATGGGTGATCACCCGCCTGTCATTGATCACCCCCCTGTAAGGCTCCATTCAGACGTCCGTATGCTTTTTGCGGATCCGATCCATGTATCCGTGGATCCGTAAAAATCATACGGACGTCTGAACGGAGCCTGACAGGGGGGGTGATCAATGACAGGGCGGTGATCAATGACAGGGGGGTGATCAGGGAGTTTATATGGGGTGATCAGGGGTTTATAAGGGGTTAATAAGTGACGGGGGGGGGGGGGGGGGTGTAGTGTAGTGTTTGGTGCGACTGTACTGACCTACCTGAGTCCTCTGGTGGTCGATCCTAACAAAAGGGACCACCAGAGGACCAGGTAGGAGGTATATTAGACGCTGTTATGAAAACAGCGTCTAATATACCTGTTAGGGGTTAAAAAATTCGGATCTCCAGCCTGCCAGCGAGCGATCGCCGCTGGCAGGCTGGAGGTCCACTCGCTTACCTTCCGTTCCTGTGAGCGCGCGCGCCTGTGTGCGCGCGTTCACAGGAAATCTCGGCTCACGCGAGATGACGCCAATCGGCGTTAGTGTGACCTGGCAGCGCCGCAGCATTGACGCCTTTCGGCGTTAGTGTGACGGCAGAAGGTTAAACTTAGCACTGAAGAGGTTGATTCTGTATTTATAGGTTTGTAGACGTTAGGATTAAGATCTTTTTCGCAACTCTTTTCATGTTATAAATTCAGTTTTGAGAACTCCAAAATTAAACCAAGCATCTGTGATAATATCTTGTAGGCAGAGAAACTACCCAGTAATCTTACAAAAACCTCTGGAAGAGCAGAACATTGTGAATGGATTAATGGAATTTAACAAAAAATTCAACATGTACAGCCTTAGGCCTCATGCACACGACCGTTGTGTGCATCCGTGGCCGTTGTGCCGTTTTCCGTTTTTTTTTCGCTGACACATTGACTTTCAATGGGCCCGTGGAAAAATCGGAAAATGCACCGTTTTGCAGCTGAGACCGTGATCCGTGTATCCTGTCCGTAAAAAAAAATATTACCTGTCCTATTTTTTTGACGGACAACGGTTCACGGACCCATTCAAGTCAATGGATCCGTGAAAGAACACGGATGCACACAAGATTGGCATCCGTGTCCGTGATCTGTGGCCGTAGGTTACTTTCATACAGACGGATCCGAAGATCCGTCTGCATAAAAGCTCTTTTAGAGCTGAGTTTTCACTTCGTGAAAACTCAGATCCGACAGTATATTCTAACACAGAGGCGTTCCCATGGTGATGGGGATGCTTCTAGTTAGAATATACAACGAACTGTGTACATGACTGCCCCCTGCTGCCTGCAGCACCCGATCTCTTACAGGGGGCCGTGATCCGTACAATTAACCCCTCAGGTGCTGCACCTGAAGGGGTTAATTGTGCTTATCATAGCCCCCTGTAAGAGATTCGGGGCTGCCAGGCAGCAGGGGGCAGACCCCCCTCCCTCCCCAGTTTAAATTTCATTGGCGGCCCCCCCTTCCTCCCTCTATTGTTTTAATACATTGGTGGCAGTGTGCGCCCCCCTTCCTCCCTCTATTGTTTTAATACATTGGTGGCAGTGTGCGGCCTCCCCCCGATCATTGGTGGCAGCGGAGTTCCGATCGGAGTCCCAGTTTAATCGCTGGGGCTCCGATCGGTAACCATGGCAACGAGGACGCTACTGCAGTCCTGGTTGCCATGGTTACTTAGCAATAGTAGAAGCATCATACTTACCTGCTGGCTGCTGCGATGTCTGTGTCCGGCTGGGAGCTCCTCCTACTGGTAAGTGACAGCAATGCGCCGCACAGACCTGTCACTTACCAGTAGGAGGAGCTCCCGGGTGGACACAGACATCGCAGCAGCCAGCAGGTAAGTATGATGCTTCTGCTGCCACCAATGATCGGGGGGGGGGGGGAGGCCACACACTGCCACCAATGTATTAAAACAATAGAGGGAGGAAGGGGGGGGGCGCACACTGCCACTAATGTATTAAAACAATAGAGGGAGGAAGGGGGGGGAGGCCGCACACTGTGCCACCAATGCTATTATTACAATAGAGGGGGGGAGGGGGCGAACACTGGCCACCAATGCTATTATTACAATGGAGGGAGAGGGGGCGGGGGGGGGGGGGGCCCCTGCACTGGCCACCAATGATATTCAAACTGGGGAGGGGGGGGTCTGCCCCCTGCTGCCTGGCAGCCCTGATCTCTTACAGGGGGCTATGATACGCACAATTAACCCCTTCAGGAGCGGCACCTGAGGGGTTAATTGCGCTGATCACGGCCCCCTGTAAGAGATCGGGGGCTGCCAGGCAGCAGGGGGCAGTCATGTACACAGTTTGTAGTATATTCTAACTAGAAGCATCCCCATCACCATGGGAACGCCTCTGTGTTAGAATATACTGTCGGATATGAGTTTTCACGATGTAACTCATATCCGACAGTATATTCTAACATAGAGGCGTTCCCATGGTGATGGGGACGCTTCAAGTTAAAATATACCATCTGATTGGAGAAAACTCAGATCCGATGGTATAAAGGGACTCCTGACTTTACATTAAAAGTCAATGGGGGACAGATCCGTTTGCAATTGCACCATATTGTGTCAATGTCAAACTGATCCGTCCCCATTGACTTGCATTGTAATTCAGGACGGATCCGTTTGGCTCCGCACGGCCAGGCGGACACCAAAACGACTTTTTTTTTCATGTCCGTGGATCCTCCAAAAATCAAGGAAGACCCACGGACGAAAAAACTATCACGGACCTACGGACCCCGTTTTTGCGGACCGTGAAAAAATACTGTCGTGTGCATGAGGCCTTATTCTACATAACTAAAAAAGTAATCTTTATTTCATAATGAAATAACCTTTGGATGGTAATATATTTTCCTCAAATAGCATTTTATATAAAAAAAAAATCTGATTTAAATCAAACAAATCGGATTTAAATCAAACAAATCTGATTTAACCACTTCAACCCCGCTAGCTAAAACCCCCTTCATGACCAGGCCACTTTTTACACTTCTGCACTACACTACTTTCACCGTTTATCGCTCGGTCATGCAACTTACCACCCAAATGAATTTTACCTCCTTTTCTTCTCACTAATAGAGCTTTCATTTGGTGGTATTTTATTGCTGCTGACATTTTTACTTTTTTTGTTATTAAAGGGTTTCTACCACTTGCATATCACATATTTGGTGTTCAGACACTAGCGATCCGCTAGTGTCTGATGTAGCTTACAAGCTAATTATTACATTAATCCGTTCGGCCGATACCTCAAAAAAAGCACTTATATCTTTATGCAAATGAGCCTCTAGGTGCTATGCAGGCGTTTTTCCAGCACCTAGAGGCTCCGTCTACCTTGCAGTTTGCCGCCCAGCGCCTCGCTCCAGCACGCCCATCTCTTACTGTATTCGATCCTCCCCCTGCTTCAGCCTTCAGAAATCCCGCGCCTGCGCCGTTCGTCGAGGCATTCGGCGCAGGCGCAGTCAATGTCTGACCGCTCCCCGCTCAGACCATTCCACTGCGCCTGCGCCGATGACTTCATCGGCGCAGTGGAAATGTCTGAGCGGGGAGCGGTCACACATTGACTGCGCCTGCGCCGAATGCCTCCGAATGCCGCGACGAACGGCGCAGGCGCGGGATTTCTGAAGGCTGAAGCAGGGGGAGGATCGAATACAGTAAGAGATGGGCGTGCTGGAGCGAGGCGCTGGGCGGCAAACTGCAAGGTAGACAGAGCCTCTAGGTGCTGGAAAAACGCCTGCATAGCACCTAGAGGCTCATTTGCATAAAGATATAAGTGCTTTTTTTGAGGTATCGGCCGAACGGATTAATGTAATAATTAGCTTGTATGCTACATCAGACACTAGCGGATCGCTAGTGTCTGATCACCAAATATGTGATATGCAAGTGGTAGAAACCCTTTAATCGAAATTTACTGATTTGCAAAAAAATGACATTTTTCACTTTCAGCTGTAAAATTTTGCAAAAAAAACGACATCCATATATAAATTTCTCGCTAAATTTATTGTTCTACATGTCTTTGATTAAAAAAAAAATGTTTGGGCAAAAAAAAAAAAATGGTTTGGGTAAAAGTTATAGCGTTTACAAACTAAGGTACAAAAATGTGAATTTCCGCTTTTTGAAGCAGCTCTGACTTTCTAAGCACCTGTCATGTTTCCTGAGGTTCTACAATGCCCAAACAGTAGAAAAACCCCACAAATGACCCCATTTCGGAAAGTAGACACCCTAAGGTATTCGCTGATGGGCATAGTGAGTTCATAGAACTTTTTATTTTTTGTCACAAGTTAGCGGAAAATGATGATTTTTATTTTAATTTTTTTTTTTCTTACAAAGTCTCATATTCCACTAACTTGCGATAAAAAATTCTAGGAACTCGCCATGCCCCTCACGGAATACCTTGGGGTGTCTTCTTTCCAAAATGGGGTCACTTGTGGCGTAGTTATACTGCCCTGGCAATTTAGGGGCCCAAATGTGTGAGAAGTACTTTGCAATCAAAATGTGTAAAAAATGGCCTGCGAAATCCGAAAGGTGCACTTTGGAATATGTGCCCCTTTGCCCACCTTGGCTGCAAAAAAGTGTCACACATCTGGTATTGCCGTACTCGGGAGAAGTTGGGGAATGTGTTTTGGGGTGTCATTTTACATATACCCATGCTGGGTGAGATAAATCTTGGCAAAAGACAACTTTTCCAATTTTTTTATACAAAGTTGGCATTTGACCAAGAGATTTATCTCACCCAGCATGGGTATATGTAAAATGACACCCCAAAACACATTCCCCAACTTCTCCTGAGTAAGGCGATACCAGATGTGTGACACTTTTTTTGCAGCCTAGATGCGCAAAGGGGCCCAAATTCCTTTTAGGAGGGCATTTTTAGACATTTGGATCCCAGACTTCTTCTCACACTTTCGGGCCCCTAAAAAGCCAGGGCAGTATAAATACCCCACATGTGACCCCACTTTGGAAAGAAGACACCCCAAGGTATTCAATGAGGGGCCTGGTGAGTTCATAGAATTTTTTTTTTTTGCATAAGTTAGCGGAAATTGATTTTTTTTTTTTTTTTTTTTTTTTTTTTTTTTTGTTTTTTCTCACAAAGTCTCACTTTCCGCTAACTTAGGACAAAAATTTCAATCTTTCATGGACTCAATATGCCCCTCAGCGAATACCTTGGGGTGTCTTCTTTCCGAAATGGGGTCACATGTGGGGTATTTATACTGCCCTGGCTTTTTAGGGGCCCTAAAGCGTGAGAAGAAGTCTGGAATATAATCGTCTAAAAATGTTACGCATTTGGATTCCGTGAGGGGTATGGTGAGTTCATGTGAGATTTTATTTTTTGACACAAGTTAGTGGAATATGAGACTTAGTAAGAAAAAACAAACAAAAAAATATATATAGTTCCGCTAATTTGGGCCAAAAAAATGTCTGAATGGAGCCTTACAGGGGGGGTGATCACCCATATAGACTCCCTGATCACCCCCCTGTCATTGATCACCCCCCTGGTAAGGCTCCATTCAGACGTCCGTATGATTTTTACGGATCCACGGATCGGATCCGCAAAACACATGCAGACGTCTGAATGGAGCCTTACAGGGGGGTGATCAATGACAGGGGGTGATCAGGGAGTGTATATGGGTGATCACCCCCCTGTCATTGATCACCCCACTGTAAGGCTCCATTCAGACGTCCGTATGATTTTTACGGATACATGGATCGGATCCGCAAAACACATGCGGACGTCTGAATGGAGCCTTACAGGGGGTTGATCAATGACAGGGGGGTGATCAGGGAGTGTATATGGGTGATCACCCCCCTGTAAGGCTCCATTCAGACGTCCGAATGATTTTTACGGATCCATGGATCGGATCCGCAAAACACATGCGGACGTCTGAATGGAGCCTTACAGGGGGGTGATCAATGACAGGGGGTGATCAGGGACTGTATATGGGTGATCACCCCCCTGTAAGGCTCCATTCAGACGTCCGCATGTGTTTTGCGGATCTGATCCATGTATCAGTGGATCCGTAAAAATTATACGGATGTCTGAATGGAGCCTTACAGGGGGGTGATCAATGACAGGGGGTGATCAGGGAATCTATATGGGTGATCACCCGCCTGTCATTGATCACCCTCCTGTAAGGCTCCATTCAGACGTCCGTATGTGTTTTGCGGATCCGATCCATGTATCCGTGGATCCGTAAAAATCATACGGACGTCTGAACGGAGCCTGACAGGGGTGATCAATGACAGGGGGGTGATCAGGGAGTTTATATGGGGTGATCAGGGGTTCATAAGGGGTTAATAAGTGACGGGGGGGGGGGGGGGTGTAGTGTAGTGTGGTGTTTGGTGCGACTTTACTGAGCTACCTGTGTCCTCTGGTGGTCGATCCTAACAAAAGGGACCACCAGAGGACCAGGTAGCAGGTATATTAGACGCTGTTATCAAAACAGCGTCTAATATACCTGTTAGGGGTTAAAAAAATCACATCTCCAGCCTGCCAGCGAGCGATCGCCGCTGGCAGGCTGGAGATCCACTCGCTTACCTTCCGTTCCTGTGAGCGCGCGCGCCTTCACAGGAAATCTCGGGTATCGCGGGAGGACGCGTATATGCGTCCACCCAAAAGAGCAGGGCCACCGGCAGGACGCAATCCTGCGTACGGTGGTCCTGTAGCGGTTAAATAAAACCGAATTATTATTATTATTAATATTATTATTATTATTATTATTTTTTATTTTATTTTTTTAATCATTGATTTTTATCCACCCTGGCTCCAACCATCTCTGTGCTTTTGTCACAGACAGTTTTTATATTGCAGCGCTCAAGATGGCATCAAAAATGAAGTGTAATGAAAAGTGGTGTGTGCTTCTTAATAATTGTGGCACACATTAAAAAACACCAGACTTGGGCTCCACGGGCGAGTTTTGAGGTGAACGCATTGCACCCGCACTGAATTCAGACCCATTCATTTCTATGGGTCTGTGCACATGAGCGGTGATTTCCACTTCACCACCATAACGGCCCAGAGAGATTGACCCCTGACCTCTGTAGGGGCAGGAACAGAGATAGGTTAAAGGACCACCATTCACTAGTGTGTTCCTGCCCCTATAGGGGCCAGGATAGAGAAAAGTCCTCTCTGGCTTTCAGGGAGGTGAAGTGGATAAGGACCTGTTTTTTTTTATTTTTTATTTCTGTACCTGGGTGACCGCATCGGTGGAAAATATTGCTTCCCTTGCGGGCTTCTCATCCAGGACTGCGTCCCCTGCTCTCCGGCTGACTCCGTTCCAAAGCTGACAGGGAGACGCCGGGGTCATGCTCCCTGTTGCTGGAAGCCTGCCCTGAGCTGCCGCTGGGTCGCCTACCTCCCTGTGCAGGTATCTGACCAGGAGGACGTTTGCGCAGGTGCGCACGTCTGACGTCACTTCCGGGCCGCCAGACGATACCCGGCTCACATGCACTTTCCTGCTGCGCTCTCTGCATTGCCGGACGACATGTCTGGCCAGGAGAAGGAGCAGACCGCTCCAGAGCGCCCTTGCGTGAGTAGCCCACCTGGGCATGCCGGCAGCTTGACAGATGCGGGGTCAGTGGGGAGGGTACCTCAGTATTACTGGTATGAACCCCCCTCCCCTAAGGTCTTTTGGTATACTGCATCTAAAGTTTACGCACCTATACTGGATCGTCACAAAATTGATGGGCTGCTCTCTCACTTTAGGCCAAACTTGCTTTGAAAAAGCCCAGGAAGACCGCCGGATGCATCCAGTGCTCCGTCAGGCTTCCCGGTGATTGATTATCTTAAGAAACTTTGCAAAGATTGTATTGCCAAGTTGGTGAGAGAAGAACAACCCTCAATTATGCAGGAATTTAGAACTATGATTCAGGAGGAAATTAAATCTTCTCTAGCCTCCCTCTGTGAGGACACCCTGGGGGCTCGCCCACCCAATCGTCCCAGAATGGCGGACATCTCCTCCTCAGACTCCGAGGATTTGGAGGGCGAGGCCTCCTCTTCCAAAAAGGAGGACGATGAGTACCCCCTATCAGAGGGCGAAATTGTTGAGGACTCTAGAAAATTCTTCTTCACTCCTAGCAAAATGAGTGACCTTCTAAAAGCGGTCAGGGATACGATGGGGGTGGAGGACATCCAGTGACCCCACTCAGTTCAGGAAGAGATGTTTGGGGGATTGAAGGTCAAACGTTCCCGTGTATTCCCCAGAAATGAAAATATTAAAGAGATGGTGATGGACGAATGGACCCATCCAGAAAAGAAACTAGGTATTTCCAAGGGATTCTGGAACCGCCTTATATTTGACCCATCAGACTCTAGGGTCTTTGACGAGGTTCCCAGAATTGACGTCCAGGTGGCCAAAGTTAATAAAAAAAAAAAATAATAAAAAAAATCGCTACCATTCGAGGACTCCTGTCAGTTAAAGGACACCATGGAGAAGAAGGCAGACAGTCTATTAAAAAATTCCTGGGAGGCAGCTATGTTCAGTGTTAAGACCAACATAGCCGCTACTTCAGTCGCCAGGTCTATGTACCTGTGGCTGAATGAGTTAGGCCCCATGCACACGGCCGTTGTTCACGGCCGTGTGCGGGCCGTAGAACCGCGGCCTGGATCCCTTCCTGTGAGCTGGAGCGCACGGCGTCACTGGTTGCTAGGACGCCGTGCGCCCCCTGCTGCCGGCACAGTACAGTAATACACTGGTATAGATCGTACCAGTGTATTACTGTTCTGTGCCGGCAGCAGGGAGCGCACGGCGTCATAGCAACCAGTGACGCCGTGTGCTCCAGCTCACAGGAAGGGATCCAGGCCGCGGTTCCACGGCCCGCACACGGCCGTGAACAACGGCCGTGTGCATGGGGCCTTAGAAAATCATCTAATCGACAAGACGTCCAGGGAACAAATACTAGACTCTATTCCCTTGTTAAAATCCGCCACGGGGTTCTTAGCGGATGCTTCCGCCGAGACAATTAGATTCTCGGCCAAGGACGCGGCCTTGTCCAATGCTGCCCGGAGGGCGCTTTGGATGAAATCTTGGTCAGGCGACATCACTTCCAAAATGAAGCTGTGCTCTATAGCCTTCTCGGGCGAATACGTGTTTGGTCCTGTATTGGACAAGATCCTCAAGAAGGCTACTGATAAAAAGAAAGGGTTTCCTGAAGAGAAAACCCCTAAAAAGAAACCCTCCTTTCGTAACCAATACTCCCAAATTTGCTTCTTTTGTGGTAAAGGTAAATCCGGACGTTGGCGTTACCCAAGAGGGGGGAAAGGTAGAGGGTACCTCCTTAATCCCCAGAACAAGGGCGGTGAGAAACAGTGACGCCAGGATAGGGGGAAGACTATCCAATTTTTTTGCCCAGTGGCATCAGACTTCTCCCAACCCCTGGGCGCAAAATCTTATCAAAAACGGCTACAAGATAGTTATCCCCCCCCCCCCCTCCGAATGTATTTCTGGTATCTCACCACTCTTCCTCATTTCAGCAGAACCAAATTTGGAAGGAGGTCCAGAGGAGTAGTAGTTCCTGTTCCCGAGCTTCAACGGGGGCAGGGATTCTACTCCAACCAGCCAGGGGGTTCCTATCGCATGATTATAAACCTCAAAAGGTTAAACGGATTCGTCGTTTACAAGAGGTTCAAGATGGAATCCCTAAACTCTACCATTCCTTTAATTCAAAAAGATGCGTTCCTTTGCACAATCGACCTGAAGGACGCATATTATCATGTTCCTATTCACATCCAGTCTCAGAGGCTCCTGCGTTTTGCATTGAGGGATCACAGGGGCCCTGTTCACCATTTCCAGTTCGTGGCTATCCCCTTCGGGCTGGCCTCAGCCCCAAGGATTTTCACGAAACTGGTGGTAGAGATGGTCGCCTCCCTGAGATCTCAGGGGGTGACTGTCGTTCCTTACCTAGACGACTTTTTGCTGATTTCAGACACAGTGGATCAGTCCATAGCGGATCGAGAGACTTTCTGTGCCCTTCTAACAGCCCTAGGTTGGTTGATAAACCTAAAAAAGTAATCCCAAGTTCCAGATACCAGGGTAAAATTCCTAGGGGTATTGCTGGATTTGGTAAAACGGAGAACCTTCAGACATCAATCAGGGCCTTCCTAGGATGTCGCTCTTTCTCTTTCAGAGAAACAATGAGCCTTTGAGGTCAAATGACAGCCTGTATGGTAGCAGTCCCTTGGTGCCAGGTCCATTACAGGGCCCATTAGTCCTGGCTTCTAAGAAGATAGGACAAACATCTGTCCTCTCTAGACAAAAAGGTCCTGATCCCGGGCCATGTAAAATTTTCAGTCCGGTGGTGGCTTGACACAGAAAATCTTAAAAAGGGCATGGTCTGGCTCAAGACCCCAGCAGTGCATGTTCAGAAAGATGCCCGCGTAAAAGGATGGGGCGCAAACATATACTCCGACCTCTACCAGGGAGACTGGTCTCTGAAAATTGCAGCTCAGTCCTCAAATTACAGGGAGCTCAGGGCAGTTTGGGAGACAATACGAGCAGCTGCTCCAAAACGAAAGAACCAGCATAAAAAATCTATTCAGACAATGTAACGACCGTGTCCTACCTCAAACACCAGGGGGGCACACAGTCCCAAAAACTAGAAAGTCTGTCCAGAAGAATCTTCCTTTGGGGGGAAAAAAATGTAAAATCGGTATCTGCGATTCAAATAAAAGGAAGCCTAAACAGCGCTGCAGACTTCCTCAGCAGGACCACTATAGACCAGGGGGAATAGCCTCTAAACATCACTGTCTTCAATCTAATTGTCCAGAGATGGGGCCTCCCATTGGTAGATCCATTCGCTTCAAGGAAAAACGCTAAGGTAGCAACCTTTTTGCTCCCTAAACCCGAGGGACAGGCCTCTAGCGATCGACGACTCCTCCCTGCACTGGAACTGGGATCTGGCATATGCCTTCCCTCCGTTCCCGTTAATCCCAAGGGTTCTCCAGAAGATCATCAGGGACAAGGCCAGAATAATCCTGGTCACCCCGTACTGGCCCAACAGGAGCTGGTTCTCGATCTTAACCAACCTCTCCCCACAGGAAGTATTCATTCTCCCAAGGAGGAAAGATATCCTGATCCAGGGGCTGGTTCTCCATCCACATCCAGAAATCTTCAACCTCTTGGCTTGGATCCTGAGTCCGACCTTCTGAGACGCAGAGGTCTCTCAGAGGGAGTGATATCTACCTTGAAGGCCAGCAGAAAGAAAGTGACTAACTCCATCTATTTAAAAATCTGGAGAAGATTCTGCACCTGGTCAGGTGAAGAAGCCCCAGACCAGGCTAAACCAAATATACAGAGGATCCTGGACTGCAAAAAGGACTACAGTCAGGGTTAAGTCCATTTACCCTTAGAGTCCAGGTCTCAGCGCTTAGCGCTTTATTCGATTCTGAATTAGCCAGCCATAGATGGATCCAAAGATTTGTGAGGTCTGCAGTCAGACTAAGACCATCTCTTAAATCAAGGGTGCCTACCTGAGACTTAAACATTGTCCTTAGGGGACTCGCAGGTCCGCCTTACGAACCCCTGGACTCGGGTTCCCTAAAGCACCTTTCTCAGAAGGTGGCTTTTCTTGTAGCTATAACATCAGCAAAAAAGACTATGCGAGATCCAGGCATTGTCAATAAGACAACCATACCTCACAATCCAGGAAGATCGAATTACCTTGAGGCTAGACCCAGGGTTTTTGCCAAAAGTAGTAACAGACTTCCATAGAAACCAGGAGATCATTCTTCATTCATTTTGCGAGAATCCTATAAATTCTGGGGAGGAACGATTCCATACCCTGGACGTCGAACGAACAGTACTAAAATACCTAGAGGTCACCAAGGACCTAAGAAAGGTGGACAATTTACTAGTACTCTTCAGTGGTAAAAATAAAGGGAAGGCAGCTTCCCGATCTACCATTGCCCGATGGGTAAAACAGGCTATTACAACCTGCTACAAGATCAAAGGCATCAGTTGTCCAGACGTCATTCGGGCTCACTCTACAAGAGCCATATCTGCCTCATTCGCTGAAAAGGCAGGAGCTTCCCTAGTTCAGATATGTCGGGCCGCAACCTGGTCCAGTGTAAACACTTTCTTTAAACATTATAGACTTGACTTATCCAGGTCCTCCGACCTGGCCTTTGGTCGCAAGGTCCTACAGGACGTTGCCCCACCCTAAGACGTATATAATCTGTTATGTCTCTCTTGGTCGTCATGGTGGTGAAGTGGAAATCTGGAATTAGACTTGCCGGTAATTCCTTTTTCACGAATCCACCATGATGGCATGATATCCCACCCAAGAAATTATTATACGGATTTGGTATGAGTAATTTTTTTATTTTTATTTTTTGCGTTGTTTCACTTCTTAACTGGTGGTTGTGGCACTATAATCTGGAACTCACTGGTGAATGGTGGTGGGAGGGGTCCTTTTAACCTATCTCCGTTCCTGCCCCTACAGAGGTCAGGGGTCAATCTCTCTTGGCCGTCATGGTGGATTTGTGGAAAATGAATTACCGGTAAGTCTAATTCCGGCTTTTCACGCATCATTTGTGCGTTGTGTGAAAATTGCAGCATGCTCTATATTGTGCGTGTTGTGTTTTTTTTTTTTCTTACGCAACGCAGGCCCCATTAAAGGGAATGGGGCTGCGTGAAAATCGCAAGCAAGTGCGGATGTGGTGCGATTTTCACGCATGGTTGCTAGGTAATGATCGGGGTGGGGACATCTGTATTTTTTTGCGGATCCATTTTTGGAGGACTGCAAATTACATATGGTCGTGTGCATGAGGCTTAAGAAAGCACTGCTGAAAAAAACAAAAACAAAAACCTGGACAACCCCTTTAATCTCCCCCTCAGTTTCTCCTTTCTACATGTTCTCTGTTTATGATCTGTTCCTGGCTTGGCTTCAAAAAGTGCATCAGACAACCTGTGAATTTATTTTTTCTAATTTATTATTTATTTTTTTAGAGTAATTTTAAATGTTTGCTTTATCATTTATTTTTTTTATTTTTTTTTAAACTTTGCGAGAATGGGTTAATAGGGAATGCACAATGGGGAGGTTATCCAAGGTGTTATACCAGTTTTTCAGTTTTGTGGTGTAATAAATTAGCAGTTTTTTGAGCAAGTACACAAATGTTTGCTTTTTTTACACCATGCTTGCCACTGTTCCAAAAAGTTTAAGTCTTTCCTTTATACAGGGTGGCCCAAGAAAAAGTAGCCCGCCTCCAGTGATAGTATGACCAGATGAACAAGCAAGTGGATTTTTTATTAACCACCCACAAGTCACAAAAGATGCTGGGAGTGATCACGTCTAAGGCTACTTTCACCCTCGCGTTTTGTGCGGATCCGTTCAGATAATACAACCGTCTGCATCCGTTCAGAACGGATCCGTTTGTATTATCTGTAACATAGCCAAAACTGATCCATCTTGAACACAATTGAAAGTCAATGGAGGACGGATCCGTTTTCTATTGTCAGTGAAAACGGATCCGTCCCCATTGACTTACATTGTGTGCCAGGATGGATCCGTTTGGCTCAGTTTCGTCGGACGGACACCAAAACGCTGCAGAGGGACTTTTGGGGCAGTAAATCGTATGGCACTTTGGTGTTTGGCTCTGTTGGGATGGTATTATTGGCCCCACCTACTTATGTTGCCCGCTTTTTGTTAAGTTGGACCCGCTTACAACATGGGGCCACTTTTATTTTATTTTTTCCCAGGGCCACTTTAAGTTCCCAGTTCACCCCTGGTTCTGTCAAGCTCTGCCACTTGAATTTGGCGCCAGAACTACACAACACTCTCTGCATTGTAGTGGGCAGCGCTCACAACTGCAGCACTGCGCCCACTGAAGTGACTTCTGGTGATGGAGCTACTGACAACTGATGATCAGCCGGTGTACTGTGTGTCAGACCGCCGCCAATCAGCTAGTGATGATATATCCAGGGAAAAGGCTGGACATAATAACCTAGTATATAAGGCCGAAAAAAAGACATCTCTCCATATAGTTCAGCCTGTTATCCTGCAAGTTGATCCAGAGGAAGGCAAAAAAAAAACTGTGAGGTAAAGCCAATTTTCCCCACTTTAGGGGAAAAAAATTCCTTCCCGACTTCAATCAGGCAATCAGATTTCCTCCCTGATTCAACAACCCCTCTCTAGTAACCATTATTACACTCCAGAAATACATCCAGGCCCCTCTTGAACTCTTTTAATGAACCCACCATCACCACCTCCTCAGGCAGTGAGTTCCATAGTCTCACTGCTCTTACCGTTAAGAATCCTCTTCTATGTTTGTGTACAAACCTTCTTTCCTCCAGATGCAGAGGATGTCCCCTCGTCACAGTCCTGGGGATAAATAGATGATGGGAGAGATCTCTGTACTGACCCCTGATATATTTATATTTATACATAGTTATTAGATCTCCCCTCTTTCTTTCTAAAGTGAATAACCCTAATTTTGATAATCTTTCAGTGTACTGTAGTCCGCCCATTCCAGTTATTACTTTAGTTGCCCTCCTATGAACCCTCTCCAGCTCTGCTATGTCTGCCTCATTCACATGAGCCCAGAACTGTACACAGTACTCCATGTGTGGTCTGACCAGTGATTTGTAAAGTGGTAGGACTATGTTCTCATGATGGGCATCTATGCCCCCTTTTGATGCAACCCATATTGTTTGGGCCTTGGCAGCAGCTGCCTGACACTGGTTTCTACAGCTTAGTTTGCAGTTCACTAAAATTCCTAGGTCCTTTTCCATGCCAGTGTTTTACCATTTAGTATAGGGCTGCAACTAACGATTATTTGAATAATCGATTAGTTGTCGATAATTTAATCGGGGGTAAAAAACACCAAAATTACAAAACAATTATGTTAGGCCATATTAAAACAAATTGTGGATGGCGCTGTTATGGGGGGGATCTCTGGATGGCGCTGTTATGGGGAGGGGGGATCTGTGGATGGCGCTGTTATGGGGAGGGGGGAGCTGTGGATGGCGCTGTTATGGGGAGGGGGGAGCTGTGGATGGCGCTGTTATGGGGAGGGGGGAGCTGTGGATGGCGCTGTTATGGGGAGGGGGGAGCTGTGGATGGCGCTGTTATGGGGAGGGGGGAGCTGTGGATGGCGCTGTTATGGGGAGGGGGGAGCTGTGGATGGCGCTGTTATGGGGAGGGGGGAGCTGTGGATGGCGCTGTTATGGGGAGGGGGGAGCTGTGGATGGCGCTGTTATGGGGAGGGGGGAGCTGTGGATGGCGCTGTTATGGGGAGGGGGGAGCTGTGGATGGCGCTGTTATGGGGAGGGGGGAGCTGTGGATGGCGCTGTTATGGGGAGGGGGGAGCTGTGGATGGCGCTGTTATGAAGTACTCCAGGGAAATGCTGCCCACGTATTATTCTTGATACCCCAGAAGCACTGCTGGATGAAAAACTGCCCTCTCCTTCCTGAACGCCAATTTTTTTTATTTATTTTTCCTGAAATTCCAAAAGGTCCCCCTAAGACCAGCTGTTCTGTGGATGACAAAGGCATTATATAGTGACACTTGGGTTAGGTACACAGCTAATTTTGTGTATCACACCATAGATTTTCTTAAGGCACTGTAGGGGCTGTACCTGGTCTGAAAGATCCACTCCACCCATGAACTTGTAATCCTGGATACACACAGGCTTGATGTTCTGCTCTGTGGTTCCTCGGACTGGGACTGGGGTGGACTGATCTGCATGGATGGTAGTCAACACAAGAACATCACGTTTGTCTTTTGTATTTTAGCAGCATCAAATTTTCTGAGCAAACAGCCCTGCTTTCCCCACGACACACTGTCTGGTCTATAAAGGATTTAGGGAGCCCTTTTTGATTTCTTCTATTTGTGCCACATGTGCCTATGCCTCTGGCAGCAAGGCACTTCAGTAGAGGGACACTATTGTAAAAGTTGTCCAAATACAGATGGTATCCGTGGTCAAGCAGGGGGTGGACTAAAACCCATACTATCTTCCCACTTTGTCCCCCGGTTCTGGGTATATCGGGTGGCTCAATTTTGGAATCTTTTCCCTCATAAATACGAAAGCGCAGTGTATAACCGGATACACTTTCACAGGCCATTATACAACTTCACACCATACCTAGCCCTTTTATTGGGCAGGTACTGGCGGAAATGTAATCAGCCTTTAAAGTGGACCAATGATTCATCCACTGAGATACATTTTTGGGGGGTATATACTTGACCAAATTTGGAATTGTAGTGGTCAACCACTGGCCTAATTTTAAAGAGTCTGTCATAACTGGGGTCGCTTGGTGGGGGGCATTCATTATTATTGCTTAAGTGTAGGAATCTTAGAAGAGCTTCGAAACGGGCCCGGGGCATGGAAAGATGGTGAAGAGGGGTGTGATATAAAATATCTTTGTTCCAATATGAACGTATTGTGTGTTTTTTTTTTTTTTTTTTTTCTTTTTAATGCCCATGCTTAGGAGAACTGGAGAAGTCCCCAAAACCTTTGCATTTCAGTCGTGTTAGTAGGGGTCCATTTGCGGGGCCTTGAGAGATAACTGTCTGGATGGGAGGCAATAAATTGCTCTGCATATATACTTGTTTGTTCCACCATCAAGTTAATTAGGTCATCAGTGAAGAATAATTGGAAAAAAAATTTATTTCACTGAAACCTGTTGTATCTACATTGATGCCTGGAGTGGCTGTAAATTCAGGCACCTGGGGCACATCGTTATCTGCGGGGATCCATGAAGAGTCACTTTTACGGGGCTGCGACTGCGCACTACCCCTAGGACGCCTACGAGGGGGTTCATCATTAGATGAATCATGTGAGGAAGATGAAACTAAAAATGTCACTTCATCTCCACTGTTGGAGTCAGTGTCCTCAAAAAGTACGGCATATGTCTCTTCAGCAGTGAAAAGCCTTCTAGTGCATCGGAGATTTGTGCGCAAAGTTCAACCAAATTAGGCTCCTTTCACACTTGCGCTCGTCGGTCCGCTCGTGAGCTCCGTTTGAAGGGGCTCACGAGCGGACCCGAACGCCTCTGTCCAGCCCTGATGCAGTCTGAATGGAGCGGATCCGCTCAGACTGCATCAGTCTGGCGGCGTTCAGCCTCCGCTCTGCTCGCCTCCGCACGGACAGGCGGACAGCTGAGCGCTGCTTGCATATGGCTCAATCTTCAAGCGGATCCGTCCCCCATTGACTTTACATTGAAAGTCTGAACGGATCCACTCAGGCTACTTGCGAACTTAGAAATTTGTCTAAGTTATTAATGCAGACGGATCCGTACTGAACGGAGCCTCCGTCTGCATTAATATGATCGGATCCGTTCAGAACACATCCGATCAAGCGCAAGTGTGAAAGTAGCCTTATCGATACTTTACAGGCAGACAGTTTAACGGACGGACAGTAGTGACAGGTGTCTGGGTGAGGTGATGACAGGACTAATCTCACTGACTGGGGCAAATCAGGCACAGGAGAGTGGCAAATCGGGACTGAAGGGGTTAATTATTTATGAAGCAGGGGATGAGGCACAGAACTGACTACAGATGGCAGACGACAGGCTGTTGATGAGGCACAGAACTGATCTGTGTCACTGACTGGGGCACAGAAGCAGCTTTTTGGCACAAAAGGGGTTAATTCGATCTGGTTAGTATTAATGTACAGCAGCTTTTCGCACTCTCTCCTTCTCTGATCGCTTTCCTGACAGGAATTGGGATGATCAGAGAAAGAGAAGCACATAGTCCCTGCCTACCTCCCCCCCCCCCCCCCTCTACCTGCCCTGATGCACTGTGATTGGTCCAATACGGCAAAGGGACCAAATCGCAGCGATTGTGGGCGGGTCAGAGCTCCGATGCAGTTCCCGCCGGCGTCTCTGGTTGCCTAGCAACCCCAGCACGCCGGCTTCACTGAACTTTCAGCGCTTCTCTCCCTGCGCTGACAGAGAAAGCTGATCACGTACATGCACTTGGGGATGCGGTGAGGCACCACATTCCCCCACAATGTTGCGTGAAGGGGTTAAAGACGGCCCTGGAAGGAGATGACAGAGGAAGCAGGAGGAGCAAGGGTGCACAGAGTGGCTTGGGCCAGAACCACTTAGCTGTAGACAATAAGATACAGGGAATTTTTTATCAAGATTTTCTCTTGCTTTATCCTGAAAAATATATTTAGTTATATTTACTTGGCGTATGTTTCCACCGTAACAACTCAACCTTGGGTTTCAGATGCAGTTTTACCTACTGTCTTCTCAGGGTCCACCCATGGCTTTAGCCCCATTCTGTGGGGCTAATCCACATACAGCCACCCTCCATGGTGTCCAGACCAAAAAAAGGACATATCCCTTTTTGATCCGGTATGCACAGACTATCTGGATTCTACAGTGTATTTTGTATGGACTGGAAGTCGGTTTCTCTGTGTATTCCTACTGTGTATACTCATAACAGTAGCGAGAAATATTGACTTCCAGGATGGTCTAGGATTTGGAAAGTCTCGCGGTATAACGCAAGGATTAAAGAGCTGCAAAAAATTTGGAAATGGGGCACACATGAACATCATTACTATTTACTCAATTTCCATTACAGAGGGAGGAAATAATTTGAGTGCTTCATTAAAGGGGATTAAGAACAGAAAACTTCTACTGCTGCAAAAGATTTAGATATCGCAGCTACCACAGTGAAGATTCCCAGTGTAACTAAAGCCTAACAATCCTCATTCCTCATTGAACCATAGCAATACAGTGCGGAAGAGTAACCAAATACCAGCGCTGCCGGAAGAGAGATATTTGCAATGTGCTTTTTACTGACCTTGTATTTTTCTATTCCCATAGGTTTTCTGTGACTTACAAATTGAGGATCAAGCTACAGACCTACAGTCCCCACCATGGCTGGTGAGATACTAAATACTGCCGCATATCTGTATACTACTGCAAATAATAAATGAGATCCAAACCCCTTTATTGCTTTAGTTATGGATGATAAACCTCGTGTCTGTATCTATTTTGCTCAGTTTTTTAGCTCTCCGAGTATATCCGCCATTGTAAACAGTGGATGTTTGCGTTCTAGTTGCCAAGGTTATTTGCAGAGTCGTATATACACAGGAATCTGTTTTCTTTCCTGGTCTGGCTAGATGTGCTGTGTGTCATAGTAGTGATGCTGATGTTTACTTAAAATATACATAAAAGAAATATGGTTCACGTACATACCTACTGTACATGCTCCTAGACATAGCCATGGCAACGAGCGAGAAATGAGGAGTAGGTTGCTGCCAGACATCTCTAGTGGCAGCTTATCTCGCTTGAGATAAAAAAATCCCTCAGACATCTACCATCAGGCAATAGGACACCCCATACACCACCAAAATCAGCAGGGTCAGCTGAAGTTCATGTAATGTGTATGACCACCTTTACAATCCAAAATGGAAGCCAGGTTTATATTACAGAGTGACTCATATATATGCAGTGGTCCCTCAACATACAGTGGTCTTTCCTGAGTCATCGTAAGTTGAAACCAGACTGAGATTCACCCATTCAGCATGGCCATTTTTCAGGTAAAACCCGTGTAATGGTTGTTTAGGATCTCCTCTTCACATTACTACATATCCTGTAGGGCTGCAACGATTAATCGATGTAATCGATAACTGGATTCGTTGCCGACGAATCCAGTTATCGAATAATCAACCGATTTGTTGCTATGCGGGCGGGCAGTTTACTTTACTTTAAGTTACTGCTATGGGGAGGGGGATCTGTCTATGGCACTGCTATGGGGAGGGGGATCTGTCTATGGCACTGCTATGGGGAGGGGGATCTGTCTATGGCACTGCTATGGGGAGGGGGATCTGTCTATGGCACTGCTATAGGGAGGGGGATCTGTCTATGGCACTGCTATGGGGAGGGGATCTGTCTATGGCACTGCTATAGGGAGGGGGATCTGTCTATGGCACTGCTATGGGGGAAAGGGATCTGTGCACTGTTATGCCCATAATGGTGCACAGATCCCCTTCCCCATAACAGTGCACAGATCCCCTTCCCCATAACAGTGCACAGATCCCCTTCCCCATAACAGTGCACAGATCCCCTTCCCCATAACAGTGCACAGATCCCCTTCCCCATAACAGTGCACAGATCCCCTTCCCCATAACAGTGCACAGATCCCCTTCCCCATAACAGTGCACAGATCCCCTTCCCCATAACAGTGCACAGATCCCCTTCCCCATAACAGTGCACAGATCCCCTTCCCCATAACAGTGCACAGATCCCCTTTCCCATAACAGTGCACAGATCCCCTTCCCCATAACAGTGCACAGATCCCCCCCCCCCCCCTTTCCATAACGGCGCCATCCACAGATCCCCCCCCCCCCCCCCCCCCTCTCCATAACGGCGCCATCCACAGATCCCCCCCCCCCCCCTCTCCATAACGGCGCCATCCACAGATTCCCCCCCCCCTCTCCATAACGGCGCCATCCACAGATTCCCCCCCCCCCCCCTCTCCATAACGGCGCCATCCACAGATTCCCCCCCCCTCTCCATAACGGCGCCATCCACAGATCCCCCCCCCCCCTCTCCATAACGGCGCCAACCACAGATCATATAAACCTTTGTTTTGTAATTTTGGTGTTTTTTTTCCCGATTTAATCGATTAAATTATCGACAACTTATCGATTATTCAAAGAATCATTAGCTGCAGCCCTAATATCCTGTATTGTCCTCTGTCTGTACCAGGATGAGCTGCTCCTTTGGATGTCACACAAGGTCTCCTTCATGGTATTTTTCTGGTACACTGCATGCTTTACAGGACCCTGAAAAAGCTCCAGTCCTCAATACATAAAGTGAATTACAGTTTCCAGGATCTATTCCTGACTGGTATATAAGTGGACATACTTGATCTTAGTTATCTGCATATTACTCTTAAATCTTCATTTTCTCTTACCATTGGATGAAATTTTTCAGTCTTTGGAACCAATTACTAGTATTCCATAGAGTTATGGACTCAAGTTCTGATGGTTTCAAAATATAATGGTAGTCCCAGAACCAATTCATAATGTAAGTTGAGGGTCCACTGTACATATAAGCTTGGTTTATTAGTCAAACTTACAAACTTTCAGCTGTCTGCAATAGACCAGTCAAACAAGAACAAATTGAATAGGTGAACTAATATAAGCGCTTTCTTCAAATTGAACACTAAATGCCACTTTTAATGATTACTGCAATCACAGAATTATACCGCCCCTTCCTGACAGGTGTCCTCAGTACTTAGCAGAGCACCCTTTTTCTGTTCTGACCTGCAGCAAATGTGATGCATGGCCAGACTCCAGTTTCTGGCAGAATTCCTGAGAAATCTGAGCCCAGGCAGTGGCCTCCAGTTGACTAATGATCTTGGGTTTGCATGCTGCATTCTCCTTCTTCATATCCCATCAAAGATTTTCTATTGGCTTCAAGTCAGGCAACTGTGATGGCCACTCCAGAATCTTCCAGTACTTCTAAAACCAAGCCTTTGTGGACTTTGAGGTATGCTTGGGATCATTGTCCTGTTGGAAAGTCCAATGATTCCCAAGATTCAGCTTCCTTATAGAAGATATGATGTTTTCTCCTAGGATTTCCTGATGCTTGAATGAGTCCATACTCTGCAGATTTCAAGTGCCAGAGGAAGCAACGCAGAGCACCACCGAGCCACCACCATGCTTCACTGTAGGCAGGGTGTTCTTTTTAGTATTTGCTTCATTCTTCCTCCTGTAGACATACCGCTGATCCATAGGCCTGAAAAGTTCCAGTTTTGTTTTATTCCTCCACATAACAGAATCCCCAAACTTCTGTAGCTTATTTATATGGTTCTGAGCAACTTTTCTTGTGCATTCGGATCAGTAGAGGTGTATGTCTTGAAGATCAAGCATGAAGACCTTTTTAGCGTTTAGTATTTTACTGTGCAAACTGAAACCCATGTGCCTGCTGCCACCAAATCTTGCTGCAGGTCTTTTACAGTAATTTAAGGGTTTTTGACCACCTGTCTCCTAAGGAATCTTTTGGCTGGGATGGCTTCCACTTTCTGCCATATTCAGGTAGTGTAGCCAGTGTTCATTTAAATTTGAGCTTGTGAACAGTGTTTCCAACTGTATCTCTAAGAACATTTAGTACCTTTGCTATCTTTTTGTATCCCCATTCTTGTTTCTGCAAGGCAATGATCTCGTCTCTTAACTTTCTGGACCACTCTCTTAACAGACACATTTCTACCATGCAATCAAATGTCAGTCAACAAACCCCCTATGCAGACCATTTGCTTTCTGCATCCGTGTGTCCGTTCCGCAAAAGAACATGTCCTATTCTGAGCCTCAAAATGCGGTTCACAAACCCATTGAAGTCAATAAGTCAGCAAAAAAAGCATGCAAGTCATTTTGCAAACCTCAAGATACATCTGGTGATGTGAATGCCCCTAACGAAGCTCTTAATTAGTTGCATCAGGTGTGCTTCATAGAACTCCTGATTTGTAAATGTGTACTCTTTTATAAGTGATTCTATTCCTAATGAACTCAATTTTCAAAGGGGTTTGAATAATTTTGATGGCAACTGTATATTCATGACCCTCTTTGATGTTCCTGCAGATAAACAGAATAACTTTCCACCACTGCCTCGATTTATACCACTCAAGCCCTGCTTCTATCAAGATTTTGAGACTGATATTCCTGACCAGCATCGTACCACAGCCAAGCGTGTCTATTACCTGTGGATGTGTGAGTATGGTGCCTTGCCTGAATATCCTCCCTCCTATTAATCAGTTTTTACATGCTTCCAGTAAAACTTTGGAGAGGAAATGGGATCCATGACAGATGCAGATATGTTCCCGGTAGCATGATTGTGTACAGGATTTCCTTTGAAACGATGTAACTTTTGGTCAGTATCCTTCTTTGCAGATTTTATGCTTAGCAATGCACTGTTGGTTGATAGTTGATTTTACACACAGCATTTTTAAGGGTACACATCAACGTCCTAGGCTTTAATATAATATAATATATACACAGATGAACCTAGTGTGTAATATAAGGCTAGTGGAAGCCACATTCTCCTCCTGTGTGCCACAACCCATATAAGACGTCTCCATTGTGAGATCTTTGTTAGCCTCACATATATATTATTTAGGGCTCATTCAGACATACGTAAGGGCTCCTTGCCCATGCTGCAGACCGCAAATACATGTCCACAATATACGGGCACTGGCTGTGTGTACTCTGTGCTGCGGATGTGGACCCATTGACTTTAATGGGTCTGCAAAAGATAGGACATGTTTCCGTGGGCTTCTGATCTGTGTCTCCACTCTGCAAAAGATGGGACATGTCTTATCTTTCGCGGCACACAGTTGCAGCACCTCTACTATATTACTAGATTATTGTCTGGTTTGAATCTACTTTATGAACTTTCTCACATAGCGTGGAAGCTGGATGCATTATAATATTCTAGAATGTTTTCCGGCTTGGTGTTATTGATAAGCTATCCTCAGGATAGGTCATCAGTATTGGATTTGTGGCAGTCTTGGGGTCCATTCACACATCCATGGTGTATTTCGGATCCGCAATACACCCGACCGGCACACCCCATAGAACTGCCTATTCTTGTCCGCATTCGATTTTTTTGCGGAGCTGCGGCCTGGAAGTACGGAGGTACAGCCTGTTCTGCCCCATTGAGAATGGATGGGTCCGCACCCGTTCCTGATATTGTGGAACGGATGCGGACCTATTTGCGGACGTGTGAATGGACCCTTAGAGCTGGCGCCCCCACTGATCAGCTGTTTTCGGCACCTGCTGGCACTGGAAACTGAAAAGTGGACCCCAATGCCAGATGAGCGGTGGACTCCTAATTAGTTAATTACATGAGTACTCAGAGAGAATAACTGATGCACACGCACAATGCCATGTACCAAGTTTCTCTAAACTTTATTGATAGAAGGCAGAGATTATAAGGCACATTTCTGGATCATTTCCAAAGTGGGAGACATAATTAAACATTTACATCATAACTCATTAAATCACAATCTGAAATAAGCATTTCTTGGCTATACGTCTGAAGCATCTTCTTAATCTTAAATGTGGGTGTTCGTCATGGACTTGTCCTGCTAATAATTGTAAAAATTCCTTTCTGGGACAAAACTGGAGGGGCTAGGAGCGGACCTTGAAGTCACGTTAGTCTCGCACAGAGAAATTCCCAGATTCTACACACACAGGTCTTAAGGCTTATTATAACATAAAATGGCTGTACAAGGCACAACATGGAGTCTTAACCCTCACAAGCTGTAAACAGGAAGCTGTAGTAGCCATGCTGCCGTACTGCAGCTCAGTTCCTGTTCACTCGAAATGGAGCTGAGCTGCAGTAAGCTGAGGATAGGTCATCAATATACAAAGCCTGGAAAAGTCCTGAGCTTAAAATGAAGTGCCGACATTGGATGGTATTTGGTGAAGCAATGTGGATCCCAACTCCTCTACCCTGGCTTTCTTCAAACTCACTCTGATCTTTGGCTCTCTTCTCCTTACTGCACATGTGTGCCTCTGCCTGACCTCATGTGTGCATGCAGTAAACAGTATCACACTGGCGGTGAATCTGATTGGCTGCTTAGCGTGGATGATTGGAGGAGGTGGAGCCGTCAATTTTGGCCTGGCGTTTCTGTGGCTCATCCTTTTCACTCCCTGCTCCTATGTGTGCTGGTTCAGACCTATTTACAAAGCTTTCAAGTAAGTATCTACCTGCCTATCTAAATCTAGTAAGCATGTTAAGTTCCATGTCTCCTTTTTTATTCATTCATCCATGCACATTTCCTTAGGATTATTGTCCACGATCATTTTCTCCAGTCTGTTTTGCTGTCTTTTAAACTCTTGCATTTGTGTACTGGTTGTGTATTTCTGTTAATGCTCTTTAACTCAATGAACACTTCAGCATTTTTGTGTACATATAATGCTATACTAGCAGTTTATTTCATCTCAGCTTAGTTGCATTTATACATTATAAACCCTTTCATTATGGGCAGCCATGTCATGTGATCCCTTGTGTGACTACCAGACTACACGAGCATGGTCTCCTGTGTAGACGGGAGGTGAATCGTCCCTCTGTGTAGGACTTCCTGTGAACTGCAGGATTACATCAGAATCGGATCCATCGTGGCAGCTCTCATACACCTCTCCTTTCCACCAAGCCCTCTGTGTTCCTCTGTGTGTCCCTCCGGTGTATAGTGTGTGGCTAAAGGTATCATGTCTGACCAGTCAAAGGGACCAGAAATGCAGTGATCTAGTAGATGAATCCTAATAATGATTAGCTGCACAGTCATAAAACTCCTCTGACTCAAAATGCCTGTCTATACGATCTGTTAGTGCAGTTTGCAGAATACCCAGTGTATTTCTAATAGATGCAGCTTCACACTGCTTACCCCTGCCTCCTGCTTGTAAGAGCTAACGGGGAATCAATCACAAGCAGGAGTCAGGGAAAACAGTGTGACGCTACACTATAATGGAATACAGTGAGCTGCCTTTAGATAGGAGTAGAGCAAGTGCAGTGCAATGAGATGTTCCCTTTGTCTCTGAAGAGCCAGAAGCATGATGGGAAATGTAGACTGGATTAGGAGAATCAGACAGGAAGAAACAATCAAGGTAGCGGACAATGCCTAAATAGAACATCGGCTAAAATGGGTATACACAAGAGCCTGTGTCTGATTTAATAATAGCCCATGCTGCACACTGTAGGGAAGAACACCGGAGTGCTTCTTTAACACTTCTTACATGTCATAAGATTACTGGAATGTTTTATTGAGTAAAATGTTCTTTGTCTAGTGAAGAGCATGCATGCAGCCAATCACTTCTACGTAGTAATAACCGGATGGTAGATTTTTACTGTCAGTTCTGAGACACTTTTTACAATTATTTGAACTTTAACTTCCTCTTTGTATAGGACGGACAGTTCCTTTAACTTCATGGCGTTCTTCTTCACTTTTATGGCTCAGTTGGTCATCAGCATAATACAAGCTGTGGGTATTCCTGGTTGGGGAGTCTGGTAAGTCGGAGATTTATCAGCATTAGGACCCTAGAACAACACGGGGTTATATCAGGATGGAATTGTACAGCATAAACTGTTGGATAACATTTTGCTTTACCACTGTTGTTCTGATTTTTATATATTGCAGTGCATTGGGGGACATCAGATGAACATTATACTAGGGTTGTTTCGGGTATCGAACTTTTGATACCCAATTGATACTTTTAGCCCGGTATCGATACAATACCGTTATTTGTCTTTTATCGATACTAGGCATTGCATTAGCACATCCTAGTATCGGAGAATATGGATCTCGCTGCTCTCAGCAGTACAGGGAAGAAGGAAGCAGTCTCTCCCTCCCCCCCTGTGCTGCTGCCGCTGCCTCCGGTGAGTGCGCAGAGGGGAGGGGCTGTGGCCACTGCGCCACCAATGATAACGAACGTTTAATACATTACAAATGCAGGCGGTGGCAGAAACACATTGCCGGCACTCTGCCTCTAACAAGGCGATGCAAACCGCTGATCTCAGCACCCTGTCAGAGTGTCGGCAATGTGTTTCTGCCGCCGGCTGTATTTGTATATTAAAGGTTAATTGTCATTGGTGGTGCAGTGTGGCCCCCCCCCCCCTCCCCTACAGTATTAAAAACATTGGTGGCGCAGTGTGCCCCCTCCCCAGTATTAAAATCATTGGTGGCAGTGGCCACAGGGTCCCCTCACCTCCTCTCATTGGTGGTGTAGTGGCAGTTGTGATCGGAGCCCCAGCAGTGTGATCCTGGGGCTCCGATCAGTTACCATGGCAGCCAGGATGCTACTGAAGCATTGGCTGCCATGGTAATCTCCCTGATGCTGTGTGTACTATGCACAGGGCAGCAGGGAGTGTGAAGTCCTATTCAGCCTGATAGAGCTCTATTAGGGTGAGTGGGACAAGGGATTAAAAGATGCCAGGTTCTCGCCCCTTAGGGGGGAAATAGTTACTAAATAAACTGTAAAAAAAAACAAAAACAAAAAAACACCAAAATATAAGTAAATCACCCCCTTTCCCAATTTTACATATAAAATATAAAAAACAAATAAATAAAATATTACATATAGCTACGTTCGAAAAGTCCAAACTGTTAAAATATAAAAAAAAAATCTCTATGCAGTGAACACCGTAAAAGAAAATAAAAACTGCGCGAATTGGAATTTTTTTAGTCACCTTGTCCCCCCTCAAAACTAGGATAGGACTGTTCGATTATGGGCCAGACGTTCCATAAAATGCGGAATGCACGCAGATTTTTTTTTTTTTTTTTGGGCATTTTTTTTTTTCGTGTGGTATCGCAACAACCCTACATTATACAGCTAGATCTGTAGAAGTTGTTTTACATGAATGTCTGGGTGTGCAGATAAATTACTTCTAGATTTCTAGAAGAAAACAGCAAATATTTCACTTTCTCTTTCAGTGTGAATAAAAAGCAAAATATTCCAGGGGTTGTTTTCCCCTGGAATAATTTTCTACAGACCCCATAGCGTGGCCGGACCTGGAGTAGTAATCATACTTAACTGATCTCCTCCACTACGTTCCATCTCCTTCTCTGCCCCGCCACCTTTGCATTTCCTGGGTCTTCCGGCATCAACATAATTTTTTATGCAGGTCACGTGACTACTGCAGCCAATGACATGTCGCCTATGTGTCATTGGCTCGTGTCAAACGGACACAGGGAGACCTGGGACTTTCAGTGCTGGCGAGGTAGCGATGCCGTCTGAACCCAGCTGCGAGGGTCAGGCCATGCTGTGGGGTCTGTAGAAAACGTCCACGGGGGGGACAAACCCTCTATAGACTAAATATCCATCCCTTTTACTGCCTACAGCTGCAATGGTTACACACTACAAACCCAACGTAGTCCAATCCTGTAGTCATACTCCCATTGAAATGTATGTTAGCAAGAAGTAGGGGACGGAGGGGAACACTGGGAATTGTTTAAATCCGGACAATTTGCAAAGTTGTTCTAATTAATTTACATGTATTGGACTATTAGTCTGTATAGTAGCTGCAGGAACATTACTTTGTTCTGATCTACAGTTTTTTTGGCTTTGTCCTGTTTCTTCCAGTGGGTGGATTGCAACCATCTCCTTCTTTGGAACAAATGTTGGATCTGCAGTGGTGATGCTAATACCAACCATTATGTTCACAGCGGTTGCTGTCTTATCCTTTGTGGCATTGAGCAAGGTATGTAGTTTACAGTTTCATTTTTCATCATGAGATGCTCAAGGCATTCATCATGTTTAACAAGACGTTCTTCATGTTTAGATACGGCAGGCTGTTCTGCTCGCAGCGGTATTTGGCCGATTCTCTGCATATTTGGCGGGTTGCGCTGGATCTTAGTCAGTCCCCATTATAGTTAATGGGGCCATGCATTGAAACACCAGATCCGTCTCTCCGGTGTCATCCGGAAAAACTGATCCGGTATTTATCTTTTTTCACATTTTGAAAGGTCTGCACGTCCGCAGATCGGGAAACAGGATCCGGTTTTCCGGAACGCTTGGTACCGGATCTGGCATTAATACATTTCAATGGAAATGAATGCCAGATCCGGCATTCCGGCAAGTGTTCCGGAATTTTAGCCGGAGAAAATACCGCAGCATGCCAAATACCGTAAAAGTGACGGAACTGAAGACCTCCTGATGCATACTGAACGGAATGCTTTCCATTCAGAATGCATTAGGATAACTGAAGCGGTTTTTTTTCTTCCCAGTATTGAGCCCCTGACCTATCCAGAGGAGGATAGGTCATCAGTTAAAGAATACTGGGAAATCCTTTTACTTAAAATAACAGCAATTCCAGTTATATTTAGTGTTTTGCTTCTGTGGCATATTTACTGGATAATTGATGTTTTCTTTATGTTGTCCTACTTTGGCATACATACAACTTTTGATCACTTTGTAATGTGGTTGTGGTGGTGCCAATTATGTGTACATTTATTTATTTTTGTCATAATAAAACGTGTTGTAATGGCGTGGAAAAGGGAGTTTTTTTGTTTTTTTTTGGGGGGGAGGGGGGGGGGGGTTGTTTAAGGGATTTTCCAACTGATGACCTATCCTCCTAGCTAGGTCATCATTATCTGATCCATGGGTGTCTGACACCCGGGACCCCTGCTGACAGCTGTCTGAGAAGGCATCTGTGCTTACCAAGCACAGTGCCACGCAGCGCTTGGTATCGCACTCGGCCCTATAGAAGTGAATGGACCTGTGCGCAATGCCAAGCACAGCCGCTATACAGTGTACGGCGCTCTGCTTGGTAACCACAGAGAAGGCCGCAGTGCTCACAGGAGTGCCGGTGCCTTCTTAAACTGATCAGCAGGGGTCCCGGGTGTCGGACCTCCCCCACCGATCAGATACTAATGACCGATCTAGAGGAGTCTTGAGCAGAGGGGCAAGCCCTTCACAGCTCGAGAGGACTGATGTTTGAAGGAATTCAATTTGTTAGAATCCATTTGCTCATCTCTAGTTATCTCCCATATTGTCCATCACAGTCGGTTCCCACTACAGATAATGTGGGCACAGCTCCGGTGTGCACTCAGTCACCATGGCATACATTTATATCTCTTTTGCACTGACTGCATAGGTGTAGGGTTTGATATTGACTTGCAAGATAGCCACCCAAGGTTGCGCTAGAGAAAAAAACTGTTTCTTCCTTCTCGAGGGGTGTTATTTTTGCATCTTATAAAAAAAAATTCATGATAAAAAATTATTATTTAATGTTCTATTTTGCCCCCTATACACAGGTACACAAATTTTACCGTGGTGCTGGAGGCAGCCTTAGCAAGGCACAAGAGGAGTGGACCACGGGTGCTTGGAAAAATCCTCACGTCCAACAAGCCGCTCAGAATGCAGCTTTCGGAGCAGCACAGGGTGCCGTGACACAACAAGAACCTCAGTACTCTGCCACACCAAATTATGGGTATTCCAATCAAATGTAGGGGTTTTCTCGGGACTGCAAGAATACATTCCGCAGGGTCACCGGGCCCTTCCATTCCTGCTGTCCTCTAGTAGATCAGTTGTATCTTCAACACTTTACCTACTTCCCTTTGATATGGTGCATAATTGATTGTGGTGTGTATGTTGTGTTCTGGAGAGAATCCCACCCCTGAAAAAGAAGGGTAACATGTTTATGTGAGTTCCATACAGATAGCCCAATACGTTGGGAGCTATATGATATACTGGATGCCATACAGAAAATATAAAAAAAATTAAAGGCATTTGTATAATTAGCTGTAAACCGTGTATAGACAAGGTGAAATTCAACAGCAGGTAGCCATCCAAGTGTATGCCATCTGCATGTAGCATCAAGCCGGCAATATCTCTGGCTGTGGATGCTGGTATCTGCAACCTTCTCCTGCATATTTTAATACCAAATGTGGGACTACCATAGCATTCCCTGTTGCCATCTTCAAAGTTTTTTGGTTTTTATACCTCATATAGCGTTTGGATCTACATGATAGAAAATTGTCTCATCATACTGCAGTGTTAGTTGGCCAAACCCTGTCCTGTTACCTGCAGGAACACTTGGTGTTTTGTGGATTATTGAATAGTGCTGTGTAATAACTGTAATTATGTGTTTTTTTTGGGAAAATACAGCGCTATAAATTTCTACCGACTAACTCAACAATACTAATGCGCTGTGTATGTGAAATGCTGTAAATCCCAGTGGTGCACCGGGTTTCAGGCTACTTAAAGAGCCATCGTCTTACCGGGAAGTTCTGAATCATGCAGTCCAGAGGAACGCTATGCACACTTTGGCCTGTTCTTACTAATAGATGAAACCATGCAAGTGTAGTGTCCTCGAGGACCTGTGAGCTCTCCTGACATGGCGATCTTAGTAAATACTTGTATTCTTCAAGAAACCATTCTGGAGCATGGCTGTTTTGTACCAGTCCTCTGTTATTTCTCTTGGGGGTGTGCCTTTGTACACGGACACTGTCCAATCAGTGCTGGCTGTGTAGGGACACGCCCCTTTAACACAGAGAGGCAACACCCATTTGTCACTTTATTCATACATACTAAGGAGGAATAATCGAGGAACGGCACAAAACAGAATAAGGCTACATGCACACAAACTTTGTTTGTTTCTGTGTCCGTTTCGTTGTGTGTGTTACGGATGTCATTTACGGATGTTTTTTTTTTTTTGCGGACCGCATGTAGCCTAAAGAGAAGGATGCTCCAGAACTGTTATTCATGGGGAATATAGGTATTTAGTATACAGCCATGTCAGCCTGCATGCTGTTTCTACCCTTTCCTCTTTTACTAAAATGAGCCTTTGTGTGTACATATTCGTTTTACCGCATAAGACACTAGTTACCTCTTCAGGAGCTATGACATGTAATATAATAATATTGTAAATTTCTCATACACTTATATTTGGGGGACCAAATAAGTACTGACACAATGTATTTAATCATGGTCTGTATTAAATTAGAGATATAAATGGGCAGCTAGCGTCTAGACAGAACTGGAATCGGCATCCCCAATAATATCATTTGGCGCTACCTGCCGAACTTGTTTACATTTTAATTTTGGTAACCGGATTCTACAAGAAAGGTCTTAAACTAATCTCTCGAGCTGTTACATTTCTTTGGCTCTGGCAAACAGCACTTTTAAAGGGCTTCTCCATCAGAATGTACGCACGCTTGTGTTAAAACCTGGCATCTTGATAAATCTTTTGGCAGCTATAGCGTATGTTACCGCTATAGCATGCCGTATAATAATACATGTTGTAATCTGTTTCTTTACTTCACTTTTAGTTTTTTCCTCTCTAAAATTTAAGAACAAAATGAAAACCATGCTGCATCTCATGTACTCGCAATATTACCTGTAATGTAATACAGGTCACATGTACACAAGAAGACGAACAATTTACCAGATTGAGCACTTTCTGCCCAAACTGCACAGCCGGTGTCGGTGATGCTGCCAGCTTCACGTTCAGTGTCAATAATAAAAACGCACAAATTATTATGTTACATTCACATCATTGCCAGGATTTTATGATGCAGAATCCATGAACCATTCTAAACCTCTGCTGCTAAATCTACTTGTCTTTCGTGTGGCTTTACGGTGCAGTTGATGTGGATTTTATCCCATGCATCCACATGTAATACGTGGATTTTGTGGCAGATTTTTGTGTCACAAGAATCCACCCTTTTATACACACTGTGCCAATTCTGGGCAGAGACTAAAAGGTGTCATAAAGGAACATATAATGCAAAACTTGTTGCATAACCTCCAAAAACTGTGCCCAGAGGCGGCACTGAGCGTATGTTGCAGAGTTTCTCCCCTCCACAGTAGGCATTTTCTATTGGAACTGAACCCCTTTAATGTCAGTACTGAGAACTGATCGTATGTAGTGGCCATTCCCTATCTGAGGCTTACTTCTGTCTTCATCTCAGTCCTATTATCTATACTTGGGAGACGTAAACCGAGAAGAATAATTGTCCGTTGTTCCAATTCTTTTGAACACTCCACCGGTAATAAAAGCGCCATGTGTATTTCTGTTTAAGAGGATCCTTGAGTTCTAATGTCCAGATCCGATGATAGACTCTGGTATTCTGTCATTTTATGTGTAGTTTCTCTTAAATTATTGATGTTTTGGTGAGAAGAAATGTGCAGAACAAAGTATGTGATTCCATAAGAAAATAAAGAAACGTTCAAACTTTCTTTTTCTGTGACTCCTTTAATAGACCTGTGAAGGTGGTTTATGGTGGTGGGGAGAAACCTTCAGGGAAGTCCCAGCACTCTCAATCTTGAATCAAATCCGTGTGTTTATTCACACAAACAAAAACAGCAACGTTTCGACACACAGGTCTTTCTCAAGCTACATATGTGTCAAAACGTTGCTGTTTTTTCAGTGTGAATAAACACACGGATTTGATTCAAGATTGAGAGTGCTGGGACTTCCCTGAAGGTTTCTTTACATTTCAGGGGTCTCTGAGGCTGGGACCTAACGTCACGAGCACCGCCGCCATAACACGGACTAGTTGTTCCAGTAAGTGGTGCTGTCCTACTTCATTCTTTATGTTTATGGTGGTGGGTTACGTAAACCTTCTTTCCGCCTTTTCAGCGTGGTTTGCTTGAATAGATTATTGTACACAATGAAATGAATTCTCATTAATTTGTAAACTTGTAGACAAGTCTTCAACAAAGGAGGCACGGCTCCATGTCCGCTTATTTCCCAACAGCTTCTAAAATGGAGGCGTTCAGTAATACGGCGAGGGCCTGCCAGCTTATCTGACCGTTTTTAGTACACACTTGTATTCCCGATGAAATAACAATTCTGGAATATTTTTTTCTAAACTCCGTTGTGCCGTTCCTTTTGCATTCCTCCCACAAAATTAACTGGGAGTTTCCATGGCAATCTGTGTAGACAAAACACTATGGGGGTCATTGATCAAACTGCTGTACAGTTAGAACTGGCTTAGTTGCTCAATCAGATGCCACCTTTCATTTTCTAAAGGTGTTGTCCAAAATGAAAGGTGGAATCTGATTGGTCACTATGGGCAACTAAGCCAGTTCTACTTTACACCAGTTTGATAAATGACCCCCTCTATTTACAAATGATGGTTACACTCGCTTGTTAAAAGAATGCCACAACAGAGTTGTATTGCCCACAAAATAATTTGGGAGCATCTTTTCTTCCTAGTGGTTACTAAAACAGACATGTGTCTTTTCCCTCCTCTTCTTATGGGTTCAGATAATGTGGGATGTTAGGGAAAAATAATCTCTTACCATTTTGTATGGAGATATGATGGTGCTGTAAAAACGGAAAAAGGGGAGCTAGCCGATCATCTTTGAAGCTTCCTTACTGAGATTTAGGAGAGAACATACTAAGACCAGCTTTTCAAAACGCAAGTCTTAGGGCTGTTTCACACAAGTGTGACAGATTAGGTCCGGATGCGTTCAGGGCGCATTCAATGAAACTCGCACGATTTTGCAAGCAAGTTCAGTCAGTTTTGTCTGCGATTGCGTTCAGTTTTTTCCGCACGGTTGCAATGCGTTTTGATGCGTTTTTCACGCGCGTGATAAAAAAATTGAAGGTTTGCAAACAACATCTCTTGGCAACCATCAGTGAAAAACGCATCGCACCCACACTTGCTTGCGGATGTAATGCGTTTTTCACGCAGCCCCATTCACGTCTATTGGGCCAGGGCTGCGTGAATGCGAATGCTGCGATTTTTCACGCAACGCAGAACTGATGCGTGAAAAACAACGCTCATGTACACAGACCCATTGAAATGAATGGGTCAGGATTCAGTGCGGGTGCTATGCGTTCACGTCACCCATTGCACCCGCGCAGAAAACTCGCTTGTGTGAAAGGGGCCTTAGGCCTCTTTCACACGGGCGAGTTTTCCACGCAGGTGCAATGCGTGAGGTGAATGCATTGCACCCGCACTGAATCTGGAGACCCATTCATTTCTATGGGGCTGTGCACATGAGCAGTGATTTTTACGCATCACTTGTGCATTGCGTGAAAATCGCAGCATGCTCTATATTGTGCGTTTTTCCCGCAACGCAGGCCCCATAGAAGTGAATGGGGCTGCGTGAAAATCGCAAGCAAGTGCGGATGTGGTGCGATATATTTTTTTTTTTTTTTTTTCACGCATGGTTACTAGATGACAGATAACATGGTTATAAGGGAAAATAATAGCATTCTTAATGCAGAATGCTAAGTAAATTAGGGATGGAGAGATTAAAAAAAAAATATTAAACTCTCCTTATCCACTTGTTTGAGCAGCCTGGCTTCTCTTCTTTGATGACCTGGGAGAAAAAGGACCTTTGGTGATGTCACTGTGCTCATCACATGGTCCATCACCATGGTGATGGATCATGAGATGGACCATGTGATGAGCGCAGTGACATCACCAAAGGTCCTTTTCCTCCTAGGTCCTCAAAGAAGAGAAGCCGGACGAACAAGTGGATAAGGTGAGTTTAAATTTATTTTTTAACCCCTCCATCCCTAATTTACTTAGCATTCTGTATTAAGAATGCTATTATTTTTCCTTTATAACCATGTTATAAGAGAAAATAATAAAATCTACACAACACCTAACCCAAACCCGAACTTCTGTGACGAAGTTCGGGTCGGGGTACCAAACATGCTGATTTTTCGCACGTGCGTGCAAAACTGCGACACACCCACATCCTATCCGGCCCTCACACGCGACGCCCGTGGGAAAGAGGCCTTAGTCCAAAGTGTTCTGGAGTAAGGTGCAAGAAACTTACTAAGAGGTATAATTTCATGGCTCACTTTTTTTTTGAACATTGGCACCGCATTTGCTTTGCGCCAGCCTAGTCCAATGGAAGCATAACCCAACTAGTAAGAAGGAAAAGATCTTGCTACAGTGCAAGCCTGAGGCCAACAAGAGACTATACTGAGGAAGGCAAAACAGAAATACTAGCTTCGACCAGAAATAATGGGGGTCATTTATTAAAACCAACGTTTTAGACAACATTCTCAATAACCCCTATATCTGGTGGTCGATCCGCCGAAGTTAAGATGAAGCGCTGGCCATAACTTCAGCATATCCTGTGCCTTTCTAAAAATAAGCCAGCTTTCTTGCTGTCGTACATTTAGACCTAAAACAGGCCCGTCCCCATCATGCCCACTTTTTAAGACCTGGCGTGAGCAGGGAAAAAGTCACAGATTCTGCGAATCTGCACCAGAAATACACCAACTATAGGCATATTTCTGGATAATAAATGACCCCTAATATTCATACCCAGGTGTTCCTAACTGCTAAGAAAGAAAAAGATGGAACCAATCAAATGGCAAACAAGCACTAACTGTAACAGCACACTTCCCAAAGACATATGCAAACATTGAAAACATGCTTATTGTACATACAAATTTATGGCTATTTGGACACATTTTTAATAAACTGTATGGGCACATCTACCAATGACAAGATCACCTCTTCAGATGGGAACCTACACTTTCAGACTTGCCTTTCCTGAGCCTAGGCTTACAAAATGAACTCGGGGTACATTGGATACATGGCCAAAATGGAAGCAGCCCCTCCCCTAAATGTACACTTGCTTGCGGATGCAATGCGTTTTTCACTGAAGCCCCATTCACTTTTATGGGGCCAGTGCTGCGTGAAAAAACGCAGAATTCAGAACATGCTGCGTTTTTCACGCAACGCAGAAAGGGACCTAACATCAGTACCCCCAATATGTTCCATTGAATAGTTATAAATATAAGCATTAATACAAATTCAAAACCTCGCTATGGGCAAGGAAATGTCTGAAGGTTTTCTTCTGTCTCACTGATGGAAATCCCTGACCAAAACACTAAAGCCTCATTCACACATTAGTGATTTCCATCACTGACTATGAGCCAAAACCAGGATTGGAGCCTCCACAGACATAAGTTGTAAGGGAAAGATCTGCACCTGTTCTGTGGTTAGAGCAGCACCTGCGTTTGGCTCAAAATCACTGATGAAAACCACTGACGTGTGAATGAGGCATAAGGCTGGTTTCACACGGGCGTTGCGGAAAAATGTGCGGGTGCGTTGCGGAAACACCCGCGATTTTTCCGCGCGAGTGCAAAATATTGTAATGCGTTTTGCACTCGCGTGAGAAAAATCGTGCATGTTTGGTACCCAAACCCGAACTTCTTCACAGAAGTTCGGGCTTGGGATTGATGTTCTGAAGATTGTATTATTTTCCCTTATAACATGGTTATAAGGGAAAATAATAGCATTCTGAATACAGAATGCTTAGTATAATAGCGCTGGAAGGGTTAAAAAAAATAAAAAAGTTAACTCACCTTATCCCCATGATCGTGTAGATCCCGGTCTGTTCTTTAGCTGTGGGCTGAATGACCTTTGGTGATGTCAGATCACATGCTCCAATCACATGGTCCATCACCATGGTGATGGAGCATGTGATCTGACATCACTACAGGTCCTTTAGCCACAGCTAAAGAACAGACCGACCGGGAACTAGGCGATCATGGGGATAAGGTGAGTTAACTTTTTTTATTTTTTTTAACCCTCCCAGCACTATTATACTAAGCATTCTGTAGTCAGAATGCTATTATTTTCCCTTATAACCATGTTATAAGGGAAAATAATACAGTGAATAGACTGTCACCTAGAACCCATGCGTGGAAATCGCACCGCATCCGCACTTGCTTGCGGATGCTTGCGATTTTCACGCAACCCCATTCATTTCTATGGGGCCTGCGTGAAAAACGCTGAATATAGAACATGCTGCGATTTTCACGCAACGCATAAGTGATGCGTGAAAATCACCGCTCATGTGAACAGCCCCATAGAAATGAATGGGTCAGGATTCAGTGCGGGTGCAATGCGTTCAACTCACGCATCGCACCCGCGCGGAAATCTCGCCCGTGTGAAAGGGGCCTAAGTCGTCTGCGTCTGATCAGTGGGGGTGTGACACCTGAGACCCTCGCCAATCAGCTGTTTGAGAAGGCACTAGCGCTGGCCTTCTCCAGCTTTCACTCAGCTAGTGACTAGTCCGACACATCCATCGATCACATGGCCTAGGCGCGGCTCAGCCCCATAGAAATAATGGGACTGAGCACGATACCAGCCACTATACAATGTACGGCGCTGTGCTTGGTGAGAAGGCAGTGGCGCTCTCAGGAGCGCTGGTGCCTTCTCAAACAACTGATCGGTGGGAGTGTCCCTGGTGTCGGATCCCCACGATTAAATACTGATGACCTATTTGGAGGATAGGTCATCAGTATTTAAGTCTCCGAAAATCCTTTTAATTAAAAAATAGTTACATTAGTGGTATCTGCTGTGTGGTTTCCTTTCGCTGGAAGAAAACACACCATAACCGCAAGTATGTTGTTGCAAAAACCGCATCCAAAACGCAGCACCCTAAGATATCCTGCAGCATTACTTCCTACTGTAGATTTATTATATCTTCTGGTTAGTTCACTGGACTATGCTAACCTACAGTATCATAGGTATAAACTAGAGTTGCGCGAACTTGCCTTTTGGTAGGTTTTGAGTTCGGGGTTTAAGTGAATTACGTGATTGATTCCGTGAGAACAGAATCCATCACATAATTCAGTGCTGGCATGCCGCATAATACCAGTGTATGGCCAGCTCCGAGGGTTCTGTTCTGATGGCTATACACTGGTATTATGACGGCATGCAAAACGGAATGCTTCTAAAGCAGGAATGGCCAACCTAAGGCTCTCCAGCTGTGGCAAAAACTACAACTCCCAGCATGCCCATACTGCCTACAGCTATCAGCCTACATGCCGGCACTGAATCACGTGATGGATTCCATGAGAATGGAATCCATTACATAATTGACCTAAACCCAGAACTCGAACCTGCCAAAAGGCAGGTTCGCTCAACTCTAGTATAAACCTTTTAGACATTGTAGAAAGATATACAATATTTAAAGGGATTCTGTACCTTTTTATTACTGATGAGCTTTCCAAAGATCACCAGTAAAGAATAGATCAGCAGTAGGGATGAGCGAACTCGAACTGTATAGTTCGGGTTCGTACCGAATTTTGGGGTGTCCGTGACACGGACCCGAACCCGGACATTTTCGTAAAAGTCCGGGTTCGGGTTCGGTGTTCGTCGCTTTCTTCGCGCTTTTGTGACGCTTTCTTGGCGCTTTTTGAAAGGCTGCAAAGCAGCCAATCAACAAGCGTCATACTACTTGCCCCAAGAGGCCATCACAGCCATGCCTACTATTGGCATGGCTGTGATTGGCCAGAGCACCATGTGACCCAGCCTCTATTTAAGCTGGAGTCACATAGCGCCGCCCGTCACTCTGCTCTGATTAGCGTAGGGAGAGGTTGCGGCTGCGACAGTAGGGCGAGATTAGGCAGATTAACTCCTCCAAAGGACTTGATTAACTGATCGATCTGCAGCTGTGGATCATTGAGCTGCTGATCCTCAATTGCTCACTGTTTTTAGGCTGCACAGACCGTTTGTCAGTCTCATTTTTCTGGGGTGATCGGCGGCCATTTTGTGTCTTGTGGTGCGCCAGCACAAGCTGCGACCAAGTGCATTTAACCCTCAATGGTGTGGTTGTTTTTTGGCTAAAGCCTACATCAGGGTGAAGCTGTCACACCAAGTGCATTTAACCAGCAATAGTCTGTTCATTTTTTGGCCATATACAAAATCAGGGGCAAGCTGCGCCTGTCACCAAGTGCATTTAACCCTCAATGGTGTGGTTGTTTTTTGGCTAAAGCCTACATCAGGGTGAAGCTGTCACACCAAGTGCATTTAACCAGCAATAGTCTGTTCATTTTTTGGCCATATACAAAATCAGGGGCAAGCTGCGCCTGTCACCAAGTGCATTTAACCCTCAATGGTGTGGTTGTTTTTTGGCTAAAGCCTACATCAGGGTGAAGCTGTCACACCAAGTGCATTTAACCAGCAATAGTCTGTTCATTTTTTGGCCATATACAAAATCAGGGGCAAGCTGCGCCTGTCACCAAGTGCATTTAACCCTCAATGGTGTGGTTGTTTTTTGGCTAAAGCCTACATCAGGGTGAAGCTGTCACACCAAGTGCATTTAACCAGCAATAGTCTGTTCATTTTTTGGCCATATCCCAGTCTAATTCTGTCACTAAATCCATACCGGTCACCCAGCGCCTAAATACTAGGCCTCAAATTTATATCCAGCTAAATCTGTCCCTAGTGCTGTAGCTGGGCGAGTTATTTAGTGTCCGTTCAAGCACATTTCTTGTTCTGGGTTGAAATACAATTCCCAATTTAGCAATTTCATAATTTAGTGGTTCCTGCTATATCAGAGCTATTTGAAATCTATCCCAAAAAGGGTATATAATATTGAAGGTGCACATTGGGTCATTCAGAATAACTTCACACACACCCGCTACTGTGTATTTCCAAGTCTAATTCTGTCACTAAACCCATACCTGTCACCCAGCGCCTAAATACTAGGCCTCAAATTTAAATCCCTCTAAATCTCTCGTTACCCACCGCTGTACTGTTGTTGCTGGGCAAGATATTTAGTGTCCGTCAAAGCACATTTTTTGTTCTGGGTTGAAGTACAATTCCCAATTTAGCAATTTCATAATTTAGTGGTTCCTGCTATATCAGAGCTATTTGAAATCTATCCCAAAAAGGGTATATAATATTGAAGGTGCACATTGGGTCATTCAGAATAACTTCACACACACCCGCTACTGTGTATTTCCAAGTCTAATTCTGTCACTAAACCCATACCTGTCACCCAGCGCCTAAATACTAGGCCTCAAATTTAAATCCCTCTAAATCTCTCGTTACCCACCGCTGTACTGTTGTTGCTGGGCAAGATATTTAGTGTCCGTCAAAGCACATTTTTTGTTCTGGGTTGAAGTACAATTCCCAATTTAGCAATTTCATAATTTAGTGGTTTCTGCTATATCAGAGCTATTTGAAATCTATCCCTAAAAGGGTATATAATATTGAAGGTGCACATAGGGTCATTCAGAATAACTTCACACACACGCTTCTGTGCATTTCCAAGTCTAATTCTGTCACTAAATCCATACCGGTGACCCAGCGCCTAAATACTAGGCCTCAAATTTAAATCCCTCTAAATCTCTCGTTACCCACCGCTGTACTGTTGTTGCTGGGCAAGATATTTAGTGTCCGTCAAAGCACATTTTTTGTTCTGGGTTGAAGTACAATTCCCAATTTAGCAATTTCATAATTTAGTGGTTCCTGCTATATCAGAGCTATTTGAAATCTATCCCAAAAAGGGTATATAATATTGAAGGTGCACATTGGGTCATTCAGAATAACTTCACACACACCCGCTACTGTGTATTTCCAAGTCTAATTCTGTCACTAAACCCATACCTGTCACCCAGCGCCTAAATACTAGGCCTCAAATTTAAATCCCTCTAAATCTCTCGTTACCGCTGTACTGTTGTAGCTGGGAAAGTTATTTAGTGCCCGTCAAAGCACATTTTTTGTTCTGGGTTGAAGTACAATTCCCAATTTAGCAATTTCATAATTTAGTGGTTCCTGCTATATCAGAGCTATTTGAAATCTATCCCAAAAAGGGTATATAATATTCAAGGTGCACATTGGGTCATTCAGAATAACTTCACACACACGCTTCTGTGCATTTCCAAGTCTAATTCTGTCACTAAATCCATACCGGTCACCCAGCGCCTAAATACTAGGCCTCAAATTTATATCCCGCTGAATTTGAATACAATACATTGGGCCAAATAATATATTTGTTGTTGTGGTGAACCATAACAATGAGAAAAACATCTAGTAAGGGACGCGGACGTGGACATGGTCGTGGTGGTGTTAGTGGACCCTCTGGTGCTGGGAGAGGACGTGGCCGTTCTGCCACATCCACACGTCCTAGTGTACCAACTACCTCAGGTCCCAGTAGCCGCCAGAATTTACAGCGATATATGGTGGGGCCCAATGCCGTTCTAAGGATGGTAAGGCCTGAGCAGGTACAGGCATTAGTCAATTGGGTGGCCGACAGTGGATCCAGCACGTTCACATTATCTCCCACCCAGTCTTCTGCAGAAAGCGCACAGATGGCGCCTGAAAACCAACCCCATCAGTCTGTCACATCACCCCCATGCATACCAGGGAAACTGTCTCAGCCTCAAGTTATGCAGCAGTCTCTTATGCTGTTTGAAGACTCCGCTGGCAGGGTTTCCCAAGGGCATCCACCTAGCCCTTCCCCAGCGGTGAAAGACATAGAATGCACTGACGCACAACCACTTATGTTTCCTGATGATGAGGACATGGGAATACCACCTCAGCATGTCTCTGATGATGACGAAACACAGGTGCCAACTGCTGCGTCTTTCTGCAGTGTGCAGACTGAACAGGAGGTCAGGGATCAAGACTAGGTGGAAGACGATGCAGGGGACGATGAGGTCCTAGACCCCACATGGAATGAAGGTCGTGCCACTGACTTTCACAGTTCGGAGGAAGAGGCAGTGGTGAGACCGAGCCAACAGCGTAGCAAAAGAGGGAGCAGTGGGCAAAAGCAGAACACCCGCCGCCAAGAGACTCCGCCTGCTACTGACCGCCGCCATCTGGGACCGAGCACCCCAAAGGCAGCTTCAAGGAGTTCCCTGGCATGGCACTTCTTCAAACAATGTGCTGACGACAAGACCCGAGTGGTTTGCACGCTGTGCCATCAGAGCCTGAAGCGAGGCATTAACGTTCTGAACCTGAGCACAACCTGCATGACCAGGCACCTGCATGCAAAGCATGAACTGCAGTGGAGTAAACACCTTAAAACCAAGGAAGTCACTCAGGCTCCCCCTGCTACCTCTTCTGCTGCTGCCGCCTCGGCCTATTCTGCTGCTGCCGCCTCGGCCTCTTCCTCCGCCTCTGGAGGAACGTTGGCACCTGCCGCCCAGCAAACAGGGGATGTACCACCAACACCACCACCACCACCTCCGTCACCAAGCGTCTCAACCATGTCACACGCCAGCGTTCAGCTCTCCATCTCACAAACATTTGATAGAAAGCGTAAATTCCCACCTAGCCACCCTCGATCCCTGGCCCTGAATGCCAGCATTTCTAAACTACTGGCCTATGAAATGCTGTCATTTAGGCTGGTGGACACAGACAGCTTCAAACAGCTCATGTCGCTTGCTGTCCCACAGTATGTTGTTCCCAGCCGGCACTACTTCTCCAAGAGAGCCGTGCCTTCCCTGCACAACCAAGTATCCGATAAAATCAAGTGTGCACTGCGCAACGCCATCTGTAGCAAGGTCCACCTAACCACAGATACGTGGACCAGTAAGCACGGCCAGGGACGCTATATCTCCCTAACTGCACACTGGGTAAATGTAGTGGCAGCTGGGCCCCAGGCGGAGAGCTGTTTGGCGCACGTCCTGCCGCCGCCAAGGATCGCAGGGCAACATTCTTTGCCTCCTGTTGCCACCTCCTCCTTCTCGGCTTCCTCCTCCTCTTCTTCCACCTGCTCATCCAGTCAGCCACACACCTTCACCACCAACTTCAGCACAGCCCGGGGTAAACGTCAGCAGGCCATTCTGAAACTCATATGTTTGGGGGACAGGCCCCACACCGCACAGGAGTTGTGGCGGGGTATTGAACAACAGACCGACGAGTGGTTGCTGCCGGTGAGCCTCAAGCCCGGCCTGGTGGTGTGTGATAATGGGCGAAATCTCGTTGCAGCTCTGGGACTAGCCAATTTGACGCACATCCCTTGCTTGGCGCATGTGCTGAATTTGGTGGTGCAGAAGTTCATTCACAACTACCCCGACATGTCAGAGCTGCTGCATAAAGTGCGGGCCGTCTGTTCGCGCTTCCGGCGTTCACATCCTGCCGCTGCTCGCCTGTCTGCGCTACAGCGTAACTTCGGCCTTCCCGCTCACCGCCTCATATGCGACGTGCCCACCAGGTGGAACTCCACCTTGCACATGCTGGACAGACTGTGCGAGCAGCAGCAGGCCATAGTGGAGTTTCAGCTGCAGCACGCACGGGTCAGTCGCACTACAGAACAGCACCACTTCACCACCAATGACTGGGCCTCCATGCGAGACCTGTGTGCCCTGTTGCGCTGTTTCGAGTACTCCACCAACATGGCCAGTGGCGATGACACCGTTATCAGCGTTACAATACCACTTCTATGTCTCCTTGAGAAAACACTTAGGGCGATGATGGAACAGGAGGTGGCCCAGGAGGAGGAGGAGGAGGATGAGGAAGAGGGGTCATTTTTAGCACTTTCAGGCCAGTCTCTTCGAAGTGACTCAGAGGGAGGTTTTTTGCAACAGCAGAGGCCAGGTACAAATGTGGCCAGCCAGGGCCCACTACTGGAGGACGAGGAGGACGAGGATGAGGAGGAGGTGGAGGAGGATGAGGATGAAGCATGGTCACAGCGGGGTGGCACCCAACGCAGCTCGGGTCCATCACTGGTGCGTGGCTGGGGGGAAAGGCAGGACGATGACGATACGCCTCCCACAGAGGACAGCTTGTCCTTACCCCTGGGCAGCCTGGCACACATGAGCGACTACATGCTGCAGTGCCTGCGCAACGACAGCAGAGTTGCCCACATTTTAACCTGTGCGGACTACTGGGTTGCCACCCTGCTGGATCCACGCTACAAAGACAATGTGCCCACCTTACTTCCTGCACTGGAGCGTGATAGGAAGATGCGCGAGTACAAGCGCACGTTGGTAGACGCGCTACTGAGAGCATTCCCAAATGTCACAGGGGAACAAGTGGAAGCCCAAGGCCAAGGCAGAGGAGGAGCAAGAGGTCGCCAAGGCAGCTGTGTCACGGCCAGCTCCTCTGAGGGCAGGGTTAGCATGGCAGAGATGTGGAAAACTTTTGTCAACACGCCACAGCTAACTGCACCACCACCTGATACGCAACGTGTTAGCAGGAGGCAACATTTCACTAACATGGTGGAACAGTACGTGTGCACACCCCTCCACGTACTGACTGATGGTTCGGCCCCATTCAACTTCTGGGTCTCTAAATTGTCCACGTGGCCAGAGCTAGCCTTTTATGCCTTGGAGGTGCTGGCCTGCCCGGCAGCCAGCGTTTTGTCTGAACGTGTATTCAGCACGGCAGGGGGCGTCATTACAGACAAACCCAGCCGCCTGTCTACAGCCAATGTGGACAAGCTGACGTTCATAAAAATGAACCAGGCATGGATCCCACAGGACCTGTCCGTCCCTTGTCCAGATTAGACATTAACTACCTCCCCATAACCATATATTATTGGACTCCAGGGCACTTCCTCATTCAATCCTATTTTTATTTTCATTTTACCATTATATTGCGATGCTACCCAAAGTTGAATGAACCTCTCCTCTGCCTGTGTGCTAGGCCTAAATATATGCCAATGGACTGTTGCAGTGGTGGCTGACGTGAAGCCTCATTCTCTGCTATGACATGCAGACTAATTCTCTGCTGACATGAAGACAGATTCTCTGTTACGGGACCTCTCTCCTCTGCCTGGGTGCCGGGGCCTAAATATCTGAGAATGGACTGTTCCAGTGGTGGGTGACGGGAAGCCAGATTCTCTGCTATGGAACCTCTCTCCAATTGATTTTGGTTAATTTTTATTTATTTAATTTTTATTTTAATTAATTTCCCTATCCACATTTGTTTGCAGGGGATTTACCTACATGTTGCTGCCTTTTGCAGCCCTCTAGCCCTTTCCTGGGCTGTTTTACAGCCGTTTTAGTGCCGAAAAGTTCGGGTCCCCATTGACTTCAATGGGGTTCGGGTTCGGGACGAAGTTCGGATCGGGTTCGGATCCCGAACCCGAACATTTCCGGGATGTTCGGCCGAACTTCTCGAACCCGAACATCCAGGTGTTCGCTCAACTCTAATCAGCAGTAATAACAAGGTACAGAATCCCTTTAAGTGCTTACTTTAGGCTACTCGTTAATCATAAAGGGGTGTCCGAGAAATGACCATAACTAACGCTTTTAAATCTCCCCTCCCCTCCACATTCCGGTGGTCTGAAGTCACGCATACATGTCATCACCACTGAACCCCTTTAAAGGGGTTTTCTCACTTAAAGGTAACCTGTCACCGGGATTTTGTGTATAGAGCTGAGGACATGGGTTGCTAGATGGCTGCTAGCACGTCCGCAATACCCAGTCCCTATAGCTCTGTGTGCTTTTATTGTGTAAAAAAAAAAAAAATTTGATACATATGCAAATTAACCTGAGATGAGTCCTGTCCCTGACTCATCTCACCGACAGGACACATCTCAGGTTAATTTGCATATGTATGATTTTTTTTTTTTTTTACACAATAAAAGCACACAGAGCTATGGGAACTGGGTATTGCGGATGTGCTAGCGGCCATCTAGCAACCCATGTCCTCACCTCTATACCCAAAATCCTGGTGATTAATGGGCGATTAAGCCCAACAAGACAGGCATCAGCTAGAAATAGACATTTGTATAAACCAAACTGAGCAAAGAATCGTGGTTATTGGATTATATTTCAAGTAGTGTGTGGAGGTGGCGTGGTGGGGCAAGTAAATTCCCTTATGGGAGTGTGGGTAGGTAGGTAGTAGGGGACTAATATTAGCAAAGGCTTTTACACAAATTTCCTATACAACTTCCAAGGTGACCATGTTTTTAAGAAAGAGGGTCTAGAGTGTGACTCCCAGTGAGAGATTTCCTCTAGTCTATATATTTGGTCGACTTTATTGATCCAATGTTCAACACTGGGGATATCAGAGGATAACCAATGGGTCGGTAGGAGCAGTCTGGCGGCTGCCAATAAGAGAGTGAAGAGGGATTTGTTGTGTGGATCCATACCCTTCATTCTTAGTGATAGCAAAGCCCGTTCAGGTGTGCAGGGGAGGCATGTAAAACATATCTGGTTGCAAAGGTGAGTAATTGTGTGCCACCAAGGATTAATGAGGTCACTAGACCACCAAATGTGCAAAAAGGAACCTTTAGCTTTGCGGCATCTCCAACAGAGATCAGAGGTAGAGTTGAGCGAACACCTGGATGTTCGGGTTCGAGAAGTTCGGCCGAACTTCCCGAAAATGTTCGGGTTCGGGATCCGAACCCGATCCGAACTTCGTCCTGAACCCGAACCCCATTGAAGTCAATGGGGACCCGAACTTTTCGGCACTAAAAAGGCTGTAAAACAGCCCAGGAAAGGGCTAGAGGGCTGAAAAAGGCAGCAACATGTAGGTAAATCCCCTGCAAACAAATGTGGATAGGGAAATGAATTAAAATAAAAATTAAATAAATAAAAATTAACCAAAATCAATTGGGGAGAGGTCCCATAGCAGAGAATCTGGCTTCCCGTCACCCACCACTGGAACAGTCCATTCTCAGATATTCAGGCCCCGGAACCCAGGCAGAGGAGAGAGGTCCCGTAACAGAGAATCTGGCTTCATGTCAGCAGAGAATTAGTCTGCATGTCATAGCAGAGAATGAGGCTTCACGTCAGCCACCACTGCAACAGTCCATTGGCATATATTTAGGCCCAGCACCCAGGCAGAGGAGAGAGGTCCCGTAACAGACAATCTGGCTTCATGTCAGCAGAGAATCAGTCTTCATGTCATAGCAGAGAATCAGGCTTCACGTCACCCACCACTGTAAGAGTCCATTTTCATAAATTTAGGCCCAGCACCCAGGCAGAGGAGAGAGGTCCCGTAACAGACAATCTGGCTTCATGTCAGCAGAGAATTAGTCTGCATGTCATAGCAGAGAATGAGGCTTCACGTCAGCCACCACTGCAACAGTCCATTGGCATATATTTAGGCCCAGCACACAGGCAGAGGAGAGAGGTCCCGTAACAGACAATCTGGCTTCATGTCAGTAGAGAATCAGTCTGCATGTCATAGCAGAGAATCAGGCTTCACGTCACCCACCACTGCAACAGTCCATTTTCATAAGTTTAGGCCCAGCACCCAGGCAGAGGAGAGAGGTCCCGTAACAGACAATCTGGCTTCATGTCAGCAGAGAATTAGTCTGCATGTCATAGCAGAGAATGAGGCTTCACGTCACCCACCACTGCAACAGTCCATTGGCATATATTTAGGCCCAGCACACAGGCAGAGGAGAGAGGTCCCGTAACAGACAATCTGGCTTCATGTCAGTAGAGAATCAGTCTGCATGTCATAGCAGAGAATCAGGCTTCACGTCACCCACCACTGCAACAGTCCATTTTCATAATTTAGGCCCAGCACCCAGGCAGAGGAGAGAGGTCCCGTAACAGAGCAATCTGGCTTCATGTCAGCAGAGAATTAGTCTGCATGTCATAGCAGAGAATGAGGCTTCACGTCAGCCACCACTGCAACAGTCCATTGGCATATATTTAGGCCCAGCACCCAGGCAGAGGAGAGAGGTCCCGTAACAGACAATCTGGCTTCATGTCAGCAGAGAATTAGTCTGCATGTCATAGCAGAGAATGAGGCTTCACGTCACCCACC